>NC_080638.1:5068123-5735623 GCF_027579445.1 Ammospiza nelsoni
ATGGGAGATGTTTTCTGTGCTCCCGCAGGTTTTCCTTGCCAGACAGAGTGGAAAAGCTTTCTGCTAGGATGTAGACCACAAAAGACGCTAAAGACGAAGGTACGATGCTCTCCGGAGCTAAGAGCCGCTCCCGGGCTTCTTTCGGCAGAAGCGGCGCTAAGAGAGCACTGTGAGCGGTACAATCGTCTTTGCGCGAAGAAGCCGCTTCTTCGGCTCCGGGAGCCGGAGAGAGCGGCAGCATCGGAAAGGTGAAGAAGGAAGCTGTACAACACTGGGATTGTGTGCGCAGCTTGCCAACTGATAGAAAACAGTACCTTACCACTTTCCTGACGTTTCCAATCACATGAATATTCGATTGGAAGCTGTTTTGGACAACTTTTCTTTCCTTCATGCCAAGCACTTGGCAGACCTCCGTGCAACGTCCAGAACACGATGGGAGATGTTTTCTGTGCTCCCGCAGGTTTTCCTTGCCAGACAGAGTAGAAAAGCTTTCTGCTAGGATGTAGACCACAAAAGACGCTAAAGACGAAGGCACGATGCTCTCCGGAGCTAAGAGCCGCTGCCGGGCTTCTTTCGGCAGAAGCGGCGCTAAGAGAGCACTGTGAGCGGTACAATGGTCTTTGCGCGAAGAAGCCGCTTCTTCGGCTCCGGGAGCCGGAGAGAGCGGCAGCATCGGAAAGGTGAAGAAGGAAGCTGTACAACACTGGGATTGTGTGCGCAGCTTGCCAACTGATAGAAAACAGTACCTTACCACTTTCCTGACGTTTCCAATCACATGAATATTCGATTGGAAGCTGTTTTGGACAACTTTTCTTTCCTTCATGCCAAACACTTGGCAGACCTCCGTGCAACGTCCAGAACACGATGGGAGATGTTTTCTGTGCTCCCGCAGGTTTTCCTTGCCAGACAGAGTAGAAAAGCTTTCTGCTAGGATGTAGACCACAAAAGACGCTAAAGACGAAGGCACGATGCTCTCCGGAGCTAAGAGCCGCTCCCGGGCTTCTTTCGGCAGAAGCGGCGCTAAAAGAGCACTGTGAGCGGTACAATCGTCTTTGCGCGAAGAAGCCGCTTCTTCGGCTCCGGGAGCCGGAGAGAGCGGCAGCATCGGAAAGGTGAAGAAGGAAGCTGTACAACACTGGGATTGTGTGCGCAGCTTGCCAACTGATAGAAAAGAGTACCTTACCACTTTCCTGACGTTTCCAATCACATGAATATTCGATAAGAAGCTGTTTTGGACAACTTTTCTTTCCTTCATGCCAAACACTTGGCAGACCTCCGTGCAACGTCCAGAACACGATGGGAGATGTTTTCTGTGCTCCCGCAGGTTTTCCTTGCCAGACAGAGTGGAAAAGCTTTCTGCTAGGATGTAGACCACAAAAGACGCTAAATACGAAGGTACGATGCTCTCCGGAGCTAAGAGCCGCTCCCGGGCTTCTTTCGGCAGAAGCGGCGCTAAGAGAGCACTGTGAGCGGTACAATCGTCTTTGCGCGAAGAAGCCGCTTCTTCGGCTCCGGGAGCCGGAGAGAGCGGCAGCATCGGAAAGGTGAAGAAGGAAGCTGTACAACACTGGGATTGTGTGCGCAGCTTGCCAACTGATAGAAAAGAGTACCTTACCACTTTCCTGACGTTTCCAATCACATGAATATTCGATTGGAAGCTGTTTTGGACAACTTTTCTTTCCTTCATGCCAAACACTTGGCAGACCTCCGTGCAACGTCCAGAACACGATGGGAGATGTTTTCTGTGCTCCCGCAGGTTTTCCTTGCCAGACAGAGTGGAAAAGCTTTCTGCTAGGATGTAGACCACAAAAGACGCTAAAGACGAAGGTACGATGCTCTCCGGAGCTAAGAGCCGCTCCCGGGCTTCTTTCGGCAGAAGCGGCGCTAAGAGAGCACTGTGAGCGGTACAATCGTCTTTGCGCGAAGAAGCCGCTTCTTCGGCTCCGGGAGCCGGAGAGAGCGGCAGCATCGGAAAGGTGAAGAAGGAAGCTGTACAACACTGGGATTGTGTGCGCAGCTTGCCAACTGATAGAAAAGAGTACCTTACCACTTTCCTGACGTTTCCAATCACATGAATATTCGATTGGAAGCTGTTTTGGACAACTTTTCTTTCCTTCATGCCAAGCACTTGGCAGACCTCCGTGCAACGTCCAGAACACGATGGGAGATGTTTTCTGTGCTCCCGCAGGTTTTCCTTGCCAGATAGAGTAGAAAAGCTTTCTGCTAGGATGTAGACCACAAAAGACGCTAAAGACGAAGGCACGATGCTCTCCGGAGCTAAGAGCCGCTCCCGGGCTTCTTTCGGCAGAAGCGGCGCTAAGAGAGCACTGTGAGCGGTACAATCGTCTTTGCGCGAAGAAGCCGCTTCTTCGGCTCCGGGAGCCGGAGAGAGCGGCAGCATCGGAAAGGTGAAGAAGGAAGCTGTACAACACTGGGATTGTGTGCGCAGCTTGCCAACTGATAGAAAAGAGTACCTTACCACTTTCCTGACGTTTCCAATCACATGAATATTCGATTGGAAGCTGTTTTGGACAACTTTTCTTTCCTTCATGCCAAGCACTTGGCAGACCTCCGTGCAACGTCCAGAACACGATGGGAGATGTTTTCTGTGCTCCCGCAGGTTTTCCTTGCCAGATAGAGTAGAAAAGCTTTCTGCTAGGATGTAGACCACAAAAGACGCTAAAGACGAAGGCACGATGCTCTCCGGAGCTAAGAGCCGCTCCCGGGCTTCTTTCGGCAGAAGCGGCGCTAAGAGAGCACTGTGAGCGGCAGAATCGTCTTTGCCCGAAGAAGCCGCTTCTTCGGCTCCGGGAGCCGGAGAGAGCGGCAGCATCGGAAAGGTGAAGTAGGAAGCTGTACAACACTGGGATTGTGTGCGCAGCTTGCCAACTGATAGAAAACAGTACCTTACCACTTTCCTGACGTTTCCAATCACATGAATATTCGATTGGAAGCTGTTTTGGACAACTTTTCTTTCCTTCATGCCAAGCACTTGGCAGACCTCCGTGCAACGTCCAGAACACGATGGGAGATGTTTTCTGTGCTCCCGCAGGTTTTCCTTGCCAGACAGAGTGGAAAAGCTTTCTGCTAGCATGTAGACCACAAAAGACGCTAAAGACGAAGGTACGATGCTCTCCGGAGCTAAGAGCCGCTGCCGGGCTTCTTTCGGCAGAAGCGGCGCTAAGAGAGCACTGTGAGCGGTACAATCGTCTTTGCGCGAAGAAGCCGCTTCTTCGGCTCCGGGAGCCGGAGAGAGCGGCAGCATCGGAAAGGTGAAGAAGGAAGCTGTACAACACTGGGATTGTGTGCGCAGCTTGCCAACTGATAGAAAACAGTACCTTACCACTTTCCTGACGTTTCCAATCACATGAATATTCGATTGGAAGCTGTTTTGGACAACTTTTCTTTCCTTCATGCCAAACACTTGGCAGACCTCCGTGCAACGTCCAGAACACGATGGGAGATGTTTTCTGTGCTCCCGCAGGTTTTCCTTGCCAGAGAGAGTGGAAAAGCTTTCTGCTAGGATGTAGACCACAAAAGACGCTAAAGACGAAGGTACGATGCTCTCCGGAGCTAAGAGCCGCTCCCGGGCTTCTTTCGGCAGAAGCGGCGCTAAAAGAGCACTGTGAGCGGTACAATCGTCTTTGCGCGAAGAAGCCGCTTCTTCGGCTCCGGGAGCCGGAGAGAGCGGCAGCATCGGAAAGGTGAAGAAGGAAGCTGTACAACACTGGGATTGTGTGCGCAGCTTGCCAACTGATAGAAAAGAGTACCTTACCACTTTCCTGACGTTTCCAATCACATGAATATTCGATTGGAAGCTGTTTTGGACAACTTTTCTTTCCTTCATGCCAAACACTTGGCAGACCTCCGTGCAACGTCCAGAACACGATGGGAGATGTTTTCTGTGCTCCCGCAGGTTTTCCTTGCCAGACAGAGTAGAAAAGCTTTCTGCTAGGATGTAGACCACAAAAGACGCTAAAGACGAAGGCACGATGCTCTCCGGAGCTAAGAGCCGCTGCCGGGCTTCTTTCGGCAGAAGCGGCGCTAAGAGAGCACTGTGAGCGGTACAATCGTCTTTGCGCGAAGAAGCCGCTTCTTCGGCTCCGGGAGCCGGAGAGAGCGGCAGCATCGGAAAGGTGAAGAAGGAAGCTGTACAACACTGGGATTGTGTGCGCAGCTTGCCAACTGATAGAAAACAGTACCTTACCACTTTCCTGACGTTTCCAATCACATGAATATTCGATTGGAAGCTGTTTTGGACAACTTTTCTTTCCTTCATGCCAAACACTTGGCAGACCTCCGTGCAACGTCCAGAACACGATGGGAGATGTTTTCTGTGCTCCCGCAGGTTTTCCTTGCCAGAGAGAGTGGAAAAGCTTTCTGCTAGGATGTAGACCACAAAAGACGCTAAAGACGAAGGTACGATGCTCTCCGGAGCTAAGAGCCGCTCCCGGGCTTCTTTCGGCAGAAGCGGCGCTAAAAGAGCACTGTGAGCGGTACAATGGTCTTTGCGCGAAGAAGCCGCTTCTTCGGCTCCGGGAGCCGGAGAGAGCGGCAGCATCGGAAAGGTGAAGAAGGAAGCTGTACAACACTGGGATTGTGTGCGCAGCTTGCCAACTGATAGAAAAGAGTACCTTACCACTTTCCTGACGTTTCCAATCACATGAATATTCGATTGGAAGCTGTTTTGGACAACTTTTCTTTCCTTCATGCCAAACACTTGGCAGACCTCCGTGCAACGTCCAGAACACGATGGGAGATGTTTTCTGTGCTCCCGCAGGTTTTCCTTGCCAGACAGAGTAGAAAAGCTTTCTGCTAGGATGTAGACCACAAAAGACGCTAAAGACGAAGGCACGATGCTCTCCGGAGCTAAGAGCCGCTGCCGGGCTTCTTTCGGCAGAAGCGGCGCTAAGAGAGCACTGTGAGCGGTACAATCGTCTTTGCGCGAAGAAGCCGCTTCTTCGGCTCCGGGAGCCGGAGAGAGCGGCAGCATCGGAAAGGTGAAGAAGGAAGCTGTACAACACTGGGATTGTGTGCGCAGCTTGCCAACTGATAGAAAACAGTACCTTACCACTTTCCTGACGTTTCCAATCACATGAATATTCGATTGGAAGCTGTTTTGGACAACTTTTCTTTCCTTCATGCCAAACACTTGGCAGACCTCCGTGCAACGTCCAGAAGACGATGGGAGATGTTTTCTGTGCTCCCGCAGGTTTTCCTTGCCAGACAGAGTGGAAAAGCTTTCTGCTAGGATGTAGACCACAAAAGACGCTAAAGACGAAGGTACGATGCTCTCCGGAGCTAAGAGCCGCTCCCGGGCTTCTTTCGGCAGAAGCGGCGCTAAGAGAGCACTGTGAGCGGCAGAATCGTCTTTGCGCGAAGAAGCCGCTTCTTCGGCTCCGGGAGCCGGAGAGAGCGGCAGCATCGGAAAGGTGAAGAAGGAAGCTGTACAACACTGGGATTGTGTGCGCAGCTTGCCAACTGATAGAAAAGAGTACCTTACCACTTTCCTGACGTTTCCAATCACATGAATATTCGATTGGAAGCTGTTTTGGACAACTTTTCTTTCCTTCATGCCAAACACTTGGCAGACCTCCGTGCAACGTCCAGAACACGATGGGAGATGTTTTCTGTGCTCCCGCAGGTTTTCCTTGCCAGACAGAGTGGAAAAGCTTTCTGCTAGGATGTAGACCACAAAAGACGCTAAAGACGAAGGTACGATGCTCTCCGGAGCTAAGAGCCGCTCCCGGGCTTCTTTCGGCAGAAGCGGCGCTAAGAGAGCACTGTGAGCGGTACAATCGTCTTTGCGCGAAGAAGCCGCTTCTTCGGCTCCGGGAGCCGGAGAGAGCGGCAGCATCGGAAAGGTGAAGAAGGAAGCTGTACAACACTGGGATTGTGTGCGCAGCTTGCCAACTGATAGAAAAGAGTACCTTACCACTTTCCTGACGTTTCCAATCACATGAATATTCGATTGGAAGCTGTTTTGGACAACTTTTCTTTCCTTCATGCCAAGCACTTGGCAGACCTCCGTGCAACGTCCAGAACACGATGGGAGATGTTTTCTGTGCTCCCGCAGGTTTTCCTTGCCAGATAGAGTAGAAAAGCTTTCTGCTAGGATGTAGACCACAAAAGACGCTAAAGACGAAGGCACGATGCTCTCCGGAGCTAAGAGCCGCTCCCGGGCTTCTTTCGGCAGAAGCGGCGCTAAGAGAGCACTGTGAGCGGCAGAATCGTCTTTGCCCGAAGAAGCGGCTTCTTCGGCTCCGGGAGCCGGAGAGAGCGGCAGCATCGGAAAGGTGAAGAAGGAAGCTGTACAACACTGGGATTGTGTGCGCAGCTTGCCAACTGATAGAAAACAGTACCTTACCACTTTCCTGACGTTTCCAATCACATGAATATTCGATTGGAAGCTGTTTTGGACAACTTTTCTTTCCTTCATGCCAAGCACTTGGCAGACCTCCGTGCAACGTCCAGAACACGATGGGAGATGTTTTCTGTGCTCCCGCAGGTTTTCCTTGCCAGACAGAGTGGAAAAGCTTTCTGCTAGGATGTAGACCACAAAAGACGCTAAAGACGAAGGTACGATGCTCTCCGGAGCTAAGAGCCGCTGCCGGGCTTCTTTCGGCAGAAGCGGCGCTAAGAGAGCACTGTGAGCGGTACAATCGTCTTTGCGCGAAGAAGCCGCTTCTTCGGCTCCGGGAGCCGGAGAGAGCGGCAGCATCGGAAAGGTGAAGAAGGAAGCTGTACAACACTGGGATTGTGTGCGCAGCTTGCCAACTGATAGAAACCAGTACCTTACAATTTCCTGACGTTTCCAATCACATGAATATTCGATAAGAAGCTGTTTTGGACAGCTTTTCTTTCCTTCATGCCAAACACTTGGCAGACCGCTGTGCAACGTCCAGAACACGATGGGAGATGTTTTCTGTGCTCCCGCAGGTTTTCCTTGCCAGAGAGAGTAGAAAAGCTTTCTGCTAGGATGTAGACCACAAAAGACGCTAAAGACGAAGGTACGATGCTCTCCGGAGCTAAGAGCCGCTGCCGGGCTTCTTTCGGCAGAAGCGGCGCTAAGAGAGCACTGTGAGCGGTACAATCGTCTTTGCGCGAAGAAGCCGCTTCTTCGGCTCCGGGAGCCGGAGAGAGCGGCAGCATCGGAAAGGTGAAGAAGGAAGCTGTACAACACTGGGATTGTGTGCGCAGCTTGCCAACTGATAGAAAACAGTACCTTACCACTTTCCTGACGTTTCCAATCACATGAATATTCGATTGGAAGCTGTTTTGGACAACTTTTCTTTCCTTCATGCCAAGCACTTGGCAGACCTCCGTGCAACGTCCAGAACACGATGGGAGATGTTTTCTGTGCTCCCGCAGGTTTTCCTTGCCAGACAGAGTGGAAAAGCTTTCTGCTAGGATGTAGACCACAAAAGACGCTAAAGACGAAGGTACGATGCTCTCCGGAGCTAAGAGCCGCTCCCGGGCTTCTTTCGGCAGAAGCGGCGCTAAAAGAGCACTGTGAGCGGTACAATCGTCTTTGCGCGAAGAAGCCGCTTCTTCGGCTCCGGGAGCCGGAGAGAGCGGCAGCATCGGAAAGGTGAAGAAGGAAGCTGTACAACACTGGGATTGTGTGCGCAGCTTGCCAACTGATAGAAAAGAGTACCTTACCACTTTCCTGACGTTTCCAATCACATGAATATTCGATTGGAAGCTGTTTTGGACAACTTTTCTTTCCTTCATGCCAAGCACTTGGCAGACCTCCGTGCAACGTCCAGAACACGATGGGAGATGTTTTCTGTGCTCCCGCAGGTTTTCCTTGCCAGACAGAGTGGAAAAGCTTTCTGCTAGGATGTAGACCACAAAAGACGCTAAAGACGAAGGTACGATGCTCTCCGGAGCTAAGAGCCGCTCCCGGGCTTCTTTCGGCAGAAGCGGCGCTAAGAGAGCACTGTGAGCGGTACAATCGTCTTTGCGCGAAGAAGCCGCTTCTTCGGCTCCGGGAGCCGGAGAGAGCGGCAGCATCGGAAAGGTGAAGAAGGAAGCTGTACAACACTGGGATTGTGTGCGCAGCTTGCCAACTGATAGAAAAGAGTACCTTACCACTTTCCTGACGTTTCCAATCACATGAATATTCGATTGGAAGCTGTTTTGGACAACTTTTCTTTCCTTCATGCCAAGCACTTGGCAGACCTCCGTGCAACGTCCAGAACACGATGGGAGATGTTTTCTGTGCTCCCGCAGGTTTTCCTTGCCAGACAGAGTAGAAAAGCTTTCTGCTAGGATGTAGACCACAAAAGACGCTAAAGACGAAGGCACGATGCTCTCCGGAGCTAAGAGCCGCTGCCGGGCTTCTTTCGGCAGAAGCGGCGCTAAGAGAGCACTGTGAGCGGTACAATGGTCTTTGCGCGAAGAAGCCGCTTCTTCGGCTCCGGGAGCCGGAGAGAGCGGCAGCATCGGAAAGGTGAAGAAGGAAGCTGTACAACACTGGGATTGTGTGCGCAGCTTGCCAACTGATAGAAAACAGTACCTTACCACTTTCCTGACGTTTCCAATCACATGAATATTCGATTGGAAGCTGTTTTGGACAACTTTTCTTTCCTTCATGCCAAACACTTGGCAGACCTCCGTGCAACGTCCAGAACACGATGGGAGATGTTTTCTGTGCTCCCGCAGGTTTTCCTTGCCAGACAGAGTAGAAAAGCTTTCTGCTAGGATGTAGACCACAAAAGACGCTAAAGACGAAGGCACGATGCTCTCCGGAGCTAAGAGCCGCTCCCGGGCTTCTTTCGGCAGAAGCGGCGCTAAAAGAGCACTGTGAGCGGTACAATCGTCTTTGCGCGAAGAAGCCGCTTCTTCGGCTCCGGGAGCCGGAGAGAGCGGCAGCATCGGAAAGGTGAAGAAGGAAGCTGTACAACACTGGGATTGTGTGCGCAGCTTGCCAACTGATAGAAAAGAGTACCTTACCACTTTCCTGACGTTTCCAATCACATGAATATTCGATAAGAAGCTGTTTTGGACAACTTTTCTTTCCTTCATGCCAAACACTTGGCAGACCTCCGTGCAACGTCCAGAACACGATGGGAGATGTTTTCTGTGCTCCCGCAGGTTTTCCTTGCCAGACAGAGTGGAAAAGCTTTCTGCTAGGATGTAGACCACAAAAGACGCTAAATACGAAGGTACGATGCTCTCCGGAGCTAAGAGCCGCTCCCGGGCTTCTTTCGGCAGAAGCGGCGCTAAGAGAGCACTGTGAGCGGTACAATCGTCTTTGCGCGAAGAAGCCGCTTCTTCGGCTCCGGGAGCCGGAGAGAGCGGCAGCATCGGAAAGGTGAAGAAGGAAGCTGTACAACACTGGGATTGTGTGCGCAGCTTGCCAACTGATAGAAAAGAGTACCTTACCACTTTCCTGACGTTTCCAATCACATGAATATTCGATTGGAAGCTGTTTTGGACAACTTTTCTTTCCTTCATGCCAAACACTTGGCAGACCTCCGTGCAACGTCCAGAACACGATGGGAGATGTTTTCTGTGCTCCCGCAGGTTTTCCTTGCCAGACAGAGTGGAAAAGCTTTCTGCTAGGATGTAGACCACAAAAGACGCTAAAGACGAAGGTACGATGCTCTCCGGAGCTAAGAGCCGCTCCCGGGCTTCTTTCGGCAGAAGCGGCGCTAAGAGAGCACTGTGAGCGGTACAATCGTCTTTGCGCGAAGAAGCCGCTTCTTCGGCTCCGGGAGCCGGAGAGAGCGGCAGCATCGGAAAGGTGAAGAAGGAAGCTGTACAACACTGGGATTGTGTGCGCAGCTTGCCAACTGATAGAAAAGAGTACCTTACCACTTTCCTGACGTTTCCAATCACATGAATATTCGATTGGAAGCTGTTTTGGACAACTTTTCTTTCCTTCATGCCAAGCACTTGGCAGACCTCCGTGCAACGTCCAGAACACGATGGGAGATGTTTTCTGTGCTCCCGCAGGTTTTCCTTGCCAGATAGAGTAGAAAAGCTTTCTGCTAGGATGTAGACCACAAAAGACGCTAAAGACGAAGGCACGATGCTCTCCGGAGCTAAGAGCCGCTCCCGGGCTTCTTTCGGCAGAAGCGGCGCTAAGAGAGCACTGTGAGCGGTACAATCGTCTTTGCGCGAAGAAGCCGCTTCTTCGGCTCCGGGAGCCGGAGAGAGCGGCAGCATCGGAAAGGTGAAGAAGGAAGCTGTACAACACTGGGATTGTGTGCGCAGCTTGCCAACTGATAGAAAAGAGTACCTTACCACTTTCCTGACGTTTCCAATCACATGAATATTCGATTGGAAGCTGTTTTGGACAACTTTTCTTTCCTTCATGCCAAGCACTTGGCAGACCTCCGTGCAACGTCCAGAACACGATGGGAGATGTTTTCTGTGCTCCCGCAGGTTTTCCTTGCCAGATAGAGTAGAAAAGCTTTCTGCTAGGATGTAGACCACAAAAGACGCTAAAGACGAAGGCACGATGCTCTCCGGAGCTAAGAGCCGCTCCCGGGCTTCTTTCGGCAGAAGCGGCGCTAAGAGAGCACTGTGAGCGGCAGAATCGTCTTTGCCCGAAGAAGCCGCTTCTTCGGCTCCGGGAGCCGGAGAGAGCGGCAGCATCGGAAAGGTGAAGTAGGAAGCTGTACAACACTGGGATTGTGTGCGCAGCTTGCCAACTGATAGAAAACAGTACCTTACCACTTTCCTGACGTTTCCAATCACATGAATATTCGATTGGAAGCTGTTTTGGACAACTTTTCTTTCCTTCATGCCAAGCACTTGGCAGACCTCCGTGCAACGTCCAGAACACGATGGGAGATGTTTTCTGTGCTCCCGCAGGTTTTCCTTGCCAGACAGAGTGGAAAAGCTTTCTGCTAGCATGTAGACCACAAAAGACGCTAAAGACGAAGGTACGATGCTCTCCGGAGCTAAGAGCCGCTGCCGGGCTTCTTTCGGCAGAAGCGGCGCTAAGAGAGCACTGTGAGCGGTACAATCGTCTTTGCGCGAAGAAGCCGCTTCTTCGGCTCCGGGAGCCGGAGAGAGCGGCAGCATCGGAAAGGTGAAGAAGGAAGCTGTACAACACTGGGATTGTGTGCGCAGCTTGCCAACTGATAGAAACCAGTACCTTACAATTTCCTGACGTTTCCAATCACATGAATATTCGATAAGAAGCTGTTTTGGACAGCTTTTCTTTCCTTCATGCCAAACACTTGGCAGACCGCTGTGCAACGTCCAGAACACGATGGGAGATGTTTTCTGTGCTCCCGCAGGTTTTCCTTGCCAGAGAGAGTGGAAAAGCTTTCTGCTAGGATGTAGACCACAAAAGACGCTAAAGACGAAGGTACGATGCTCTCCGGAGCTAAGAGCCGCTGCCGGGCTTCTTTCGGCAGAAGCGGCGCTAAGAGAGCACTGTGAGCGGTACAATCGTCTTTGCGCGAAGAAGCCGCTTCTTCGGCTCCGGGAGCCGGAGAGAGCGGCAGCATCGGAAAGGTGAAGAAGGAAGCTGTACAACACTGGGATTGTGTGCGCAGCTTGCCAACTGATAGAAAACAGTACCTTACCACTTTCCTGACGTTTCCAATCACATGAATATTCGATTGGAAGCTGTTTTGGACAACTTTTCTTTCCTTCATGCCAAGCACTTGGCAGACCTCCGTGCAACGTCCAGAACACGATGGGAGATGTTTTCTGTGCTCCCGCAGGTTTTCCTTGCCAGACAGAGTGGAAAAGCTTTCTGCTAGGATGTAGACCACAAAAGACGCTAAAGACGAAGGTACGATGCTCTCCGGAGCTAAGAGCCGCTCCCGGGCTTCTTTCGGCAGAAGCGGCGCTAAGAGAGCACTGTGAGCGGTACAATCGTCTTTGCGCGAAGAAGCCGCTTCTTCGGCTCCGGGAGCCGGAGAGAGCGGCAGCATCGGAAAGGTGAAGAAGGAAGCTGTACAACACTGGGATTGTGTGCGCAGCTTGCCAACTGATAGAAAAGAGTACCTTACCACTTTCCTGACGTTTCCAATCACATGAATATTCGATTGGAAGCTGTTTTGGACAACTTTTCTTTCCTTCATGCCAAGCACTTGGCAGACCTCCGTGCAACGTCCAGAACACGATGGGAGATGTTTTCTGTGCTCCCGCAGGTTTTCCTTGCCAGACAGAGTGGAAAAGCTTTCTGCTAGGATGTAGACCACAAAAGACGCTAAAGACGAAGGTACGATGATCTCCGGAGCTAAGAGCCGCTCCCGGGCTTCTTTCGGCAGAAGCGGCGCTAAGAGAGCACTGTGAGCGGTACAATCGTCTTTGCGCGAAGAAGCCGCTTCTTCGGCTCCGGGAGCCGGAGAGAGCGGCAGCATCGGAAAGGTGAAGAAGGAAGCTGTACAACACTGGGATTGTGTGCGCAGCTTGCCAACTGATAGAAAACAGTACCTTACCACTTTCCTGACGTTTCCAATCACATGAATATTCGATTGGAAGCTGTTTTGGACAACTTTTCTTTCCTTCATGCCAAGCACTTGGCAGACCTCCGTGCAACGTCCAGAACACGATGGGAGATGTTTTCTGTGCTCCCGCAGGTTTTCCTTGCCAGACAGAGTGGAAAAGCTTTCTGCTAGGATGTAGACCACAAAAGACGCTAAAGACGAAGGTACGATGCTCTCCGGAGCTAAGAGCCGCTCCCGGGCTTCTTTCGGCAGAAGCGGCGCTAAAAGAGCACTGTGAGCGGTACAATCGTCTTTGCGCGAAGAAGCCGCTTCTTCGGCTCCGGGAGCCGGAGAGAGCGGCAGCATCGGAAAGGTGAAGAAGGAAGCTGTACAACACTGGGATTGTGTGCGCAGCTTGCCAACTGATAGAAAAGAGTACCTTACCACTTTCCTGACGTTTCCAATCACATGAATATTCGATTGGAAGCTGTTTTGGACAACTTTTCTTTCCTTCATGCCAAGCACTTGGCAGACCTCCGTGCAACGTCCAGAACACGATGGGAGATGTTTTCTGTGCTCCCGCAGGTTTTCCTTGCCAGACAGAGTGGAAAAGCTTTCTGCTAGGATGTAGACCACAAAAGACGCTAAAGACGAAGGTACGATGCTCTCCGGAGCTAAGAGCCGCTCCCGGGCTTCTTTCGGCAGAAGCGGCGCTAAGAGAGCACTGTGAGCGGTACAATCGTCTTTGCGCGAAGAAGCCGCTTCTTCGGCTCCGGGAGCCGGAGAGAGCGGCAGCATCGGAAAGGTGAAGAAGGAAGCTGTACAACACTGGGATTGTGTGCGCAGCTTGCCAACTGATAGAAAAGAGTACCTTACCACTTTCCTGACGTTTCCAATCACATGAATATTCGATTGGAAGCTGTTTTGGACAACTTTTCTTTCCTTCATGCCAAGCACTTGGCAGACCTCCGTGCAACGTCCAGAACACGATGGGAGATGTTTTCTGTGCTCCCGCAGGTTTTCCTTGCCAGACAGAGTAGAAAAGCTTTCTGCTAGGATGTAGACCACAAAAGACGCTAAAGACGAAGGCACGATGCTCTCCGGAGCTAAGAGCCGCTGCCGGGCTTCTTTCGGCAGAAGCGGCGCTAAGAGAGCACTGTGAGCGGTACAATGGTCTTTGCGCGAAGAAGCCGCTTCTTCGGCTCCGGGAGCCGGAGAGAGCGGCAGCATCGGAAAGGTGAAGAAGGAAGCTGTACAACACTGGGATTGTGTGCGCAGCTTGCCAACTGATAGAAAACAGTACCTTACCACTTTCCTGACGTTTCCAATCACATGAATATTCGATTGGAAGCTGTTTTGGACAACTTTTCTTTCCTTCATGCCAAACACTTGGCAGACCTCCGTGCAACGTCCAGAACACGATGGGAGATGTTTTCTGTGCTCCCGCAGGTTTTCCTTGCCAGACAGAGTAGAAAAGCTTTCTGCTAGGATGTAGACCACAAAAGACGCTAAAGACGAAGGCACGATGCTCTCCGGAGCTAAGAGCCGCTCCCGGGCTTCTTTCGGCAGAAGCGGCGCTAAAAGAGCACTGTGAGCGGTACAATCGTCTTTGCGCGAAGAAGCCGCTTCTTCTGCTCCGGGAGCCGGAGAGAGCGGCAGCATCGGAAAGGTGAAGAAGGAAGCTGTACAACACTGGGATTGTGTGCGCAGCTTGCCAACTGATAGAAAAGAGTACCTTACCACTTTCCTGACGTTTCCAATCACATGAATATTCGATAAGAAGCTGTTTAGGACAACTTTTCTTTCCTTCATGCCAAACACTTGGCAGACCTCCGTGCAACGTCCAGAACACGATGGGAGATGTTTTCTGTGCTCCCGCAGGTTTTCCTTGCCAGACAGAGTGGAAAAGCTTTCTGCTAGGATGTAGACCACAAAAGACGCTAAATACGAAGGTACGATGCTCTCCGGAGCTAAGAGCCGCTCCCGGGCTTCTTTCGGCAGAAGCGGCGCTAAGAGAGCACTGTGAGCGGTACAATCGTCTTTGCGCGAAGAAGCCGCTTCTTCGGCTCCGGGAGCCGGAGAGAGCGGCAGCATCGGAAAGGTGAAGAAGGAAGCTGTACAACACTGGGATTGTGTGCGCAGCTTGCCAACTGATAGAAAACAGTACCTTACCACTTTCCTGACGTTTCCAATCACATGAATATTCGATTGGAAGCTGTTTTGGACAACTTTTCTTTCCTTCATGCCAAACACTTGGCAGACCTCCGTGCAACGTCCAGAACACGATGGGAGATGTTTTCTGTGCTCCCGCAGGTTTTCCTTGCCAGACAGAGTGGAAAAGCTTTCTGCTAGGATGTAGACCACAAAAGACGCTAAAGACGAAGGTACGATGCTCTCCGGAGCTAAGAGCCGCTCCCGGGCTTCTTTCGGCAGAAGCGGCGCTAAGAGAGCACTGTGAGCGGTACAATCGTCTTTGCGCGAAGAAGCCGCTTCTTCGGCTCCGGGAGCCGGAGAGAGCGGCAGCATCGGAAAGGTGAAGAAGGAAGCTGTACAACACTGGGATTGTGTGCGCAGCTTGCCAACTGATAGAAAAGAGTACCTTACCACTTTCCTGACGTTTCCAATCACATGAATATTCGATTGGAAGCTGTTTTGGACAACTTTTCTTTCCTTCATGCCAAGCACTTGGCAGACCTCCGTGCAACGTCCAGAACACGATGGGAGATGTTTTCTGTGCTCCCGCAGGTTTTCCTTGCCAGATAGAGTAGAAAAGCTTTCTGCTAGGATGTAGACCACAAAAGACGCTAAAGACGAAGGCACGATGCTCTCCGGAGCTAAGAGCCGCTCCCGGGCTTCTTTCGGCAGAAGCGGCGCTAAAAGAGCACTGTGAGCGGTACAATCGTCTTTGCGCGAAGAAGCCGCTTCTTCGGCTCCGGGAGCCGGAGAGAGCGGCAGCATCGGAAAGGTGAAGAAGGAAGCTGTACAACACTGGGATTGTGTGCGCAGCTTGCCAACTGATAGAAAAGAGTACCTTACCACTTTCCTGACGTTTCCAATCACATGAATATTCGATAAGAAGCTGTTTTGGACAACTTTTCTTTCCTTCATGCCAAACACTTGGCAGACCTCCGTGCAACGTCCAGAACACGATGGGAGATGTTTTCTGTGCTCCCGCAGGTTTTCCTTGCCAGACAGAGTGGAAAAGCTTTCTGCTAGGATGTAGACCACAAAAGACGCTAAATACGAAGGTACGATGCTCTCCGGAGCTAAGAGCCGCTCCCGGGCTTCTTTCGGCAGAAGCGGCGCTAAGAGAGCACTGTGAGCGGTACAATCGTCTTTGCGCGAAGAAGCCGCTTCTTCGGCTCCGGGAGCCGGAGAGAGCGGCAGCATCGGAAAGGTGAAGAAGGAAGCTGTACAACACTGGGATTGTGTGCGCAGCTTGCCAACTGATAGAAAAGAGTACCTTACCACTTTCCTGACGTTTCCAATCACATGAATATTCGATTGGAAGCTGTTTTGGACAACTTTTCTTTCCTTCATGCCAAACACTTGGCAGACCTCCGTGCAACGTCCAGAACACGATGGGAGATGTTTTCTGTGCTCCCGCAGGTTTTCCTTGCCAGACAGAGTGGAAAAGCTTTCTGCTAGGATGTAGACCACAAAAGACGCTAAAGACGAAGGTACGATGCTCTCCGGAGCTAAGAGCCGCTCCCGGGCTTCTTTCGGCAGAAGCGGCGCTAAGAGAGCACTGTGAGCGGTACAATCGTCTTTGCGCGAAGAAGCCGCTTCTTCGGCTCCGGGAGCCGGAGAGAGCGGCAGCATCGGAAAGGTGAAGAAGGAAGCTGTACAACACTGGGATTGTGTGCGCAGCTTGCCAACTGATAGAAAAGAGTACCTTACCACTTTCCTGACGTTTCCAATCACATGAATATTCGATTGGAAGCTGTTTTGGACAACTTTTCTTTCCTTCATGCCAAGCACTTGGCAGACCTCCGTGCAACGTCCAGAACACGATGGGAGATGTTTTCTGTGCTCCCGCAGGTTTTCCTTGCCAGATAGAGTAGAAAAGCTTTCTGCTAGGATGTAGACCACAAAAGACGCTAAAGACGAAGGCACGATGCTCTCCGGAGCTAAGAGCCGCTCCCGGGCTTCTTTCGGCAGAAGCGGCGCTAAGAGAGCACTGTGAGCGGTACAATGGTCTTTGCGCGAAGAAGCCGCTTCTTCGGCTCCGGGAGCCGGAGAGAGCGGCAGCATCGGAAAGGTGAAGAAGGAAGCTGTACAACACTGGGATTGTGTGCGCAGCTTGCCAACTGATAGAAAAGAGTACCTTACCACTTTCCTGACGTTTCCAATCACATGAATATTCGATTGGAAGCTGTTTTGGACAACTTTTCTTTCCTTCATGCCAAGCACTTGGCAGACCTCCGTGCAACGTCCAGAACACGATGGGAGATGTTTTCTGTGCTCCCGCAGGTTTTCCTTGCCAGATAGAGTAGAAAAGCTTTCTGCTAGGATGTAGACCACAAAAGACGCTAAAGACGAAGGCACGATGCTCTCCGGAGCTAAGAGCCGCTCCCGGGCTTCTTTCGGCAGAAGCGGCGCTAAGAGAGCACTGTGAGCGGCAGAATCGTCTTTGCCCGAAGAAGCCGCTTCTTCGGCTCCGGGAGCCGGAGAGAGCGGCAGCATCGGAAAGGTGAAGTAGGAAGCTGTACAACACTGGGATTGTGTGCGCAGCTTGCCAACTGATAGAAAACAGTACCTTACCACTTTCCTGACGTTTCCAATCACATGAATATTCGATTGGAAGCTGTTTTGGACAACTTTTCTTTCCTTCATGCCAAGCACTTGGCAGACCTCCGTGCAACGTCCAGAACACGATGGGAGATGTTTTCTGTGCTCCCGCAGGTTTTCCTTGCCAGACAGAGTGGAAAAGCTTTCTGCTAGCATGTAGACCACAAAAGACGCTAAAGACGAAGGTACGATGCTCTCCGGAGCTAAGAGCCGCTGCCGGGCTTCTTTCGGCAGAAGCGGCGCTAAGAGAGCACTGTGAGCGGTACAATCGTCTTTGCGCGAAGAAGCCGCTTCTTCGGCTCCGGGAGCCGGAGAGAGCGGCAGCATCGGAAAGGTGAAGAAGGAAGCTGTACAACACTGGGATTGTGTGCGCAGCTTGCCAACTGATAGAAACCAGTACCTTACAATTTCCTGACGTTTCCAATCACATGAATATTCGATAAGAAGCTGTTTTGGACAGCTTTTCTTTCCTTCATGCCAAACACTTGGCAGACCGCTGTGCAACGTCCAGAACACGATGGGAGATGTTTTCTGTGCTCCCGCAGGTTTTCCTTGCCAGAGAGAGTGGAAAAGCTTTCTGCTAGGATGTAGACCACAAAAGACGCTAAAGACGAAGGTACGATGCTCTCCGGAGCTAAGAGCCGCTGCCGGGCTTCTTTCGGCAGAAGCGGCGCTAAGAGAGCACTGTGAGCGGTACAATCGTCTTTGCGCGAAGAAGCCGCTTCTTCGGCTCCGGGAGCCGGAGAGAGCGGCAGCATCGGAAAGGTGAAGAAGGAAGCTGTACAACACTGGGATTGTGTGCGCAGCTTGCCAACTGATAGAAAAGAGTACCTTACCACTTTCCTGACGTTTCCAATCACATGAATATTCGATAAGAAGCTGTTTTGGACAACTTTTCTTTCCTTCATGCCAAACACTTGGCAGACCTCCGTGCAACGTCCAGAACACGATGGGAGATGTTTTCTGTGCTCCCGCAGGTTTTCCTTGCCAGACAGAGTGGAAAAGCTTTCTGCTAGGATGTAGACCACAAAAGACGCTAAATACGAAGGTACGATGCTCTCCGGAGCTAAGAGCCGCTCCCGGGCTTCTTTCGGCAGAAGCGGCGCTAAGAGAGCACTGTGAGCGGTACAATCGTCTTTGCGCGAAGAAGCCGCTTCTTCGGCTCCGGGAGCCGGAGAGAGCGGCAGCATCGGAAAGGTGAAGAAGGAAGCTGTACAACACTGGGATTGTGTGCGCAGCTTGCCAACTGATAGAAAAGAGTACCTTACCACTTTCCTGACGTTTCCAATCACATGAATATTCGATTGGAAGCTGTTTTGGACAACTTTTCTTTCCTTCATGCCAAGCACTTGGCAGACCTCCGTGCAACGTCCAGAACACGATGGGAGATGTTTTCTGTGCTCCCGCAGGTTTTCCTTGCCAGATAGAGTAGAAAAGCTTTCTGCTAGGATGTAGACCACAAAAGACGCTAAAGACGAAGGCACGATGCTCTCCGGAGCTAAGAGCCGCTCCCGGGCTTCTTTCGGCAGAAGCGGCGCTAAGAGAGCACTGTGAGCGGTACAATCGTCTTTGCGCGAAGAAGCCGCTTCTTCGGCTCCGGGAGCCGGAGAGAGCGGCAGCATCGGAAAGGTGAAGAAGGAAGCTGTACAACACTGGGATTGTGTGCGCAGCTTGCCAACTGATAGAAAAGAGTACCTTACCACTTTCCTGACGTTTCCAATCACATGAATATTCGATTGGAAGCTGTTTTGGACAACTTTTCTTTCCTTCATGCCAAGCACTTGGCAGACCTCCGTGCAACGTCCAGAACACGATGGGAGATGTTTTCTGTGCTCCCGCAGGTTTTCCTTGCCAGATAGAGTAGAAAAGCTTTCTGCTAGGATGTAGACCACAAAAGACGCTAAAGACGAAGGCACGATGCTCTCCGGAGCTAAGAGCCGCTCCCGGGCTTCTTTCGGCAGAAGCGGCGCTAAGAGAGCACTGTGAGCGGCAGAATCGTCTTTGCCCGAAGAAGCCGCTTCTTCGGCTCCGGGAGCCGGAGAGAGCGGCAGCATCGGAAAGGTGAAGTAGGAAGCTGTACAACACTGGGATTGTGTGCGCAGCTTGCCAACTGATAGAAAACAGTACCTTACCACTTTCCTGACGTTTCCAATCACATGAATATTCGATTGGAAGCTGTTTTGGACAACTTTTCTTTCCTTCATGCCAAGCACTTGGCAGACCTCCGTGCAACGTCCAGAACACGATGGGAGATGTTTTCTGTGCTCCCGCAGGTTTTCCTTGCCAGACAGAGTGGAAAAGCTTTCTGCTAGCATGTAGACCACAAAAGACGCTAAAGACGAAGGTACGATGCTCTCCGGAGCTAAGAGCCGCTGCCGGGCTTCTTTCGGCAGAAGCGGCGCTAAGAGAGCACTGTGAGCGGTACAATCGTCTTTGCGCGAAGAAGCCGCTTCTTCGGCTCCGGGAGCCGGAGAGAGCGGCAGCATCGGAAAGGTGAAGAAGGAAGCTGTACAACACTGGGATTGTGTGCGCAGCTTGCCAACTGATAGAAACCAGTACCTTACAATTTCCTGACGTTTCCAATCACATGAATATTCGATAAGAAGCTGTTTTGGACAGCTTTTCTTTCCTTCATGCCAAACACTTGGCAGACCGCTGTGCAACGTCCAGAACACGATGGGAGATGTTTTCTGTGCTCCCGCAGGTTTTCCTTGCCAGAGAGAGTGGAAAAGCTTTCTGCTAGGATGTAGACCACAAAAGACGCTAAAGACGAAGGTACGATGCTCTCCGGAGCTAAGAGCCGCTGCCGGGCTTCTTTCGGCAGAAGCGGCGCTAAGAGAGCACTGTGAGCGGTACAATCGTCTTTGCGCGAAGAAGCCGCTTCTTCGGCTCCGGGAGCCGGAGAGAGCGGCAGCATCGGAAAGGTGAAGAAGGAAGCTGTACAACACTGGGATTGTGTGCGCAGCTTGCCAACTGATAGAAAACAGTACCTTACCACTTTCCTGACGTTTCCAATCACATGAATATTCGATTGGAAGCTGTTTTGGACAACTTTTCTTTCCTTCATGCCAAGCACTTGGCAGACCTCCGTGCAACGTCCAGAACACGATGGGAGATGTTTTCTGTGCTCCCGCAGGTTTTCCTTGCCAGACAGAGTGGAAAAGCTTTCTGCTAGGATGTAGACCACAAAAGACGCTAAAGACGAAGGTACGATGCTCTCCGGAGCTAAGAGCCGCTCCCGGGCTTCTTTCGGCAGAAGCGGCGCTAAGAGAGCACTGTGAGCGGTACAATCGTCTTTGCGCGAAGAAGCCGCTTCTTCGGCTCCGGGAGCCGGAGAGAGCGGCAGCATCGGAAAGGTGAAGAAGGAAGCTGTACAACACTGGGATTGTGTGCGCAGCTTGCCAACTGATAGAAAAGAGTACCTTACCACTTTCCTGACGTTTCCAATCACATGAATATTCGATTGGAAGCTGTTTTGGACAACTTTTCTTTCCTTCATGCCAAGCACTTGGCAGACCTCCGTGCAACGTCCAGAACACGATGGGAGATGTTTTCTGTGCTCCCGCAGGTTTTCCTTGCCAGACAGAGTGGAAAAGCTTTCTGCTAGGATGTAGACCACAAAAGACGCTAAAGACGAAGGTACGATGATCTCCGGAGCTAAGAGCCGCTGCCGGGCTTCTTTCGGCAGAAGCGGCGCTAAGAGAGCACTGTGAGCGGTACAATCGTCTTTGCGCGAAGAAGCCGCTTCTTCGGCTCCGGGAGCCGGAGAGAGCGGCAGCATCGGAAAGGTGAAGAAGGAAGCTGTACAACACTGGGATTGTGTGCGCAGCTTGCCAACTGATAGAAAACAGTACCTTACCACTTTCCTGACGTTTCCAATCACATGAATATTCGATTGGAAGCTGTTTTGGACAACTTTTCTTTCCTTCATGCCAAGCACTTGGCAGACCTCCGTGCAACGTCCAGAACACGATGGGAGATGTTTTCTGTGCTCCCGCAGGTTTTCCTTGCCAGACAGAGTGGAAAAGCTTTCTGCTAGGATGTAGACCACAAAAGACGCTAAAGACGAAGGTACGATGCTCTCCGGAGCTAAGAGCCGCTCCCGGGCTTCTTTCGGCAGAAGCGGCGCTAAAAGAGCACTGTGAGCGGTACAATCGTCTTTGCGCGAAGAAGCCGCTTCTTCGGCTCCGGGAGCCGGAGAGAGCGGCAGCATCGGAAAGGTGAAGAAGGAAGCTGTACAACACTGGGATTGTGTGCGCAGCTTGCCAACTGATAGAAAAGAGTACCTTACCACTTTCCTGACGTTTCCAATCACATGAATATTCGATTGGAAGCTGTTTTGGACAACTTTTCTTTCCTTCATGCCAAGCACTTGGCAGACCTCCGTGCAACGTCCAGAACACGATGGGAGATGTTTTCTGTGCTCCCGCAGGTTTTCCTTGCCAGACAGAGTGGAAAAGCTTTCTGCTAGGATGTAGACCACAAAAGACGCTAAAGACGAAGGTACGATGCTCTCCGGAGCTAAGAGCCGCTCCCGGGCTTCTTTCGGCAGAAGCGGCGCTAAGAGAGCACTGTGAGCGGTACAATCGTCTTTGCGCGAAGAAGCCGCTTCTTCGGCTCCGGGAGCCGGAGAGAGCGGCAGCATCGGAAAGGTGAAGAAGGAAGCTGTACAACACTGGGATTGTGTGCGCAGCTTGCCAACTGATAGAAAACAGTACCTTACCACTTTCCTGACGTTTCCAATCACATGAATATTCGATTGGAAGCTGTTTTGGACAACTTTTCTTTCCTTCATGCCAAGCACTTGGCAGACCTCCGTGCAACGTCCAGAACACGATGGGAGATGTTTTCTGTGCTCCCGCAGGTTTTCCTTGCCAGACAGAGTAGAAAAGCTTTCTGCTAGGATGTAGACCACAAAAGACGCTAAAGACGAAGGCACGATGCTCTCCGGAGCTAAGAGCCGCTGCCGGGCTTCTTTCGGCAGAAGCGGCGCTAAGAGAGCACTGTGAGCGGTACAATCGTCTTTGCGCGAAGAAGCCGCTTCTTCGGCTCCGGGAGCCGGAGAGAGCGGCAGCATCGGAAAGGTGAAGAAGGAAGCTGTACAACACTGGGATTGTGTGCGCAGCTTGCCAACTGATAGAAAACAGTACCTTACCACTTTCCTGACGTTTCCAATCACATGAATATTCGATTGGAAGCTGTTTTGGACAACTTTTCTTTCCTTCATGCCAAACACTTGGCAGACCTCCGTGCAACGTCCAGAACACGATGGGAGATGTTTTCTGTGCTCCCGCAGGTTTTCCTTGCCAGACAGAGTAGAAAAGCTTTCTGCTAGGATGTAGACCACAAAAGACGCTAAAGACGAAGGCACGATGCTCTCCGGAGCTAAGAGCCGCTCCCGGGCTTCTTTCGGCAGAAGCGGCGCTAAAAGAGCACTGTGAGCGGTACAATCGTCTTTGCGCGAAGAAGCCGCTTCTTCTGCTCCGGGAGCCGGAGAGAGCGGCAGCATCGGAAAGGTGAAGAAGGAAGCTGTACAACACTGGGATTGTGTGCGCAGCTTGCCAACTGATAGAAAAGAGTACCTTACCACTTTCCTGACGTTTCCAATCACATGAATATTCGATAAGAAGCTGTTTAGGACAACTTTTCTTTCCTTCATGCCAAACACTTGGCAGACCTCCGTGCAACGTCCAGAACACGATGGGAGATGTTTTCTGTGCTCCCGCAGGTTTTCCTTGCCAGACAGAGTGGAAAAGCTTTCTGCTAGGATGTAGACCACAAAAGACGCTAAATACGAAGGTACGATGCTCTCCGGAGCTAAGAGCCGCTCCCGGGCTTCTTTCGGCAGAAGCGGCGCTAAGAGAGCACTGTGAGCGGTACAATCGTCTTTGCGCGAAGAAGCCGCTTCTTCGGCTCCGGGAGCCGGAGAGAGCGGCAGCATCGGAAAGGTGAAGAAGGAAGCTGTACAACACTGGGATTGTGTGCGCAGCTTGCCAACTGATAGAAAACAGTACCTTACCACTTTCCTGACGTTTCCAATCACATGAATATTCGATTGGAAGCTGTTTTGGACAACTTTTCTTTCCTTCATGCCAAACACTTGGCAGACCTCCGTGCAACGTCCAGAAGACGATGGGAGATGTTTTCTGTGCTCCCGCAGGTTTTCCTTGCCAGACAGAGTGGAAAAGCTTTCTGCTAGGATGTAGACCACAAAAGACGCTAAAGACGAAGGTACGATGCTCTCCGGAGCTAAGAGCCGCTCCCGGGCTTCTTTCGGCAGAAGCGGCGCTAAGAGAGCACTGTGAGCGGTACAATCGTCTTTGCGCGAAGAAGCCGCTTCTTCGGCTCCGGGAGCCGGAGAGAGCGGCAGCATCGGAAAGGTGAAGAAGGAAGCTGTACAACACTGGGATTGTGTGCGCAGCTTGCCAACTGATAGAAAAGAGTACCTTACCACTTTCCTGACGTTTCCAATCACATGAATATTCGATTGGAAGCTGTTTTGGACAACTTTTCTTTCCTTCATGCCAAGCACTTGGCAGACCTCCGTGCAACGTCCAGAACACGATGGGAGATGTTTTCTGTGCTCCCGCAGGTTTTCCTTGCCAGATAGAGTAGAAAAGCTTTCTGCTAGGATGTAGACCACAAAAGACGCTAAAGACGAAGGCACGATGCTCTCCGGAGCTAAGAGCCGCTCCCGGGCTTCTTTCGGCAGAAGCGGCGCTAAGAGAGCACTGTGAGCGGTACAATCGTCTTTGCGCGAAGAAGCCGCTTCTTCGGCTCCGGGAGCCGGAGAGAGCGGCAGCATCGGAAAGGTGAAGAAGGAAGCTGTACAACACTGGGATTGTGTGCGCAGCTTGCCAACTGATAGAAAAGAGTACCTTACCACTTTCCTGACGTTTCCAATCACATGAATATTCGATTGGAAGCTGTTTTGGACAACTTTTCTTTCCTTCATGCCAAGCACTTGGCAGACCTCCGTGCAACGTCCAGAACACGATGGGAGATGTTTTCTGTGCTCCCGCAGGTTTTCCTTGCCAGATAGAGTAGAAAAGCTTTCTGCTAGGATGTAGACCACAAAAGACGCTAAAGACGAAGGCACGATGCTCTCCGGAGCTAAGAGCCGCTGCCGGGCTTCTTTCGGCAGAAGCGGCGCTAAGAGAGCACTGTGAGCGGTACAATGGTCTTTGCGCGAAGAAGCCGCTTCTTCGGCTCCGGGAGCCGGAGAGAGCGGCAGCATCGGAAAGGTGAAGAAGGAAGCTGTACAACACTGGGATTGTGTGCGCAGCTTGCCAACTGATAGAAAACAGTACCTTACCACTTTCCTGACGTTTCCAATCACATGAATATTCGATTGGAAGCTGTTTTGGACAACTTTTCTTTCCTTCATGCCAAACACTTGGCAGACCTCCGTGCAACGTCCAGAACACGATGGGAGATGTTTTCTGTGCTCCCGCAGGTTTTCCTTGCCAGACAGAGTAGAAAAGCTTTCTGCTAGGATGTAGACCACAAAAGACGCTAAAGACGAAGGCACGATGCTCTCCGGAGCTAAGAGCCGCTCCCGGGCTTCTTTCGGCAGAAGCGGCGCTAAAAGAGCACTGTGAGCGGTACAATCGTCTTTGCGCGAAGAAGCCGCTTCTTCTGCTCCGGGAGCCGGAGAGAGCGGCAGCATCGGAAAGGTGAAGAAGGAAGCTGTACAACACTGGGATTGTGTGCGCAGCTTGCCAACTGATAGAAAAGAGTACCTTACCACTTTCCTGACGTTTCCAATCACATGAATATTCGATAAGAAGCTGTTTAGGACAACTTTTCTTTCCTTCATGCCAAACACTTGGCAGACCTCCGTGCAACGTCCAGAACACGATGGGAGATGTTTTCTGTGCTCCCGCAGGTTTTCCTTGCCAGACAGAGTGGAAAAGCTTTCTGCTAGGATGTAGACCACAAAAGACGCTAAATACGAAGGTACGATGCTCTCCGGAGCTAAGAGCCGCTCCCGGGCTTCTTTCGGCAGAAGCGGCGCTAAGAGAGCACTGTGAGCGGTACAATCGTCTTTGCGCGAAGAAGCCGCTTCTTCGGCTCCGGGAGCCGGAGAGAGCGGCAGCATCGGAAAGGTGAAGAAGGAAGCTGTACAACACTGGGATTGTGTGCGCAGCTTGCCAACTGATAGAAAAGAGTACCTTACCACTTTCCTGACGTTTCCAATCACATGAATATTCGATTGGAAGCTGTTTTGGACAACTTTTCTTTCCTTCATGCCAAACACTTGGCAGACCTCCGTGCAACGTCCAGAACACGATGGGAGATGTTTTCTGTGCTCCCGCAGGTTTTCCTTGCCAGACAGAGTGGAAAAGCTTTCTGCTAGGATGTAGACCACAAAAGACGCTAAAGACGAAGGTACGATGCTCTCCGGAGCTAAGAGCCGCTCCCGGGCTTCTTTCGGCAGAAGCGGCGCTAAGAGAGCACTGTGAGCGGTACAATCGTCTTTGCGCGAAGAAGCCGCTTCTTCGGCTCCGGGAGCCGGAGAGAGCGGCAGCATCGGAAAGGTGAAGAAGGAAGCTGTACAACACTGGGATTGTGTGCGCAGCTTGCCAACTGATAGAAAAGAGTACCTTACCACTTTCCTGACGTTTCCAATCACATGAATATTCGATTGGAAGCTGTTTTGGACAACTTTTCTTTCCTTCATGCCAAGCACTTGGCAGACCTCCGTGCAACGTCCAGAACACGATGGGAGATGTTTTCTGTGCTCCCGCAGGTTTTCCTTGCCAGATAGAGTAGAAAAGCTTTCTGCTAGGATGTAGACCACAAAAGACGCTAAAGACGAAGGTACGATGCTCTCCGGAGCTAAGAGCCGCTCCCGGGCTTCTTTCGGCAGAAGCGGCGCTAAGAGAGCACTGTGAGCGGTACAATCGTCTTTGCGCGAAGAAGCCGCTTCTTCGGCTCCGGGAGCCGGAGAGAGCGGCAGCATCGGAAAGGTGAAGAAGGAAGCTGTACAACACTGGGATTGTGTGCGCAGCTTGCCAACTGATAGAAAAGAGTACCTTACCACTTTCCTGACGTTTCCAATCACATGAATATTCGATTGGAAGCTGTTTTGGACAACTTTTCTTTCCTTCATGCCAAGCACTTGGCAGACCTCCGTGCAACGTCCAGAACACGATGGGAGATGTTTTCTGTGCTCCCGCAGGTTTTCCTTGCCAGATAGAGTAGAAAAGCTTTCTGCTAGGATGTAGACCACAAAAGACGCTAAAGACGAAGGCACGATGCTCTCCGGAGCTAAGAGCCGCTCCCGGGCTTCTTTCGGCAGAAGCGGCGCTAAGAGAGCACTGTGAGCGGCAGAATCGTCTTTGCCCGAAGAAGCCGCTTCTTCGGCTCCGGGAGCCGGAGAGAGCGGCAGCATCGGAAAGGTGAAGAAGGAAGCTGTACAACACTGGGATTGTGTGCGCAGCTTGCCAACTGATAGAAAACAGTACCTTACCACTTTCCTGACGTTTCCAATCACATGAATATTCGATTGGAAGCTGTTTTGGACAACTTTTCTTTCCTTCATGCCAAGCACTTGGCAGACCTCCGTGCAACGTCCAGAACACGATGGGAGATGTTTTCTGTGCTCCCGCAGGTTTTCCTTGCCAGACAGAGTGGAAAAGCTTTCTGCTAGGATGTAGACCAC
Source organism: Ammospiza nelsoni (assembly GCF_027579445.1). NCBI lineage: Eukaryota > Metazoa > Chordata > Aves > Passeriformes > Passerellidae > Ammospiza > Ammospiza nelsoni. The sequence goes on from NC_080638.1 coordinate 5,094,983, forward strand.
AAAAGACGCTAAAGACGAAGGTACGATGCTCTCCGGAGCTAAGAGCCGCTGCCGGGCTTCTTTCGGCAGAAGCGGCGCTAAGAGAGCACTGTGAGCGGTACAATCGTCTTTGCGCGAAGAAGCCGCTTCTTCGGCTCCGGGAGCCGGAGAGAGCGGCAGCATCGGAAAGGTGAAGAAGGAAGCTGTACAACACTGGGATTGTGTGCGCAGCTTGCCAACTGATAGAAACCAGTACCTTACAATTTCCTGACGTTTCCAATCACATGAATATTCGATAAGAAGCTGTTTTGGACAGCTTTTCTTTCCTTCATGCCAAACACTTGGCAGACCGCTGTGCAACGTCCAGAACACGATGGGAGATGTTTTCTGTGCTCCCGCAGGTTTTCCTTGCCAGACAGAGTGGAAAAGCTTTCTGCTAGGATGTAGACCACAAAAGACGCTAAAGACGAAGGTACGATGCTCTCCGGAGCTAAGAGCCGCTGCCGGGCTTCTTTCGGCAGAAGCGGCGCTAAGAGAGCACTGTGAGCGGTACAATCGTCTTTGCGCGAAGAAGCCGCTTCTTCGGCTCCGGGAGCCGGAGAGAGCGGCAGCATCGGAAAGGTGAAGAAGGAAGCTGTACAACACTGGGATTGTGTGCGCAGCTTGCCAACTGATAGAAAACAGTACCTTACCACTTTCCTGACGTTTCCAATCACATGAATATTCGATTGGAAGCTGTTTTGGACAACTTTTCTTTCCTTCATGCCAAGCACTTGGCAGACCTCCGTGCAACGTCCAGAACACGATGGGAGATGTTTTCTGTGCTCCCGCAGGTTTTCCTTGCCAGACAGAGTGGAAAAGCTTTCTGCTAGGATGTAGACCACAAAAGACGCTAAAGACGAAGGTACGATGCTCTCCGGAGCTAAGAGCCGCTCCCGGGCTTCTTTCGGCAGAAGCGGCGCTAAAAGAGCACTGTGAGCGGTACAATCGTCTTTGCGCGAAGAAGCCGCTTCTTCGGCTCCGGGAGCCGGAGAGAGCGGCAGCATCGGAAAGGTGAAGAAGGAAGCTGTACAACACTGGGATTGTGTGCGCAGCTTGCCAACTGATAGAAAAGAGTACCTTACCACTTTCCTGACGTTTCCAATCACATGAATATTCGATTGGAAGCTGTTTTGGACAACTTTTCTTTCCTTCATGCCAAGCACTTGGCAGACCTCCGTGCAACGTCCAGAACACGATGGGAGATGTTTTCTGTGCTCCCGCAGGTTTTCCTTGCCAGACAGAGTGGAAAAGCTTTCTGCTAGGATGTAGACCACAAAAGACGCTAAAGACGAAGGTACGATGCTCTCCGGAGCTAAGAGCCGCTCCCGGGCTTCTTTCGGCAGAAGCGGCGCTAAGAGAGCACTGTGAGCGGTACAATCGTCTTTGCGCGAAGAAGCCGCTTCTTCGGCTCCGGGAGCCGGAGAGAGCGGCAGCATCGGAAAGGTGAAGAAGGAAGCTGTACAACACTGGGATTGTGTGCGCAGCTTGCCAACTGATAGAAAACAGTACCTTACCACTTTCCTGACGTTTCCAATCACATGAATATTCGATTGGAAGCTGTTTTGGACAACTTTTCTTTCCTTCATGCCAAGCACTTGGCAGACCTCCGTGCAACGTCCAGAACACGATGGGAGATGTTTTCTGTGCTCCCGCAGGTTTTCCTTGCCAGACAGAGTAGAAAAGCTTTCTGCTAGGATGTAGACCACAAAAGACGCTAAAGACGAAGGCACGATGCTCTCCGGAGCTAAGAGCCGCTGCCGGGCTTCTTTCGGCAGAAGCGGCGCTAAGAGAGCACTGTGAGCGGTACAATGGTCTTTGCGCGAAGAAGCCGCTTCTTCGGCTCCGGGAGCCGGAGAGAGCGGCAGCATCGGAAAGGTGAAGAAGGAAGCTGTACAACACTGGGATTGTGTGCGCAGCTTGCCAACTGATAGAAAACAGTACCTTACCACTTTCCTGACGTTTCCAATCACATGAATATTCGATTGGAAGCTGTTTTGGACAACTTTTCTTTCCTTCATGCCAAACACTTGGCAGACCTCCGTGCAACGTCCAGAACACGATGGGAGATGTTTTCTGTGCTCCCGCAGGTTTTCCTTGCCAGACAGAGTAGAAAAGCTTTCTGCTAGGATGTAGACCACAAAAGACGCTAAAGACGAAGGCACGATGCTCTCCGGAGCTAAGAGCCGCTCCCGGGCTTCTTTCGGCAGAAGCGGCGCTAAAAGAGCACTGTGAGCGGTACAATCGTCTTTGCGCGAAGAAGCCGCTTCTTCGGCTCCGGGAGCCGGAGAGAGCGGCAGCATCGGAAAGGTGAAGAAGGAAGCTGTACAACACTGGGATTGTGTGCGCAGCTTGCCAACTGATAGAAAAGAGTACCTTACCACTTTCCTGACGTTTCCAATCACATGAATATTCGATAAGAAGCTGTTTTGGACAACTTTTCTTTCCTTCATGCCAAACACTTGGCAGACCTCCGTGCAACGTCCAGAACACGATGGGAGATGTTTTCTGTGCTCCCGCAGGTTTTCCTTGCCAGACAGAGTGGAAAAGCTTTCTGCTAGGATGTAGACCACAAAAGACGCTAAATACGAAGGTACGATGCTCTCCGGAGCTAAGAGCCGCTCCCGGGCTTCTTTCGGCAGAAGCGGCGCTAAGAGAGCACTGTGAGCGGTACAATCGTCTTTGCGCGAAGAAGCCGCTTCTTCGGCTCCGGGAGCCGGAGAGAGCGGCAGCATCGGAAAGGTGAAGAAGGAAGCTGTACAACACTGGGATTGTGTGCGCAGCTTGCCAACTGATAGAAAACAGTACCTTACCACTTTCCTGACGTTTCCAATCACATGAATATTCGATTGGAAGCTGTTTTGGACAACTTTTCTTTCCTTCATGCCAAGCACTTGGCAGACCTCCGTGCAACGTCCAGAACACGATGGGAGATGTTTTCTGTGCTCCCGCAGGTTTTCCTTGCCAGATAGAGTAGAAAAGCTTTCTGCTAGGATGTAGACCACAAAAGACGCTAAAGACGAAGGCACGATGCTCTCCGGAGCTAAGAGCCGCTCCCGGGCTTCTTTCGGCAGAAGCGGCGCTAAGAGAGCACTGTGAGCGGCAGAATCGTCTTTGCCCGAAGAAGCCGCTTCTTCGGCTCCGGGAGCCGGAGAGAGCGGCAGCATCGGAAAGGTGAAGAAGGAAGCTGTACAACACTGGGATTGTGTGCCTAGCTTCCCAACTGATAGAAAACAGTACCTTACCACTTTCCTGACGTTTCCAATCACATGAATATTCGATAAGAAGCTGTTTTGGACAACTTTTCTTTCCTTCATGCCAAACACTTGGCAGACCTCCGTGCAACGTCCAGAAGACGATGGGAGATGTTTTCTGTGCTCCCGCAGGTTTTCCTTGCCAGACAGAGTGGAAAAGCTTTCTGCTAGGATGTAGACCACAAAAGACGCTAAAGACGAAGGTACGATGCTCTCCGGAGCTAAGAGCCGCTCCCGGGCTTCTTTCGGCAGAAGCGGCGCTAAGAGAGCACTGTGAGCGGCAGAATCGTCTTTGCGCGAAGAAGCCGCTTCTTCGGCTCCGGGAGCCGGAGAGAGCGGCAGCATCGGAAAGGTGAAGAAGGAAGCTGTACAACACTGGGATTGTGTGCGCAGCTTGCCAACTGATAGAAAAGAGTACCTTACCACTTTCCTGACGTTTCCAATCACATGAATATTCGATTGGAAGCTGTTTTGGACAACTTTTCTTTCCTTCATGCCAAACACTTGGCAGACCTCCGTGCAACGTCCAGAACACGATGGGAGATGTTTTCTGTGCTCCCGCAGGTTTTCCTTGCCAGACAGAGTGGAAAAGCTTTCTGCTAGGATGTAGACCACAAAAGACGCTAAAGACGAAGGTACGATGCTCTCCGGAGCTAAGAGCCGCTGCCGGGCTTCTTTCGGCAGAAGCGGCGCTAAGAGAGCACTGTGAGCGGTACAATCGTCTTTGCGCGAAGAAGCCGCTTCTTCGGCTCCGGGAGCCGGAGAGAGCGGCAGCATCGGAAAGGTGAAGAAGGAAGCTGTACAACACTGGGATTGTGTGCGCAGCTTGCCAACTGATAGAAAAGAGTACCTTACCACTTTCCTGACGTTTCCAATCACATGAATATTCGATTGGAAGCTGTTTTGGACAACTTTTCTTTCCTTCATGCCAAGCACTTGGCAGACCTCCGTGCAACGTCCAGAACACGATGGGAGATGTTTTCTGTGCTCCCGCAGGTTTTCCTTGCCAGATAGAGTAGAAAAGCTTTCTGCTAGGATGTAGACCACAAAAGACGCTAAAGACGAAGGCACGATGCTCTCCGGAGCTAAGAGCCGCTCCCGGGCTTCTTTCGGCAGAAGCGGCGCTAAGAGAGCACTGTGAGCGGCAGAATCGTCTTTGCCCGAAGAAGCCGCTTCTTCGGCTCCGGGAGCCGGAGAGAGCGGCAGCATCGGAAAGGTGAAGAAGGAAGCTGTACAACACTGGGATTGTGTGCGCAGCTTGCCAACTGATAGAAAACAGTACATTACCACTTTCCTGATGTTTCCAATCACATGAATATTCGATTGGAAGCTGTTTTGGACAACTTTTCTTTCCTTCATGCCAAACACTTGGCAGACCTCCGTGCAACGTCCAGAACACGATGGGAGATGTTTTCTGTGCTCCCGCAGGTTTTCCTTGCCAGACAGAGTGGAAAAGCTTTCTGCTAGGATGTAGACCACAAAAGACGCTAAAGACGAAGGTACGATGCTCTCCGGAGCTAAGAGCCGCTGCCGGGCTTCTTTCGGCAGAAGCGGCGCTAAGAGAGCACTGTGAGCGGTACAATCGTCTTTGCGCGAAGAAGCCGCTTCTTCGGCTCCGGGAGCCGGAGAGAGCGGCAGCATCGGAAAGGTGAAGAAGGAAGCTGTACAACACTGGGATTGTGTGCGCAGCTTGCCAACTGATAGAAACCAGTACCTTACAATTTCCTGACGTTTCCAATCACATGAATATTCGATAAGAAGCTGTTTTGGACAGCTTTTCTTTCCTTCATGCCAAACACTTGGCAGACCGCTGTGCAACGTCCAGAACACGATGGGAGATGTTTTCTGTGCTCCCGCAGGTTTTCCTTGCCAGAGAGAGTGGAAAAGCTTTCTGCTAGGATGTAGACCACAAAAGACGCTAAAGACGAAGGTACGATGCTCTCCGGAGCTAAGAGCCGCTGCCGGGCTTCTTTCGGCAGAAGCGGCGCTAAGAGAGCACTGTGAGCGGTACAATCGTCTTTGCGCGAAGAAGCCGCTTCTTCGGCTCCGGGAGCCGGAGAGAGCGGCAGCATCGGAAAGGTGAAGAAGGAAGCTGTACAACACTGGGATTGTGTGCGCAGCTTGCCAACTGATAGAAAACAGTACCTTACCACTTTCCTGACGTTTCCAATCACATGAATATTCGATTGGAAGCTGTTTTGGACAACTTTTCTTTCCTTCATGCCAAGCACTTGGCAGACCTCCGTGCAACGTCCAGAACACGATGGGAGATGTTTTCTGTGCTCCCGCAGGTTTTCCTTGCCAGACAGAGTGGAAAAGCTTTCTGCTAGGATGTAGACCACAAAAGACGCTAAAGACGAAGGTACGATGCTCTCCGGAGCTAAGAGCCGCTCCCGGGCTTCTTTCGGCAGAAGCGGCGCTAAAAGAGCACTGTGAGCGGTACAATCGTCTTTGCGCGAAGAAGCCGCTTCTTCGGCTCCGGGAGCCGGAGAGAGCGGCAGCATCGGAAAGGTGAAGAAGGAAGCTGTACAACACTGGGATTGTGTGCGCAGCTTGCCAACTGATAGAAAAGAGTACCTTACCACTTTCCTGACGTTTCCAATCACATGAATATTCGATTGGAAGCTGTTTTGGACAACTTTTCTTTCCTTCATGCCAAGCACTTGGCAGACCTCCGTGCAACGTCCAGAACACGATGGGAGATGTTTTCTGTGCTCCCGCAGGTTTTCCTTGCCAGACAGAGTAGAAAAGCTTTCTGCTAGGATGTAGACCACAAAAGACGCTAAAGACGAAGGCACGATGCTCTCCGGAGCTAAGAGCCGCTGCCGGGCTTCTTTCGGCAGAAGCGGCGCTAAGAGAGCACTGTGAGCGGTACAATGGTCTTTGCGCGAAGAAGCCGCTTCTTCGGCTCCGGGAGCCGGAGAGAGCGGCAGCATCGGAAAGGTGAAGAAGGAAGCTGTACAACACTGGGATTGTGTGCGCAGCTTGCCAACTGATAGAAAACAGTACCTTACCACTTTCCTGACGTTTCCAATCACATGAATATTCGATTGGAAGCTGTTTTGGACAACTTTTCTTTCCTTCATGCCAAACACTTGGCAGACCTCCGTGCAACGTCCAGAACACGATGGGAGATGTTTTCTGTGCTCCCGCAGGTTTTCCTTGCGAGACAGAGTAGAAAAGCTTTCTGCTAGGATGTAGACCACAAAAGACGCTAAAGACGAAGGCACGATGCTCTCCGGAGCTAAGAGCCGCTCCCGGGCTTCTTTCGGCAGAAGCGGCGCTAAAAGAGCACTGTGAGCGGTACAATCGTCTTTGCGCGAAGAAGCCGCTTCTTCGGCTCCGGGAGCCGGAGAGAGCGGCAGCATCGGAAAGGTGAAGAAGGAAGCTGTACAACACTGGGATTGTGTGCGCAGCTTGCCAACTGATAGAAAAGAGTACCTTACCACTTTCCTGACGTTTCCAATCACATGAATATTCGATAAGAAGCTGTTTTGGACAACTTTTCTTTCCTTCATGCCAAACACTTGGCAGACCTCCGTGCAACGTCCAGAAGACGATGGGAGATGTTTTCTGTGCTCCCGCAGGTTTTCCTTGCCAGACAGAGTGGAAAAGCTTTCTGCTAGGATGTAGACCACAAAAGACGCTAAATACGAAGGTACGATGCTCTCCGGAGCTAAGAGCCGCTCCCGGGCTTCTTTCGGCAGAAGCGGCGCTAAGAGAGCACTGTGAGCGGTACAATCGTCTTTGCGCGAAGAAGCCGCTTCTTCGGCTCCGGGAGCCGGAGAGAGCGGCAGCATCGGAAAGGTGAAGAAGGAAGCTGTACAACACTGGGATTGTGTGCGCAGCTTGCCAACTGATAGAAAACAGTACCTTACCACTTTCCTGACGTTTCCAATCACATGAATATTCGATTGGAAGCTGTTTTGGACAACTTTTCTTTCCTTCATGCCAAGCACTTGGCAGACCTCCGTGCAACGTCCAGAACACGATGGGAGATGTTTTCTGTGCTCCCGCAGGTTTTCCTTGCCAGATAGAGTAGAAAAGCTTTCTGCTAGGATGTAGACCACAAAAGACGCTAAAGACGAAGGCACGATGCTCTCCGGAGCTAAGAGCCGCTCCCGGGCTTCTTTCGGCAGAAGCGGCGCTAAGAGAGCACTGTGAGCGGCAGAATCGTCTTTGCCCGAAGAAGCCGCTTCTTCGGCTCCGGGAGCCGGAGAGAGCGGCAGCATCGGAAAGGTGAAGAAGGAAGCTGTACAACACTGGGATTGTGTGCCTAGCTTCCCAACTGATAGAAAACAGTACCTTACCACTTTCCTGACGTTTCCAATCACATGAATATTCGATTGGAAGCTGTTTTGGACAACTTTTCTTTCCTTCATGCCAAACACTTGGCAGACCTCCGTGCAACGTCCAGAACACGATGGGAGATGTTTTCTGTGCTCCCGCAGGTTTTCCTTGCCAGACAGAGTGGAAAAGCTTTCTGCTAGGATGTAGACCACAAAAGACGCTAAAGACGAAGGTACGATGCTCTCCGGAGCTAAGAGCCGCTCCCGGGCTTCTTTCGGCAGAAGCGGCGCTAAGAGAGCACTGTGAGCGGTACAATGGTCTTTGCGCGAAGAAGCCGCTTCTTCGGCTCCGGGAGCCGGAGAGAGCGGCAGCATCGGAAAGGTGAAGAAGGAAGCTGTACAACACTGGGATTGTGTGCGCAACTTTCCAACTGATAGAAACCAGTACCTTACAATTTCCTGACGTTTCCAATCGCATGAATATTCGATAAGAAGCTGTTTTGGACAGCTTTTCTTTCCTTCATGCCAAACACTTGGCAGACCTCCGTGCAACGTCCAGAACACGATGGGAGATGTTTTCTGTGCTCCCGCAGGTTTTCCTTGCCAGACAGAGTGGAAAAGCTTTCTGCTAGGATGTAGACCACAAAAGACGCTAAAGACGAAGGTACGATGCTCTCCGGAGCTAAGAGCCGCTGCCGGGCTTCTTTCGGCAGAAGCGGCGCTAAGAGAGCACTGTGAGCGGTACAATCGTCTTTGCGCGAAGAAGCCGCTTCTTCGGCTCCGGGAGCCGGAGAGAGCGGCAGCATCGGAAAGGTGAAGAAGGAAGCTGTACAACACTGGGATTGTGTGCGCAGCTTGCCAACTGATAGAAAACAGTACCTTACCACTTTCCTGACGTTTCCAATCACATGAATATTCGATTGGAAGCTGTTTTGGACAACTTTTCTTTCCTTCATGCCAAGCACTTGGCAGACCTCCGTGCAACGTCCAGAACACGATGGGAGATGTTTTCTGTGCTCCCGCAGGTTTTCCTTGCCAGATAGAGTAGAAAAGCTTTCTGCTAGGATGTAGACCACAAAAGACGCTAAAGACGAAGGCACGATGCTCTCCGGAGCTAAGAGCCGCTCCCGGGCTTCTTTCGGCAGAAGCGGCGCTAAGAGAGCACTGTGAGCGGTACAATCGTCTTTGCGCGAAGAAGCCGCTTCTTCGGCTCCGGGAGCCGGAGAGAGCGGCAGCATCGGAAAGGTGAAGAAGGAAGCTGTACAACACTGGGATTGTGTGCGCAGCTTGCCAACTGATAGAAAAGAGTACCTTACCACTTTCCTGACGTTTCCAATCACATGAATATTCGATTGGAAGCTGTTTTGGACAACTTTTCTTTCCTTCATGCCAAGCACTTGGCAGACCTCCGTGCAACGTCCAGAACACGATGGGAGATGTTTTCTGTGCTCCCGCAGGTTTTCCTTGCCAGACAGAGTGGAAAAGCTTTCTGCTAGGATGTAGACCACAAAAGACGCTAAAGACGAAGGTACGATGCTCTCCGGAGCTAAGCGCCGCTCCCGGGCTTCTTTCGGCAGAAGCGGCGCTAAGAGAGCACTGTGAGCGGTACAATCGTCTTTGCGCGAAGAAGCCGCTTCTTCGGCTCCGGGAGCCGGAGAGAGCGGCAGCATCGGAAAGGTGAAGAAGGAAGCTGTACAACACTGGGATTGTGTGCGCAGCTTGCCAACTGATAGAAAACAGTACCTTACCACTTTCCTGACGTTTCCAATCACATGAATATTCGATTGGAAGCTGTTTTGGACAACTTTTCTTTCCTTCATGCCAAGCACTTGGCAGACCTCCGTGCAACGTCCAGAACACGATGGGAGATGTTTTCTGTGCTCCCGCAGGTTTTCCTTGCCAGACAGAGTGGAAAAGCTTTCTGCTAGGATGTAGACCACAAAAGACGCTAAAGACGAAGGTACGATGCTCTCCGGAGCTAAGAGCCGCTGCCGGGCTTCTTTCGGCAGAAGCGGCTCTAGGAGAGCACTGTGAGCGGTACAATCGTCTTTGCGCGAAGAAGCCGCTTCTTCGGCTCCGGGAGCCGGAGAGAGCGGCAGCATCGGAAAGGTGAAGAAGGAAGCTGTACAACACTGGGATTGTGTGCGCAGCTTGCCAACTGATAGAAAACAGTACCTTACCACTTTCCTGACGTTTCCAATCACATGAATATTCGATTGGAAGCTGTTTTGGACAACTTTTCTTTCCTTCATGCCAAACACTTGGCAGACCTCCGTGCAACGTCCAGAACACGATGGGAGATGTTTTCTGTGCTCCCGCAGGTTTTCCTTGCCAGACAGAGTGGAAAAGCTTTCTGCTAGGATGTAGACCACAAAAGACGCTAAAGACGAAGGTACGATGCTCTCCGGAGCTAAGAGCCGCTGCCGGGCTTCTTTCGGCAGAAGCGGCGCTAAGAGAGCACTGTGAGCGGTACAATCGTCTTTGCGCGAAGAAGCCGCTTCTTCGGCTCCGGGAGCCGGAGAGAGCGGCAGCATCGGAAAGGTGAAGAAGGAAGCTGTACAACACTGGGATTGTGTGCGCAGCTTGCCAACTGATAGAAAACAGTACCTTACCACTTTCCTGACGTTTCCAATCACATGAATATTCGATTGGAAGCTGTTTTGGACAACTTTTCTTTCCTTCATGCCAAACACTTGGCAGACCTCCGTGCAACGTCCAGAACACGATGGGAGATGTTTTCTGTGCTCCCGCAGGTTTTCCTTGCCAGACAGAGTGGAAAAGCTTTCTGCTAGGATGTAGACCACAAAAGACGCTAAAGACGAAGGTACGATGCTCTCCGGAGCTAAGAGCCGCTCCCGGGCTTCTTTCGGCAGAAGCGGCGCTAAGAGAGCACTGTGAGCGGTACAATCGTCTTTGCGCGAAGAAGCCGCTTCTTCGGCTCCGGGAGCCGGAGAGAGCGGCAGCATCGGAAAGGTGAAGAAGGAAGCTGTACAACACTGGGATTGTGTGCGCAGCTTGCCAACTGATAGAAAACAGTACCTTACCACTTTCCTGACGTTTCCAATCACATGAATATTCGATTGGAAGCTCTTTTGGACAACTTTTCTTTCCTTCATGCCAAGCACTTGGCAGACCTCCGTGCAACGTCCAGAACACGATGGGAGATGTTTTCTGTGCTCCCGCAGGTTTTCCTTGCCAGACAGAGTGGAAAAGCTTTCTGCTAGGATGTAGACCACAAAAGACGCTAAAGACGAAGGTACGATGCTCTCCGGAGCTAAGAGCCGCTCCCGGGCTTCTTTCGGCAGAAGCGGCGCTAGGAGAGCACTGTGAGCGGTACAATCGTCTTTGCGCGAAGAAGCCGCTTCTTCGGCTCCGGGAGCCGGAGAGAGCGGCAGCATCGGAAAGGTGAAGAAGGAAGCTGTACAACACTGGGATTGTGTGCGCAGCTTGCCAACTGATAGAAAAGAGTACCTTACCACTTTCCTGACGTTTCCAATCACATGAATATTCGATAAGAAGCTGTTTTGGACAACTTTTCTTTCCTTCATGCCAAACATTTGGCAGACCGCTGTGCAACGTCCAGAACACGATGGGAGATGTTTTCTGTGCTCCCGCAGGTTTTCCTTGCCAGACAGAGTGGAAAAGCTTTCTGCTAGGATGTAGACCACAAAAGACGCTAAAGACGAAGGTACGATGCTCTCCGGAGCTAAGAGCCGCTCCCGGGCTTCTTTCGGCAGAAGCGGCGCTAAGAGAGCACTGTGAGCGGTACAATCGTCTTTGCGCGAAGAAGCCGCTTCTTCGGCTCCGGGAGCCGGAGAGAGCGGCAGCATCGGAAAGGTGAAGAAGGAAGCTGTACAACACTGGGATTGTGTGCGCAGCTTGCCAACTGATAGAAAAGAGTACCTTACCACTTTCCTGAGGTTTCCAATCACATGAATATTCGATTGGAAGCTGTTTTGGACAACTTTTCTTTCCTTCATGCCAAGCACTTGGCAGACCTCCGTGCAACGTCCAGAACACGATGGGAGATGTTTTCTGTGCTCCCGCAGGTTTTCCTTGCCAGACAGAGTGGAAAAGCTTTCTGCTAGCATGTAGACCACAAAAGACGCTAAAGACGAAGGTACGATGCTCTCCGGAGCTAAGAGCCGCTGCCGGGCTTCTTTCGGCAGAAGCGGCGCTAAGAGAGCACTGTGAGCGGTAACAATCGTCTTTGCGCGAAGAAGCCGCTTCTTCGGCTCCGGGAGCCGGAGAGAGCGGCAGCATCGGAAAGGTGAAGAAGGAAGCTGTACAACACTGGGATTGTGTGCGCAGCTTGCCAACTGATAGAAAACAGTACCTTACACTTTCCTGACGTTTCCAATCACATGAATATTCGATAAGAAGCTGTTTTGGACAACTTTTCTTTCCTTCATGCCAAACACTTGGCAGACCGCTGTGCAACGTCCAGAACACGATGGGAGATGTTTTCTGTGCTCCCGCAGGTTTTCCTTGCCAGACAGAGTGGAAAAGCTTTCTGCTAGGATGTAGACCACAAAAGACGCTAAAGACGAAAGTACGATGCTCTCCAGAGCTAAGAGCCGCTCCCGGGCTTCTTTCGGCAGAAGCGGCGCTAAGAGAGCACTGTGAGCGGTACAATCGTCTTTGCGCGAAGAAGCCGCTTCTTCGGCTCCGGGAGCCGGAGAGAGCGGCAGCATCGGAAAGGTGAAGAAGGAAGCTGTACAACACTGGGATTGTGTGCGCAGCTTGCCAACTGATAGAAAACAGTACCTTACCACTTTCCTGAGGTTTCCAATCACATGAATATTCGATTGGAAGCTGTTTTGGACAACTTTTCTTTCCTTCATGCCAAACACTTGGCAGACCTCCGTGCAACGTCCAGAACACGATGGGAGATGTTTTCTGTGCTCCCGCAGGTTTTCCTTGCCAGACAGAGTGGAAAAGCTTTCTGCTAGGATGTAGACCACAAAAGACGCTAAAGACGAAGGTACGATGCTCTCCGGAGCTAAGAGCCGCTGCCGGGCTTCTTTCGGCAGAAGCGGCGCTAAGAGAGCACTGTGAGCGGTACAATCGTCTTTGCGCGAAGAAGCCGCTTCTTCGGCTCCGGGAGCCGGAGAGAGCGGCAGCATCGGAAAGGTGAAGAAGGAAGCTGTACAACACTGGGATTGTGTGCGCAGCTTGCCAACTGATAGAAAACAGTACCTTACCACTTTCCTGACGTTTCCAATCACATGAATATTCGATTGGAAGCTGTTTTGGACAACTTTTCTTTCCTTCATGCCAAGCACTTGGCAGACCTCCGTGCAACGTCCAGAACACGATGGGAGATGTTTTCTGTGCTCCCGCAGGTTTTCCTTGCCAGATAGAGTAGAAAAGCTTTCTGCTAGGATGTAGACCACAAAAGACGCTAAAGACGAAGGCACGATGCTCTCCGGAGCTAAGAGCCGCTCCCGGGCTTCTTTCGGCAGAAGCGGCGCTAAGAGAGCACTGTGAGCGGTACAATCGTCTTTGCGCGAAGAAGCCGCTTCTTCGGCTCCGGGAGCCGGAGAGAGCGGCAGCATCGGAAAGGTGAAGAAGGAAGCTGTACAACACTGGGATTGTGTGCGCAGCTTGCCAACTGATAGAAAAGAGTACCTTACCACTTTCCTGACGTTTCCAATCACATGAATATTCGATTGGAAGCTGTTTTGGACAACTTTTCTTTCCTTCATGCCAAACACTTGGCAGACCTCCGTGCAACGTCCAGAACACGATGGGAGATGTTTTCTGTGCTCCCGCAGGTTTTCCTTGCCAGACAGAGTGGAAAAGCTTTCTGCTAGGATGTAGACCACAAAAGACGCTAAAGACGAAGATACGATGCTCTCCGGAGCTAAGAGCCGCTCCCGGGCTTCTTTCGGCAGAAGCGGCGCTAAGAGAGCACTGTGAGCGGTACAATGGTCTTTGCGCGAAGAAGCCGCTTCTTCGGCTCCGGGAGCCGGAGAGAGCGGCAGCATCGGAAAGGTGAAGAAGGAAGCTGTACAACACTGGGATTGTGTGCGCAGCTTGCCAACTGATAGAAAAGAGTACCTTACCACTTTCCTGAGGTTTCCAATCACATGAATATTCGATTGGAAGCTGTTTTGGACAACTTTTCTTTCCTTCATGCCAAGCACTTGGCAGACCTCCGTGCAACGTCCAGAACACGATGGGAGATGTTTTCTGTGCTCCCGCAGGTTTTCCTTGCCAGATAGAGTAGAAAAGCTTTCTGCTAGGATGTAGACCACAAAAGACGCTAAAGACGAAGGCACGATGCTCTCCGGAGCTAAGAGCCGCTCCCGGGCTTCTTTCGGCAGAAGCGGCGCTAAGAGAGCACTGTGAGCGGTACAATCGTCTTTGCGCGAAGAAGCCGCTTCTTCGGCTCCGGGAGCCGGAGAGAGCGGCAGCATCGGAAAGGTGAAGAAGGAAGCTGTACAACACTGGGATTGTGTGCGCAGCTTGCCAACTGATAGAAAAGAGTACCTTACCACTTTCCTGACGTTTCCAATCACATGAATATTCGATTGGAAGCTGTTTTGGACAACTTTTCTTTCCTTCATGCCAAACACTTGGCAGACCTCCGTGCAACGTCCAGAACACGATGGGAGATGTTTTCTGTGCTCCCGCAGGTTTTCCTTGCCAGACAGAGTGGAAAAGCTTTCTGCTAGGATGTAGACCACAAAAGACGCTAAAGACGAAGGTACGATGCTCTCCGGAGCTAAGAGCCGCTGCCGGGCTTCTTTCGGCAGAAGCGGCGCTAAGAGAGCACTGTGAGCGGTACAATCGTCTTTGCGCGAAGAAGCCGCTTCTTCGGCTCCGGGAGCCGGAGAGAGCGGCAGCATCGGAAAGGTGAAGAAGGAAGCTGTACAACACTGGGATTGTGTGCGCAGCTTGCCAACTGATAGAAAACAGTACCTTACCACTTTCCTGACGTTTCCAATCACATGAATATTCGATTGGAAGCTGTTTTGGACAACTTTTCTTTCCTTCATGCCAAGCACTTGGCAGACCTCCGTGCAACGTCCAGAACACGATGGGAGATGTTTTCTGTGCTCCCGCAGGTTTTCCTTGCCAGACAGAGTAGAAAAGCTTTCTGCTAGGATGTAGACCACAAAAGACGCTAAAGACGAAGGCACGATGCTCTCCGGAGCTAAGAGCCGCTGCCGGGCTTCTTTCGGCAGAAGCGGCGCTAAGAGAGCACTGTGAGCGGTACAATGGTCTTTGCGCGAAGAAGCCGCTTCTTCGGCTCCGGGAGCCGGAGAGAGCGGCAGCATCGGAAAGGTGAAGAAGGAAGCTGTACAACACTGGGATTGTGTGCGCAGCTTGCCAACTGATAGAAAACAGTACCTTACCACTTTCCTGACGTTTCCAATCACATGAATATTCGATTGGAAGCTGTTTTGGACAACTTTTCTTTCCTTCATGCCAAACACTTGGCAGACCTCCGTGCAACGTCCAGAAGACGATGGGAGATGTTTTCTGTGCTCGCGCAGGTTTTCCTTGCCAGACAGAGTGGAAAAGCTTTCTGCTAGGATGTAGACCACAAAAGACGCTAAAGACGAAGGTACGATGCTCTCCGGAGCTAAGAGCCGCTCCCGGGCTTCTTTCGGCAGAAGCGGCGCTAAGAGAGCACTGTGAGCGGTACAATCGTCTTTGCGCGAAGAAGCCGCTTCTTCGGCTCCGGGAGCCGGAGAGAGCGGCAGCATCGGAAAGGTGAAGAAGGAAGCTGTACAACACTGGGATTGTGTGCGCAGCTTGCCAACTGATAGAAAAGAGTACCTTACCACTTTCCTGACGTTTCCAATCACATGAATATTCGATTGGAAGCTGTTTTGGACAACTTTTCTTTCCTTCATGCCAAGCACTTGGCAGACCTCCGTGCAACGTCCAGAACACGATGGGAGATGTTTTCTGTGCTCCCGCAGGTTTTCCTTGCCAGATAGAGTAGAAAAGCTTTCTGCTAGGATGTAGACCACAAAAGACGCTAAAGACGAAGGCACGATGCTCTCCGGAGCTAAGAGCCGCTCCCGGGCTTCTTTCGGCAGAAGCGGCGCTAAGAGAGCACTGTGAGCGGCAGAATCGTCTTTGCCCGAAGAAGCCGCTTCTTCGGCTCCGGGAGCCGGAGAGAGCGGCAGCATCGGAAAGGTGAAGAAGGAAGCTGTACAACACTGGGATTGTGTGCGCAGCTTGCCAACTGATAGAAAACAGTACATTACCACTTTCCTGATGTTTCCAATCACATGAATATTCGATTGGAAGCTGTTTTGGACAACTTTTCTTTCCTTCATGCCAAACACTTGGCAGACCTCCGTGCAACGTCCAGAACACGATGGGAGATGTTTTCTGTGCTCCCGCAGGTTTTCCTTGCCAGACAGAGTGGAAAAGCTTTCTGCTAGGATGTAGACCACAAAAGACGCTAAAGACGAAGGTACGATGCTCTCCGGAGCTAAGAGCCGCTGCCGGGCTTCTTTCGGCAGAAGCGGCGCTAAGAGAGCACTGTGAGCGGTACAATCGTCTTTGCGCGAAGAAGCCGCTTCTTCGGCTCCGGGAGCCGGAGAGAGCGGCAGCATCGGAAAGGTGAAGAAGGAAGCTGTACAACACTGGGATTGTGTGCGCAGCTTGCCAACTGATAGAAACCAGTACCTTACAATTTCCTGACGTTTCCAATCACATGAATATTCGATAAGAAGCTGTTTTGGACAGCTTTTCTTTCCTTCATGCCAAACACTTGGCAGACCGCTGTGCAACGTCCAGAACACGATGGGAGATGTTTTCTGTGCTCCCGCAGGTTTTCCTTGCCAGAGAGAGTGGAAAAGCTTTCTGCTAGGATGTAGACCACAAAAGACGCTAAAGACGAAGGTACGATGCTCTCCGGAGCTAAGAGCCGCTGCCGGGCTTCTTTCGGCAGAAGCGGCGCTAAGAGAGCACTGTGAGCGGTACAATCGTCTTTGCGCGAAGAAGCCGCTTCTTCGGCTCCGGGAGCCGGAGAGAGCGGCAGCATCGGAAAGGTGAAGAAGGAAGCTGTACAACACTGGGATTGTGTGCGCAGCTTGCCAACTGATAGAAAACAGTACCTTACCACTTTCCTGACGTTTCCAATCACATGAATATTCGATTGGAAGCTGTTTTGGACAACTTTTCTTTCCTTCATGCCAAGCACTTGGCAGACCTCCGTGCAACGTCCAGAACACGATGGGAGATGTTTTCTGTGCTCCCGCAGGTTTTCCTTGCCAGACAGAGTGGAAAAGCTTTCTGCTAGGATGTAGACCACAAAAGACGCTAAAGACGAAGGTACGATGCTCTCCGGAGCTAAGAGCCGCTCCCGGGCTTCTTTCGGCAGAAGCGGCGCTAAAAGAGCACTGTGAGCGGTACAATCGTCTTTGCGCGAAGAAGCCGCTTCTTCGGCTCCGGGAGCCGGAGAGAGCGGCAGCATCGGAAAGGTGAAGAAGGAAGCTGTACAACACTGGGATTGTGTGCGCAGCTTGCCAACTGATAGAAAAGAGTACCTTACCACTTTCCTGACGTTTCCAATCACATGAATATTCGATTGGAAGCTGTTTTGGACAACTTTTCTTTCCTTCATGCCAAGCACTTGGCAGACCTCCGTGCAACGTCCAGAACACGATGGGAGATGTTTTCTGTGCTCCCGCAGGTTTTCCTTGCCAGACAGAGTAGAAAAGCTTTCTGCTAGGATGTAGACCACAAAAGACGCTAAAGACGAAGGCACGATGCTCTCCGGAGCTAAGAGCCGCTGCCGGGCTTCTTTCGGCAGAAGCGGCGCTAAGAGAGCACTGTGAGCGGTACAATGGTCTTTGCGCGAAGAAGCCGCTTCTTCGGCTCCGGGAGCCGGAGAGAGCGGCAGCATCGGAAAGGTGAAGAAGGAAGCTGTACAACACTGGGATTGTGTGCGCAGCTTGCCAACTGATAGAAAACAGTACCTTACCACTTTCCTGACGTTTCCAATCACATGAATATTCGATTGGAAGCTGTTTTGGACAACTTTTCTTTCCTTCATGCCAAACACTTGGCAGACCTCCGTGCAACGTCCAGAACACGATGGGAGATGTTTTCTGTGCTCCCGCAGGTTTTCCTTGCGAGACAGAGTAGAAAAGCTTTCTGCTAGGATGTAGACCACAAAAGACGCTAAAGACGAAGGCACGATGCTCTCCGGAGCTAAGAGCCGCTCCCGGGCTTCTTTCGGCAGAAGCGGCGCTAAAAGAGCACTGTGAGCGGTACAATCGTCTTTGCGCGAAGAAGCCGCTTCTTCGGCTCCGGGAGCCGGAGAGAGCGGCAGCATCGGAAAGGTGAAGAAGGAAGCTGTACAACACTGGGATTGTGTGCGCAGCTTGCCAACTGATAGAAAAGAGTACCTTACCACTTTCCTGACGTTTCCAATCACATGAATATTCGATAAGAAGCTGTTTTGGACAACTTTTCTTTCCTTCATGCCAAACACTTGGCAGACCTCCGTGCAACGTCCAGAACACGATGGGAGATGTTTTCTGTGCTCCCGCAGGTTTTCCTTGCCAGACAGAGTGGAAAAGCTTTCTGCTAGGATGTAGACCACAAAAGACGCTAAATACGAAGGTACGATGCTCTCCGGAGCTAAGAGCCGCTCCCGGGCTTCTTTCGGCAGAAGCGGCGCTAAGAGAGCACTGTGAGCGGTACAATCGTCTTTGCGCGAAGAAGCCGCTTCTTCGGCTCCGGGAGCCGGAGAGAGCGGCAGCATCGGAAAGGTGAAGAAGGAAGCTGTACAACACTGGGATTGTGTGCGCAGCTTGCCAACTGATAGAAAACAGTACCTTACCACTTTCCTGACGTTTCCAATCACATGAATATTCGATTGGAAGCTGTTTTGGACAACTTTTCTTTCCTTCATGCCAAGCACTTGGCAGACCTCCGTGCAACGTCCAGAACACGATGGGAGATGTTTTCTGTGCTCCCGCAGGTTTTCCTTGCCAGATAGAGTAGAAAAGCTTTCTGCTAGGATGTAGACCACAAAAGACGCTAAAGACGAAGGCACGATGCTCTCCGGAGCTAAGAGCCGCTCCCGGGCTTCTTTCGGCAGAAGCGGCGCTAAGAGAGCACTGTGAGCGGTACAATCGTCTTTGCGCGAAGAAGCCGCTTCTTCGGCTCCGGGAGCCGGAGAGAGCGGCAGCATCGGAAAGGTGAAGAAGGAAGCTGTACAACACTGGGATTGTGTGCGCAGCTTGCCAACTGATAGAAAACAGTACCTTACCACTTTCCTGACGTTTCCAATCACATGAATATTCGATTGGAAGCTGTTTTGGACAACTTTTCTTTCCTTCATGCCAAGCACTTGGCAGACCTCCGTGCAACGTCCAGAACACGATGGGAGATGTTTTCTGTGCTCCCGCAGGTTTTCCTTGCCAGACAGAGTGGAAAAGCTTTCTGCTAGGATGTAGACCACAAAAGACGCTAAAGACGAAGGTACGATGCTCTCCGGAGCTAAGCGCCGCTCCCGGGCTTCTTTCGGCAGAAGCGGCGCTAAGAGAGCACTGTGAGCGGTACAATCGTCTTTGCGCGAAGAAGCCGCTTCTTCGGCTCCGGGAGCCGGAGAGAGCGGCAGCATCGGAAAGGTGAAGAAGGAAGCTGTACAACACTGGGATTGTGTGCGCAGCTTGCCAACTGATAGAAAACAGTACCTTACCACTTTCCTGACGTTTCCAATCACATGAATATTCGATTGGAAGCTGTTTTGGACAACTTTTCTTTCCTTCATGCCAAGCACTTGGCAGACCTCCGTGCAACGTCCAGAACACGATGGGAGATGTTTTCTGTGCTCCCGCAGGTTTTCCTTGCCAGATAGAGTAGAAAAGCTTTCTGCTAGGATGTAGACCACAAAAGACGCTAAAGACGAAGGCACGATGCTCTCCGGAGCTAAGAGCCGCTCCCGGGCTTCTTTCGGCAGAAGCGGCGCTAAGAGAGCACTGTGAGCGGTACAATGGTCTTTGCGCGAAGAAGCCGCTTCTTCGGCTCCGGGAGCCGGAGAGAGCGGCAGCATCGGAAAGGTGAAGAAGGAAGCTGTACAACACTGGGATTGTGTGCGCAACTTTCCAACTGATAGAAACCAGTACCTTACAATTTCCTGACGTTTCCAATCGCATGAATATTCGATAAGAAGCTGTTTTGGACAGCTTTTCTTTCCTTCATGCCAAACACTTGGCAGACCTCCGTGCAACGTCCAGAACACGATGGGAGATGTTTTCTGTGCTCCCGCAGGTTTTCCTTGCCAGACAGAGTGGAAAAGCTTTCTGCTAGGATGTAGACCACAAAAGACGCTAAAGACGAAGGTACGATGCTCTCCGGAGCTAAGAGCCGCTGCCGGGCTTCTTTCGGCAGAAGCGGCGCTAAGAGAGCACTGTGAGCGGTACAATGGTCTTTGCGCGAAGAAGCCGCTTCTTCGGCTCCGGGAGCCGGAGAGAGCGGCAGCATCGGAAAGGTGAAGAAGGAAGCTGTACAACACTGGGATTGTGTGCGCAGCTTGCCAACTGATAGAAAACAGTACCTTACCACTTTCCTGACGTTTCCAATCACATGAATATTCGATTGGAAGCTGTTTTGGACAACTTTTCTTTCCTTCATGCCAAGCACTTGGCAGACCTCCGTGCAACGTCCAGAACACGATGGGAGATGTTTTCTGTGCTCCCGCAGGTTTTCCTTGCCAGACAGAGTGGAAAAGCTTTCTGCTAGGATGTAGACCACAAAAGACGCTAAAGACGAAGGCACGATGCTCTCCGGAGCTAAGAGCCGCTCCCGGGCTTCTTTCGGCAGAAGCGGCGCTAAGAGAGCACTGTGAGCGGTACAATCGTCTTTGCGCGAAGAAGCCGCTTCTTCGGCTCCGGGAGCCGGAGAGAGCGGCAGCATCGGAAAGGTGAAGAAGGAAGCTGTACAACACTGGGATTGTGTGCGCAGCTTGCCAACTGATAGAAAAGAGTACCTTACCACTTTCCTGACGTTTCCAATCACATGAATATTCGATTGGAAGCTGTTTTGGACAACTTTTCTTTCCTTCATGCCAAGCACTTGGCAGACCTCCGTGCAACGTCCAGAACACGATGGGAGATGTTTTCTGTGCTCCCGCAGGTTTTCCTTGCCAGACAGAGTGGAAAAGCTTTCTGCTAGGATGTAGACCACAAAAGACGCTAAAGACGAAGGTACGATGCTCTCCGGAGCTAAGCGCCGCTCCCGGGCTTCTTTCGGCAGAAGCGGCGCTAAGAGAGCACTGTGAGCGGTACAATCGTCTTTGCGCGAAGAAGCCGCTTCTTCGGCTCCGGGAGCCGGAGAGAGCGGCAGCATCGGAAAGGTGAAGAAGGAAGCTGTACAACACTGGGATTGTGTGCGCAGCTTGCCAACTGATAGAAAACAGTACCTTACCACTTTCCTGACGTTTCCAATCACATGAATATTCGATTGGAAGCTGTTTTGGACAACTTTTCTTTCCTTCATGCCAAGCACTTGGCAGACCTCCGTGCAACGTCCAGAACACGATGGGAGATGTTTTCTGTGCTCCCGCAGGTTTTCCTTGCCAGACAGAGTGGAAAAGCTTTCTGCTAGGATGTAGACCACAAAAGACGCTAAAGACGAAGGTACGATGCTCTCCGGAGCTAAGAGCCGCTGCCGGGCTTCTTTCGGCAGAAGCGGCTCTAGGAGAGCACTGTGAGCGGTACAATCGTCTTTGCGCGAAGAAGCCGCTTCTTCGGCTCCGGGAGCCGGAGAGAGCGGCAGCATCGGAAAGGTGAAGAAGGAAGCTGTACAACACTGGGATTGTGTGCGCAGCTTGCCAACTGATAGAAAAGAGTACCTTACCACTTTCCTGACGTTTCCAATCACATGAATATTCGATTGGAAGCTGTTTTGGACAACTTTTCTTTCCTTCATGCCAAACACTTGGCAGACCTCCGTGCAACGTCCAGAACACGATGGGAGATGTTTTCTGTGCTCCCGCAGGTTTTCCTTGCCAGACAGAGTGGAAAAGCTTTCTGCTAGGATGTAGACCACAAAAGACGCTAAAGACGAAGGTACGATGCTCTCCGGAGCTAAGAGCCGCTGCCGGGCTTCTTTCGGCAGAAGCGGCGCTAAGAGAGCACTGTGAGCGGTACAATCGTCTTTGCGCGAAGAAGCCGCTTCTTCGGCTCCGGGAGCCGGAGAGAGCGGCAGCATCGGAAAGGTGAAGAAGGAAGCTGTACAACACTGGGATTGTGTGCGCAGCTTGCCAACTGATAGAAAACAGTACCTTACCACTTTCCTGACGTTTCCAATCACATGAATATTCGATTGGAAGCTGTTTTGGACAACTTTTCTTTCCTTCATGCCAAACACTTGGCAGACCTCCGTGCAACGTCCAGAACACGATGGGAGATGTTTTCTGTGCTCCCGCAGGTTTTCCTTGCCAGACAGAGTGGAAAAGCTTTCTGCTAGGATGTAGACCACAAAAGACGCTAAAGACGAAGGTACGATGCTCTCCGGAGCTAAGAGCCGCTCCCGGGCTTCTTTCGGCAGAAGCGGCGCTAAGAGAGCACTGTGAGCGGTACAATCGTCTTTGCGCGAAGAAGCCGCTTCTTCGGCTCCGGGAGCCGGAGAGAGCGGCAGCATCGGAAAGGTGAAGAAGGAAGCTGTACAACACTGGGATTGTGTGCGCAGCTTGCCAACTGATAGAAAACAGTACCTTACCACTTTCCTGACGTTTCCAATCACATGAATATTCGATTGGAAGCTCTTTTGGACAACTTTTCTTTCCTTCATGCCAAGCACTTGGCAGACCTCCGTGCAACGTCCAGAACACGATGGGAGATGTTTTCTGTGCTCCCGCAGGTTTTCCTTGCCAGACAGAGTGGAAAAGCTTTCTGCTAGGATGTAGACCACAAAAGACGCTAAAGACGAAGGTACGATGCTCTCCGGAGCTAAGAGCCGCTCCCGGGCTTCTTTCGGCAGAAGCGGCGCTAGGAGAGCACTGTGAGCGGTACAATCGTCTTTGCGCGAAGAAGCCGCTTCTTCGGCTCCGGGAGCCGGAGAGAGCGGCAGCATCGGAAAGGTGAAGAAGGAAGCTGTACAACACTGGGATTGTGTGCGCAGCTTGCCAACTGATAGAAAAGAGTACCTTACCACTTTCCTGACGTTTCCAATCACATGAATATTCGATAAGAAGCTGTTTTGGACAACTTTTCTTTCCTTCATGCCAAACATTTGGCAGACCGCTGTGCAACGTCCAGAACACGATGGGAGATGTTTTCTGTGCTCCCGCAGGTTTTCCTTGCCAGACAGAGTGGAAAAGCTTTCTGCTAGGATGTAGACCACAAAAGACGCTAAAGACGAAGGTACGATGCTCTCCGGAGCTAAGAGCCGCTCCCGGGCTTCTTTCGGCAGAAGCGGCGCTAAGAGAGCACTGTGAGCGGTACAATCGTCTTTGCGCGAAGAAGCCGCTTCTTCGGCTCCGGGAGCCGGAGAGAGCGGCAGCATCGGAAAGGTGAAGAAGGAAGCTGTACAACACTGGGATTGTGTGCGCAGCTTGCCAACTGATAGAAAACAGTACCTTACCACTTTCCTGACGTTTCCAATCACATGAATATTCGATTGGAAGCTGTTTTGGACAACTTTTCTTTCCTTCATGCCAAGCACTTGGCAGACCTCCGTGCAACGTCCAGAACACGATGGGAGATGTTTTCTGTGCTCCCGCAGGTTTTCCTTGCCAGATAGAGTAGAAAAGCTTTCTGCTAGGATGTAGACCACAAAAGACGCTAAAGACGAAGGCACGATGCTCTCCGGAGCTAAGAGCCGCTCCCGGGCTTCTTTCGGCAGAAGCGGCGCTAAGAGAGCACTGTGAGCGGCAGAATCGTCTTTGCCCGAAGAAGCCGCTTCTTCGGCTCCGGGAGCCGGAGAGAGCGGCAGCATCGGAAAGGTGAAGAAGGAAGCTGTACAACACTGGGATTGTGTGCCTAGCTTCCCAACTGATAGAAAACAGTACCTTACCACTTTCCTGACGTTTCCAATCACATGAATATTCGATTGGAAGCTGTTTTGGACAACTTTTCTTTCCTTCATGCCAAACACTTGGCAGACCTCCGTGCAACGTCCAGAACACGATGGGAGATGTTTTCTGTGCTCCCGCAGGTTTTCCTTGCCAGACAGAGTGGAAAAGCTTTCTGCTAGGATGTAGACCACAAAAGACGCTAAAGACGAAGGTACGATGCTCTCCGGAGCTAAGAGCCGCTCCCGGGCTTCTTTCGGCAGAAGCGGCGCTAAGAGAGCACTGTGAGCGGTACAATCGTCTTTGCGCGAAGAAGCCGCTTCTTCGGCTCCGGGAGCCGGAGAGAGCGGCAGCATCGGAAAGGTGAAGAAGGAAGCTGTACAACACTGGGATTGTGTGCGCAACTTTCCAACTGATAGAAACCAGTACCTTACAATTTCCTGACGTTTCCAATCGCATGAATATTCGATAAGAAGCTGTTTTGGACAGCTTTTCTTTCCTTCATGCCAAACACTTGGCAGACCTCCGTGCAACGTCCAGAACACGATGGGAGATGTTTTCTGTGCTCCCGCAGGTTTTCCTTGCCAGACAGAGTGGAAAAGCTTTCTGCTAGGATGTAGACCACAAAAGACGCTAAAGACGAAGGTACGATGCTCTCCGGAGCTAAGAGCCGCTGCCGGGCTTCTTTCGGCAGAAGCGGCGCTAAGAGAGCACTGTGAGCGGTACAATGGTCTTTGCGCGAAGAAGCCGCTTCTTCGGCTCCGGGAGCCGGAGAGAGCGGCAGCATCGGAAAGGTGAAGAAGGAAGCTGTACAACACTGGGATTGTGTGCGCAGCTTGCCAACTGATAGAAAACAGTACCTTACCACTTTCCTGACGTTTCCAATCACATGAATATTCGATTGGAAGCTGTTTTGGACAACTTTTCTTTCCTTCATGCCAAGCACTTGGCAGACCTCCGTGCAACGTCCAGAACACGATGGGAGATGTTTTCTGTGCTCCCGCAGGTTTTCCTTGCCAGATAGAGTAGAAAAGCTTTCTGCTAGGATGTAGACCACAAAAGACGCTAAAGACGAAGGCACGATGCTCTCCGGAGCTAAGAGCCGCTCCCGGGCTTCTTTCGGCAGAAGCGGCGCTAAGAGAGCACTGTGAGCGGTACAATCGTCTTTGCGCGAAGAAGCCGCTTCTTCGGCTCCGGGAGCCGGAGAGAGCGGCAGCATCGGAAAGGTGAAGAAGGAAGCTGTACAACACTGGGATTGTGTGCGCAGCTTGCCAACTGATAGAAAACAGTACCTTACCACTTTCCTGACGTTTCCAATCACATGAATATTCGATTGGAAGCTGTTTTGGACAACTTTTCTTTCCTTCATGCCAAGCACTTGGCAGACCTCCGTGCAACGTCCAGAACACGATGGGAGATGTTTTCTGTGCTCCCGCAGGTTTTCCTTGCCAGACAGAGTGGAAAAGCTTTCTGCTAGGATGTAGACCACAAAAGACGCTAAAGACGAAGGTACGATGCTCTCCGGAGCTAAGCGCCGCTCCCGGGCTTCTTTCGGCAGAAGCGGCGCTAAGAGAGCACTGTGAGCGGTACAATCGTCTTTGCGCGAAGAAGCCGCTTCTTCGGCTCCGGGAGCCGGAGAGAGCGGCAGCATCGGAAAGGTGAAGAAGGAAGCTGTACAACACTGGGATTGTGTGCGCAGCTTGCCAACTGATAGAAAACAGTACCTTACCACTTTCCTGACGTTTCCAATCACATGAATATTCGATTGGAAGCTGTTTTGGACAACTTTTCTTTCCTTCATGCCAAGCACTTGGCAGACCTCCGTGCAACGTCCAGAACACGATGGGAGATGTTTTCTGTGCTCCCGCAGGTTTTCCTTGCCAGACAGAGTGGAAAAGCTTTCTGCTAGGATGTAGACCACAAAAGACGCTAAAGACGAAGGTACGATGCTCTCCGGAGCTAAGAGCCGCTGCCGGGCTTCTTTCGGCAGAAGCGGCTCTAGGAGAGCACTGTGAGCGGTACAATCGTCTTTGCGCGAAGAAGCCGCTTCTTCGGCTCCGGGAGCCGGAGAGAGCGGCAGCATCGGAAAGGTGAAGAAGGAAGCTGTACAACACTGGGATTGTGTGCGCAGCTTGCCAACTGATAGAAAAGAGTACCTTACCACTTTCCTGACGTTTCCAATCACATGAATATTCGATTGGAAGCTGTTTTGGACAACTTTTCTTTCCTTCATGCCAAACACTTGGCAGACCTCCGTGCAACGTCCAGAACACGATGGGAGATGTTTTCTGTGCTCCCGCAGGTTTTCCTTGCCAGACAGAGTGGAAAAGCTTTCTGCTAGGATGTAGACCACAAAAGACGCTAAAGACGAAGGTACGATGCTCTCCGGAGCTAAGAGCCGCTGCCGGGCTTCTTTCGGCAGAAGCGGCGCTAAGAGAGCACTGTGAGCGGTACAATCGTCTTTGCGCGAAGAAGCCGCTTCTTCGGCTCCGGGAGCCGGAGAGAGCGGCAGCATCGGAAAGGTGAAGAAGGAAGCTGTACAACACTGGGATTGTGTGCGCAGCTTGCCAACTGATAGAAAACAGTACCTTACCACTTTCCTGACGTTTCCAATCACATGAATATTCGATTGGAAGCTGTTTTGGACAACTTTTCTTTCCTTCATGCCAAACACTTGGCAGACCTCCGTGCAACGTCCAGAACACGATGGGAGATGTTTTCTGTGCTCCCGCAGGTTTTCCTTGCCAGACAGAGTGGAAAAGCTTTCTGCTAGGATGTAGACCACAAAAGACGCTAAAGACGAAGGTACGATGCTCTCCGGAGCTAAGAGCCGCTCCCGGGCTTCTTTCGGCAGAAGCGGCGCTAAGAGAGCACTGTGAGCGGTACAATCGTCTTTGCGCGAAGAAGCCGCTTCTTCGGCTCCGGGAGCCGGAGAGAGCGGCAGCATCGGAAAGGTGAAGAAGGAAGCTGTACAACACTGGGATTGTGTGCGCAGCTTGCCAACTGATAGAAAACAGTACCTTACCACTTTCCTGACGTTTCCAATCACATGAATATTCGATTGGAAGCTCTTTTGGACAACTTTTCTTTCCTTCATGCCAAGCACTTGGCAGACCTCCGTGCAACGTCCAGAACACGATGGGAGATGTTTTCTGTGCTCCCGCAGGTTTTCCTTGCCAGACAGAGTGGAAAAGCTTTCTGCTAGGATGTAGACCACAAAAGACGCTAAAGACGAAGGTACGATGCTCTCCGGAGCTAAGAGCCGCTCCCGGGCTTCTTTCGGCAGAAGCGGCGCTAGGAGAGCACTGTGAGCGGTACAATCGTCTTTGCGCGAAGAAGCCGCTTCTTCGGCTCCGGGAGCCGGAGAGAGCGGCAGCATCGGAAAGGTGAAGAAGGAAGCTGTACAACACTGGGATTGTGTGCGCAGCTTGCCAACTGATAGAAAAGAGTACCTTACCACTTTCCTGACGTTTCCAATCACATGAATATTCGATAAGAAGCTGTTTTGGACAACTTTTCTTTCCTTCATGCCAAACATTTGGCAGACCGCTGTGCAACGTCCAGAACACGATGGGAGATGTTTTCTGTGCTCCCGCAGGTTTTCCTTGCCAGACAGAGTGGAAAAGCTTTCTGCTAGGATGTAGACCACAAAAGACGCTAAAGACGAAGGTACGATGCTCTCCGGAGCTAAGAGCCGCTCCCGGGCTTCTTTCGGCAGAAGCGGCGCTAAGAGAGCACTGTGAGCGGTACAATCGTCTTTGCGCGAAGAAGCCGCTTCTTCGGCTCCGGGAGCCGGAGAGAGCGGCAGCATCGGAAAGGTGAAGAAGGAAGCTGTACAACACTGGGATTGTGTGCGCAGCTTGCCAACTGATAGAAAAGAGTACCTTACCACTTTCCTGAGGTTTCCAATCACATGAATATTCGATTGGAAGCTGTTTTGGACAACTTTTCTTTCCTTCATGCCAAGCACTTGGCAGACCTCCGTGCAACGTCCAGAACACGATGGGAGATGTTTTCTGTGCTCCCGCAGGTTTTCCTTGCCAGACAGAGTGGAAAAGCTTTCTGCTAGCATGTAGACCACAAAAGACGCTAAAGACGAAGGTACGATGCTCTCCGGAGCTAAGAGCCGCTGCCGGGCTTCTTTCGGCAGAAGCGGCGCTAAGAGAGCACTGTGAGCGGTAACAATCGTCTTTGCGCGAAGAAGCCGCTTCTTCGGCTCCGGGAGCCGGAGAGAGCGGCAGCATCGGAAAGGTGAAGAAGGAAGCTGTACAACACTGGGATTGTGTGCGCAGCTTGCCAACTGATAGAAAACAGTACCTTACACTTTCCTGACGTTTCCAATCACATGAATATTCGATAAGAAGCTGTTTTGGACAACTTTTCTTTCCTTCATGCCAAACACTTGGCAGACCGCTGTGCAACGTCCAGAACACGATGGGAGATGTTTTCTGTGCTCCCGCAGGTTTTCCTTGCCAGACAGAGTGGAAAAGCTTTCTGCTAGGATGTAGACCACAAAAGACGCTAAAGACGAAAGTACGATGCTCTCCAGAGCTAAGAGCCGCTCCCGGGCTTCTTTCGGCAGAAGCGGCGCTAAGAGAGCACTGTGAGCGGTACAATCGTCTTTGCGCGAAGAAGCCGCTTCTTCGGCTCCGGGAGCCGGAGAGAGCGGCAGCATCGGAAAGGTGAAGAAGGAAGCTGTACAACACTGGGATTGTGTGCGCAGCTTGCCAACTGATAGAAAACAGTACCTTACCACTTTCCTGAGGTTTCCAATCACATGAATATTCGATTGGAAGCTGTTTTGGACAACTTTTCTTTCCTTCATGCCAAACACTTGGCAGACCTCCGTGCAACGTCCAGAACACGATGGGAGATGTTTTCTGTGCTCCCGCAGGTTTTCCTTGCCAGACAGAGTGGAAAAGCTTTCTGCTAGGATGTAGACCACAAAAGACGCTAAAGACGAAGGTACGATGCTCTCCGGAGCTAAGAGCCGCTGCCGGGCTTCTTTCGGCAGAAGCGGCGCTAAGAGAGCACTGTGAGCGGTACAATCGTCTTTGCGCGAAGAAGCCGCTTCTTCGGCTCCGGGAGCCGGAGAGAGCGGCAGCATCGGAAAGGTGAAGAAGGAAGCTGTACAACACTGGGATTGTGTGCGCAGCTTGCCAACTGATAGAAAACAGTACCTTACCACTTTCCTGACGTTTCCAATCACATGAATATTCGATTGGAAGCTGTTTTGGACAACTTTTCTTTCCTTCATGCCAAGCACTTGGCAGACCTCCGTGCAACGTCCAGAACACGATGGGAGATGTTTTCTGTGCTCCCGCAGGTTTTCCTTGCCAGATAGAGTAGAAAAGCTTTCTGCTAGGATGTAGACCACAAAAGACGCTAAAGACGAAGGTACGATGCTCTCCGGAGCTAAGAGCCGCTCCCGGGCTTCTTTCGGCAGAAGCGGCGCTAAGAGAGCACTGTGAGCGGTACAATCGTCTTTGCGCGAAGAAGCCGCTTCTTCGGCTCCGGGAGCCGGAGAGAGCGGCAGCATCGGAAAGGTGAAGAAGGAAGCTGTACAACACTGGGATTGTGTGCGCAGCTTGCCAACTGATAGAAAAGAGTACCTTACCACTTTCCTGACGTTTCCAATCACATGAATATTCGATTGGAAGCTGTTTTGGACAACTTTTCTTTCCTTCATGCCAAACACTTGGCAGACCTCCGTGCAACGTCCAGAACACGATGGGAGATGTTTTCTGTGCTCCCGCAGGTTTTCCTTGCCAGACAGAGTGGAAAAGCTTTCTGCTAGGATGTAGACCACAAAAGACGCTAAAGACGAAGATACGATGCTCTCCGGAGCTAAGAGCCGCTCCCGGGCTTCTTTCGGCAGAAGCGGCGCTAAGAGAGCACTGTGAGCGGTACAATGGTCTTTGCGCGAAGAAGCCGCTTCTTCGGCTCCGGGAGCCGGAGAGAGCGGCAGCATCGGAAAGGTGAAGAAGGAAGCTGTACAACACTGGGATTGTGTGCGCAGCTTGCCAACTGATAGAAAAGAGTACCTTACCACTTTCCTGAGGTTTCCAATCACATGAATATTCGATTGGAAGCTGTTTTGGACAACTTTTCTTTCCTTCATGCCAAGCACTTGGCAGACCTCCGTGCAACGTCCAGAACACGATGGGAGATGTTTTCTGTGCTCCCGCAGGTTTTCCTTGCCAGATAGAGTAGAAAAGCTTTCTGCTAGGATGTAGACCACAAAAGACGCTAAAGACGAAGGCACGATGCTCTCCGGAGCTAAGAGCCGCTCCCGGGCTTCTTTCGGCAGAAGCGGCGCTAAGAGAGCACTGTGAGCGGTACAATCGTCTTTGCGCGAAGAAGCCGCTTCTTCGGCTCCGGGAGCCGGAGAGAGCGGCAGCATCGGAAAGGTGAAGAAGGAAGCTGTACAACACTGGGATTGTGTGCGCAGCTTGCCAACTGATAGAAAAGAGTACCTTACCACTTTCCTGACGTTTCCAATCACATGAATATTCGATTGGAAGCTGTTTTGGACAACTTTTCTTTCCTTCATGCCAAACACTTGGCAGACCTCCGTGCAACGTCCAGAACACGATGGGAGATGTTTTCTGTGCTCCCGCAGGTTTTCCTTGCCAGACAGAGTGGAAAAGCTTTCTGCTAGGATGTAGACCACAAAAGACGCTAAAGACGAAGGTACGATGCTCTCCGGAGCTAAGAGCCGCTGCCGGGCTTCTTTCGGCAGAAGCGGCGCTAAGAGAGCACTGTGAGCGGTACAATCGTCTTTGCGCGAAGAAGCCGCTTCTTCGGCTCCGGGAGCCGGAGAGAGCGGCAGCATCGGAAAGGTGAAGAAGGAAGCTGTACAACACTGGGATTGTGTGCGCAGCTTGCCAACTGATAGAAAACAGTACCTTACCACTTTCCTGACGTTTCCAATCACATGAATATTCGATTGGAAGCTGTTTTGGACAACTTTTCTTTCCTTCATGCCAAGCACTTGGCAGACCTCCGTGCAACGTCCAGAACACGATGGGAGATGTTTTCTGTGCTCCCGCAGGTTTTCCTTGCCAGACAGAGTAGAAAAGCTTTCTGCTAGGATGTAGACCACAAAAGACGCTAAAGACGAAGGCACGATGCTCTCCGGAGCTAAGAGCCGCTGCCGGGCTTCTTTCGGCAGAAGCGGCGCTAAGAGAGCACTGTGAGCGGTACAATGGTCTTTGCGCGAAGAAGCCGCTTCTTCGGCTCCGGGAGCCGGAGAGAGCGGCAGCATCGGAAAGGTGAAGAAGGAAGCTGTACAACACTGGGATTGTGTGCGCAGCTTGCCAACTGATAGAAAACAGTACCTTACCACTTTCCTGACGTTTCCAATCACATGAATATTCGATTGGAAGCTGTTTTGGACAACTTTTCTTTCCTTCATGCCAAACACTTGGCAGACCTCCGTGCAACGTCCAGAACACGATGGGAGATGTTTTCTGTGCTCCCGCAGGTTTTCCTTGCCAGACAGAGTGGAAAAGCTTTCTGCTAGGATGTAGACCACAAAAGACGCTAAAGACGAAGGTACGATGCTCTCCGGAGCTAAGAGCCGCTCCCGGGCTTCTTTCGGCAGAAGCGGCGCTAAGAGAGCACTGTGAGCGGTACAATCGTCTTTGCGCGAAGAAGCCGCTTCTTCGGCTCCGGGAGCCGGAGAGAGCGGCAGCATCGGAAAGGTGAAGAAGGAAGCTGTACAACACTGGGATTGTGTGCGCAGCTTGCCAACTGATAGAAAAGAGTACCTTACCACTTTCCTGACGTTTCCAATCACATGAATATTCGATTGGAAGCTGTTTTGGACAACTTTTCTTTCCTTCATGCCAAGCACTTGGCAGACCTCCGTGCAACGTCCAGAACACGATGGGAGATGTTTTCTGTGCTCCCGCAGGTTTTCCTTGCCAGATAGAGTAGAAAAGCTTTCTGCTAGGATGTAGACCACAAAAGACGCTAAAGACGAAGGCACGATGCTCTCCGGAGCTAAGAGCCGCTCCCGGGCTTCTTTCGGCAGAAGCGGCGCTAAGAGAGCACTGTGAGCGGTACAATCGTCTTTGCGCGAAGAAGCCGCTTCTTCGGCTCCGGGAGCCGGAGAGAGCGGCAGCATCGGAAAGGTGAAGAAGGAAGCTGTACAACACTGGGATTGTGTGCGCAGCTTGCCAACTGATAGAAAAGAGTACCTTACCACTTTCCTGACGTTTCCAATCACATGAATATTCGATTGGAAGCTGTTTTGGACAACTTTTCTTTCCTTCATGCCAAGCACTTGGCAGACCTCCGTGCAACGTCCAGAACACGATGGGAGATGTTTTCTGTGCTCCCGCAGGTTTTCCTTGCCAGATAGAGTAGAAAAGCTTTCTGCTAGGATGTAGACCACAAAAGACGCTAAAGACGAAGGCACGATGCTCTCCGGAGCTAAGAGCCGCTCCCGGGCTTCTTTCGGCAGAAGCGGCGCTAAGAGAGCACTGTGAGCGGCAGAATCGTCTTTGCCCGAAGAAGCCGCTTCTTCGGCTCCGGGAGCCGGAGAGAGCGGCAGCATCGGAAAGGTGAAGTAGGAAGCTGTACAACACTGGGATTGTGTGCGCAGCTTGCCAACTGATAGAAAACAGTACCTTACCACTTTCCTGACGTTTCCAATCACATGAATATTCGATTGGAAGCTGTTTTGGACAACTTTTCTTTCCTTCATGCCAAGCACTTGGCAGACCTCCGTGCAACGTCCAGAACACGATGGGAGATGTTTTCTGTGCTCCCGCAGGTTTTCCTTGCCAGACAGAGTGGAAAAGCTTTCTGCTAGCATGTAGACCACAAAAGACGCTAAAGACGAAGGTACGATGCTCTCCGGAGCTAAGAGCCGCTGCCGGGCTTCTTTCGGCAGAAGCGGCGCTAAGAGAGCACTGTGAGCGGTACAATCGTCTTTGCGCGAAGAAGCCGCTTCTTCGGCTCCGGGAGCCGGAGAGAGCGGCAGCATCGGAAAGGTGAAGAAGGAAGCTGTACAACACTGGGATTGTGTGCGCAGCTTGCCAACTGATAGAAACCAGTACCTTACAATTTCCTGACGTTTCCAATCACATGAATATTCGATAAGAAGCTGTTTTGGACAGCTTTTCTTTCCTTCATGCCAAACACTTGGCAGACCGCTGTGCAACGTCCAGAACACGATGGGAGATGTTTTCTGTGCTCCCGCAGGTTTTCCTTGCCAGAGAGAGTGGAAAAGCTTTCTGCTAGGATGTAGACCACAAAAGACGCTAAAGACGAAGGTACGATGCTCTCCGGAGCTAAGAGCCGCTGCCGGGCTTCTTTCGGCAGAAGCGGCGCTAAGAGAGCACTGTGAGCGGTACAATCGTCTTTGCGCGAAGAAGCCGCTTCTTCGGCTCCGGGAGCCGGAGAGAGCGGCAGCATCGGAAAGGTGAAGAAGGAAGCTGTACAACACTGGGATTGTGTGCGCAGCTTGCCAACTGATAGAAAACAGTACCTTACCACTTTCCTGACGTTTCCAATCACATGAATATTCGATTGGAAGCTGTTTTGGACAACTTTTCTTTCCTTCATGCCAAGCACTTGGCAGACCTCCGTGCAACGTCCAGAACACGATGGGAGATGTTTTCTGTGCTCCCGCAGGTTTTCCTTGCCAGACAGAGTGGAAAAGCTTTCTGCTAGGATGTAGACCACAAAAGACGCTAAAGACGAAGGTACGATGCTCTCCGGAGCTAAGAGCCGCTCCCGGGCTTCTTTCGGCAGAAGCGGCGCTAAGAGAGCACTGTGAGCGGTACAATCGTCTTTGCGCGAAGAAGCCGCTTCTTCGGCTCCGGGAGCCGGAGAGAGCGGCAGCATCGGAAAGGTGAAGAAGGAAGCTGTACAACACTGGGATTGTGTGCGCAGCTTGCCAACTGATAGAAAAGAGTACCTTACCACTTTCCTGACGTTTCCAATCACATGAATATTCGATTGGAAGCTGTTTTGGACAACTTTTCTTTCCTTCATGCCAAGCACTTGGCAGACCTCCGTGCAACGTCCAGAACACGATGGGAGATGTTTTCTGTGCTCCCGCAGGTTTTCCTTGCCAGACAGAGTGGAAAAGCTTTCTGCTAGGATGTAGACCACAAAAGACGCTAAAGACGAAGGTACGATGATCTCCGGAGCTAAGAGCCGCTGCCGGGCTTCTTTCGGCAGAAGCGGCGCTAAGAGAGCACTGTGAGCGGTACAATCGTCTTTGCGCGAAGAAGCCGCTTCTTCGGCTCCGGGAGCCGGAGAGAGCGGCAGCATCGGAAAGGTGAAGAAGGAAGCTGTACAACACTGGGATTGTGTGCGCAGCTTGCCAACTGATAGAAAACAGTACCTTACCACTTTCCTGACGTTTCCAATCACATGAATATTCGATTGGAAGCTGTTTTGGACAACTTTTCTTTCCTTCATGCCAAGCACTTGGCAGACCTCCGTGCAACGTCCAGAACACGATGGGAGATGTTTTCTGTGCTCCCGCAGGTTTTCCTTGCCAGACAGAGTGGAAAAGCTTTCTGCTAGGATGTAGACCACAAAAGACGCTAAAGACGAAGGTACGATGCTCTCCGGAGCTAAGAGCCGCTCCCGGGCTTCTTTCGGCAGAAGCGGCGCTAAAAGAGCACTGTGAGCGGTACAATCGTCTTTGCGCGAAGAAGCCGCTTCTTCGGCTCCGGGAGCCGGAGAGAGCGGCAGCATCGGAAAGGTGAAGAAGGAAGCTGTACAACACTGGGATTGTGTGCGCAGCTTGCCAACTGATAGAAAAGAGTACCTTACCACTTTCCTGACGTTTCCAATCACATGAATATTCGATTGGAAGCTGTTTTGGACAACTTTTCTTTCCTTCATGCCAAGCACTTGGCAGACCTCCGTGCAACGTCCAGAACACGATGGGAGATGTTTTCTGTGCTCCCGCAGGTTTTCCTTGCCAGACAGAGTGGAAAAGCTTTCTGCTAGGATGTAGACCACAAAAGACGCTAAAGACGAAGGTACGATGCTCTCCGGAGCTAAGAGCCGCTCCCGGGCTTCTTTCGGCAGAAGCGGCGCTAAGAGAGCACTGTGAGCGGTACAATCGTCTTTGCGCGAAGAAGCCGCTTCTTCGGCTCCGGGAGCCGGAGAGAGCGGCAGCATCGGAAAGGTGAAGAAGGAAGCTGTACAACACTGGGATTGTGTGCGCAGCTTGCCAACTGATAGAAAACAGTACCTTACCACTTTCCTGACGTTTCCAATCACATGAATATTCGATTGGAAGCTGTTTTGGACAACTTTTCTTTCCTTCATGCCAAGCACTTGGCAGACCTCCGTGCAACGTCCAGAACACGATGGGAGATGTTTTCTGTGCTCCCGCAGGTTTTCCTTGCCAGACAGAGTAGAAAAGCTTTCTGCTAGGATGTAGACCACAAAAGACGCTAAAGACGAAGGCACGATGCTCTCCGGAGCTAAGAGCCGCTGCCGGGCTTCTTTCGGCAGAAGCGGCGCTAAGAGAGCACTGTGAGCGGTACAATGGTCTTTGCGCGAAGAAGCCGCTTCTTCGGCTCCGGGAGCCGGAGAGAGCGGCAGCATCGGAAAGGTGAAGAAGGAAGCTGTACAACACTGGGATTGTGTGCGCAGCTTGCCAACTGATAGAAAACAGTACCTTACCACTTTCCTGACGTTTCCAATCACATGAATATTCGATTGGAAGCTGTTTTGGACAACTTTTCTTTCCTTCATGCCAAACACTTGGCAGACCTCCGTGCAACGTCCAGAACACGATGGGAGATGTTTTCTGTGCTCCCGCAGGTTTTCCTTGCCAGACAGAGTAGAAAAGCTTTCTGCTAGGATGTAGACCACAAAAGACGCTAAAGACGAAGGCACGATGCTCTCCGGAGCTAAGAGCCGCTCCCGGGCTTCTTTCGGCAGAAGCGGCGCTAAAAGAGCACTGTGAGCGGTACAATCGTCTTTGCGCGAAGAAGCCGCTTCTTCGGCTCCGGGAGCCGGAGAGAGCGGCAGCATCGGAAAGGTGAAGAAGGAAGCTGTACAACACTGGGATTGTGTGCGCAGCTTGCCAACTGATAGAAAAGAGTACCTTACCACTTTCCTGACGTTTCCAATCACATGAATATTCGATAAGAAGCTGTTTAGGACAACTTTTCTTTCCTTCATGCCAAACACTTGGCAGACCTCCGTGCAACGTCCAGAACACGATGGGAGATGTTTTCTGTGCTCCCGCAGGTTTTCCTTGCCAGACAGAGTGGAAAAGCTTTCTGCTAGGATGTAGACCACAAAAGACGCTAAATACGAAGGTACGATGCTCTCCGGAGCTAAGAGCCGCTCCCGGGCTTCTTTCGGCAGAAGCGGCGCTAAGAGAGCACTGTGAGCGGTACAATGGTCTTTGCGCGAAGAAGCCGCTTCTTCGGCTCCGGGAGCCGGAGAGAGCGGCAGCATCGGAAAGGTGAAGAAGGAAGCTGTACAACACTGGGATTGTGTGCGCAGCTTGCCAACTGATAGAAAAGAGTACCTTACCACTTTCCTGACGTTTCCAATCACATGAATATTCGATTGGAAGCTGTTTTGGACAACTTTTCTTTCCTTCATGCCAAACACTTGGCAGACCTCCGTGCAACGTCCAGAACACGATGGGAGATGTTTTCTGTGCTCCCGCAGGTTTTCCTTGCCAGACAGAGTGGAAAAGCTTTCTGCTAGGATGTAGACCACAAAAGACGCTAAAGACGAAGGTACGATGCTCTCCGGAGCTAAGAGCCGCTCCCGGGCTTCTTTCGGCAGAAGCGGCGCTAAGAGAGCACTGTGAGCGGTACAATCGTCTTTGCGCGAAGAAGCCGCTTCTTCGGCTCCGGGAGCCGGAGAGAGCGGCAGCATCGGAAAGGTGAAGAAGGAAGCTGTACAACACTGGGATTGTGTGCGCAGCTTGCCAACTGATAGAAAAGAGTACCTTACCACTTTCCTGACGTTTCCAATCACATGAATATTCGATTGGAAGCTGTTTTGGACAACTTTTCTTTCCTTCATGCCAAGCACTTGGCAGACCTCCGTGCAACGTCCAGAACACGATGGGAGATGTTTTCTGTGCTCCCGCAGGTTTTCCTTGCCAGATAGAGTAGAAAAGCTTTCTGCTAGGATGTAGACCACAAAAGACGCTAAAGACGAAGGCACGATGCTCTCCGGAGCTAAGAGCCGCTCCCGGGCTTCTTTCGGCAGAAGCGGCGCTAAGAGAGCACTGTGAGCGGTACAATCGTCTTTGCGCGAAGAAGCCGCTTCTTCGGCTCCGGGAGCCGGAGAGAGCGGCAGCATCGGAAAGGTGAAGAAGGAAGCTGTACAACACTGGGATTGTGTGCGCAGCTTGCCAACTGATAGAAAAGAGTACCTTACCACTTTCCTGACGTTTCCAATCACATGAATATTCGATTGGAAGCTGTTTTGGACAACTTTTCTTTCCTTCATGCCAAGCACTTGGCAGACCTCCGTGCAACGTCCAGAACACGATGGGAGATGTTTTCTGTGCTCCCGCAGGTTTTCCTTGCCAGATAGAGTAGAAAAGCTTTCTGCTAGGATGTAGACCACAAAAGACGCTAAAGACGAAGGCACGATGCTCTCCGGAGCTAAGAGCCGCTCCCGGGCTTCTTTCGGCAGAAGCGGCGCTAAGAGAGCACTGTGAGCGGCAGAATCGTCTTTGCCCGAAGAAGCCGCTTCTTCGGCTCCGGGAGCCGGAGAGAGCGGCAGCATCGGAAAGGTGAAGAAGGAAGCTGTACAACACTGGGATTGTGTGCGCAGCTTGCCAACTGATAGAAAACAGTACCTTACCACTTTCCTGACGTTTCCAATCACATGAATATTCGATTGGAAGCTGTTTTGGACAACTTTTCTTTCCTTCATGCCAAGCACTTGGCAGACCTCCGTGCAACGTCCAGAACACGATGGGAGATGTTTTCTGTGCTCCCGCAGGTTTTCCTTGCCAGACAGAGTGGAAAAGCTTTCTGCTAGGATGTAGACCACAAAAGACGCTAAAGACGAAGGTACGATGCTCTCCGGAGCTAAGAGCCGCTGCCGGGCTTCTTTCGGCAGAAGCGGCGCTAAGAGAGCACTGTGAGCGGTACAATCGTCTTTGCGCGAAGAAGCCGCTTCTTCGGCTCCGGGAGCCGGAGAGAGCGGCAGCATCGGAAAGGTGAAGAAGGAAGCTGTACAACACTGGGATTGTGTGCGCAGCTTGCCAACTGATAGAAACCAGTACCTTACAATTTCCTGACGTTTCCAATCACATGAATATTCGATAAGAAGCTGTTTTGGACAGCTTTTCTTTCCTTCATGCCAAACACTTGGCAGACCGCTGTGCAACGTCCAGAACACGATGGGAGATGTTTTCTGTGCTCCCGCAGGTTTTCCTTGCCAGAGAGAGTGGAAAAGCTTTCTGCTAGGATGTAGACCACAAAAGACGCTAAAGACGAAGGTACGATGCTCTCCGGAGCTAAGAGCCGCTGCCGGGCTTCTTTCGGCAGAAGCGGCGCTAAGAGAGCACTGTGAGCGGTACAATCGTCTTTGCGCGAAGAAGCCGCTTCTTCGGCTCCGGGAGCCGGAGAGAGCGGCAGCATCGGAAAGGTGAAGAAGGAAGCTGTACAACACTGGGATTGTGTGCGCAGCTTGCCAACTGATAGAAAACAGTACCTTACCACTTTCCTGACGTTTCCAATCACATGAATATTCGATTGGAAGCTGTTTTGGACAACTTTTCTTTCCTTCATGCCAAGCACTTGGCAGACCTCCGTGCAACGTCCAGAACACGATGGGAGATGTTTTCTGTGCTCCCGCAGGTTTTCCTTGCCAGACAGAGTGGAAAAGCTTTCTGCTAGGATGTAGACCACAAAAGACGCTAAAGACGAAGGTACGATGCTCTCCGGAGCTAAGAGCCGCTCCCGGGCTTCTTTCGGCAGAAGCGGCGCTAAAAGAGCACTGTGAGCGGTACAATGGTCTTTGCGCGAAGAAGCCGCTTCTTCGGCTCCGGGAGCCGGAGAGAGCGGCAGCATCGGAAAGGTGAAGAAGGAAGCTGTACAACACTGGGATTGTGTGCGCAGCTTGCCAACTGATAGAAAACAGTACCTTACCACTTTCCTGACGTTTCCAATCACATGAATATTCGATTGGAAGCTGTTTTGGACAACTTTTCTTTCCTTCATGCCAAGCACTTGGCAGACCTCCGTGCAACGTCCAGAACACGATGGGAGATGTTTTCTGTGCTCCCGCAGGTTTTCCTTGCCAGACAGAGTGGAAAAGCTTTCTGCTAGGATGTAGACCACAAAAGACGCTAAAGACGAAGGTACGATGCTCTCCGGAGCTAAGAGCCGCTCCCGGGCTTCTTTCGGCAGAAGCGGCGCTAAGAGAGCACTGTGAGCGGTACAATCGTCTTTGCGCGAAGAAGCCGCTTCTTCGGCTCCGGGAGCCGGAGAGAGCGGCAGCATCGGAAAGGTGAAGAAGGAAGCTGTACAACACTGGGATTGTGTGCGCAGCTTGCCAACTGATAGAAAACAGTACCTTACCACTTTCCTGACGTTTCCAATCACATGAATATTCGATTGGAAGCTGTTTTGGACAACTTTTCTTTCCTTCATGCCAAGCACTTGGCAGACCTCCGTGCAACGTCCAGAACACGATGGGAGATGTTTTCTGTGCTCCCGCAGGTTTTCCTTGCCAGACAGAGTAGAAAAGCTTTCTGCTAGGATGTAGACCACAAAAGACGCTAAAGACGAAGGCACGATGCTCTCCGGAGCTAAGAGCCGCTGCCGGGCTTCTTTCGGCAGAAGCGGCGCTAAGAGAGCACTGTGAGCGGTACAATGGTCTTTGCGCGAAGAAGCCGCTTCTTCGGCTCCGGGAGCCGGAGAGAGCGGCAGCATCGGAAAGGTGAAGAAGGAAGCTGTACAACACTGGGATTGTGTGCGCAGCTTGCCAACTGATAGAAAACAGTACCTTACCACTTTCCTGACGTTTCCAATCACATGAATATTCGATTGGAAGCTGTTTTGGACAACTTTTCTTTCCTTCATGCCAAACACTTGGCAGACCTCCGTGCAACGTCCAGAACACGATGGGAGATGTTTTCTGTGCTCCCGCAGGTTTTCCTTGCCAGACAGAGTAGAAAAGCTTTCTGCTAGGATGTAGACCACAAAAGACGCTAAAGACGAAGGCACGATGCTCTCCGGAGCTAAGAGCCGCTCCCGGGCTTCTTTCGGCAGAAGCGGCGCTAAAAGAGCACTGTGAGCGGTACAATCGTCTTTGCGCGAAGAAGCCGCTTCTTCGGCTCCGGGAGCCGGAGAGAGCGGCAGCATCGGAAAGGTGAAGAAGGAAGCTGTACAACACTGGGATTGTGTGCGCAGCTTGCCAACTGATAGAAAAGAGTACCTTACCACTTTCCTGACGTTTCCAATCACATGAATATTCGATAAGAAGCTGTTTTGGACAACTTTTCTTTCCTTCATGCCAAACACTTGGCAGACCTCCGTGCAACGTCCAGAACACGATGGGAGATGTTTTCTGTGCTCCCGCAGGTTTTCCTTGCCAGACAGAGTGGAAAAGCTTTCTGCTAGGATGTAGACCACAAAAGACGCTAAATACGAAGGTACGATGCTCTCCGGAGCTAAGAGCCGCTCCCGGGCTTCTTTCGGCAGAAGCGGCGCTAAGAGAGCACTGTGAGCGGTACAATCGTCTTTGCGCGAAGAAGCCGCTTCTTCGGCTCCGGGAGCCGGAGAGAGCGGCAGCATCGGAAAGGTGAAGAAGGAAGCTGTACAACACTGGGATTGTGTGCGCAGCTTGCCAACTGATAGAAAACAGTACCTTACCACTTTCCTGACGTTTCCAATCACATGAATATTCGATTGGAAGCTGTTTTGGACAACTTTTCTTTCCTTCATGCCAAGCACTTGGCAGACCTCCGTGCAACGTCCAGAACACGATGGGAGATGTTTTCTGTGCTCCCGCAGGTTTTCCTTGCCAGATAGAGTAGAAAAGCTTTCTGCTAGGATGTAGACCACAAAAGACGCTAAAGACGAAGGCACGATGCTCTCCGGAGCTAAGAGCCGCTCCCGGGCTTCTTTCGGCAGAAGCGGCGCTAAGAGAGCACTGTGAGCGGCAGAATCGTCTTTGCCCGAAGAAGCCGCTTCTTCGGCTCCGGGAGCCGGAGAGAGCGGCAGCATCGGAAAGGTGAAGAAGGAAGCTGTACAACACTGGGATTGTGTGCCTAGCTTCCCAACTGATAGAAAACAGTACCTTACCACTTTCCTGACGTTTCCAATCACATGAATATTCGATAAGAAGCTGTTTTGGACAACTTTTCTTTCCTTCATGCCAAACACTTGGCAGACCTCCGTGCAACGTCCAGAAGACGATGGGAGATGTTTTCTGTGCTCCCGCAGGTTTTCCTTGCCAGACAGAGTGGAAAAGCTTTCTGCTAGGATGTAGACCACAAAAGACGCTAAAGACGAAGGTACGATGCTCTCCGGAGCTAAGAGCCGCTCCCGGGCTTCTTTCGGCAGAAGCGGCGCTAAGAGAGCACTGTGAGCGGCAGAATCGTCTTTGCGCGAAGAAGCCGCTTCTTCGGCTCCGGGAGCCGGAGAGAGCGGCAGCATCGGAAAGGTGAAGAAGGAAGCTGTACAACACTGGGATTGTGTGCGCAGCTTGCCAACTGATAGAAAAGAGTACCTTACCACTTTCCTGACGTTTCCAATCACATGAATATTCGATTGGAAGCTGTTTTGGACAACTTTTCTTTCCTTCATGCCAAACACTTGGCAGACCTCCGTGCAACGTCCAGAACACGATGGGAGATGTTTTCTGTGCTCCCGCAGGTTTTCCTTGCCAGACAGAGTGGAAAAGCTTTCTGCTAGCATGTAGACCACAAAAGACGCTAAAGACGAAGGTACGATGCTCTCCGGAGCTAAGAGCCGCTGCCGGGCTTCTTTCGGCAGAAGCGGCGCTAAGAGAGCACTGTGAGCGGTACAATCGTCTTTGCGCGAAGAAGCCGCTTCTTCGGCTCCGGGAGCCGGAGAGAGCGGCAGCATCGGAAAGGTGAAGAAGGAAGCTGTACAACACTGGGATTGTGTGCGCAGCTTGCCAACTGATAGAAAAGAGTACCTTACCACTTTCCTGACGTTTCCAATCACATGAATATTCGATTGGAAGCTGTTTTGGACAACTTTTCTTTCCTTCATGCCAAGCACTTGGCAGACCTCCGTGCAACGTCCAGAACACGATGGGAGATGTTTTCTGTGCTCCCGCAGGTTTTCCTTGCCAGATAGAGTAGAAAAGCTTTCTGCTAGGATGTAGACCACAAAAGACGCTAAAGACGAAGGTACGATGCTCTCCGGAGCTAAGAGCCGCTCCCGGGCTTCTTTCGGCAGAAGCGGCGCTAAGAGAGCACTGTGAGCGGCAGAATCGTCTTTGCCCGAAGAAGCCGCTTCTTCGGCTCCGGGAGCCGGAGAGAGCGGCAGCATCGGAAAGGTGAAGAAGGAAGCTGTACAACACTGGGATTGTGTGCGCAGCTTGCCAACTGATAGAAAACAGTACCTTACCACTTTCCTGATGTTTCCAATCACATGAATATTCGATTGGAAGCTGTTTTGGACAACTTTTCTTTCCTTCATGCCAAACACTTGGCAGACCTCCGTGCAACGTCCAGAACACGATGGGAGATGTTTTCTGTGCTCCCGCAGGTTTTCCTTGCCAGACAGAGTGGAAAAGCTTTCTGCTAGGATGTAGACCACAAAAGACGCTAAAGACGAAGGTACGATGCTCTCCGGAGCTAAGAGCCGCTCCCGGGCTTCTTTCGGCAGAAGCGGCGCTAAGAGAGCACTGTGAGCGGTACAATCGTCTTTGCGCGAAGAAGCCGCTTCTTCGGCTCCGGGAGCCGGAGAGAGCGGCAGCATCGGAAAGGTGAAGAAGGAAGCTGTACAACACTGGGATTGTGTGCGCAGCTTGCCAACTGATAGAAAACAGTACCTTACCACTTTCCTGAGGTTTCCAATCACATGAATATTCGATTGGAAGCTGTTTTGGACAACTTTTCTTTCCTTCATGCCAAGCACTTGGCAGACCTCCGTGCAACGTCCAGAACACGATGGGAGATGTTTTCTGTGCTCCCGCAGGTTTTCCTTGCCAGACAGAGTGGAAAAGCTTTCTGCTAGGATGTAGACCACAAAAGACGCTAAAGACGAAGGTACGATGCTCTCCGGAGCTAAGAGCCGCTGCCGGGCTTCTTTCGGCAGAAGCGGCTCTAGGAGAGCACTGTGAGCGGTACAATCGTCTTTGCGCGAAGAAGCCGCTTCTTCGGCTCCGGGAGCCGGAGAGAGCGGCAGCATCGGAAAGGTGAAGAAGGAAGCTGTACAACACTGGGATTGTGTGCGCAGCTTGCCAACTGATAGAAAACAGTACCTTACCACTTTCCTGACGTTTCCAATCACATGAATATTCGATTGGAAGCTGTTTTGGACAACTTTTCTTTCCTTCATGCCAAGCACTTGGCAGACCTCCGTGCAACGTCCAGAACACGATGGGAGATGTTTTCTGTGCTCCCGCAGGTTTTCCTTGCCAGACAGAGTGGAAAAGCTTTCTGCTAGGATGTAGACCACAAAAGACGCTAAAGACGAAGGTACGATGCTCTCCGGAGCTAAGAGCCGCTCCCGGGCTTCTTTCGGCAGAAGCGGCGCTAAAAGAGCACTGTGAGCGGTACAATCGTCTTTGCGCGAAGAAGCCGCTTCTTCGGCTCCGGGAGCCGGAGAGAGCGGCAGCATCGGAAAGGTGAAGAAGGAAGCTGTACAACACTGGGATTGTGTGCGCAGCTTGCCAACTGATAGAAAAGAGTACCTTACCACTTTCCTGACGTTTCCAATCACATGAATATTCGATTGGAAGCTGTTTTGGACAACTTTTCTTTCCTTCATGCCAAGCACTTGGCAGACCTCCGTGCAACGTCCAGAACACGATGGGAGATGTTTTCTGTGCTCCCGCAGGTTTTCCTTGCCAGACAGAGTGGAAAAGCTTTCTGCTAGGATGTAGACCACAAAAGACGCTAAAGACGAAGGTACGATGCTCTCCGGAGCTAAGAGCCGCTCCCGGGCTTCTTTCGGCAGAAGCGGCGCTAAGAGAGCACTGTGAGCGGTACAATCGTCTTTGCGCGAAGAAGCCGCTTCTTCGGCTCCGGGAGCCGGAGAGAGCGGCAGCATCGGAAAGGTGAAGAAGGAAGCTGTACAACACTGGGATTGTGTGCGCAGCTTGCCAACTGATAGAAAACAGTACCTTACCACTTTCCTGACGTTTCCAATCACATG
The DNA here is from genome assembly GCF_027579445.1 of Ammospiza nelsoni. Taxonomy (NCBI): domain Eukaryota; kingdom Metazoa; phylum Chordata; class Aves; order Passeriformes; family Passerellidae; genus Ammospiza; species Ammospiza nelsoni. The sequence continues at coordinate 5,138,874 of NC_080638.1, forward strand.
AATATTCGATTGGAAGCTGTTTTGGACAACTTTTCTTTCCTTCATGCCAAGCACTTGGCAGACCTCCGTGCAACGTCCAGAACACGATGGGAGATGTTTTCTGTGCTCCCGCAGGTTTTCCTTGCCAGACAGAGTAGAAAAGCTTTCTGCTAGGATGTAGACCACAAAAGACGCTAAAGACGAAGGCACGATGCTCTCCGGAGCTAAGAGCCGCTGCCGGGCTTCTTTCGGCAGAAGCGGCGCTAAGAGAGCACTGTGAGCGGTACAATGGTCTTTGCGCGAAGAAGCCGCTTCTTCGGCTCCGGGAGCCGGAGAGAGCGGCAGCATCGGAAAGGTGAAGAAGGAAGCTGTACAACACTGGGATTGTGTGCGCAGCTTGCCAACTGATAGAAAAGAGTACCTTACCACTTTCCTGACGTTTCCAATCACATGAATATTCGATTGGAAGCTGTTTTGGACAACTTTTCTTTCCTTCATGCCAAACACTTGGCAGACCTCCGTGCAACGTCCAGAACACGATGGGAGATGTTTTCTGTGCTCCCGCAGGTTTTCCTTGCGAGACAGAGTAGAAAAGCTTTCTGCTAGGATGTAGACCACAAAAGACGCTAAAGACGAAGGCACGATGCTCTCCGGAGCTAAGAGCCGCTCCCGGGCTTCTTTCGGCAGAAGCGGCGCTAAAAGAGCACTGTGAGCGGTACAATCGTCTTTGCGCGAAGAAGCCGCTTCTTCGGCTCCGGGAGCCGGAGAGAGCGGCAGCATCGGAAAGGTGAAGAAGGAAGCTGTACAACACTGGGATTGTGTGCGCAGCTTGCCAACTGATAGAAAAGAGTACCTTACCACTTTCCTGACGTTTCCAATCACATGAATATTCGATAAGAAGCTGTTTTGGACAACTTTTCTTTCCTTCATGCCAAACACTTGGCAGACCTCCGTGCAACGTCCAGAAGACGATGGGAGATGTTTTCTGTGCTCCCGCAGGTTTTCCTTGCCAGACAGAGTGGAAAAGCTTTCTGCTAGGATGTAGACCACAAAAGACGCTAAATACGAAGGTACGATGCTCTCCGGAGCTAAGAGCCGCTCCCGGGCTTCTTTCGGCAGAAGCGGCGCTAAGAGAGCACTGTGAGCGGTACAATCGTCTTTGCGCGAAGAAGCCGCTTCTTCGGCTCCGGGAGCCGGAGAGAGCGGCAGCATCGGAAAGGTGAAGAAGGAAGCTGTACAACACTGGGATTGTGTGCGCAGCTTGCCAACTGATAGAAAACAGTACCTTACCACTTTCCTGACGTTTCCAATCACATGAATATTCGATTGGAAGCTGTTTTGGACAACTTTTCTTTCCTTCATGCCAAGCACTTGGCAGACCTCCGTGCAACGTCCAGAACACGATGGGAGATGTTTTCTGTGCTCCCGCAGGTTTTCCTTGCCAGATAGAGTAGAAAAGCTTTCTGCTAGGATGTAGACCACAAAAGACGCTAAAGACGAAGGCACGATGCTCTCCGGAGCTAAGAGCCGCTCCCGGGCTTCTTTCGGCAGAAGCGGCGCTAAGAGAGCACTGTGAGCGGCAGAATCGTCTTTGCCCGAAGAAGCCGCTTCTTCGGCTCCGGGAGCCGGAGAGAGCGGCAGCATCGGAAAGGTGAAGAAGGAAGCTGTACAACACTGGGATTGTGTGCCTAGCTTCCCAACTGATAGAAAACAGTACCTTACCACTTTCCTGACGTTTCCAATCACATGAATATTCGATTGGAAGCTGTTTTGGACAACTTTTCTTTCCTTCATGCCAAACACTTGGCAGACCTCCGTGCAACGTCCAGAACACGATGGGAGATGTTTTCTGTGCTCCCGCAGGTTTTCCTTGCCAGACAGAGTGGAAAAGCTTTCTGCTAGGATGTAGACCACAAAAGACGCTAAAGACGAAGGTACGATGCTCTCCGGAGCTAAGAGCCGCTCCCGGGCTTCTTTCGGCAGAAGCGGCGCTAAGAGAGCACTGTGAGCGGTACAATCGTCTTTGCGCGAAGAAGCCGCTTCTTCGGCTCCGGGAGCCGGAGAGAGCGGCAGCATCGGAAAGGTGAAGAAGGAAGCTGTACAACACTGGGATTGTGTGCGCAACTTTCCAACTGATAGAAACCAGTACCTTACAATTTCCTGACGTTTCCAATCGCATGAATATTCGATAAGAAGCTGTTTTGGACAGCTTTTCTTTCCTTCATGCCAAACACTTGGCAGACCTCCGTGCAACGTCCAGAACACGATGGGAGATGTTTTCTGTGCTCCCGCAGGTTTTCCTTGCCAGACAGAGTGGAAAAGCTTTCTGCTAGGATGTAGACCACAAAAGACGCTAAAGACGAAGGTACGATGCTCTCCGGAGCTAAGAGCCGCTGCCGGGCTTCTTTCGGCAGAAGCGGCGCTAAGAGAGCACTGTGAGCGGTACAATGGTCTTTGCGCGAAGAAGCCGCTTCTTCGGCTCCGGGAGCCGGAGAGAGCGGCAGCATCGGAAAGGTGAAGAAGGAAGCTGTACAACACTGGGATTGTGTGCGCAGCTTGCCAACTGATAGAAAACAGTACCTTACCACTTTCCTGACGTTTCCAATCACATGAATATTCGATTGGAAGCTGTTTTGGACAACTTTTCTTTCCTTCATGCCAAGCACTTGGCAGACCTCCGTGCAACGTCCAGAACACGATGGGAGATGTTTTCTGTGCTCCCGCAGGTTTTCCTTGCCAGATAGAGTAGAAAAGCTTTCTGCTAGGATGTAGACCACAAAAGACGCTAAAGACGAAGGCACGATGCTCTCCGGAGCTAAGAGCCGCTCCCGGGCTTCTTTCGGCAGAAGCGGCGCTAAGAGAGCACTGTGAGCGGTACAATCGTCTTTGCGCGAAGAAGCCGCTTCTTCGGCTCCGGGAGCCGGAGAGAGCGGCAGCATCGGAAAGGTGAAGAAGGAAGCTGTACAACACTGGGATTGTGTGCGCAGCTTGCCAACTGATAGAAAAGAGTACCTTACCACTTTCCTGACGTTTCCAATCACATGAATATTCGATTGGAAGCTGTTTTGGACAACTTTTCTTTCCTTCATGCCAAACACTTGGCAGACCTCCGTGCAACGTCCAGAACACGATGGGAGATGTTTTCTGTGCTCCCGCAGGTTTTCCTTGCCAGACAGAGTGGAAAAGCTTTCTGCTAGGATGTAGACCACAAAAGACGCTAAAGACGAAGGTACGATGCTCTCCGGAGCTAAGAGCCGCTCCCGGGCTTCTTTCGGCAGAAGCGGCGCTAAGAGAGCACTGTGAGCGGTACAATCGTCTTTGCGCGAAGAAGCCGCTTCTTCGGCTCCGGGAGCCGGAGAGAGCGGCAGCATCGGAAAGGTGAAGAAGGAAGCTGTACAACACTGGGATTGTGTGCGCAGCTTGCCAACTGATAGAAAACAGTACCTTACCACTTTCCTGAGGTTTCCAATCACATGAATATTCGATTGGAAGCTGTTTTGGACAACTTTTCTTTCCTTCATGCCAAGCACTTGGCAGACCTCCGTGCAACGTCCAGAACACGATGGGAGATGTTTTCTGTGCTCGCGCAGGTTTTCCTTGCCAGACAGAGTGGAAAAGCTTTCTGCTAGGATGTAGACCACAAAAGACGCTAAAGACGAAGGTACGATGCTCTCCGGAGCTAAGAGCCGCTGCCGGGCTTCTTTCGGCAGAAGCGGCTCTAGGAGAGCACTGTGAGCGGTACAATCGTCTTTGCGCGAAGAAGCCGCTTCTTCGGCTCCGGGAGCCGGAGAGAGCGGCAGCATCGGAAAGGTGAAGAAGGAAGCTGTACAACACTGGGATTGTGTGCGCAGCTTGCCAACTGATAGAAAACAGTACCTTACCACTTTCCTGACGTTTCCAATCACATGAATATTCGATTGGAAGCTGTTTTGGACAACTTTTCTTTCCTTCATGCCAAACACTTGGCAGACCTCCGTGCAACGTCCAGAACACGATGGGAGATGTTTTCTGTGCTCCCGCAGGTTTTCCTTGCCAGACAGAGTGGAAAAGCTTTCTGCTAGGATGTAGACCACAAAAGACGCTAAAGACGAAGGTACGATGCTCTCCGGAGCTAAGAGCCGCTGCCGGGCTTCTTTCGGCAGAAGCGGCGCTAAGAGAGCACTGTGAGCGGTACAATCGTCTTTGCGCGAAGAAGCCGCTTCTTCGGCTCCGGGAGCCGGAGAGAGCGGCAGCATCGGAAAGGTGAAGAAGGAAGCTGTACAACACTGGGATTGTGTGCGCAGCTTGCCAACTGATAGAAAACAGTACCTTACCACTTTCCTGACGTTTCCAATCACATGAATATTCGATTGGAAGCTGTTTTGGACAACTTTTCTTTCCTTCATGCCAAACACTTGGCAGACCTCCGTGCAACGTCCAGAACACGATGGGAGATGTTTTCTGTGCTCCCGCAGGTTTTCCTTGCCAGACAGAGTGGAAAAGCTTTCTGCTAGGATGTAGACCACAAAAGACGCTAAAGACGAAGGTACGATGCTCTCCGGAGCTAAGAGCCGCTCCCGGGCTTCTTTCGGCAGAAGCGGCGCTAAGAGAGCACTGTGAGCGGTACAATCGTCTTTGCGCGAAGAAGCCGCTTCTTCGGCTCCGGGAGCCGGAGAGAGCGGCAGCATCGGAAAGGTGAAGAAGGAAGCTGTACAACACTGGGATTGTGTGCGCAGCTTGCCAACTGATAGAAAACAGTACCTTACCACTTTCCTGACGTTTCCAATCACATGAATATTCGATTGGAAGCTCTTTTGGACAACTTTTCTTTCCTTCATGCCAAGCACTTGGCAGACCTCCGTGCAACGTCCAGAACACGATGGGAGATGTTTTCTGTGCTCCCGCAGGTTTTCCTTGCCAGACAGAGTGGAAAAGCTTTCTGCTAGGATGTAGACCACAAAAGACGCTAAAGACGAAGGTACGATGCTCTCCGGAGCTAAGAGCCGCTCCCGGGCTTCTTTCGGCAGAAGCGGCGCTAGGAGAGCACTGTGAGCGGTACAATCGTCTTTGCGCGAAGAAGCCGCTTCTTCGGCTCCGGGAGCCGGAGAGAGCGGCAGCATCGGAAAGGTGAAGAAGGAAGCTGTACAACACTGGGATTGTGTGCGCAGCTTGCCAACTGATAGAAAAGAGTACCTTACCACTTTCCTGACGTTTCCAATCACATGAATATTCGATAAGAAGCTGTTTTGGACAACTTTTCTTTCCTTCATGCCAAACATTTGGCAGACCGCTGTGCAACGTCCAGAACACGATGGGAGATGTTTTCTGTGCTCCCGCAGGTTTTCCTTGCCAGACAGAGTGGAAAAGCTTTCTGCTAGGATGTAGACCACAAAAGACGCTAAAGACGAAGGTACGATGCTCTCCGGAGCTAAGAGCCGCTCCCGGGCTTCTTTCGGCAGAAGCGGCGCTAAGAGAGCACTGTGAGCGGTACAATCGTCTTTGCGCGAAGAAGCCGCTTCTTCGGCTCCGGGAGCCGGAGAGAGCGGCAGCATCGGAAAGGTGAAGAAGGAAGCTGTACAACACTGGGATTGTGTGCGCAGCTTGCCAACTGATAGAAAAGAGTACCTTACCACTTTCCTGAGGTTTCCAATCACATGAATATTCGATTGGAAGCTGTTTTGGACAACTTTTCTTTCCTTCATGCCAAGCACTTGGCAGACCTCCGTGCAACGTCCAGAACACGATGGGAGATGTTTTCTGTGCTCCCGCAGGTTTTCCTTGCCAGACAGAGTGGAAAAGCTTTCTGCTAGCATGTAGACCACAAAAGACGCTAAAGACGAAGGTACGATGCTCTCCGGAGCTAAGAGCCGCTGCCGGGCTTCTTTCGGCAGAAGCGGCGCTAAGAGAGCACTGTGAGCGGTAACAATCGTCTTTGCGCGAAGAAGCCGCTTCTTCGGCTCCGGGAGCCGGAGAGAGCGGCAGCATCGGAAAGGTGAAGAAGGAAGCTGTACAACACTGGGATTGTGTGCGCAGCTTGCCAACTGATAGAAAACAGTACCTTACACTTTCCTGACGTTTCCAATCACATGAATATTCGATAAGAAGCTGTTTTGGACAACTTTTCTTTCCTTCATGCCAAACACTTGGCAGACCGCTGTGCAACGTCCAGAACACGATGGGAGATGTTTTCTGTGCTCCCGCAGGTTTTCCTTGCCAGACAGAGTGGAAAAGCTTTCTGCTAGGATGTAGACCACAAAAGACGCTAAAGACGAAAGTACGATGCTCTCCAGAGCTAAGAGCCGCTCCCGGGCTTCTTTCGGCAGAAGCGGCGCTAAGAGAGCACTGTGAGCGGTACAATCGTCTTTGCGCGAAGAAGCCGCTTCTTCGGCTCCGGGAGCCGGAGAGAGCGGCAGCATCGGAAAGGTGAAGAAGGAAGCTGTACAACACTGGGATTGTGTGCGCAGCTTGCCAACTGATAGAAAACAGTACCTTACCACTTTCCTGAGGTTTCCAATCACATGAATATTCGATTGGAAGCTGTTTTGGACAACTTTTCTTTCCTTCATGCCAAACACTTGGCAGACCTCCGTGCAACGTCCAGAACACGATGGGAGATGTTTTCTGTGCTCCCGCAGGTTTTCCTTGCCAGACAGAGTGGAAAAGCTTTCTGCTAGGATGTAGACCACAAAAGACGCTAAAGACGAAGGTACGATGCTCTCCGGAGCTAAGAGCCGCTGCCGGGCTTCTTTCGGCAGAAGCGGCGCTAAGAGAGCACTGTGAGCGGTACAATCGTCTTTGCGCGAAGAAGCCGCTTCTTCGGCTCCGGGAGCCGGAGAGAGCGGCAGCATCGGAAAGGTGAAGAAGGAAGCTGTACAACACTGGGATTGTGTGCGCAGCTTGCCAACTGATAGAAAAGAGTACCTTACCACTTTCCTGACGTTTCCAATCACATGAATATTCGATAAGAAGCTGTTTTGGACAACTTTTCTTTCCTTCATGCCAAACACTTGGCAGACCTCCGTGCAACGTCCAGAAGACGATGGGAGATGTTTTCTGTGCTCCCGCAGGTTTTCCTTGCCAGACAGAGTGGAAAAGCTTTCTGCTAGGATGTAGACCACAAAAGACGCTAAATACGAAGGTACGATGCTCTCCGGAGCTAAGAGCCGCTCCCGGGCTTCTTTCGGCAGAAGCGGCGCTAAGAGAGCACTGTGAGCGGTACAATCGTCTTTGCGCGAAGAAGCCGCTTCTTCGGCTCCGGGAGCCGGAGAGAGCGGCAGCATCGGAAAGGTGAAGAAGGAAGCTGTACAACACTGGGATTGTGTGCGCAGCTTGCCAACTGATAGAAAACAGTACCTTACCACTTTCCTGACGTTTCCAATCACATGAATATTCGATTGGAAGCTGTTTTGGACAACTTTTCTTTCCTTCATGCCAAACACTTGGCAGACCTCCGTGCAACGTCCAGAACACGATGGGAGATGTTTTCTGTGCTCCCGCAGGTTTTCCTTGCCAGACAGAGTGGAAAAGCTTTCTGCTAGGATGTAGACTACAAAAGACGCTAAAGACGAAGGTACGATGCTCTCCGGAGCTAAGAGCCGCTCCCGGGCTTCTTTCGGCAGAAGCGGCGCTAAGAGAGCACTGTGAGCGGTACAATCGTCTTTGCGCGAAGAAGCCGCTTCTTCGGCTCCGGGAGCCGGAGAGAGCGGCAGCATCGGAAAGGTGAAGAAGGAAGCTGTACAACACTGGGATTGTGTGCGCAACTTTCCAACTGATAGAAACCAGTACCTTACAATTTCCTGACGTTTCCAATCGCATGAATATTCGATAAGAAGCTGTTTTGGACAGCTTTTCTTTCCTTCATGCCAAACACTTGGCAGACCTCCGTGCAACGTCCAGAACACGATGGGAGATGTTTTCTGTGCTCCCGCAGGTTTTCCTTGCCAGACAGAGTGGAAAAGCTTTCTGCTAGGATGTAGACCACAAAAGACGCTAAAGACGAAGGTACGATGCTCTCCGGAGCTAAGAGCCGCTGCCGGGCTTCTTTCGGCAGAAGCGGCGCTAAGAGAGCACTGTGAGCGGTACAATGGTCTTTGCGCGAAGAAGCCGCTTCTTCGGCTCCGGGAGCCGGAGAGAGCGGCAGCATCGGAAAGGTGAAGAAGGAAGCTGTACAACACTGGGATTGTGTGCGCAGCTTGCCAACTGATAGAAAACAGTACCTTACCACTTTCCTGACGTTTCCAATCACATGAATATTCGATTGGAAGCTGTTTTGGACAACTTTTCTTTCCTTCATGCCAAGCACTTGGCAGACCTCCGTGCAACGTCCAGAACACGATGGGAGATGTTTTCTGTGCTCCCGCAGGTTTTCCTTGCCAGATAGAGTAGAAAAGCTTTCTGCTAGGATGTAGACCACAAAAGACGCTAAAGACGAAGGCACGATGCTCTCCGGAGCTAAGAGCCGCTCCCGGGCTTCTTTCGGCAGAAGCGGCGCTAAGAGAGCACTGTGAGCGGTACAATCGTCTTTGCGCGAAGAAGCCGCTTCTTCGGCTCCGGGAGCCGGAGAGAGCGGCAGCATCGGAAAGGTGAAGAAGGAAGCTGTACAACACTGGGATTGTGTGCGCAGCTTGCCAACTGATAGAAAACAGTACCTTACCACTTTCCTGAGGTTTCCAATCACATGAATATTCGATTGGAAGCTGTTTTGGACAACTTTTCTTTCCTTCATGCCAAGCACTTGGCAGACCTCCGTGCAACGTCCAGAACACGATGGGAGATGTTTTCTGTGCTCCCGCAGGTTTTCCTTGCCAGACAGAGTGGAAAAGCTTTCTGCTAGGATGTAGACCACAAAAGACGCTAAAGACGAAGGTACGATGCTCTCCGGAGCTAAGAGCCGCTGCCGGGCTTCTTTCGGCAGAAGCGGCTCTAGGAGAGCACTGTGAGCGGTACAATCGTCTTTGCGCGAAGAAGCCGCTTCTTCGGCTCCGGGAGCCGGAGAGAGCGGCAGCATCGGAAAGGTGAAGAAGGAAGCTGTACAACACTGGGATTGTGTGCGCAGCTTGCCAACTGATAGAAAACAGTACCTTACCACTTTCCTGACGTTTCCAATCACATGAATATTCGATTGGAAGCTGTTTTGGACAACTTTTCTTTCCTTCATGCCAAACACTTGGCAGACCTCCGTGCAACGTCCAGAACACGATGGGAGATGTTTTCTGTGCTCCCGCAGGTTTTCCTTGCCAGACAGAGTGGAAAAGCTTTCTGCTAGGATGTAGACCACAAAAGACGCTAAAGACGAAGGTACGATGCTCTCCGGAGCTAAGAGCCGCTGCCGGGCTTCTTTCGGCAGAAGCGGCGCTAAGAGAGCACTGTGAGCGGTACAATCGTCTTTGCGCGAAGAAGCCGCTTCTTCGGCTCCGGGAGCCGGAGAGAGCGGCAGCATCGGAAAGGTGAAGAAGGAAGCTGTACAACACTGGGATTGTGTGCGCAGCTTGCCAACTGATAGAAAACAGTACCTTACCACTTTCCTGACGTTTCCAATCACATGAATATTCGATTGGAAGCTGTTTTGGACAACTTTTCTTTCCTTCATGCCAAACACTTGGCAGACCTCCGTGCAACGTCCAGAACACGATGGGAGATGTTTTCTGTGCTCCCGCAGGTTTTCCTTGCCAGACAGAGTGGAAAAGCTTTCTGCTAGGATGTAGACCACAAAAGACGCTAAAGACGAAGGTACGATGCTCTCCGGAGCTAAGAGCCGCTCCCGGGCTTCTTTCGGCAGAAGCGGCGCTAAGAGAGCACTGTGAGCGGTACAATCGTCTTTGCGCGAAGAAGCCGCTTCTTCGGCTCCGGGAGCCGGAGAGAGCGGCAGCATCGGAAAGGTGAAGAAGGAAGCTGTACAACACTGGGATTGTGTGCGCAGCTTGCCAACTGATAGAAAAGAGTACCTTACCACTTTCCTGACGTTTCCAATCACATGAATATTCGATTGGAAGCTCTTTTGGACAACTTTTCTTTCCTTCATGCCAAGCACTTGGCAGACCTCCGTGCAACGTCCAGAACACGATGGGAGATGTTTTCTGTGCTCCCGCAGGTTTTCCTTGCCAGACAGAGTGGAAAAGCTTTCTGCTAGGATGTAGACCACAAAAGACGCTAAAGACGAAGGTACGATGCTCTCCGGAGCTAAGAGCCGCTCCCGGGCTTCTTTCGGCAGAAGCGGCGCTAGGAGAGCACTGTGAGCGGTACAATCGTCTTTGCGCGAAGAAGCCGCTTCTTCGGCTCCGGGAGCCGGAGAGAGCGGCAGCATCGGAAAGGTGAAGAAGGAAGCTGTACAACACTGGGATTGTGTGCGCAGCTTGCCAACTGATAGAAAAGAGTACCTTACCACTTTCCTGACGTTTCCAATCACATGAATATTCGATAAGAAGCTGTTTTGGACAACTTTTCTTTCCTTCATGCCAAACATTTGGCAGACCGCTGTGCAACGTCCAGAACACGATGGGAGATGTTTTCTGTGCTCCCGCAGGTTTTCCTTGCCAGACAGAGTGGAAAAGCTTTCTGCTAGGATGTAGACCACAAAAGACGCTAAAGACGAAGGTACGATGCTCTCCGGAGCTAAGAGCCGCTCCCGGGCTTCTTTCGGCAGAAGCGGCGCTAAGAGAGCACTGTGAGCGGTACAATCGTCTTTGCGCGAAGAAGCCGCTTCTTCGGCTCCGGGAGCCGGAGAGAGCGGCAGCATCGGAAAGGTGAAGAAGGAAGCTGTACAACACTGGGATTGTGTGCGCAGCTTGCCAACTGATAGAAAAGAGTACCTTACCACTTTCCTGAGGTTTCCAATCACATGAATATTCGATTGGAAGCTGTTTTGGACAACTTTTCTTTCCTTCATGCCAAGCACTTGGCAGACCTCCGTGCAACGTCCAGAACACGATGGGAGATGTTTTCTGTGCTCCCGCAGGTTTTCCTTGCCAGACAGAGTGGAAAAGCTTTCTGCTAGCATGTAGACCACAAAAGACGCTAAAGACGAAGGTACGATGCTCTCCGGAGCTAAGAGCCGCTGCCGGGCTTCTTTCGGCAGAAGCGGCGCTAAGAGAGCACTGTGAGCGGTAACAATCGTCTTTGCGCGAAGAAGCCGCTTCTTCGGCTCCGGGAGCCGGAGAGAGCGGCAGCATCGGAAAGGTGAAGAAGGAAGCTGTACAACACTGGGATTGTGTGCGCAGCTTGCCAACTGATAGAAAACAGTACCTTACACTTTCCTGACGTTTCCAATCACATGAATATTCGATAAGAAGCTGTTTTGGACAACTTTTCTTTCCTTCATGCCAAACACTTGGCAGACCGCTGTGCAACGTCCAGAACACGATGGGAGATGTTTTCTGTGCTCCCGCAGGTTTTCCTTGCCAGACAGAGTGGAAAAGCTTTCTGCTAGGATGTAGACCACAAAAGACGCTAAAGACGAAAGTACGATGCTCTCCAGAGCTAAGAGCCGCTCCCGGGCTTCTTTCGGCAGAAGCGGCGCTAAGAGAGCACTGTGAGCGGTACAATCGTCTTTGCGCGAAGAAGCCGCTTCTTCGGCTCCGGGAGCCGGAGAGAGCGGCAGCATCGGAAAGGTGAAGAAGGAAGCTGTACAACACTGGGATTGTGTGCGCAGCTTGCCAACTGATAGAAAACAGTACCTTACCACTTTCCTGAGGTTTCCAATCACATGAATATTCGATTGGAAGCTGTTTTGGACAACTTTTCTTTCCTTCATGCCAAACACTTGGCAGACCTCCGTGCAACGTCCAGAACACGATGGGAGATGTTTTCTGTGCTCCCGCAGGTTTTCCTTGCCAGACAGAGTGGAAAAGCTTTCTGCTAGGATGTAGACCACAAAAGACGCTAAAGACGAAGGTACGATGCTCTCCGGAGCTAAGAGCCGCTGCCGGGCTTCTTTCGGCAGAAGCGGCGCTAAGAGAGCACTGTGAGCGGTACAATCGTCTTTGCGCGAAGAAGCCGCTTCTTCGGCTCCGGGAGCCGGAGAGAGCGGCAGCATCGGAAAGGTGAAGAAGGAAGCTGTACAACACTGGGATTGTGTGCGCAGCTTGCCAACTGATAGAAAAGAGTACCTTACCACTTTCCTGACGTTTCCAATCACATGAATATTCGATAAGAAGCTGTTTTGGACAACTTTTCTTTCCTTCATGCCAAACACTTGGCAGACCTCCGTGCAACGTCCAGAAGACGATGGGAGATGTTTTCTGTGCTCCCGCAGGTTTTCCTTGCCAGACAGAGTGGAAAAGCTTTCTGCTAGGATGTAGACCACAAAAGACGCTAAATACGAAGGTACGATGCTCTCCGGAGCTAAGAGCCGCTCCCGGGCTTCTTTCGGCAGAAGCGGCGCTAAGAGAGCACTGTGAGCGGTACAATCGTCTTTGCGCGAAGAAGCCGCTTCTTCGGCTCCGGGAGCCGGAGAGAGCGGCAGCATCGGAAAGGTGAAGAAGGAAGCTGTACAACACTGGGATTGTGTGCGCAGCTTGCCAACTGATAGAAAACAGTACCTTACCACTTTCCTGACGTTTCCAATCACATGAATATTCGATTGGAAGCTGTTTTGGACAACTTTTCTTTCCTTCATGCCAAACACTTGGCAGACCTCCGTGCAACGTCCAGAACACGATGGGAGATGTTTTCTGTGCTCCCGCAGGTTTTCCTTGCCAGACAGAGTGGAAAAGCTTTCTGCTAGGATGTAGACCACAAAAGACGCTAAAGACGAAGGTACGATGCTCTCCGGAGCTAAGAGCCGCTCCCGGGCTTCTTTCGGCAGAAGCGGCGCTAAGAGAGCACTGTGAGCGGTACAATCGTCTTTGCGCGAAGAAGCCGCTTCTTCGGCTCCGGGAGCCGGAGAGAGCGGCAGCATCGGAAAGGTGAAGAAGGAAGCTGTACAACACTGGGATTGTGTGCGCAACTTTCCAACTGATAGAAACCAGTACCTTACAATTTCCTGACGTTTCCAATCGCATGAATATTCGATAAGAAGCTGTTTTGGACAGCTTTTCTTTCCTTCATGCCAAACACTTGGCAGACCTCCGTGCAACGTCCAGAACACGATGGGAGATGTTTTCTGTGCTCCCGCAGGTTTTCCTTGCCAGACAGAGTGGAAAAGCTTTCTGCTAGGATGTAGACCACAAAAGACGCTAAAGACGAAGGTACGATGCTCTCCGGAGCTAAGAGCCGCTGCCGGGCTTCTTTCGGCAGAAGCGGCGCTAAGAGAGCACTGTGAGCGGTACAATGGTCTTTGCGCGAAGAAGCCGCTTCTTCGGCTCCGGGAGCCGGAGAGAGCGGCAGCATCGGAAAGGTGAAGAAGGAAGCTGTACAACACTGGGATTGTGTGCGCAGCTTGCCAACTGATAGAAAACAGTACCTTACCACTTTCCTGACGTTTCCAATCACATGAATATTCGATTGGAAGCTGTTTTGGACAACTTTTCTTTCCTTCATGCCAAGCACTTGGCAGACCTCCGTGCAACGTCCAGAACACGATGGGAGATGTTTTCTGTGCTCCCGCAGGTTTTCCTTGCCAGATAGAGTAGAAAAGCTTTCTGCTAGGATGTAGACCACAAAAGACGCTAAAGACGAAGGCACGATGCTCTCCGGAGCTAAGAGCCGCTCCCGGGCTTCTTTCGGCAGAAGCGGCGCTAAGAGAGCACTGTGAGCGGTACAATCGTCTTTGCGCGAAGAAGCCGCTTCTTCGGCTCCGGGAGCCGGAGAGAGCGGCAGCATCGGAAAGGTGAAGAAGGAAGCTGTACAACACTGGGATTGTGTGCGCAGCTTGCCAACTGATAGAAAAGAGTACCTTACCACTTTCCTGACGTTTCCAATCACATGAATATTCGATTGGAAGCTGTTTTGGACAACTTTTCTTTCCTTCATGCCAAACACTTGGCAGACCTCCGTGCAACGTCCAGAAGACGATGGGAGATGTTTTCTGTGCTCCCGCAGGTTTTCCTTGCCAGACAGAGTGGAAAAGCTTTCTGCTAGGATGTAGACCACAAAAGACGCTAAAGACGAAGGTACGATGCTCTCCGGAGCTAAGAGCCGCTGCCGGGCTTCTTTCGGCAGAAGCGGCGCTAAGAGAGCACTGTGAGCGGTACAATCGTCTTTGCGCGAAGAAGCCGCTTCTTCGGCTCCGGGAGCCGGAGAGAGCGGCAGCATCGGAAAGGTGAAGAAGGAAGCTGTACAACACTGGGATTGTGTGCGCAGCTTGCCAACTGATAGAAAACAGTACCTTACCACTTTCCTGAGGTTTCCAATCACATGAATATTCGATTGGAAGCTGTTTTGGACAACTTTTCTTTCCTTCATGCCAAGCACTTGGCAGACCTCCGTGCAACGTCCAGAACACGATGGGAGATGTTTTCTGTGCTCCCGCAGGTTTTCCTTGCCAGACAGAGTGGAAAAGCTTTCTGCTAGGATGTAGACCACAAAAGACGCTAAAGACGAAGGTACGATGCTCTCCGGAGCTAAGAGCCGCTGCCGGGCTTCTTTCGGCAGAAGCGGCTCTAGGAGAGCACTGTGAGCGGTACAATCGTCTTTGCGCGAAGAAGCCGCTTCTTCGGCTCCGGGAGCCGGAGAGAGCGGCAGCATCGGAAAGGTGAAGAAGGAAGCTGTACAACACTGGGATTGTGTGCGCAGCTTGCCAACTGATAGAAAACAGTACCTTACCACTTTCCTGACGTTTCCAATCACATGAATATTCGATTGGAAGCTGTTTTGGACAACTTTTCTTTCCTTCATGCCAAATACTTGGCAGACCTCCGTGCAACGTCCAGAACACGATGGGAGATGTTTTCTGTGCTCCCGCAGGTTTTCCTTGCCAGACAGAGTGGAAAAGCTTTCTGCTAGGATGTAGACCACAAAAGACGCTAAAGACGAAGGTACGATGCTCTCCGGAGCTAAGAGCCGCTGCCGGGCTTCTTTCGGCAGAAGCGGCGCTAAGAGAGCACTGTGAGCGGTACAATCGTCTTTGCGCGAAGAAGCCGCTTCTTCGGCTCCGGGAGCCGGAGAGAGCGGCAGCATCGGAAAGGTGAAGAAGGAAGCTGTACAACACTGGGATTGTGTGCGCAGCTTGCCAACTGATAGAAAACAGTACCTTACCACTTTCCTGACGTTTCCAATCACATGAATATTCGATTGGAAGCTGTTTTGGACAACTTTTCTTTCCTTCATGCCAAACACTTGGCAGGCCTCCGTGCAACGTCCAGAACACGATGGGAGATGTTTTCTGTGCTCCCGCAGGTTTTCCTTGCCAGACAGAGTGGAAAAGCTTTCTGCTAGGATGTAGACCACAAAAGACGCTAAAGACGAAGGTACGATGCTCTCCGGAGCTAAGAGCCGCTCCCGGGCTTCTTTCGGCAGAAGCGGCGCTAAGAGAGCACTGTGAGCGGTACAATCGTCTTTGCGCGAAGAAGCCGCTTCTTCGGCTCCGGGAGCCGGAGAGAGCGGCAGCATCGGAAAGGTGAAGAAGGAAGCTGTACAACACTGGGATTGTGTGCGCAGCTTGCCAACTGATAGAAAACAGTACCTTACCACTTTCCTGACGTTTCCAATCACATGAATATTCGATTGGAAGCTCTTTTGGACAACTTTTCTTTCCTTCATGCCAAGCACTTGGCAGACCTCCGTGCAACGTCCAGAACACGATGGGAGATGTTTTCTGTGCTCCCGCAGGTTTTCCTTGCCAGACAGAGTGGAAAAGCTTTCTGCTAGGATGTAGACCACAAAAGACGCTAAAGACGAAGGTACGATGCTCTCCGGAGCTAAGAGCCGCTCCCGGGCTTCTTTCGGCAGAAGCGGCGCTAGGAGAGCACTGTGAGCGGTACAATCGTCTTTGCGCGAAGAAGCCGCTTCTTCGGCTCCGGGAGCCGGAGAGAGCGGCAGCATCGGAAAGGTGAAGAAGGAAGCTGTACAACACTGGGATTGTGTGCGCAGCTTGCCAACTGATAGAAAAGAGTACCTTACCACTTTCCTGACGTTTCCAATCACATGAATATTCGATAAGAAGCTGTTTTGGACAACTTTTCTTTCCTTCATGCCAAACATTTGGCAGACCGCTGTGCAACGTCCAGAACACGATGGGAGATGTTTTCTGTGCTCCCGCAGGTTTTCCTTGCCAGACAGAGTGGAAAAGCTTTCTGCTAGGATGTAGACCACAAAAGACGCTAAAGACGAAGGTACGATGCTCTCCGGAGCTAAGAGCCGCTCCCGGGCTTCTTTCGGCAGAAGCGGCGCTAAGAGAGCACTGTGAGCGGTACAATCGTCTTTGCGCGAAGAAGCCGCTTCTTCGGCTCCGGGAGCCGGAGAGAGCGGCAGCATCGGAAAGGTGAAGAAGGAAGCTGTACAACACTGGGATTGTGTGCGCAGCTTGCCAACTGATAGAAAAGAGTACCTTACCACTTTCCTGAGGTTTCCAATCACATGAATATTCGATTGGAAGCTGTTTTGGACAACTTTTCTTTCCTTCATGCCAAGCACTTGGCAGACCTCCGTGCAACGTCCAGAACACGATGGGAGATGTTTTCTGTGCTCCCGCAGGTTTTCCTTGCCAGACAGAGTGGAAAAGCTTTCTGCTAGCATGTAGACCACAAAAGACGCTAAAGACGAAGGTACGATGCTCTCCGGAGCTAAGAGCCGCTGCCGGGCTTCTTTCGGCAGAAGCGGCGCTAAGAGAGCACTGTGAGCGGTACAATCGTCTTTGCGCGAAGAAGCCGCTTCTTCGGCTCCGGGAGCCGGAGAGAGCGGCAGCATCGGAAAGGTGAAGAAGGAAGCTGTACAACACTGGGATTGTGTGCGCAGCTTGCCAACTGATAGAAAACAGTACCTTACACTTTCCTGACGTTTCCAATCACATGAATATTCGATAAGAAGCTGTTTTGGACAACTTTTCTTTCCTTCATGCCAAACACTTGGCAGACCGCTGTGCAACGTCCAGAACACGATGGGAGATGTTTTCTGTGCTCCCGCAGGTTTTCCTTGCCAGACAGAGTGGAAAAGCTTTCTGCTAGGATGTAGACCACAAAAGACGCTAAAGACGAAAGTACGATGCTCTCCAGAGCTAAGAGCCGCTCCCGGGCTTCTTTCGGCAGAAGCGGCGCTAAGAGAGCACTGTGAGCGGTACAATCGTCTTTGCGCGAAGAAGCCGCTTCTTCGGCTCCGGGAGCCGGAGAGAGCGGCAGCATCGGAAAGGTGAAGAAGGAAGCTGTACAACACTGGGATTGTGTGCGCAGCTTGCCAACTGATAGAAAACAGTACCTTACCACTTTCCTGAGGTTTCCAATCACATGAATATTCGATTGGAAGCTGTTTTGGACAACTTTTCTTTCCTTCATGCCAAACACTTGGCAGACCTCCGTGCAACGTCCAGAACACGATGGGAGATGTTTTCTGTGCTCCCGCAGGTTTTCCTTGCCAGACAGAGTGGAAAAGCTTTCTGCTAGGATGTAGACCACAAAAGACGCTAAAGACGAAGGTACGATGCTCTCCGGAGCTAAGAGCCGCTGCCGGGCTTCTTTCGGCAGAAGCGGCGCTAAGAGAGCACTGTGAGCGGTACAATCGTCTTTGCGCGAAGAAGCCGCTTCTTCGGCTCCGGGAGCCGGAGAGAGCGGCAGCATCGGAAAGGTGAAGAAGGAAGCTGTACAACACTGGGATTGTGTGCGCAGCTTGCCAACTGATAGAAAACAGTACCTTACCACTTTCCTGACGTTTCCAATCACATGAATATTCGATTGGAAGCTGTTTTGGACAACTTTTCTTTCCTTCATGCCAAGCACTTGGCAGACCTCCGTGCAACGTCCAGAACACGATGGGAGATGTTTTCTGTGCTCCCGCAGGTTTTCCTTGCCAGATAGAGTAGAAAAGCTTTCTGCTAGGATGTAGACCACAAAAGACGCTAAAGACGAAGGCACGATGCTCTCCGGAGCTAAGAGCCGCTCCCGGGCTTCTTTCGGCAGAAGCGGCGCTAAGAGAGCACTGTGAGCGGTACAATCGTCTTTGCGCGAAGAAGCCGCTTCTTCGGCTCCGGGAGCCGGAGAGAGCGGCAGCATCGGAAAGGTGAAGAAGGAAGCTGTACAACACTGGGATTGTGTGCGCAGCTTGCCAACTGATAGAAAACAGTACCTTACCACTTTCCTGAGGTTTCCAATCACATGAATATTCGATTGGAAGCTGTTTTGGACAACTTTTCTTTCCTTCATGCCAAACACTTGGCAGACCTCCGTGCAACGTCCAGAACACGATGGGAGATGTTTTCTGTGCTCCCGCAGGTTTTCCTTGCCAGACAGAGTGGAAAAGCTTTCTGCTAGGATGTAGACCACAAAAGACGCTAAAGACGAAGGTACGATGCTCTCCGGAGCTAAGAGCCGCTGCCGGGCTTCTTTCGGCAGAAGCGGCGCTAAGAGAGCACTGTGAGCGGTACAATCGTCTTTGCGCGAAGAAGCCGCTTCTTCGGCTCCGGGAGCCGGAGAGAGCGGCAGCATCGGAAAGGTGAAGAAGGAAGCTGTACAACACTGGGATTGTGTGCGCAGCTTGCCAACTGATAGAAAACAGTACCTTACCACTTTCCTGACGTTTCCAATCACATGAATATTCGATTGGAAGCTGTTTTGGACAACTTTTCTTTCCTTCATGCCAAGCACTTGGCAGACCTCCGTGCAACGTCCAGAACACGATGGGAGATGTTTTCTGTGCTCCCGCAGGTTTTCCTTGCCAGATAGAGTAGAAAAGCTTTCTGCTAGGATGTAGACCACAAAAGACGCTAAAGACGAAGGCACGATGCTCTCCGGAGCTAAGAGCCGCTCCCGGGCTTCTTTCGGCAGAAGCGGCGCTAAGAGAGCACTGTGAGCGGTACAATCGTCTTTGCGCGAAGAAGCCGCTTCTTCGGCTCCGGGAGCCGGAGAGAGCGGCAGCATCGGAAAGGTGAAGAAGGAAGCTGTACAACACTGGGATTGTGTGCGCAGCTTGCCAACTGATAGAAAAGAGTACCTTACCACTTTCCTGACGTTTCCAATCACATGAATATTCGATTGGAAGCTGTTTTGGACAACTTTTCTTTCCTTCATGCCAAACACTTGGCAGACCTCCGTGCAACGTCCAGAACACGATGGGAGATGTTTTCTGTGCTCCCGCAGGTTTTCCTTGCCAGACAGAGTGGAAAAGCTTTCTGCTAGGATGTAGACCACAAAAGACGCTAAAGACGAAGATACGATGCTCTCCGGAGCTAAGAGCCGCTCCCGGGCTTCTTTCGGCAGAAGCGGCGCTAAGAGAGCACTGTGAGCGGTACAATGGTCTTTGCGCGAAGAAGCCGCTTCTTCGGCTCCGGGAGCCGGAGAGAGCGGCAGCATCGGAAAGGTGAAGAAGGAAGCTGTACAACACTGGGATTGTGTGCGCAGCTTGCCAACTGATAGAAAAGAGTACCTTACCACTTTCCTGAGGTTTCCAATCACATGAATATTCGATTGGAAGCTGTTTTGGACAACTTTTCTTTCCTTCATGCCAAGCACTTGGCAGACCTCCGTGCAACGTCCAGAACACGATGGGAGATGTTTTCTGTGCTCCCGCAGGTTTTCCTTGCCAGATAGAGTAGAAAAGCTTTCTGCTAGGATGTAGACCACAAAAGACGCTAAAGACGAAGGCACGATGCTCTCCGGAGCTAAGAGCCGCTCCCGGGCTTCTTTCGGCAGAAGCGGCGCTAAGAGAGCACTGTGAGCGGTACAATCGTCTTTGCGCGAAGAAGCCGCTTCTTCGGCTCCGGGAGCCGGAGAGAGCGGCAGCATCGGAAAGGTGAAGAAGGAAGCTGTACAACACTGGGATTGTGTGCGCAGCTTGCCAACTGATAGAAAAGAGTACCTTACCACTTTCCTGACGTTTCCAATCACATGAATATTCGATTGGAAGCTGTTTTGGACAACTTTTCTTTCCTTCATGCCAAACACTTGGCAGACCTCCGTGCAACGTCCAGAACACGATGGGAGATGTTTTCTGTGCTCCCGCAGGTTTTCCTTGCCAGACAGAGTGGAAAAGCTTTCTGCTAGGATGTAGACCACAAAAGACGCTAAAGACGAAGGTATGATGCTCTCCGGAGCTAAGAGCCGCTGCCGGGCTTCTTTCGGCAGAAGCGGCGCTAAGAGAGCACTGTGAGCGGTACAATCGTCTTTGCGCGAAGAAGCCGCTTCTTCGGCTCCGGGAGCCGGAGAGAGCGGCAGCATCGGAAAGGTGAAGAAGGAAGCTGTACAACACTGGGATTGTGTGCGCAGCTTGCCAACTGATAGAAAACAGTACCTTACACTTTCCTGACGTTTCCAATCACATGAATATTCGATAAGAAGCTGTTTTGGACAACTTTTCTTTCCTTCATGCCAAACACTTGGCAGACCTCCGTGCAGCGTCCAGAACACGATGGGAGATGTTTTCTGTGCTCCCGCAGGTTTTCCTTGCCAGACAGAGTGGAAAAGCTTTCTGCTAGGATGTAGACCACAAAAGACGCTAAAGACGAAGGTACGATGCTCTCCGGAGCTAAGAGCCGCTGCCGGGCTTCTTTCGGCAGAAGCGGCGCTAGGAGAGCACTGTGAGCGGTACAATCGTCTTTGCGCGAAGAAGCCGCTTCTTCGGCTCCGGGAGCCGGAGAGAGCGGCAGCATCGGAAAGGTGAAGAAGGAAGCTGTACAACACTGGGATTGTGTGCGCAGCTTGCCAACTGATAGAAAACAGTACCTTACCACTTTCCTGACGTTTCCAATCACATGAATATTCGATAAGAAGCTGTTTTGGACAACTTTTCTTTCCTTCATGCCAAACATTTGGCAGACCGCTGTGCAACGTCCAGAACACGATGGGAGATGTTTTCTGTGCTCCCGCAGGTTTTCCTTGCCAGACAGAGTGGAAAAGCTTTCTGCTAGGATGTAGACCACAAAAGACGCTAAAGACGAAGGTACGATGCTCTCCGGAGCTAAGAGCCGCTCCCGGGCTTCTTTCGGCAGAAGCGGCGCTAAGAGAGCACTGTGAGCGGTACAATCGTCTTTGCGCGAAGAAGCCGCTTCTTCGGCTCCGGGAGCCGGAGAGAGCGGCAGCATCGGAAAGGTGAAGAAGGAAGCTGTACAACACTGGGATTGTGTGCGCAGCTTGCCAACTGATAGAAAAGAGTACCTTACCACTTTCCTGAGGTTTCCAATCACATGAATATTCGATTGGAAGCTGTTTTGGACAACTTTTCTTTCCTTCATGCCAAGCACTTGGCAGACCTCCGTGCAACGTCCAGAACACGATGGGAGATGTTTTCTGTGCTCCCGCAGGTTTTCCTTGCCAGACAGAGTGGAAAAGCTTTCTGCTAGCATGTAGACCACAAAAGACGCTAAAGACGAAGGTACGATGCTCTCCGGAGCTAAGAGCCGCTGCCGGGCTTCTTTCGGCAGAAGCGGCGCTAAGAGAGCACTGTGAGCGGTAACAATCGTCTTTGCGCGAAGAAGCCGCTTCTTCGGCTCCGGGAGCCGGAGAGAGCGGCAGCATCGGAAAGGTGAAGAAGGAAGCTGTACAACACTGGGATTGTGTGCGCAGCTTGCCAACTGATAGAAAACAGTACCTTACACTTTCCTGACGTTTCCAATCACATGAATATTCGATAAGAAGCTGTTTTGGACAACTTTTCTTTCCTTCATGCCAAACACTTGGCAGACCGCTGTGCAACGTCCAGAACACGATGGGAGATGTTTTCTGTGCTCCCGCAGGTTTTCCTTGCCAGACAGAGTGGAAAAGCTTTCTGCTAGGATGTAGACCACAAAAGACGCTAAAGACGAAAGTACGATGCTCTCCAGAGCTAAGAGCCGCTCCCGGGCTTCTTTCGGCAGAAGCGGCGCTAAGAGAGCACTGTGAGCGGTACAATCGTCTTTGCGCGAAGAAGCCGCTTCTTCGGCTCCGGGAGCCGGAGAGAGCGGCAGCATCGGAAAGGTGAAGAAGGAAGCTGTACAACACTGGGATTGTGTGCGCAGCTTGCCAACTGATAGAAAACAGTACCTTACCACTTTCCTGAGGTTTCCAATCACATGAATATTCGATTGGAAGCTGTTTTGGACAACTTTTCTTTCCTTCATGCCAAACACTTGGCAGACCTCCGTGCAACGTCCAGAACACGATGGGAGATGTTTTCTGTGCTCCCGCAGGTTTTCCTTGCCAGACAGAGTGGAAAAGCTTTCTGCTAGGATGTAGACCACAAAAGACGCTAAAGACGAAGGTACGATGCTCTCCGGAGCTAAGAGCCGCTGCCGGGCTTCTTTCGGCAGAAGCGGCGCTAAGAGAGCACTGTGAGCGGTACAATCGTCTTTGCGCGAAGAAGCCGCTTCTTCGGCTCCGGGAGCCGGAGAGAGCGGCAGCATCGGAAAGGTGAAGAAGGAAGCTGTACAACACTGGGATTGTGTGCGCAGCTTGCCAACTGATAGAAAACAGTACCTTACCACTTTCCTGACGTTTCCAATCACATGAATATTCGATTGGAAGCTGTTTTGGACAACTTTTCTTTCCTTCATGCCAAGCACTTGGCAGACCTCCGTGCAACGTCCAGAACACGATGGGAGATGTTTTCTGTGCTCCCGCAGGTTTTCCTTGCCAGATAGAGTAGAAAAGCTTTCTGCTAGGATGTAGACCACAAAAGACGCTAAAGACGAAGGCACGATGCTCTCCGGAGCTAAGAGCCGCTCCCGGGCTTCTTTCGGCAGAAGCGGCGCTAAGAGAGCACTGTGAGCGGTACAATCGTCTTTGCGCGAAGAAGCCGCTTCTTCGGCTCCGGGAGCCGGAGAGAGCGGCAGCATCGGAAAGGTGAAGAAGGAAGCTGTACAACACTGGGATTGTGTGCGCAGCTTGCCAACTGATAGAAAACAGTACCTTACCACTTTCCTGACGTTTCCAATCACATGAATATTCGATTGGAAGCTGTTTTGGACAACTTTTCTTTCCTTCATGCCAAACACTTGGCAGACCTCCGTGCAACGTCCAGAACACGATGGGAGATGTTTTCTGTGCTCCCGCAGGTTTTCCTTGCCAGACAGAGTGGAAAAGCTTTCTGCTAGGATGTAGACCACAAAAGACGCTAAAGACGAAGGTACGATGCTCTCCGGAGCTAAGAGCCGCTGCCGGGCTTCTTTCGGCAGAAGCGGCGCTAAGAGAGCACTGTGAGCGGTACAATCGTCTTTGCGCGAAGAAGCCGCTTCTTCGGCTCCGGGAGCCGGAGAGAGCGGCAGCATCGGAAAGGTGAAGAAGGAAGCTGTACAACACTGGGATTGTGTGCGCAGCTTGCCAACTGATAGAAAACAGTACCTTACCACTTTCCTGACGTTTCCAATCACATGAATATTCGATTGGAAGCTGTTTTGGACAACTTTTCTTTCCTTCATGCCAAGCACTTGGCAGACCTCCGTGCAACGTCCAGAACACGATGGGAGATGTTTTCTGTGCTCCCGCAGGTTTTCCTTGCCAGATAGAGTAGAAAAGCTTTCTGCTAGGATGTAGACCACAAAAGACGCTAAAGACGAAGGCACGATGCTCTCCGGAGCTAAGAGCCGCTCCCGGGCTTCTTTCGGCAGAAGCGGCGCTAAGAGAGCACTGTGAGCGGTACAATCGTCTTTGCGCGAAGAAGCCGCTTCTTCGGCTCCGGGAGCCGGAGAGAGCGGCAGCATCGGAAAGGTGAAGAAGGAAGCTGTACAACACTGGGATTGTGTGCGCAGCTTGCCAACTGATAGAAAAGAGTACCTTACCACTTTCCTGACGTTTCCAATCACATGAATATTCGATTGGAAGCTGTTTTGGACAACTTTTCTTTCCTTCATGCCAAACACTTGGCAGACCTCCGTGCAACGTCCAGAACACGATGGGAGATGTTTTCTGTGCTCCCGCAGGTTTTCCTTGCCAGACAGAGTGGAAAAGCTTTCTGCTAGGATGTAGACCACAAAAGACGCTAAAGACGAAGGTACGATGCTCTCCGGAGCTAAGAGCCGCTCCCGGGCTTCTTTCGGCAGAAGCGGCGCTAAGAGAGCACTGTGAGCGGTACAATGGTCTTTGCGCGAAGAAGCCGCTTCTTCGGCTCCGGGAGCCGGAGAGAGCGGCAGCATCGGAAAGGTGAAGAAGGAAGCTGTACAACACTGGGATTGTGTGCGCAGCTTGCCAACTGATAGAAAAGAGTACCTTACCACTTTCCTGAGGTTTCCAATCACATGAATATTCGATTGGAAGCTGTTTTGGACAACTTTTCTTTCCTTCATGCCAAGCACTTGGCAGACCTCCGTGCAACGTCCAGAACACGATGGGAGATGTTTTCTGTGCTCCCGCAGGTTTTCCTTGCCAGATAGAGTAGAAAAGCTTTCTGCTAGGATGTAGACCACAAAAGACGCTAAAGACGAAGGCACGATGCTCTCCGGAGCTAAGAGCCGCTCCCGGGCTTCTTTCGGCAGAAGCGGCGCTAAGAGAGCACTGTGAGCGGTACAATCGTCTTTGCGCGAAGAAGCCGCTTCTTCGGCTCCGGGAGCCGGAGAGAGCGGCAGCATCGGAAAGGTGAAGAAGGAAGCTGTACAACACTGGGATTGTGTGCGCAGCTTGCCAACTGATAGAAAAGAGTACCTTACCACTTTCCTGACGTTTCCAATCACATGAATATTCGATTGGAAGCTGTTTTGGACAACTTTTCTTTCCTTCATGCCAAACACTTGGCAGACCTCCGTGCAACGTCCAGAAGACGATGGGAGATGTTTTCTGTGCTCCCGCAGGTTTTCCTTGCCAGACAGAGTGGAAAAGCTTTCTGCTAGGATGTAGACCACAAAAGACGCTAAAGACGAAGGTACGATGCTCTCCGGAGCTAAGAGCCGCTGCCGGGCTTCTTTCGGCAGAAGCGGCGCTAAGAGAGCACTGTGAGCGGTACAATCGTCTTTGCGCGAAGAAGCCGCTTCTTCGGCTCCGGGAGCCGGAGAGAGCGGCAGCATCGGAAAGGTGAAGAAGGAAGCTGTACAACACTGGGATTGTGTGCGCAGCTTGCCAACTGATAGAAAACAGTACCTTACCACTTTCCTGAGGTTTCCAATCACATGAATATTCGATTGGAAGCTGTTTTGGACAACTTTTCTTTCCTTCATGCCAAACACTTGGCAGACCTCCGTGCAACGTCCAGAACACGATGGGAGATGTTTTCTGTGCTCCCGCAGGTTTTCCTTGCCAGACAGAGTGGAAAAGCTTTCTGCTAGGATGTAGACCACAAAAGACGCTAAAGACGAAGGTACGATGCTCTCCGGAGCTAAGAGCCGCTGCCGGGCTTCTTTCGGCAGAAGCGGCGCTAAGAGAGCACTGTGAGCGGTACAATCGTCTTTGCGCGAAGAAGCCGCTTCTTCGGCTCCGGGAGCCGGAGAGAGCGGCAGCATCGGAAAGGTGAAGAAGGAAGCTGTACAACACTGGGATTGTGTGCGCAGCTTGCCAACTGATAGAAAACAGTACCTTACCACTTTCCTGACGTTTCCAATCACATGAATATTCGATTGGAAGCTGTTTTGGACAACTTTTCTTTCCTTCATGCCAAGCACTTGGCAGACCTCCGTGCAACGTCCAGAACACGATGGGAGATGTTTTCTGTGCTCCCGCAGGTTTTCCTTGCCAGATAGAGTAGAAAAGCTTTCTGCTAGGATGTAGACCACAAAAGACGCTAAAGACGAAGGCACGATGCTCTC
Organism: Ammospiza nelsoni; assembly: GCF_027579445.1. NCBI lineage: Eukaryota > Metazoa > Chordata > Aves > Passeriformes > Passerellidae > Ammospiza > Ammospiza nelsoni. The sequence goes on from NC_080638.1 coordinate 5,164,555, forward strand.
CGGAGCTAAGAGCCGCTCCCGGGCTTCTTTCGGCAGAAGCGGCGCTAAGAGAGCACTGTGAGCGGTACAATCGTCTTTGCGCGAAGAAGCCGCTTCTTCGGCTCCGGGAGCCGGAGAGAGCGGCAGCATCGGAAAGGTGAAGAAGGAAGCTGTACAACACTGGGATTGTGTGCGCAGCTTGCCAACTGATAGAAAACAGTACCTTACCACTTTCCTGACGTTTCCAATCACATGAATATTCGATTGGAAGCTGTTTTGGACAACTTTTCTTTCCTTCATGCCAAACACTTGGCAGACCTCCGTGCAACGTCCAGAACACGATGGGAGATGTTTTCTGTGCTCCCGCAGGTTTTCCTTGCCAGACAGAGTGGAAAAGCTTTCTGCTAGGATGTAGACCACAAAAGACGCTAAAGACGAAGGTACGATGCTCTCCGGAGCTAAGAGCCGCTGCCGGGCTTCTTTCGGCAGAAGCGGCGCTAAGAGAGCACTGTGAGCGGTACAATCGTCTTTGCGCGAAGAAGCCGCTTCTTCGGCTCCGGGAGCCGGAGAGAGCGGCAGCATCGGAAAGGTGAAGAAGGAAGCTGTACAACACTGGGATTGTGTGCGCAGCTTGCCAACTGATAGAAAACAGTACCTTACCACTTTCCTGACGTTTCCAATCACATGAATATTCGATTGGAAGCTGTTTTGGACAACTTTTCTTTCCTTCATGCCAAGCACTTGGCAGACCTCCGTGCAACGTCCAGAACACGATGGGAGATGTTTTCTGTGCTCCCGCAGGTTTTCCTTGCCAGATAGAGTAGAAAAGCTTTCTGCTAGGATGTAGACCACAAAAGACGCTAAAGACGAAGGCACGATGCTCTCCGGAGCTAAGAGCCGCTCCCGGGCTTCTTTCGGCAGAAGCGGCGCTAAGAGAGCACTGTGAGCGGTACAATCGTCTTTGCGCGAAGAAGCCGCTTCTTCGGCTCCGGGAGCCGGAGAGAGCGGCAGCATCGGAAAGGTGAAGAAGGAAGCTGTACAACACTGGGATTGTGTGCGCAGCTTGCCAACTGATAGAAAAGAGTACCTTACCACTTTCCTGACGTTTCCAATCACATGAATATTCGATTGGAAGCTGTTTTGGACAACTTTTCTTTCCTTCATGCCAAACACTTGGCAGACCTCCGTGCAACGTCCAGAACACGATGGGAGATGTTTTCTGTGCTCCCGCAGGTTTTCCTTGCCAGACAGAGTGGAAAAGCTTTCTGCTAGGATGTAGACCACAAAAGACGCTAAAGACGAAGGTACGATGCTCTCCGGAGCTAAGAGCCGCTCCCGGGCTTCTTTCGGCAGAAGCGGCGCTAAGAGAGCACTGTGAGCGGTACAATCGTCTTTGCGCGAAGAAGCCGCTTCTTCGGCTCCGGGAGCCGGAGAGAGCGGCAGCATCGGAAAGGTGAAGAAGGAAGCTGTACAACACTGGGATTGTGTGCGCAGCTTGCCAACTGATAGAAAAGAGTACCTTACCACTTTCCTGAGGTTTCCAATCACATGAATATTCGATTGGAAGCTGTTTTGGACAACTTTTCTTTCCTTCATGCCAAGCACTTGGCAGACCTCCGTGCAACGTCCAGAACACGATGGGAGATGTTTTCTGTGCTCCCGCAGGTTTTCCTTGCCAGATAGAGTAGAAAAGCTTTCTGCTAGGATGTAGACCACAAAAGACGCTAAAGACGAAGGCACGATGCTCTCCGGAGCTAAGAGCCGCTCCCGGGCTTCTTTCGGCAGAAGCGGCGCTAAGAGAGCACTGTGAGCGGTACAATCGTCTTTGCGCGAAGAAGCCGCTTCTTCGGCTCCGGGAGCCGGAGAGAGCGGCAGCATCGGAAAGGTGAAGAAGGAAGCTGTACAACACTGGGATTGTGTGCGCAGCTTGCCAACTGATAGAAAAGAGTACCTTACCACTTTCCTGACGTTTCCAATCACATGAATATTCGATTGGAAGCTGTTTTGGACAACTTTTCTTTCCTTCATGCCAAACACTTGGCAGACCTCCGTGCAACGTCCAGAAGACGATGGGAGATGTTTTCTGTGCTCCCGCAGGTTTTCCTTGCCAGACAGAGTGGAAAAGCTTTCTGCTAGGATGTAGACCACAAAAGACGCTAAAGACGAAGGTACGATGCTCTCCGGAGCTAAGAGCCGCTGCCGGGCTTCTTTCGGCAGAAGCGGCGCTAAGAGAGCACTGTGAGCGGTACAATCGTCTTTGCGCGAAGAAGCCGCTTCTTCGGCTCCGGGAGCCGGAGAGAGCGGCAGCATCGGAAAGGTGAAGAAGGAAGCTGTACAACACTGGGATTGTGTGCGCAGCTTGCCAACTGATAGAAAACAGTACCTTACCACTTTCCTGACGTTTCCAATCACATGAATATTCGATTGGAAGCTGTTTTGGACAACTTTTCTTTCCTTCATGCCAAACACTTGGCAGACCTCCGTGCAACGTCCAGAACACGATGGGAGATGTTTTCTGTGCTCCCGCAGGTTTTCCTTGCCAGACAGAGTGGAAAAGCTTTCTGCTAGGATGTAGACCACAAAAGACGCTAAAGACGAAGGTACGATGCTCTCCGGAGCTAAGAGCCGCTGCCGGGCTTCTTTCGGCAGAAGCGGCGCTAGGAGAGCACTGTGAGCGGTACAATCGTCTTTGCGCGAAGAAGCCGCTTCTTCGGCTCCGGGAGCCGGAGAGAGCGGCAGCATCGGAAAGGTGAAGAAGGAAGCTGTACAACACTGGGATTGTGTGCGCAGCTTGCCAACTGATAGAAAAGAGTACCTTACCACTTTCCTGACGTTTCCAATCACATGAATATTCGATAAGAAGCTGTTTTGGACAACTTTTCTTTCCTTCATGCCAAACATTTGGCAGACCGCTGTGCAACGTCCAGAACACGATGGGAGATGTTTTCTGTGCTCGCGCAGGTTTTCCTTGCCAGACAGAGTGGAAAAGCTTTCTGCTAGGATGTAGACCACAAAAGACGCTAAAGACGAAGGTACGATGCTCTCCGGAGCTAAGAGCCGCTCCCGGGCTTCTTTCGGCAGAAGCGGCGCTAAGAGAGCACTGTGAGCGGTACAATCGTCTTTGCGCGAAGAAGCCGCTTCTTCGGCTCCGGGAGCCGGAGAGAGCGGCAGCATCGGAAAGGTGAAGAAGGAAGCTGTACAACACTGGGATTGTGTGCGCAGCTTGCCAACTGATAGAAAACAGTACCTTACCACTTTCCTGAGGTTTCCAATCACATGAATATTCGATTGGAAGCTGTTTTGGACAACTTTTCTTTCCTTCATGCCAAACACTTGGCAGACCTCCGTGCAACGTCCAGAACACGATGGGAGATGTTTTCTGTGCTCCCGCAGGTTTTCCTTGCCAGACAGAGTGGAAAAGCTTTCTGCTAGGATGTAGACCACAAAAGACGCTAAAGACGAAGGTACGATGCTCTCCGGAGCTAAGAGCCGCTGCCGGGCTTCTTTCGGCAGAAGCGGCGCTAAGAGAGCACTGTGAGCGGTACAATCGTCTTTGCGCGAAGAAGCCGCTTCTTCGGCTCCGGGAGCCGGAGAGAGCGGCAGCATCGGAAAGGTGAAGAAGGAAGCTGTACAACACTGGGATTGTGTGCGCAGCTTGCCAACTGATAGAAAACAGTACCTTACCACTTTCCTGACGTTTCCAATCACATGAATATTCGATTGGAAGCTGTTTTGGACAACTTTTCTTTCCTTCATGCCAAGCACTTGGCAGACCTCCGTGCAACGTCCAGAACACGATGGGAGATGTTTTCTGTGCTCCCGCAGGTTTTCCTTGCCAGATAGAGTAGAAAAGCTTTCTGCTAGGATGTAGACCACAAAAGACGCTAAAGACGAAGGCACGATGCTCTCCGGAGCTAAGAGCCGCTCCCGGGCTTCTTTCGGCAGAAGCGGCGCTAAGAGAGCACTGTGAGCGGTACAATCGTCTTTGCGCGAAGAAGCCGCTTCTTCGGCTCCGGGAGCCGGAGAGAGCGGCAGCATCGGAAAGGTGAAGAAGGAAGCTGTACAACACTGGGATTGTGTGCGCAGCTTGCCAACTGATAGAAAACAGTACCTTACCACTTTCCTGACGTTTCCAATCACATGAATATTCGATTGGAAGCTGTTTTGGACAACTTTTCTTTCCTTCATGCCAAACACTTGGCAGACCTCCGTGCAACGTCCAGAACACGATGGGAGATGTTTTCTGTGCTCCCGCAGGTTTTCCTTGCCAGACAGAGTGGAAAAGCTTTCTGCTAGGATGTAGACCACAAAAGACGCTAAAGACGAAGGTACGATGCTCTCCGGAGCTAAGAGCCGCTGCCGGGCTTCTTTCGGCAGAAGCCGCGCTAAGAGAGCACTGTGAGCGGTACAATCGTCTTTGCGCGAAGAAGCCGCTTCTTCGGCTCCGGGAGCCGGAGAGAGCGGCAGCATCGGAAAGGTGAAGAAGGAAGCTGTACAACACTGGGATTGTGTGCGCAGCTTGCCAACTGATAGAAAACAGTACCTTACCACTTTCCTGACGTTTCCAATCACATGAATATTCGATTGGAAGCTGTTTTGGACAACTTTTCTTTCCTTCATGCCAAGCACTTGGCAGACCTCCGTGCAACGTCCAGAACACGATGGGAGATGTTTTCTGTGCTCCCGCAGGTTTTCCTTGCCAGATAGAGTAGAAAAGCTTTCTGCTAGGATGTAGACCACAAAAGACGCTAAAGACGAAGGCACGATGCTCTCCGGAGCTAAGAGCCGCTCCCGGGCTTCTTTCGGCAGAAGCGGCGCTAAGAGAGCACTGTGAGCGGTACAATCGTCTTTGCGCGAAGAAGCCGCTTCTTCGGCTCCGGGAGCCGGAGAGAGCGGCAGCATCGGAAAGGTGAAGAAGGAAGCTGTACAACACTGGGATTGTGTGCGCAGCTTGCCAACTGATAGAAAAGAGTACCTTACCACTTTCCTGACGTTTCCAATCACATGAATATTCGATTGGAAGCTGTTTTGGACAACTTTTCTTTCCTTCATGCCAAACACTTGGCAGACCTCCGTGCAACGTCCAGAACACGATGGGAGATGTTTTCTGTGCTCCCGCAGGTTTTCCTTGCCAGACAGAGTGGAAAAGCTTTCTGCTAGGATGTAGACCACAAAAGACGCTAAAGACGAAGGTACGATGCTCTCCGGAGCTAAGAGCCGCTCCCGGGCTTCTTTCGGCAGAAGCGGCGCTAAGAGAGCACTGTGAGCGGTACAATGGTCTTTGCGCGAAGAAGCCGCTTCTTCGGCTCCGGGAGCCGGAGAGAGCGGCAGCATCGGAAAGGTGAAGAAGGAAGCTGTACAACACTGGGATTGTGTGCGCAGCTTGCCAACTGATAGAAAAGAGTACCTTACCACTTTCCTGAGGTTTCCAATCACATGAATATTCGATTGGAAGCTGTTTTGGACAACTTTTCTTTCCTTCATGCCAAGCACTTGGCAGACCTCCGTGCAACGTCCAGAACACGATGGGAGATGTTTTCTGTGCTCCCGCAGGTTTTCCTTGCCAGATAGAGTAGAAAAGCTTTCTGCTAGGATGTAGACCACAAAAGACGCTAAAGACGAAGGCACGATGCTCTCCGGAGCTAAGAGCCGCTCCCGGGCTTCTTTCGGCAGAAGCGGCGCTAAGAGAGCACTGTGAGCGGTACAATCGTCTTTGCGCGAAGAAGCCGCTTCTTCGGCTCCGGGAGCCGGAGAGAGCGGCAGCATCGGAAAGGTGAAGAAGGAAGCTGTACAACACTGGGATTGTGTGCGCAGCTTGCCAACTGATAGAAAAGAGTACCTTACCACTTTCCTGACGTTTCCAATCACATGAATATTCGATTGGAAGCTGTTTTGGACAACTTTTCTTTCCTTCATGCCAAACACTTGGCAGACCTCCGTGCAACGTCCAGAAGACGATGGGAGATGTTTTCTGTGCTCCCGCAGGTTTTCCTTGCCAGACAGAGTGGAAAAGCTTTCTGCTAGGATGTAGACCACAAAAGACGCTAAAGACGAAGGTACGATGCTCTCCGGAGCTAAGAGCCGCTGCCGGGCTTCTTTCGGCAGAAGCGGCGCTAAGAGAGCACTGTGAGCGGTACAATCGTCTTTGCGCGAAGAAGCCGCTTCTTCGGCTCCGGGAGCCGGAGAGAGCGGCAGCATCGGAAAGGTGAAGAAGGAAGCTGTACAACACTGGGATTGTGTGCGCAGCTTGCCAACTGATAGAAAACAGTACCTTACCACTTTCCTGACGTTTCCAATCACATGAATATTCGATTGGAAGCTGTTTTGGACAACTTTTCTTTCCTTCATGCCAAACACTTGGCAGACCTCCGTGCAACGTCCAGAACACGATGGGAGATGTTTTCTGTGCTCCCGCAGGTTTTCCTTGCCAGACAGAGTGGAAAAGCTTTCTGCTAGGATGTAGACCACAAAAGACGCTAAAGACGAAGGTACGATGCTCTCCGGAGCTAAGAGCCGCTGCCGGGCTTCTTTCGGCAGAAGCGGCGCTAGGAGAGCACTGTGAGCGGTACAATCGTCTTTGCGCGAAGAAGCCGCTTCTTCGGCTCCGGGAGCCGGAGAGAGCGGCAGCATCGGAAAGGTGAAGAAGGAAGCTGTACAACACTGGGATTGTGTGCGCAGCTTGCCAACTGATAGAAAAGAGTACCTTACCACTTTCCTGACGTTTCCAATCACATGAATATTCGATAAGAAGCTGTTTTGGACAACTTTTCTTTCCTTCATGCCAAACATTTGGCAGACCGCTGTGCAACGTCCAGAACACGATGGGAGATGTTTTCTGTGCTCGCGCAGGTTTTCCTTGCCAGACAGAGTGGAAAAGCTTTCTGCTAGGATGTAGACCACAAAAGACGCTAAAGACGAAGGTACGATGCTCTCCGGAGCTAAGAGCCGCTCCCGGGCTTCTTTCGGCAGAAGCGGCGCTAAGAGAGCACTGTGAGCGGTACAATCGTCTTTGCGCGAAGAAGCCGCTTCTTCGGCTCCGGGAGCCGGAGAGAGCGGCAGCATCGGAAAGGTGAAGAAGGAAGCTGTACAACACTGGGATTGTGTGCGCAGCTTGCCAACTGATAGAAAAGAGTACCTTACCACTTTCCTGAGGTTTCCAATCACATGAATATTCGATTGGAAGCTGTTTTGGACAACTTTTCTTTCCTTCATGCCAAGCACTTGGCAGACCTCCGTGCAACGTCCAGAACACGATGGGAGATGTTTTCTGTGCTCCCGCAGGTTTTCCTTGCCAGACAGAGTGGAAAAGCTTTCTGCTAGCATGTAGACCACAAAAGACGCTAAAGACGAAGGTACGATGCTCTCCGGAGCTAAGAGCCGCTGCCGGGCTTCTTTCGGCAGAAGCGGCGCTAAGAGAGCACTGTGAGCGGTACAATCGTCTTTGCGCGAAGAAGCCGCTTCTTCGGCTCCGGGAGCCGGAGAGAGCGGCAGCATCGGAAAGGTGAAGAAGGAAGCTGTACAACACTGGGATTGTGTGCGCAGCTTGCCAACTGATAGAAAACAGTACCTTACCACTTTCCTGAGGTTTCCAATCACATGAATATTCGATTGGAAGCTGTTTTGGACAACTTTTCTTTCCTTCATGCCAAACACTTGGCAGACCTCCGTGCAACGTCCAGAACACGATGGGAGATGTTTTCTGTGCTCCCGCAGGTTTTCCTTGCCAGACAGAGTAGAAAAGCTTTCTGCTAGGATGTAGACCACAAAAGACGCTAAAGACGAAGGTACGATGCTCTCCGGAGCTAAGAGCCGCTCCCGGGCTTCTTTCGGCAGAAGCGGCGCTAAGAGAGCACTGTGAGCGGTACAATCGTCTTTGCGCGAAGAAGCCGCTTCTTCGGCTCCGGGAGCCGGAGAGAGCGGCAGCATCGGAAAGGTGAAGAAGGAAGCTGTACAACACTGGGATTGTGTGCGCAGCTTGCCAACTGATAGAAAAGAGTACCTTACCACTTTCCTGACGTTTCCAATCACATGAATATTCGATAAGAAGCTGTTTTGGACAACTTTTCTTTCCTTCATGCCAAACATTTGGCAGACCGCTGTGCAACGTCCAGAACACGATGGGAGATGTTTTCTGTGCTCGCGCAGGTTTTCCTTGCCAGACAGAGTGGAAAAGCTTTCTGCTAGGATGTAGACCACAAAAGACGCTAAAGACGAAGGTACGATGCTCTCCGGAGCTAAGAGCCGCTCCCGGGCTTCTTTCGGCAGAAGCGGCGCTAAGAGAGCACTGTGAGCGGTACAATCGTCTTTGCGCGAAGAAGCCGCTTCTTCGGCTCCGGGAGCCGGAGAGAGCGGCAGCATCGGAAAGGTGAAGAAGGAAGCTGTACAACACTGGGATTGTGTGCGCAGCTTGCCAACTGATAGAAAAGAGTACCTTACCACTTTCCTGACGTTTCCAATCACATGAATATTCGATTGGAAGCTGTTTTGGACAACTTTTCTTTCCTTCATGCCAAGCACTTGGCAGACCTCCGTGCAACGTCCAGAACACGATGGGAGATGTTTTCTGTGCTCCCGCAGGTTTTCCTTGCCAGACAGAGTGGAAAAGCTTTCTGCTAGCATGTAGACCACAAAAGACGCTAAAGACGAAGGTACGATGCTCTCCGGAGCTAAGAGCCGCTGCCGGGCTTCTTTCGGCAGAAGCGGCGCTAAGAGAGCACTGTGAGCGGTAACAATCGTCTTTGCGCGAAGAAGCCGCTTCTTCGGCTCCGGGAGCCGGAGAGAGCGGCAGCATCGGAAAGGTGAAGAAGGAAGCTGTACAACACTGGGATTGTGTGCGCAGCTTGCCAACTGATAGAAAACAGTACCTTACACTTTCCTGACGTTTCCAATCACATGAATATTCGATAAGAAGCTGTTTTGGACAACTTTTCTTTCCTTCATGCCAAACACTTGGCAGACCGCTGTGCAACGTCCAGAACACGATGGGAGATGTTTTCTGTGCTCCCGCAGGTTTTCCTTGCCAGACAGAGTGGAAAAGCTTTCTGCTAGGATGTAGACCACAAAAGACGCTAAAGACGAAAGTACGATGCTCTCCAGAGCTAAGAGCCGCTCCCGGGCTTCTTTCGGCAGAAGCGGCGCTAAGAGAGCACTGTGAGCGGTACAATCGTCTTTGCGCGAAGAAGCCGCTTCTTCGGCTCCGGGAGCCGGAGAGAGCGGCAGCATCGGAAAGGTGAAGAAGGAAGCTGTACAACACTGGGATTGTGTGCGCAGCTTGCCAACTGATAGAAAACAGTACCTTACCACTTTCCTGAGGTTTCCAATCACATGAATATTCGATTGGAAGCTGTTTTGGACAACTTTTCTTTCCTTCATGCCAAACACTTGGCAGACCTCCGTGCAACGTCCAGAACACGATGGGAGATGTTTTCTGTGCTCCCGCAGGTTTTCCTTGCCAGACAGAGTGGAAAAGCTTTCTGCTAGGATGTAGACCACAAAAGACGCTAAAGACGAAGGTACGATGCTCTCCGGAGCTAAGAGCCGCTGCCGGGCTTCTTTCGGCAGAAGCGGCGCTAAGAGAGCACTGTGAGCGGTACAATCGTCTTTGCGCGAAGAAGCCGCTTCTTCGGCTCCGGGAGCCGGAGAGAGCGGCAGCATCGGAAAGGTGAAGAAGGAAGCTGTACAACACTGGGATTGTGTGCGCAGCTTGCCAACTGATAGAAAACAGTACCTTACCACTTTCCTGACGTTTCCAATCACATGAATATTCGATTGGAAGCTGTTTTGGACAACTTTTCTTTCCTTCATGCCAAGCACTTGGCAGACCTCCGTGCAACGTCCAGAACACGATGGGAGATGTTTTCTGTGCTCCCGCAGGTTTTCCTTGCCAGATAGAGTAGAAAAGCTTTCAGCTAGGATGTAGACCACAAAAGACGCTAAAGACGAAGGCACGATGCTCTCCGGAGCTAAGAGCCGCTCCCGGGCTTCTTTCGGCAGAAGCGGCGCTAAGAGAGCACTGTGAGCGGTACAATCGTCTTTGCGCGAAGAAGCCGCTTCTTCGGCTCCGGGAGCCGGAGAGAGCGGCAGCATCGGAAAGGTGAAGAAGGAAGCTGTACAACACTGGGATTGTGTGCGCAGCTTGCCAACTGATAGAAAACTGTACCTTACCACTTTCCTGACGTTTCCAATCACATGAATATTCGATTGGAAGCTGTTTTGGACAACTTTTCTTTCCTTCATGCCAAACACTTGGCAGACCTCCGTGCAACGTCCAGAACACGATGGGAGATGTTTTCTGTGCTCCCGCAGGTTTTCCTTGCCAGACAGAGTGGAAAAGCTTTCTGCTAGGATGTAGACCACAAAAGACGCTAAAGACGAAGGTACGATGCTCTCCGGAGCTAAGAGCCGCTGCCGGGCTTCTTTCGGCAGAAGCGGCGCTAAGAGAGCACTGTGAGCGGTACAATCGTCTTTGCGCGAAGAAGCCGCTTCTTCGGCTCCGGGAGCCGGAGAGAGCGGCAGCATCGGAAAGGTGAAGAAGGAAGCTGTACAACACTGGGATTGTGTGCGCAGCTTGCCAACTGATAGAAAACAGTACCTTACCACTTTCCTGACGTTTCCAATCACATGAATATTCGATTGGAAGCTGTTTTGGACAACTTTTCTTTCCTTCATGCCAAGCACTTGGCAGACCTCCGTGCAACGTCCAGAACACGATGGGAGATGTTTTCTGTGCTCCCGCAGGTTTTCCTTGCCAGATAGAGTAGAAAAGCTTTCTGCTAGGATGTAGACCACAAAAGACGCTAAAGACGAAGGCACGATGCTCTCCGGAGCTAAGAGCCGCTCCCGGGCTTCTTTCGGCAGAAGCGGCGCTAAGAGAGCACTGTGAGCGGTACAATCGTCTTTGCGCGAAGAAGCCGCTTCTTCGGCTCCGGGAGCCGGAGAGAGCGGCAGCATCGGAAAGGTGAAGAAGGAAGCTGTACAACACTGGGATTGTGTGCGCAGCTTGCCAACTGATAGAAAAGAGTACCTTACCACTTTCCTGACGTTTCCAATCACATGAATATTCGATTGGAAGCTGTTTTGGACAACTTTTCTTTCCTTCATGCCAAACACTTGGCAGACCTCCGTGCAACGTCCAGAACACGATGGGAGATGTTTTCTGTGCTCCCGCAGGTTTTCCTTGCCAGACAGAGTGGAAAAGCTTTCTGCTAGGATGTAGACCACAAAAGACGCTAAAGACGAAGATACGATGCTCTCCGGAGCTAAGAGCCGCTCCCGGGCTTCTTTCGGCAGAAGCGGCGCTAAGAGAGCACTGTGAGCGGTACAATGGTCTTTGCGCGAAGAAGCCGCTTCTTCGGCTCCGGGAGCCGGAGAGAGCGGCAGCATCGGAAAGGTGAAGAAGGAAGCTGTACAACACTGGGATTGTGTGCGCAGCTTGCCAACTGATAGAAAAGAGTACCTTACCACTTTCCTGAGGTTTCCAATCACATGAATATTCGATTGGAAGCTGTTTTGGACAACTTTTCTTTCCTTCATGCCAAACACTTGGCAGACCTCCGTGCAACGTCCAGAACACGATGGGAGATGTTTTGTGTTCTCCCGCAGGTTTTCCTTGCCAGACAGAGTGGAAAAGCTTTCTGCTAGGATGTAGACCACAAAAGACGCTAAAGACGAAGGTACGATGCTCTCCGGAGCTAAGAGCCGCTCCCGGGCTTCTTTCGGCAGAAGCGGCGCTAAGAGAGCACTGTGAGCGGTACAATCGTCTTTGCGCGAAGAAGCCGCTTCTTCGGCTCCGGGAGCCGGAGAGAGCGGCAGCATCGGAAAGGTGAAGAAGGAAGCTGTACAACACTGGGATTGTGTGCGCAGCTTGCCAACTGATAGAAAACAGTACCTTACCACTTTCCTGACGTTTCCAATCACATGAATATTCGATTGGAAGCTGTTTTGGACAACTTTTCTTTCCTTCATGCCAAACACTTGGCAGACCTCCGTGCAACGTCCAGAACACGATGGGAGATGTTTTCTGTGCTCCCGCAGGTTTTCCTTGCCAGACAGAGTGGAAAAGCTTTCTGCTAGGATGTAGACCACAAAAGACGCTAAAGACGAAGGTACGATGCTCTCCGGAGCTAAGAGCCGCTCCCGGGCTTCTTTCGGCAGAAGCGGCGCTAGGAGAGCACTGTGAGCGGTACAATCGTCTTTGCGCGAAGAAGCCGCTTCTTCGGCTCCGGGAGCCGGAGAGAGCGGCAGCATCGGAAAGGTGAAGAAGGAAGCTGTACAACACTGGGATTGTGTGCGCAGCTTGCCAACTGATAGAAAAGAGTACCTTACCACTTTCCTGACGTTTCCAATCACATGAATATTCGATAAGAAGCTGTTTTGGACAACTTTTCTTTCCTTCATGCCAAACATTTGGCAGACCGCTGTGCAACGTCCAGAACACGATGGGAGATGTTTTCTGTGCTCCCGCAGGTTTTCCTTGCCAGACAGAGTGGAAAAGCTTTCTGCTAGGATGTAGACCACAAAAGACGCTAAAGACGAAGGTACGATGCTCTCCGGAGCTAAGAGCCGCTCCCGGGCTTCTTTCGGCAGAAGCGGCGCTAAGAGAGCACTGTGAGCGGTACAATCGTCTTTGCGCGAAGAAGCCGCTTCTTCGGCTCCGGGAGCCGGAGAGAGCGGCAGCATCGGAAAGGTGAAGAAGGAAGCTGTACAACACTGGGATTGTGTGCGCAGCTTGCCAACTGATAGAAAAGAGTACCTTACCACTTTCCTGAGGTTTCCAATCACATGAATATTCGATTGGAAGCTGTTTTGGACAACTTTTCTTTCCTTCATGCCAAGCACTTGGCAGACCTCCGTGCAACGTCCAGAACACGATGGGAGATGTTTTCTGTGCTCCCGCAGGTTTTCCTTGCCAGACAGAGTGGAAAAGCTTTCTGCTAGGATGTAGACCACAAAAGACGCTAAAGACGAAGGTACGATGCTCTCCGGAGCTAAGAGCCGCTGCCGGGCTTCTTTCGGCAGAAGCGGCGCTAAGAGAGCACTGTGAGCGGTACAATCGTCTTTGCGCGAAGAAGCCGCTTCTTCGGCTCCGGGAGCCGGAGAGAGCGGCAGCATCGGAAAGGTGAAGAAGGAAGCTGTACAACACTGGGATTGTGTGCGCAGCTTGCCAACTGATAGAAAACAGTACCTTACACTTTCCTGACGTTTCCAATCACATGAATATTCGATAAGAAGCTGTTTTGGACAACTTTTCTTTCCTTCATGCCAAACACTTGGCAGACCGCTGTGCAACGTCCAGAACACGATGGGAGATGTTTTCTGTGCTCCCGCAGGTTTTCCTTGCCAGACAGGTTGGAAAAGCTTTCTGCTAGGATGTAGACCACAAAAGACGCTAAAGACGAAAGTACGATGCTCTCCAGAGCTAAGAGCCGCTCCCGGGCTTCTTTCGGCAGAAGCGGCGCTAAGAGAGCACTGTGAGCGGTACAATCGTCTTTGCGCGAAGAAGCCGCTTCTTCGGCTCCGGGAGCCGGAGAGAGCGGCAGCATCGGAAAGGTGAAGAAGGAAGCTGTACAACACTGGGATTGTGTGCGCAGCTTGCCAACTGATAGAAAACAGTACCTTACCACTTTCCTGAGGTTTCCAATCACATGAATATTCGATTGGAAGCTGTTTTGGACAACTTTTCTTTCCTTCATGCCAAACACTTGGCAGACCTCCGTGCAACGTCCAGAACACGATGGGAGATGTTTTCTGTGCTCCCGCAGGTTTTCCTTGCCAGACAGAGTGGAAAAGCTTTCTGCTAGGATGTAGACCACAAAAGACGCTAAAGACGAAGGTACGATGCTCTCCGGAGCTAAGAGCCGCTCCCGGGCTTCTTTCGGCAGAAGCGGCGCTAAGAGAGCACTGTGAGCGGTACAATCGTCTTTGCGCGAAGAAGCCGCTTCTTCGGCTCCGGGAGCCGGAGAGAGCGGCAGCATCGGAAAGGTGAAGAAGGAAGCTGTACAACACTGGGATTGTGTGCGCAGCTTGCCAACTGATAGAAAACAGTACCTTACCACTTTCCTGACGTTTCCAATCACATGAATATTCGATTGGAAGCTGTTTTGGACAACTTTTCTTTCCTTCATGCCAAGCACTTGGCAGACCTCCGTGCAACGTCCAGAACACGATGGGAGATGTTTTCTGTGCTCCCGCAGGTTTTCCTTGCCAGATAGAGTAGAAAAGCTTTCTGCTAGGATGTAGACCACAAAAGACGCTAAAGACGAAGGCACGATGCTCTCCGGAGCTAAGAGCCGCTCCCGGGCTTCTTTCGGCAGAAGCGGCGCTAAGAGAGCACTGTGAGCGGTACAATCGTCTTTGCGCGAAGAAGCCGCTTCTTCGGCTCCGGGAGCCGGAGAGAGCGGCAGCATCGGAAAGGTGAAGAAGGAAGCTGTACAACACTGGGATTGTGTGCGCAGCTTGCCAACTGATAGAAAACAGTACCTTACACTTTCCTGACGTTTCCAATCACATGAATATTCGATTGGAAGCTGTTTTGGACAACTTTTCTTTCCTTCATGCCAAGCACTTGGCAGACCTCCGTGCAACGTCCAGAACACGATGGGAGATGTTTTCTGTGCTCCCGCAGGTTTTCCTTGCCAGACAGAGTGGAAAAGCTTTCTGCTAGGATGTAGACCACAAAAGACGCTAAAGACGAAGGTACGATGCTCTCCGGAGCTAAGAGCCGCTGCCGGGCTTCTTTCGGCAGAAGCGGCGCTAGGAGAGCACTGTGAGCGGTACAATCGTCTTTGCGCGAAGAAGCCGCTTCTTCGGCTCCGGGAGCCGGAGAGAGCGGCAGCATCGGAAAGGTGAAGAAGGAAGCTGTACAACACTGGGATTGTGTGCGCAGCTTGCCAACTGATAGAAAAGAGTACCTTACCACTTTCCTGACGTTTCCAATCACATGAATATTCGATTGGAAGCTGTTTTGGACAACTTTTCTTTCCTTCATGCCAAACACTTGGCAGACCTCCGTGCAACGTCCAGAACACGATGGGAGATGTTTTCTGTGCTCCCGCAGGTTTTCCTTGCCAGACAGAGTGGAAAAGCTTTCTGCTAGGATGTAGACCACAAAAGACGCTAAAGACGAAGGTACGATGCTCTCCGGAGCTAAGAGCCGCTCCCGGGCTTCTTTCGGCAGAAGCGGCGCTAAAAGAGCACTGTGAGCGGTACAATCGTCTTTGCGCGAAGAAGCCGCTTCTTCGGCTCCGGGAGCCGGAGAGAGCGGCAGCATCGGAAAGGTGAAGAAGGAAGCTGTACAACACTGGGATTGTGTGCGCAGCTTGCCAACTGATAGAAAACAGTACCTTACCACTTTCCTGACGTTTCCAATCACATGAATATTCGATTGGAAGCTGTTTTGGACAACTTTTCTTTCCTTCATGCCAAACACTTGGCAGACCTCCGTGCAACGTCCAGAACACGATGGGAGATGTTTTCTGTGCTCCCGCAGGTTTTCCTTGCCAGACAGAGTGGAAAAGCTTTCTGCTAGGATGTAGACCACAAAAGACGCTAAAGACGAAGGTACGATGCTCTCCGGAGCTAAGAGCCGCTGCCGGGCTTCTTTCGGCAGAAGCGGCGCTAAGAGAGCACTGTGAGCGGTACAATCGTCTTTGCGCGAAGAAGCCGCTTCTTCGGCTCCGGGAGCCGGAGAGAGCGGCAGCATCGGAAAGGTGAAGAAGGAAGCTGTACAACACTGGGATTGTGTGCGCAGCTTGCCAACTGATAGAAAACAGTACCTTACCACTTTCCTGACGTTTCCAATCACATGAATATTCGATTGGAAGCTGTTTTGGACAACTTTTCTTTCCTTCATGCCAAGCACTTGGCAGACCTCCGTGCAACGTCCAGAACACGATGGGAGATGTTTTCTGTGCTCCCGCAGGTTTTCCTTGCCAGATAGAGTAGAAAAGCTTTCTGCTAGGATGTAGACCACAAAAGACGCTAAAGACGAAGGCACGATGCTCTCCGGAGCTAAGAGCCGCTCCCGGGCTTCTTTCGGCAGAAGCGGCGCTAAGAGAGCACTGTGAGCGGTACAATCGTCTTTGCGCGAAGAAGCCGCTTCTTCGGCTCCGGGAGCCGGAGAGAGCGGCAGCATCGGA
Organism: Ammospiza nelsoni; assembly: GCF_027579445.1. NCBI lineage: Eukaryota > Metazoa > Chordata > Aves > Passeriformes > Passerellidae > Ammospiza > Ammospiza nelsoni. The sequence goes on from NC_080638.1 coordinate 5,180,670, forward strand.
AAGGTGAAGAAGGAAGCTGTACAACACTGGGATTGTGTGCGCAGCTTGCCAACTGATAGAAAAGAGTACCTTACCACTTTCCTGACGTTTCCAATCACATGAATATTCGATTGGAAGCTGTTTTGGACAACTTTTCTTTCCTTCATGCCAAACACTTGGCAGACCTCCGTGCAACGTCCAGAACACGATGGGAGATGTTTTCTGTGCTCCCGCAGGTTTTCCTTGCCAGACAGAGTGGAAAAGCTTTCTGCTAGGATGTAGACCACAAAAGACGCTAAAGACGAAGGTACGATGCTCTCCGGAGCTAAGAGCCGCTCCCGGGCTTCTTTCGGCAGAAGCGGCGCTAAGAGAGCACTGTGAGCGGTACAATCGTCTTTGCGCGAAGAAGCCGCTTCTTCGGCTCCGGGAGCCGGAGAGAGCGGCAGCATCGGAAAGGTGAAGAAGGAAGCTGTACAACACTGGGATTGTGTGCGCAGCTTGCCAACTGATAGAAAAGAGTACCTTACCACTTTCCTGAGGTTTCCAATCACATGAATATTCGATTGGAAGCTGTTTTGGACAACTTTTCTTTCCTTCATGCCAAGCACTTGGCAGACCTCCGTGCAACGTCCAGAACACGATGGGAGATGTTTTCTGTGCTCCCGCAGGTTTTCCTTGCCAGATAGAGTAGAAAAGCTTTCTGCTAGGATGTAGACCACAAAAGACGCTAAAGACGAAGGCACGATGCTCTCCGGAGCTAAGAGCCGCTCCCGGGCTTCTTTCGGCAGAAGCGGCGCTAAGAGAGCACTGTGAGCGGTACAATCGTCTTTGCGCGAAGAAGCCGCTTCTTCGGCTCCGGGAGCCGGAGAGAGCGGCAGCATCGGAAAGGTGAAGAAGGAAGCTGTACAACACTGGGATTGTGTGCGCAGCTTGCCAACTGATAGAAAAGAGTACCTTACCACTTTCCTGACGTTTCCAATCACATGAATATTCGATTGGAAGCTGTTTTGGACAACTTTTCTTTCCTTCATGCCAAACACTTGGCAGACCTCCGTGCAACGTCCAGAACACGATGGGAGATGTTTTCTGTGCTCCCGCAGGTTTTCCTTGCCAGACAGAGTGGAAAAGCTTTCTGCTAGGATGTAGACCACAAAAGACGCTAAAGACGAAGGTACGATGCTCTCCGGAGCTAAGAGCCGCTCCCGGGCTTCTTTCGGCAGAAGCGGCGCTAAGAGAGCACTGTGAGCGGTACAATCGTCTTTGCGCGAAGAAGCCGCTTCTTCGGCTCCGGGAGCCGGAGAGAGCGGCAGCATCGGAAAGGTGAAGAAGGAAGCTGTACAACACTGGGATTGTGTGCGCAGCTTGCCAACTGATAGAAAACAGTACCTTACCACTTTCCTGACGTTTCCAATCACATGAATATTCGATTGGAAGCTCTTTTGGACAACTTTTCTTTCCTTCATGCCAAACACTTGGCAGACCTCCGTGCAACGTCCAGAACACGATGGGAGATGTTTTCTGTGCTCCCGCAGGTTTTCCTTGCCAGACAGAGTGGAAAAGCTTTCTGCTAGGATGTAGACCACAAAAGACGCTAAAGACGAAGGTACGATGCTCTCCGGAGCTAAGAGCCGCTGCCGGGCTTCTTTCGGCAGAAGCGGCGCTAGGAGAGCACTGTGAGCGGTACAATCGTCTTTGCGCGAAGAAGCCGCTTCTTCGGCTCCGGGAGCCGGAGAGAGCGGCAGCATCGGAAAGGTGAAGAAGGAAGCTGTACAACACTGGGATTGTGTGCGCAGCTTGCCAACTGATAGAAAAGAGTACCTTACCACTTTCCTGAGGTTTCCAATCACATGAATATTCGATAAGAAGCTGTTTTGGACAACTTTTCTTTCCTTCATGCCAAACATTTGGCAGACCGCTGTGCAACGTCCAGAACACGATGGGAGATGTTTTCTGTGCTCCCGCAGGTTTTCCTTGCCAGACAGAGTGGAAAAGCTTTCTGCTAGGATGTAGACCACAAAAGACGCTAAAGACGAAGGTACGATGCTCTCCGGAGCTAAGAGCCGCTCCCGGGCTTCTTTCGGCAGAAGCGGCGCTAAGAGAGCACTGTGAGCGGTACAATCGTCTTTGCGCGAAGAAGCCGCTTCTTCGGCTCCGGGAGCCGGAGAGAGCGGCAGCATCGGAAAGGTGAAGAAGGAAGCTGTACAACACTGGGATTGTGTGCGCAGCTTGCCAACTGATAGAAAAGAGTACCTTACCACTTTCCTGAGGTTTCCAATCACATGAATATTCGATTGGAAGCTGTTTTGGACAACTTTTCTTTCCTTCATGCCAAGCACTTGGCAGACCTCCGTGCAACGTCCAGAACACGATGGGAGATGTTTTCTGTGCTCCCGCAGGTTTTCCTTGCCAGACAGAGTGGAAAAGCTTTCTGCTAGGATGTAGACCACAAAAGACGCTAAAGACGAAGGTACGATGCTCTCCGGAGCTAAGAGCCGCTGCCGGGCTTCTTTCGGCAGAAGCGGCGCTAGGAGAGCACTGTGAGCGGTACAATCGTCTTTGCGCGAAGAAGCCGCTTCTTCGGCTCCGGGAGCCGGAGAGAGCGGCAGCATCGGAAAGGTGAAGAAGGAAGCTGTACAACACTGGGATTGTGTGCGCAGCTTGCCAACTGATAGAAAACAGTACCTTACACTTTCCTGACGTTTCCAATCACATGAATATTCGATTGGAAGCTGTTTTGGACAACTTTTCTTTCCTTCATGCCAAGCACTTGGCAGACCTCCGTGCAACGTCCAGAACACGATGGGAGATGTTTTCTGTGCTCCCGCAGGTTTTCCTTGCCAGACAGAGTGGAAAAGCTTTCTGCTAGGATGTAGACCACAAAAGACGCTAAAGACGAAGGTACGATGCTCTCCGGAGCTAAGAGCCGCTGCCGGGCTTCTTTCGGCAGAAGCGGCGCTAGGAGAGCACTGTGAGCGGTACAATCGTCTTTGCGCGAAGAAGCCGCTTCTTCGGCTCCGGGAGCCGGAGAGAGCGGCAGCATCGGAAAGGTGAAGAAGGAAGCTGTACAACACTGGGATTGTGTGCGCAGCTTGCCAACTGATAGAAAAGAGTACCTTACCACTTTCCTGACGTTTCCAATCACATGAATATTCGATTGGAAGCTGTTTTGGACAACTTTTCTTTCCTTCATGCCAAACACTTGGCAGACCTCCGTGCAACGTCCAGAACACGATGGGAGATGTTTTCTGTGCTCCCGCAGGTTTTCCTTGCCAGACAGAGTGGAAAAGCTTTCTGCTAGGATGTAGACCACAAAAGACGCTAAAGACGAAGGTACGATGCTCTCCGGAGCTAAGAGCCGCTGCCGGGCTTCTTTCGGCAGAAGCGGCGCTAGGAGAGCACTGTGAGCGGTACAATCGTCTTTGCGCGAAGAAGCCGCTTCTTCGGCTCCGGGAGCCGGAGAGAGCGGCAGCATCGGAAAGGTGAAGAAGGAAGCTGTACAACACTGGGATTGTGTGCGCAGCTTGCCAACTGATAGAAAACAGTACCTTACCACTTTCCTGACGTTTCCAATCACATGAATATTCGATTGGAAGCTGTTTTGGACAACTTTTCTTTCCTTCATGCCAAACACTTGGCAGACCTCCGTGCAACGTCCAGAACACGATGGGAGATGTTTTCTGTGCTCCCGCAGGTTTTCCTTGCCAGACAGAGTGGAAAAGCTTTCTGCTAGGATGTAGACCACAAAAGACGCTAAAGACGAAGGTACGATGCTCTCCGGAGCTAAGAGCCGCTGCCGGGCTTCTTTCGGCAGAAGCGGCGCTAAGAGAGCACTGTGAGCGGTACAATCGTCTTTGCGCGAAGAAGCCGCTTCTTCGGCTCCGGGAGCCGGAGAGAGCGGCAGCATCGGAAAGGTGAAGAAGGAAGCTGTACAACACTGGGATTGTGTGCGCAGCTTGCCAACTGATAGAAAAGAGTACCTTACCACTTTCCTGACGTTTCCAATCACATGAATATTCGATTGGAAGCTGTTTTGGACAACTTTTCTTTCCTTCATGCCAAGCACTTGGCAGACCTCCGTGCAACGTCCAGAACACGATGGGAGATGTTTTCTGTGCTCCCGCAGGTTTTCCTTGCCAGATAGAGTAGAAAAGCTTTCTGCTAGGATGTAGACCACAAAAGACGCTAAAGACGAAGGCACGATGCTCTCCGGAGCTAAGAGCCGCTCCCGGGCTTCTTTCGGCAGAAGCGGCGCTAAGAGAGCACTGTGAGCGGTACAATCGTCTTTGCGCGAAGAAGCCGCTTCTTCGGCTCCGGGAGCCGGAGAGAGCGGCAGCATCGGAAAGGTGAAGAAGGAAGCTGTACAACACTGGGATTGTGTGCGCAGCTTGCCAACTGATAGAAAAGAGTACCTTACCACTTTCCTGACGTTTCCAATCACATGAATATTCGATTGGAAGCTGTTTTGGACAACTTTTCTTTCCTTCATGCCAAACACTTGGCAGACCTCCGTGCAACGTCCAGAACACGATGGGAGATGTTTTCTGTGCTCCCGCAGGTTTTCCTTGCCAGACAGAGTGGAAAAGCTTTCTGCTAGGATGTAGACCACAAAAGACGCTAAAGACGAAGGTACGATGCTCTCCGGAGCTAAGAGCCGCTGCCGGGCTTCTTTCGGCAGAAGCGGCGCTAAGAGAGCACTGTGAGCGGTACAATCGTCTTTGCGCGAAGAAGCCGCTTCTTCGGCTCCGGGAGCCGGAGAGAGCGGCAGCATCGGAAAGGTGAAGAAGGAAGCTGTACAACACTGGGATTGTGTGCGCAGCTTGCCAACTGATAGAAAACAGTACCTTACCACTTTCCTGACGTTTCCAATCACATGAATATTCGATTGGAAGCTGTTTTGGACAACTTTTCTTTCCTTCATGCCAAGCACTTGGCAGACCTCCGTGCAACGTCCAGAACACGATGGGAGATGTTTTCTGTGCTCCCGCAGGTTTTCCTTGCCAGATAGAGTAGAAAAGCTTTCTGCTAGGATGTAGACCACAAAAGACGCTAAAGACGAAGGCACGATGCTCTCCGGAGCTAAGAGCCGCTCCCGGGCTTCTTTCGGCAGAAGCGGCGCTAAGAGAGCACTGTGAGCGGTACAATCGTCTTTGCGCGAAGAAGCCGCTTCTTCGGCTCCGGGAGCCGGAGAGAGCGGCAGCATCGGAAAGGTGAAGAAGGAAGCTGTACAACACTGGGATTGTGTGCGCAGCTTGCCAACTGATAGAAAAGAGTACCTTACCACTTTCCTGACGTTTCCAATCACATGAATATTCGATTGGAAGCTGTTTTGGACAACTTTTCTTTCCTTCATGCCAAACACTTGGCAGACCTCCGTGCAACGTCCAGAACACGATGGGAGATGTTTTCTGTGCTCCCGCAGGTTTTCCTTGCCAGACAGAGTGGAAAAGCTTTCTGCTAGGATGTAGACCACAAAAGACGCTAAAGACGAAGATACGATGCTCTCCGGAGCTAAGAGCCGCTCCCGGGCTTCTTTCGGCAGAAGCGGCGCTAAGAGAGCACTGTGAGCGGTACAATGGTCTTTTGCGCGAAGAAGCCGCTTCTTCGGCTCCGGGAGCCGGAGAGAGCGGCAGCATCGGAAAGGTGAAGAAGGAAGCTGTACAACACTGGGATTGTGTGCGCAGCTTGCCAACTGATAGAAAAGAGTACCTTACCACTTTCCTGAGGTTTCCAATCACAATGAATATTCGATTGGAAGCTGTTTTGGACAACTTTTCTTTCCTTCATGCCAAACACTTGGCAGACCTCCGTGCAACGTCCAGAACACGATGGGAGATGTTTTGTGTTCTCCCGCAGGTTTTCCTTGCCAGACAGAGTGGAAAAGCTTTCTGCTAGGATGTAGACCACAAAAGACGCTAAAGACGAAGGTACGATGCTCTCCGGAGCTAAGAGCCGCTCCCGGGCTTCTTTCGGCAGAAGCGGCGCTAAGAGAGCACTGTGAGCGGTACAATCGTCTTTGCGCGAAGAAGCCGCTTCTTCGGCTCCGGGAGCCGGAGAGAGCGGCAGCATCGGAAAGGTGAAGAAGGAAGCTGTACAACACTGGGATTGTGTGCGCAGCTTGCCAACTGATAGAAAACAGTACCTTACCACTTTCCTGACGTTTCCAATCACATGAATATTCGATTGGAAGCTGTTTTGGACAACTTTTCTTTCCTTCATGCCAAACACTTGGCAGACCTCCGTGCAACGTCCAGAACACGATGGAGATGTTTTCTGTGCTCCCGCAGGTTTTCCTTGCCAGACAGAGTGGAAAAGCTTTCTGCTAGGATGTAGACCACAAAAGACGCTAAAGACGAAGGTACGATGCTCTCCGGAGCTAAGAGCCGCTCCCGGGCTTCTTCGGCAGAAGCGGCGCTAGGAGAGCACTGTGAGCGGTACAATCGTCTTTGCGCGAAGAAGCCGCTTCTTCGGCTCGGAGCCGGAGAGAGCGGCAGCATCGGAAAGGTGAAGAAGGAAGCTGTACAACACTGGGATTGTGTGCGCAGCTTGCCAACTGATAGAAAAGAGTACCTTACCACTTTCCTGACGTTTCCAATCACATGAATATTCGATAAGAAGCTGTTTTGGACAACTTTTCTTTCCTTCATGCCAAACATTTGGCAGACCGCTGTGCAACGTCCAGAACACGATGGGAGATGTTTTCTGTGCTCCCGCAGGTTTTCCTTGCCAGACAGAGTGGAAAAGCTTTCTGCTAGGATGTAGACCACAAAAGACGCTAAAGACGAAGGTACGATGCTCTCCGGAGCTAAGAGCCGCTCCCGGGCTTCTTTCGGCAGAAGCGGCGCTAAGAGAGCACTGTGAGCGGTACAATCGTCTTTGCGCGAAGAAGCCGCTTCTTCGGCTCCGGGAGCCGGAGGAGAGCGGCAGCATCGGAAAGGTGAAGAAGGAAGCTGTACAACACTGGGATTGTGTGCGCAGCTTGCCAACTGATAGAAAAGAGTACCTTACCACTTCTTTCCTGAGGTTTCCAATCACATGAATATTCGATTGGAAGCTGTTTTGGACAACTTTTCTTTCCTTCATGCCAAGCACTTGGCAGACCTCCGTGCAACGTCCAGAACACGATGGGAGATGTTTTCTGTGCTCCCGCAGGTTTTCCTTGCCAGACAGAGTGGAAAAGCTTTCTGCTAGGATGTAGACCACAAAAGACGCTAAAGACGAAGGTACGATGCTCTCCGGAGCTAAGAGCCGCTGCCGGGCTTCTTTCGGCAGAAGCGGCGCTAAGAGAGCACTGTGAGCGGTACAATCGTCTTTGCGCGAAGAAGCCGCTTCTTCGGCTCCGGGAGCCGGAGAGAGCGGCAGCATCGGAAAGGTGAAGAAGGAAGCTGTACAACACTGGGATTGTGTGCGCAGCTTGCCAACTGATAGAAAACAGTACCTTACACTTTCCTGACGTTTCCAATCACATGAATATTCGATAAGAAGCTGTTTTGGACAACTTTTCTTTCCTTCATGCCAAACACTTGGCAGACCGCTGTGCAACGTCCAGAACACGATGGGAGATGTTTTCTGTGCTCCCGCAGGTTTTCCTTGCCAGACAGGTTGGAAAAGCTTTCTGCTAGGATGTAGACCACAAAAGACGCTAAAGACGAAAGTACGATGCTCTCCAGAGCTAAGAGCCGCTCCCGGGCTTCTTTCGGCAGAAGCGGCGCTAAGAGAGCACTGTGAGCGGTACAATCGTCTTTGCGCGAAGAAGCCGCTTCTTCGGCTCCGGGAGCCGGAGAGAGCGGCAGCATCGGAAAGGTGAAGAAGGAAGCTGTACAACACTGGGATTGTGTGCGCAGCTTGCCAACTGATAGAAAACAGTACCTTACCACTTTCCTGAGGTTTCCAATCACATGAATATTCGATTGGAAGCTGTTTTGGACAACTTTTCTTTCCTTCATGCCAAACACTTGGCAGACCTCCGTGCAACGTCCAGAACACGATGGGAGATGTTTTCTGTGCTCCCGCAGGTTTTCCTTGCCAGACAGAGTGGAAAAGCTTTCTGCTAGGATGTAGACCACAAAAGACGCTAAAGACGAAGGTACGATGCTCTCCGGAGCTAAGAGCCGCTCCCGGGCTTCTTTCGGCAGAAGCGGCGCTAAGAGAGCACTGTGAGCGGTACAATCGTCTTTGCGCGAAGAAGCCGCTTCTTCGGCTCCGGGAGCCGGAGAGAGCGGCAGCATCGGAAAGGTGAAGAAGGAAGCTGTACAACACTGGGATTGTGTGCGCAGCTTGCCAACTGATAGAAAACAGTACCTTACCACTTTCCTGACGTTTCCAATCACATGAATATTCGATTGGAAGCTGTTTTGGACAACTTTTCTTTCCTTCATGCCAAGCACTTGGCAGACCTCCGTGCAACGTCCAGAACACGATGGGAGATGTTTTCTGTGCTCCCGCAGGTTTTCCTTGCCAGATAGAGTAGAAAAGCTTTCTGCTAGGATGTAGACCACAAAAGACGCTAAAGACGAAGGCACGATGCTCTCCGGAGCTAAGAGCCGCTCCCGGGCTTCTTTCGGCAGAAGCGGCGCTAAGAGAGCACTGTGAGCGGTACAATCGTCTTTGCGCGAAGAAGCCGCTTCTTCGGCTCCGGGAGCCGGAGAGAGCGGCAGCATCGGAAAGGTGAAGAAGGAAGCTGTACAACACTGGGATTGTGTGCGCAGCTTGCCAACTGATAGAAAACAGTACCTTACACTTTCCTGACGTTTCCAATCACATGAATATTCGATTGGAAGCTGTTTTGGACAACTTTTCTTTCCTTCATGCCAAGCACTTGGCAGACCTCCGTGCAACGTCCAGAACACGATGGGAGATGTTTTCTGTGCTCCCGCAGGTTTTCCTTGCCAGACAGAGTGGAAAAGCTTTCTGCTAGGATGTAGACCACAAAAGACGCTAAAGACGAAGGTACGATGCTCTCCGGAGCTAAGAGCCGCTGCCGGGCTTCTTTCGGCAGAAGCGGCGCTAGGAGAGCACTGTGAGCGGTACAATCGTCTTTGCGCGAAGAAGCCGCTTCTTCGGCTCCGGGAGCCGGAGAGAGCGGCAGCATCGGAAAGGTGAAGAAGGAAGCTGTACAACACTGGGATTGTGTGCGCAGCTTGCCAACTGATAGAAAAGAGTACCTTACCACTTTCCTGACGTTTCCAATCACATGAATATTCGATTGGAAGCTGTTTTGGACAACTTTTCTTTCCTTCATGCCAAACACTTGGCAGACCTCCGTGCAACGTCCAGAACACGATGGGAGATGTTTTCTGTGCTCCCGCAGGTTTTCCTTGCCAGACAGAGTGGAAAAGCTTTCTGCTAGGATGTAGACCACAAAAGACGCTAAAGACGAAGGTACGATGCTCTCCGGAGCTAAGAGCCGCTCCCGGGCTTCTTTCGGCAGAAGCGGCGCTAAAAGAGCACTGTGAGCGGTACAATCGTCTTTGCGCGAAGAAGCCGCTTCTTCGGCTCCGGGAGCCGGAGAGAGCGGCAGCATCGGAAAGGTGAAGAAGGAAGCTGTACAACACTGGGATTGTGTGCGCAGCTTGCCAACTGATAGAAAACAGTACCTTACCACTTTCCTGACGTTTCCAATCACATGAATATTCGATTGGAAGCTGTTTTGGACAACTTTTCTTTCCTTCATGCCAAACACTTGGCAGACCTCCGTGCAACGTCCAGAACACGATGGGAGATGTTTTCTGTGCTCCCGCAGGTTTTCCTTGCCAGACAGAGTGGAAAAGCTTTCTGCTAGGATGTAGACCACAAAAGACGCTAAAGACGAAGGTACGATGCTCTCCGGAGCTAAGAGCCGCTGCCGGGCTTCTTTCGGCAGAAGCGGCGCTAAGAGAGCACTGTGAGCGGTACAATCGTCTTTGCGCGAAGAAGCCGCTTCTTCGGCTCCGGGAGCCGGAGAGAGCGGCAGCATCGGAAAGGTGAAGAAGGAAGCTGTACAACACTGGGATTGTGTGCGCAGCTTGCCAACTGATAGAAAACAGTACCTTACCACTTTCCTGACGTTTCCAATCACATGAATATTCGATTGGAAGCTGTTTTGGACAACTTTTCTTTCCTTCATGCCAAGCACTTGGCAGACCTCCGTGCAACGTCCAGAACACGATGGGAGATGTTTTCTGTGCTCCCGCAGGTTTTCCTTGCCAGATAGAGTAGAAAAGCTTTCTGCTAGGATGTAGACCACAAAAGACGCTAAAGACGAAGGCACGATGCTCTCCGGAGCTAAGAGCCGCTCCCGGGCTTCTTTCGGCAGAAGCGGCGCTAAGAGAGCACTGTGAGCGGTACAATCGTCTTTGCGCGAAGAAGCCGCTTCTTCGGCTCCGGGAGCCGGAGAGAGCGGCAGCATCGGAAAGGTGAAGAAGGAAGCTGTACAACACTGGGATTGTGTGCGCAGCTTGCCAACTGATAGAAAAGAGTACCTTACCACTTTCCTGACGTTTCCAATCACATGAATATTCGATTGGAAGCTGTTTTGGACAACTTTTCTTTCCTTCATGCCAAACACTTGGCAGACCTCCGTGCAACGTCCAGAACACGATGGGAGATGTTTTCTGTGCTCCCGCAGGTTTTCCTTGCCAGACAGAGTGGAAAAGCTTTCTGCTAGGATGTAGACCACAAAAGACGCTAAAGACGAAGGTACGATGCTCTCCGGAGCTAAGAGCCGCTCCCGGGCTTCTTTCGGCAGAAGCGGCGCTAAGAGAGCACTGTGAGCGGTACAATCGTCTTTGCGCGAAGAAGCCGCTTCTTCGGCTCCGGGAGCCGGAGAGAGCGGCAGCATCGGAAAGGTGAAGAAGGAAGCTGTACAACACTGGGATTGTGTGCGCAGCTTGCCAACTGATAGAAAAGAGTACCTTACCACTTTCCTGAGGTTTCCAATCACATGAATATTCGATTGGAAGCTGTTTTGGACAACTTTTCTTTCCTTCATGCCAAGCACTTGGCAGACCTCCGTGCAACGTCCAGAACACGATGGGAGATGTTTTCTGTGCTCCCGCAGGTTTTCCTTGCCAGATAGAGTAGAAAAGCTTTCTGCTAGGATGTAGACCACAAAAGACGCTAAAGACGAAGGCACGATGCTCTCCGGAGCTAAGAGCCGCTCCCGGGCTTCTTTCGGCAGAAGCGGCGCTAAGAGAGCACTGTGAGCGGTACAATCGTCTTTGCGCGAAGAAGCCGCTTCTTCGGCTCCGGGAGCCGGAGAGAGCGGCAGCATCGGAAAGGTGAAGAAGGAAGCTGTACAACACTGGGATTGTGTGCGCAGCTTGCCAACTGATAGAAAAGAGTACCTTACCACTTTCCTGACGTTTCCAATCACATGAATATTCGATTGGAAGCTGTTTTGGACAACTTTTCTTTCCTTCATGCCAAACACTTGGCAGACCTCCGTGCAACGTCCAGAACACGATGGGAGATGTTTTCTGTGCTCCCGCAGGTTTTCCTTGCCAGACAGAGTGGAAAAGCTTTCTGCTAGGATGTAGACCACAAAAGACGCTAAAGACGAAGGTACGATGCTCTCCGGAGCTAAGAGCCGCTCCCGGGCTTCTTTCGGCAGAAGCGGCGCTAAGAGAGCACTGTGAGCGGTACAATCGTCTTTGCGCGAAGAAGCCGCTTCTTCGGCTCCGGGAGCCGGAGAGAGCGGCAGCATCGGAAAGGTGAAGAAGGAAGCTGTACAACACTGGGATTGTGTGCGCAGCTTGCCAACTGATAGAAAACAGTACCTTACCACTTTCCTGACGTTTCCAATCACATGAATATTCGATTGGAAGCTCTTTTGGACAACTTTTCTTTCCTTCATGCCAAACACTTGGCAGACCTCCGTGCAACGTCCAGAACACGATGGGAGATGTTTTCTGTGCTCCCGCAGGTTTTCCTTGCCAGACAGAGTGGAAAAGCTTTCTGCTAGGATGTAGACCACAAAAGACGCTAAAGACGAAGGTACGATGCTCTCCGGAGCTAAGAGCCGCTGCCGGGCTTCTTTCGGCAGAAGCGGCGCTAGGAGAGCACTGTGAGCGGTACAATCGTCTTTGCGCGAAGAAGCCGCTTCTTCGGCTCCGGGAGCCGGAGAGAGCGGCAGCATCGGAAAGGTGAAGAAGGAAGCTGTACAACACTGGGATTGTGTGCGCAGCTTGCCAACTGATAGAAAAGAGTACCTTACCACTTTCCTGAGGTTTCCAATCACATGAATATTCGATAAGAAGCTGTTTTGGACAACTTTTCTTTCCTTCATGCCAAACATTTGGCAGACCGCTGTGCAACGTCCAGAACACGATGGGAGATGTTTTCTGTGCTCCCGCAGGTTTTCCTTGCCAGACAGAGTGGAAAAGCTTTCTGCTAGGATGTAGACCACAAAAGACGCTAAAGACGAAGGTACGATGCTCTCCGGAGCTAAGAGCCGCTCCCGGGCTTCTTTCGGCAGAAGCGGCGCTAAGAGAGCACTGTGAGCGGTACAATCGTCTTTGCGCGAAGAAGCCGCTTCTTCGGCTCCGGGAGCCGGAGAGAGCGGCAGCATCGGAAAGGTGAAGAAGGAAGCTGTACAACACTGGGATTGTGTGCGCAGCTTGCCAACTGATAGAAAAGAGTACCTTACCACTTTCCTGAGGTTTCCAATCACATGAATATTCGATTGGAAGCTGTTTTGGACAACTTTTCTTTCCTTCATGCCAAGCACTTGGCAGACCTCCGTGCAACGTCCAGAACACGATGGGAGATGTTTTCTGTGCTCCCGCAGGTTTTCCTTGCCAGACAGAGTGGAAAAGCTTTCTGCTAGGATGTAGACCACAAAAGACGCTAAAGACGAAGGTACGATGCTCTCCGGAGCTAAGAGCCGCTGCCGGGCTTCTTTCGGCAGAAGCGGCGCTAGGAGAGCACTGTGAGCGGTACAATCGTCTTTGCGCGAAGAAGCCGCTTCTTCGGCTCCGGGAGCCGGAGAGAGCGGCAGCATCGGAAAGGTGAAGAAGGAAGCTGTACAACACTGGGATTGTGTGCGCAGCTTGCCAACTGATAGAAAACAGTACCTTACACTTTCCTGACGTTTCCAATCACATGAATATTCGATTGGAAGCTGTTTTGGACAACTTTTCTTTCCTTCATGCCAAGCACTTGGCAGACCTCCGTGCAACGTCCAGAACACGATGGGAGATGTTTTCTGTGCTCCCGCAGGTTTTCCTTGCCAGACAGAGTGGAAAAGCTTTCTGCTAGGATGTAGACCACAAAAGACGCTAAAGACGAAGGTACGATGCTCTCCGGAGCTAAGAGCCGCTGCCGGGCTTCTTTCGGCAGAAGCGGCGCTAGGAGAGCACTGTGAGCGGTACAATCGTCTTTGCGCGAAGAAGCCGCTTCTTCGGCTCCGGGAGCCGGAGAGAGCGGCAGCATCGGAAAGGTGAAGAAGGAAGCTGTACAACACTGGGATTGTGTGCGCAGCTTGCCAACTGATAGAAAAGAGTACCTTACCACTTTCCTGACGTTTCCAATCACATGAATATTCGATTGGAAGCTGTTTTGGACAACTTTTCTTTCCTTCATGCCAAACACTTGGCAGACCTCCGTGCAACGTCCAGAACACGATGGGAGATGTTTTCTGTGCTCCCGCAGGTTTTCCTTGCCAGACAGAGTGGAAAAGCTTTCTGCTAGGATGTAGACCACAAAAGACGCTAAAGACGAAGGTACGATGCTCTCCGGAGCTAAGAGCCGCTGCCGGGCTTCTTTCGGCAGAAGCGGCGCTAGGAGAGCACTGTGAGCGGTACAATCGTCTTTGCGCGAAGAAGCCGCTTCTTCGGCTCCGGGAGCCGGAGAGAGCGGCAGCATCGGAAAGGTGAAGAAGGAAGCTGTACAACACTGGGATTGTGTGCGCAGCTTGCCAACTGATAGAAAACAGTACCTTACCACTTTCCTGACGTTTCCAATCACATGAATATTCGATTGGAAGCTGTTTTGGACAACTTTTCTTTCCTTCATGCCAAACACTTGGCAGACCTCCGTGCAACGTCCAGAACACGATGGGAGATGTTTTCTGTGCTCCCGCAGGTTTTCCTTGCCAGACAGAGTGGAAAAGCTTTCTGCTAGGATGTAGACCACAAAAGACGCTAAAGACGAAGGTACGATGCTCTCCGGAGCTAAGAGCCGCTGCCGGGCTTCTTTCGGCAGAAGCGGCGCTAAGAGAGCACTGTGAGCGGTACAATCGTCTTTGCGCGAAGAAGCCGCTTCTTCGGCTCCGGGAGCCGGAGAGAGCGGCAGCATCGGAAAGGTGAAGAAGGAAGCTGTACAACACTGGGATTGTGTGCGCAGCTTGCCAACTGATAGAAAAGAGTACCTTACCACTTTCCTGACGTTTCCAATCACATGAATATTCGATTGGAAGCTGTTTTGGACAACTTTTCTTTCCTTCATGCCAAGCACTTGGCAGACCTCCGTGCAACGTCCAGAACACGATGGGAGATGTTTTCTGTGCTCCCGCAGGTTTTCCTTGCCAGATAGAGTAGAAAAGCTTTCTGCTAGGATGTAGACCACAAAAGACGCTAAAGACGAAGGCACGATGCTCTCCGGAGCTAAGAGCCGCTCCCGGGCTTCTTTCGGCAGAAGCGGCGCTAAGAGAGCACTGTGAGCGGTACAATCGTCTTTGCGCGAAGAAGCCGCTTCTTCGGCTCCGGGAGCCGGAGAGAGCGGCAGCATCGGAAAGGTGAAGAAGGAAGCTGTACAACACTGGGATTGTGTGCGCAGCTTGCCAACTGATAGAAAAGAGTACCTTACCACTTTCCTGACGTTTCCAATCACATGAATATTCGATAAGAAGCTGTTTTGGACAACTTTTCTTTCCTTCATGCCAAACACTTGGCAGACCTCCGTGCAACGTCCAGAACACGATGGGAGATGTTTTCTGTGCTCCCGCAGGTTTTCCTTGCCAGACAGAGTGGAAAAGCTTTCTGCTAGGATGTAGACCACAAAAGACGCTAAAGACGAAGGTACGATGCTCTCCGGAGCTAAGAGCCGCTGCCGGGCTTCTTTCGGCAGAAGCGGCGCTAAGAGAGCACTGTGAGCGGTACAATCGTCTTTGCGCGAAGAAGCCGCTTCTTCGGCTCCGGGAGCCGGAGAGAGCGGCAGCATCGGAAAGGTGAAGAAGGAAGCTGTACAACACTGGGATTGTGTGCGCAGCTTGCCAACTGATAGAAAAGAGTACCTTACCACTTTCCTGAGGTTTCCAATCACATGAATATTCGATTGGAAGCTGTTTTGGACAACTTTTCTTTCCTTCATGCCAAGCACTTGGCAGACCTCCGTGCAACGTCCAGAACACGATGGGAGATGTTTTCTGTGCTCCCGCAGGTTTTCCTTGCCAGACAGAGTGGAAAAGCTTTCTGCTAGGATGTAGACCACAAAAGACGCTAAAGACGAAGGTACGATGCTCTCCGGAGCTAAGAGCCGCTGCCGGGCTTCTTTCGGCAGAAGCGGCGCTAGGAGAGCACTGTGAGCGGTACAATCGTCTTTGCGCGAAGAAGCCGCTTCTTCGGCTCCGGGAGCCGGAGAGAGCGGCAGCATCGGAAAGGTGAAGAAGGAAGCTGTACAACACTGGGATTGTGTGCGCAGCTTGCCAACTGATAGAAAACAGTACCTTACCACTTTCCTGACGTTTCCAATCACATGAATATTCGATAAGAATCTGTTTTGGACAGCTTTCCTTTCCTTCATGCCAAACAATTGGCAGACCTCCGTGCAACGTCCAGAACACGATGGGAGATGTTTCCTGTGCTCCCGCAGGTTTTCCTTGCCAGACAGAGTGGAAAAGCTTTCTGCTAGGATGTAGACCACAAAAGACGCTAAAGACGAAGGTACGATGCTCTCCGGAGATAAGAGCCGCTCCCGGGCTTCTTTCGGCAGAAGCGGCGCTAAGAGAGCACTGTGAGCGGTACAATCGTCTTTGCGCGAAGAAGCCGCTTCTTCGGCTCCGAGAGCCGGAGAGAGCGGCAGCATCGGAAAGGTGAAGAAGGAAGCTGTACAACACTGGGATTGTGTGCGCAGCTTGCCAACTGATAGAAAACAGTACCTTACCACTTTCCTGACGTTTCCAATCACATGAATATTCGATTGGAAGCTGTTTTGGACAACTTTTCTTTCCTTCATGCCAAACATTTGGCAGACCGCTGTGCAACGTCCAGAACACGATGGGAGATGTTTTCTGTGCTCCCGCAGGTTTTCCTTGCCAGACAGAGTGGAAAAGCTTTCTGCTAGGATGTAGACCACAAAAGACGCTAAAGACGAAGGTACGATGCTCTCCGGAGCTAAGAGCCGCTCCCGGGCTTCTTTCGGCAGAAGCGGCGCTAAGAGAGCACTGTGAGCGGTACAATCGTCTTTGCGCGAAGAAGCCGCTTCTTCGGCTCCGGGAGCCGGAGAGAGCGGCAGCATCGGAAAGGTGAAGAAGGAAGCTGTACAACACTGGGATTGTGTGCGCAGCTTGCCAACTGATAGAAAACAGTACCTTACCACTTTCCTGACGTTTCCAATCACATGAATATTCGATAAGAAGCTGTTTTGGACAACTTTTCTTTCCTTCATGCCAAACACTTGGCAGACCTCCGTGCAACGTCCAGAACACGATGGGAGATGTTTTCTGTGCTCCCGCAGGTTTTCCTTGCCAGACAGAGTGGAAAAGCTTTCTGCTAGGATGTAGACCACAAAAGACGCTAAAGACGAAGGTACGATGCTCTCCGGAGCTAAGAGCCGCTCCCGGGCTTCTTTCGGCAGAAGCGGCGCTAAGAGAGCACTGTGAGCGGTACAATGGTCTTTGCGCGAAGAAGCCGCTTCTTCGGCTCCGGGAGCCGGAGAGAGCGGCAGCATCGGAAAGGTGAAGAAGGAAGCTGTACAACACTGGGATTGTGTGCGCAGCTTGCCAACTGATAGAAAACAGTACCTTACCACTTTCCTGACGTTTCCAATCACATGAATATTCGATTGGAAGCTGTTTTGGACAACTTTTCTTTCCTTCATGCCAAACACTTGGCAGACCTCCGTGCAACGTCCAGAACACGATGGGAGATGTTTTCTGTGCTCCCGCAGGTTTTCCTTGCCAGACAGAGTGGAAAAGCTTTCTGCTAGGATGTAGACCACAAAAGACGCTAAAGACGAAGGTACGATGCTCTCCGGAGCTAAGAGCCGCTCCCGGGCTTCTTTCGGCAGAAGCGGCGCTAAAAGAGCACTGTGAGCGGTACAATCGTCTTTGCGCGAAGAAGCCGCTTCTTCGGCTCCGGGAGCCGGAGAGAGCGGCAGCATCGGAAAGGTGAAGAAGGAAGCTGTACAACACTGGGATTGTGTGCGCAGCTTGCCAACTGATAGAAAAGAGTACCTTACCACTTTCCTGACGTTTCCAATCACATGAATATTCGATTGGAAGCTGTTTTGGACAACTTTTCTTTCCTTCATGCCAAACACTTGGCAGACCTCCGTGCAACGTCCAGAACACGATGGGAGATGTTTTCTGTGCTCCCGCAGGTTTTCCTTGCCAGACAGAGTGGAAAAGCTTTCTGCTAGGATGTAGACCACAAAAGACGCTAAAGACGAAGGTACGATGCTCTCCGGAGCTAAGAGCCGCTGCCGGGCTTCTTTCGGCAGAAGCGGCGCTAAGAGAGCACTGTGAGCGGTACAATCGTCTTTGCGCGAAGAAGCCGCTTCTTCGGCTCCGGGAGCCGGAGAGAGCGGCAGCATCGGAAAGGTGAAGAAGGAAGCTGTACAACACTGGGATTGTGTGCGCAGCTTGCCAACTGATAGAAAACAGTACCTTACCACTTTCCTGACGTTTCCAATCACATGAATATTCGATTGGAAGCTGTTTTGGACAACTTTTCTTTCCTTCATGCCAAACACTTGGCAGACCTCCGTGCAACGTCCAGAACACGATGGGAGATGTTTTCTGTGCTCCCGCAGGTTTTCCTTGCCAGATAGAGTAGAAAAGCTTTCTGCTAGGATGTAGACCACAAAAGACGCTAAAGACGAAGGCACGATGCTCTCCGGAGCTAAGAGCCGCTCCCGGGCTTCTTTCGGCAGAAGCGGCGCTAAGAGAGCACTGTGAGCGGTACAATCGTCTTTGCGCGAAGAAGCCGCTTCTTCGGCTCCGGGAGCCGGAGAGAGCGGCAGCATCGGAAAGGTGAAGAAGGAAGCTGTACAACACTGGGATTGTGTGCGCAGCTTGCCAACTGATAGAAAAGAGTACCTTACCACTTTCCTGACGTTTCCAATCACATGAATATTCGATTGGAAGCTGTTTTGGACAACTTTTCTTTCCTTCATGCCAAACACTTGGCAGACCTCCGTGCAACGTCCAGAACACGATGGGAGATGTTTTCTGTGCTCCCGCAGGTTTTCCTTGCCAGACAGAGTGGAAAAGCTTTCTGCTAGGATGTAGACCACAAAAGACGCTAAAGACGAAGGTACGATGCTCTCCGGAGCTAAGAGCCGCTCCCGGGCTTCTTTCGGCAGAAGCGGCGCTAAGAGAGCACTGTGAGCGGTACAATCGTCTTTGCGCGAAGAAGCCGCTTCTTCGGCTCCGGGAGCCGGAGAGAGCGGCAGCATCGGAAAGGTGAAGAAGGAAGCTGTACAACACTGGGATTGTGTGCGCAGCTTGCCAACTGATAGAAAACAGTACCTTACCACTTTCCTGAGGTTTCCAATCACATGAATATTCGATTGGAAGCTGTTTTGGACAACTTTTCTTTCCTTCATGCCAAGCACTTGGCAGACCTCCGTGCAACGTCCAGAACACGATGGGAGATGTTTTCTGTGCTCCCGCAGGTTTTCCTTGCCAGACAGAGTGGAAAAGCTTTCTGCTAGGATGTAGACCACAAAAGACGCTAAAGACGAAGGTACGATGCTCTCCGGAGCTAAGAGCCGCTGCCGGGCTTCTTTCGGCAGAAGCGGCGCTAGGAGAGCACTGTGAGCGGTACAATCGTCTTTGCGCGAAGAAGCCGCTTCTTCGGCTCCGGGAGCCGGAGAGAGCGGCAGCATCGGAAAGGTGAAGAAGGAAGCTGTACAACACTGGGATTGTGTGCGCAGCTTGCCAACTGATAGAAAACAGTACCTTACCACTTTCCTGACGTTTCCAATCACATGAATATTCGATAAGAAGCTGTTTTGGACAGCTTTCCTTTCCTTCATGCCAAACAATTGGCAGACCTCCGTGCAACGTCCAGAACACGATGGGAGATGTTTCCTGTGCTCCCGCAGGTTTTCCTTGCCAGACAGAGTGGAAAAGCTTTCTGCTAGGATGTAGACCACAAAAGACGCTAAAGACGAAGGTACGATGCTCTCCGGAGCTAAGAGCCGCTCCCGGGCTTCTTTCGGCAGAAGCGGCGCTAAGAGAGCACTGTGAGCGGTACAATCGTCTTTGCGCGAAGAAGCCGCTTCTTCGGCTCCGAGAGCCGGAGAGAGCGGCAGCATCGGAAAGGTGAAGAAGGAAGCTGTACAACACTGGGATTGTGTGCGCAGCTTGCCAACTGATAGAAAACAGTACCTTACCACTTTCCTGACGTTTCCAATCACATGAATATTCGATTGGAAGCTGTTTTGGACAACTTTTCTTTCCTTCATGCCAAACATTTGGCAGACCGCTGTGCAACGTCCAGAACACGATGGGAGATGTTTTCTGTGCTCCCGCAGGTTTTCCTTGCCAGACAGAGTGGAAAAGCTTTCTGCTAGGATGTAGACCACAAAAGACGCTAAAGACGAAGGTACGATGCTCTCCGGAGCTAAGAGCCGCTGCCGGGCTTCTTTCGGCAGAAGCGGCGCTAAGAGAGCACTGTGAGCGGTACAATGGTCTTTGCGCGAAGAAGCCGCTTCTTCGGCTCCGGGAGCCGGAGAGAGCGGCAGCATCGGAAAGGTGAAGAAGGAAGCTGTACAACACTGGGATTGTGTGCGCAGCTTGCCAACTGATAGAAAACAGTACCTTACACTTTCCTGACGTTTCCAATCACATGAATATTCGATAAGAAGCTGTTTTGGACAACTTTTCTTTCCTTCATGCCAAGCACTTGGCAGACCTCCGTGCAACGTCCAGAACACGATGGGAGATGTTTTCTGTGCTCCCGCAGGTTTTCCTTGCCAGACAGAGTGGAAAAGCTTTCTGCTAGGATGTAGACCACAAAAGACGCTAAAGACGAAGGCACGATGCTCTCCGGAGCTAAGAGCCGCTCCAGGGCTTCTTTCGGCAGAAGCGGCGCTAAGAGAGCACTGTGAGCGGTACAATGGTCTTTGCGCGAAGAAGCCGCTTCTTCGGCTCCGGGAGCCGGAGAGAGCGGCAGCATCGGAAAGGTGAAGAAGGAAGCTGTACAACACTGGGATTGTGTGCGCAGCTTGCCAACTGATAGAAAAGAGTACCTTACCACTTTCCTGACGTTTCCAATCACATGAATATTCGATAAGAAGCTGTTTTGGACAGCTTTCCTTTCCTTCATGCCAAACAATTGGCAGACCTCCGTGCAACGTCCAGAACACGATGGGAGATGTTTCCTGTGCTCCCGCAGGTTTTCCTTGCCAGACAGAGTGGAAAAGCTTTCTGCTAGGATGTAGACCACAAAAGACGCTAAAGACGAAGGTACGATGCTCTCCGGAGCTAAGAGCCGCTCCCGGGCTTCTTTCGGCAGAAGCGGCGCTAAGAGAGCACTGTGAGCGGTACAATCGTCTTTGCGCGAAGAAGCCGCTTCTTCGGCTCCGAGAGCCGGAGAGAGCGGCAGCATCGGAAAGGTGAAGAAGGAAGCTGTACAACACTGGGATTGTGTGCGCAGCTTGCCAACTGATAGAAAACAGTACCTTACCACTTTCCTGACGTTTCCAATCACATGAATATTCGATTGGAAGCTGTTTTGGACAACTTTTCTTTCCTTCATGCCAAACACTTGGCAGACCTCCGTGCAACGTCCAGAACACGATGGGAGATGTTTTCTGTGCTCCCGCAGGTTTTCCTTGCCAGACAGAGTGGAAAAGCTTTCTGCTAGGATGTAGACCACAAAAGACGCTAAAGACGAAGGTACGATGCTCTCCGGAGCTAAGAGCCGCTGCCGGGCTTCTTTCGGCAGAAGCGGCGCTAAGAGAGCACTGTGAGCGGTACAATCGTCTTTGCGCGAAGAAGCCGCTTCTTCGGCTCCGGGAGCCGGAGAGAGCGGCAGCATCGGAAAGGTGAAGAAGGAAGCTGTACAACACTGGGATTGTGTGCGCAGCTTGCCAACTGATAGAAAACAGTACCTTACCACTTTCCTGACGTTTCCAATCACATGAATATTCGATTGGAAGCTGTTTTGGACAACTTTTCTTTCCTTCATGCCAAGCACTTGGCAGACCTCCGTGCAACGTCCAGAACACGATGGGAGATGTTTTCTGTGCTCCCGCAGGTTTTCCTTGCCAGATAGAGTAGAAAAGCTTTCTGCTAGGATGTAGACCACAAAAGACGCTAAAGACGAAGGCACGATGCTCTCCGGAGCTAAGAGCCGCTCCCGGGCTTCTTTCGGCAGAAGCGGCGCTAAGAGAGCACTGTGAGCGGTACAATCGTCTTTGCGCGAAGAAGCCGCTTCTTCGGCTCCGGGAGCCGGAGAGAGCGGCAGCATCGGAAAGGTGAAGAAGGAAGCTGTACAACACTGGGATTGTGTGCGCAGCTTGCCAACTGATAGAAAAGAGTACCTTACCACTTTCCTGACGTTTCCAATCACATGAATATTCGATTGGAAGCTGTTTTGGACAACTTTTCTTTCCTTCATGCCAAACACTTGGCAGACCTCCGTGCAACGTCCAGAACACGATGGGAGATGTTTTCTGTGCTCCCGCAGGTTTTCCTTGCCAGACAGAGTGGAAAAGCTTTCTGCTAGGATGTAGACCACAAAAGACGCTAAAGACGAAGATACGATGCTCTCCGGAGCTAAGAGCCGCTCCCGGGCTTCTTTCGGCAGAAGCGGCGCTAAGAGAGCACTGTGAGCGGTACAATGGTCTTTGCGCGAAGAAGCCGCTTCTTCGGCTCCGGGAGCCGGAGAGAGCGGCAGCATCGGAAAGGTGAAGAAGGAAGCTGTACAACACTGGGATTGTGTGCGCAGCTTGCCAACTGATAGAAAAGAGTACCTTACCACTTTCCTGAGGTTTCCAATCACATGAATATTCGATTGGAAGCTGTTTTGGACAACTTTTCTTTCCTTCATGCCAAGCACTTGGCAGACCTCCGTGCAACGTCCAGAACACGATGGGAGATGTTTTCTGTGCTCCCGCAGGTTTTCCTTGCCAGATAGAGTAGAAAAGCTTTCTGCTAGGATGTAGACCACAAAAGACGCTAAAGACGAAGGCACGATGCTCTCCGGAGCTAAGAGCCGCTCCCGGGCTTCTTTCGGCAGAAGCGGCGCTAAGAGAGCACTGTGAGCGGTACAATCGTCTTTGCGCGAAGAAGCCGCTTCTTCGGCTCCGGGAGCCGGAGAGAGCGGCAGCATCGGAAAGGTGAAGAAGGAAGCTGTACAACACTGGGATTGTGTGCGCAGCTTGCCAACTGATAGAAAAGAGTACCTTACCACTTTCCTGACGTTTCCAATCACATGAATATTCGATTGGAAGCTGTTTTGGACAACTTTTCTTTCCTTCATGCCAAACACTTGGCAGACCTCCGTGCAACGTCCAGAACACGATGGGAGATGTTTTGTGTTCTCCCGCAGGTTTTCCTTGCCAGACAGAGTGGAAAAGCTTTCTGCTAGGATGTAGACCACAAAAGACGCTAAAGACGAAGGTACGATGCTCTCCGGAGCTAAGAGCCGCTGCCGGGCTTCTTTCGGCAGAAGCGGCGCTAAGAGAGCACTGTGAGCGGTACAATCGTCTTTGCGCGAAGAAGCCGCTTCTTCGGCTCCGGGAGCCGGAGAGAGCGGCAGCATCGGAAAGGTGAAGAAGGAAGCTGTACAACACTGGGATTGTGTGCGCAGCTTGCCAACTGATAGAAAACAGTACCTTACCACTTTCCTGACGTTTCCAATCACATGAATATTCGATTGGAAGCTGTTTTGGACAACTTTTCTTTCCTTCATGCCAAACACTTGGCAGACCTCCGTGCAACGTCCAGAACACGATGGGAGATGTTTTCTGTGCTCCCGCAGGTTTTCCTTGCCAGACAGAGTGGAAAAGCTTTCTGCTAGGATGTAGACCACAAAAGACGCTAAAGACGAAGGTACGATGCTCTCCGGAGCTAAGAGCCGCTCCCGGGCTTCTTTCGGCAGAAGCGGCGCTAGGAGAGCACTGTGAGCGGTACAATCGTCTTTGCGCGAAGAAGCCGCTTCTTCGGCTCCGGGAGCCGGAGAGAGCGGCAGCATCGGAAAGGTGAAGAAGGAAGCTGTACAACACTGGGATTGTGTGCGCAGCTTGCCAACTGATAGAAAAGAGTACCTTACCACTTTCCTGACGTTTCCAATCACATGAATATTCGATAAGAAGCTGTTTTGGACAACTTTTCTTTCCTTCATGCCAAACATTTGGCAGACCGCTGTGCAACGTCCAGAACACGATGGGAGATGTTTTCTGTGCTCCCGCAGGTTTTCCTTGCCAGACAGAGTGGAAAAGCTTTCTGCTAGGATGTAGACCACAAAAGACGCTAAAGACGAAGGTACGATGCTCTCCGGAGCTAAGAGCCGCTCCCGGGCTTCTTTCGGCAGAAGCGGCGCTAAGAGAGCACTGTGAGCGGTACAATCGTCTTTGCGCGAAGAAGCCGCTTCTTCGGCTCCGGGAGCCGGAGAGAGCGGCAGCATCGGAAAGGTGAAGAAGGAAGCTGTACAACACTGGGATTGTGTGCGCAGCTTGCCAACTGATAGAAAAGAGTACCTTACCACTTTCCTGAGGTTTCCAATCACATGAATATTCGATTGGAAGCTGTTTTGGACAACTTTTCTTTCCTTCATGCCAAGCACTTGGCAGACCTCCGTGCAACGTCCAGAACACGATGGGAGATGTTTTCTGTGCTCCCGCAGGTTTTCCTTGCCAGACAGAGTGGAAAAGCTTTCTGCTAGGATGTAGACCACAAAAGACGCTAAAGACGAAGGTACGATGCTCTCCGGAGCTAAGAGCCGCTGCCGGGCTTCTTTCGGCAGAAGCGGCGCTAAGAGAGCACTGTGAGCGGTACAATCGTCTTTGCGCGAAGAAGCCGCTTCTTCGGCTCCGGGAGCCGGAGAGAGCGGCAGCATCGGAAAGGTGAAGAAGGAAGCTGTACAACACTGGGATTGTGTGCGCAGCTTGCCAACTGATAGAAAAGAGTACCTTACACTTTCCTGACGTTTCCAATCACATGAATATTCGATAAGAAGCTGTTTTGGACAACTTTTCTTTCCTTCATGCCAAACACTTGGCAGACCGCTGTGCAACGTCCAGAACACGATGGGAGATGTTTTCTGTGCTCCCGCAGGTTTTCCTTGCCAGACAGGTTGGAAAAGCTTTCTGCTAGGATGTAGACCACAAAAGACGCTAAAGACGAAAGTACGATGCTCTCCAGAGCTAAGAGCCGCTCCCGGGCTTCTTTCGGCAGAAGCGGCGCTAAGAGAGCACTGTGAGCGGTACAATCGTCTTTGCGCGAAGAAGCCGCTTCTTCGGCTCCGGGAGCCGGAGAGAGCGGCAGCATCGGAAAGGTGAAGAAGGAAGCTGTACAACACTGGGATTGTGTGCGCAGCTTGCCAACTGATAGAAAACAGTACCTTACCACTTTCCTGAGGTTTCCAATCACATGAATATTCGATTGGAAGCTGTTTTGGACAACTTTTCTTTCCTTCATGCCAAACACTTGGCAGACCTCCGTGCAACGTCCAGAACACGATGGGAGATGTTTTCTGTGCTCCCGCAGGTTTTCCTTGCCAGACAGAGTGGAAAAGCTTTCTGCTAGGATGTAGACCACAAAAGACGCTAAAGACGAAGGTACGATGCTCTCCGGAGCTAAGAGCCGCTCCCGGGCTTCTTTCGGCAGAAGCGGCGCTAAGAGAGCACTGTGAGCGGTACAATCGTCTTTGCGCGAAGAAGCCGCTTCTTCGGCTCCGGGAGCCGGAGAGAGCGGCAGCATCGGAAAGGTGAAGAAGGAAGCTGTACAACACTGGGATTGTGTGCGCAGCTTGCCAACTGATAGAAAACAGTACCTTACCACTTTCCTGACGTTTCCAATCACATGAATATTCGATTGGAAGCTGTTTTGGACAACTTTTCTTTCCTTCATGCCAAGCACTTGGCAGACCTCCGTGCAACGTCCAGAACACGATGGGAGATGTTTTCTGTGCTCCCGCAGGTTTTCCTTGCCAGATAGAGTAGAAAAGCTTTCTGCTAGGATGTAGACCACAAAAGACGCTAAAGACGAAGGCACGATGCTCTCCGGAGCTAAGAGCCGCTCCCGGGCTTCTTTCGGCAGAAGCGGCGCTAAGAGAGCACTGTGAGCGGTACAATCGTCTTTGCGCGAAGAAGCCGCTTCTTCGGCTCCGGGAGCCGGAGAGAGCGGCAGCATCGGAAAGGTGAAGAAGGAAGCTGTACAACACTGGGATTGTGTGCGCAGCTTGCCAACTGATAGAAAAGAGTACCTTACCACTTTCCTGAGGTTTCCAATCACATGAATATTCGATTGGAAGCTGTTTTGGACAACTTTTCTTTCCTTCATGCCAAACACTTGGCAGACCTCCGTGCAACGTCCAGAACACGATGGGAGATGTTTTCTGTGCTCCCGCAGGTTTTCCTTGCCAGACAGAGTGGAAAAGCTTTCTGCTAGGATGTAGACCACAAAAGACGCTAAAGACGAAGGTACGATGCTCTCCGGAGCTAAGAGCCGCTGCCGGGCTTCTTTCGGCAGAAGCGGCGCTAAGAGAGCACTGTGAGCGGTACAATCGTCTTTGCGCGAAGAAGCCGCTTCTTCGGCTCCGGGAGCCGGAGAGAGCGGCAGCATCGGAAAGGTGAAGAAGGAAGCTGTACAACACTGGGATTGTGTGCGCAGCTTGCCAACTGATAGAAAACAGTACCTTACCACTTTCCTGACGTTTCCAATCACATGAATATTCGATTGGAAGCTGTTTTGGACAACTTTTCTTTCCTTCATGCCAAGCACTTGGCAGACCTCCGTGCAACGTCCAGAACACGATGGGAGATGTTTTCTGTGCTCCCGCAGGTTTTCCTTGCCAGACAGAGTGGAAAAGCTTTCTGCTAGGATGTAGACCACAAAAGACGCTAAAGACGAAGGTACGATGCTCTCCGGAGCTAAGAGCCGCTGCCGGGCTTCTTTCGGCAGAAGCGGCGCTAGGAGAGCACTGTGAGCGGTACAATCGTCTTTGCGCGAAGAAGCCGCTTCTTCGGCTCCGGGAGCCGGAGAGAGCGGCAGCATCGGAAAGGTGAAGAAGGAAGCTGTACAACACTGGGATTGTGTGCGCAGCTTGCCAACTGATAGAAAAGAGTACCTTACCACTTTCCTGACGTTTCCAATCACATGAATATTCGATTGGAAGCTGTTTTGGACAACTTTTCTTTCCTTCATGCCAAACACTTGGCAGACCTCCGTGCAACGTCCAGAACACGATGGGAGATGTTTTCTGTGCTCCCGCAGGTTTTCCTTGCCAGACAGAGTGGAAAAGCTTTCTGCTAGGATGTAGACCACAAAAGACGCTAAAGACGAAGGTACGATGCTCTCCGGAGCTAAGAGCCGCTCCCGGGCTTCTTTCGGCAGAAGCGGCGCTAAAAGAGCACTGTGAGCGGTACAATCGTCTTTGCGCGAAGAAGCCGCTTCTTCGGCTCCGGGAGCCGGAGAGAGCGGCAGCATCGGAAAGGTGAAGAAGGAAGCTGTACAACACTGGGATTGTGTGCGCAGCTTGCCAACTGATAGAAAACAGTACCTTACCACTTTCCTGACGTTTCCAATCACATGAATATTCGATTGGAAGCTGTTTTGGACAACTTTTCTTTCCTTCATGCCAAACACTTGGCAGACCTCCGTGCAACGTCCAGAACACGATGGGAGATGTTTTCTGTGCTCCCGCAGGTTTTCCTTGCCAGACAGAGTGGAAAAGCTTTCTGCTAGGATGTAGACCACAAAAGACGCTAAAGACGAAGGTACGATGCTCTCCGGAGCTAAGAGCCGCTGCCGGGCTTCTTTCGGCAGAAGCGGCGCTAAGAGAGCACTGTGAGCGGTACAATCGTCTTTGCGCGAAGAAGCCGCTTCTTCGGCTCCGGGAGCCGGAGAGAGCGGCAGCATCGGAAAGGTGAAGAAGGAAGCTGTACAACACTGGGATTGTGTGCGCAGCTTGCCAACTGATAGAAAACAGTACCTTACCACTTTCCTGACGTTTCCAATCACATGAATATTCGATTGGAAGCTGTTTTGGACAACTTTTCTTTCCTTCATGCCAAGCACTTGGCAGACCTCCGTGCAACGTCCAGAACACGATGGGAGATGTTTTCTGTGCTCCCGCAGGTTTTCCTTGCCAGATAGAGTAGAAAAGCTTTCTGCTAGGATGTAGACCACAAAAGACGCTAAAGACGAAGGCACGATGCTCTCCGGAGCTAAGAGCCGCTCCCGGGCTTCTTTCGGCAGAAGCGGCGCTAAGAGAGCACTGTGAGCGGTACAATCGTCTTTGCGCGAAGAAGCCGCTTCTTCGGCTCCGGGAGCCGGAGAGAGCGGCAGCATCGGAAAGGTGAAGAAGGAAGCTGTACAACACTGGGATTGTGTGCGCAGCTTGCCAACTGATAGAAAAGAGTACCTTACCACTTTCCTGACGTTTCCAATCACATGAATATTCGATTGGAAGCTGTTTTGGACAACTTTTCTTTCCTTCATGCCAAACACTTGGCAGACCTCCGTGCAACGTCCAGAACACGATGGGAGATGTTTTCTGTGCTCCCGCAGGTTTTCCTTGCCAGACAGAGTGGAAAAGCTTTCTGCTAGGATGTAGACCACAAAAGACGCTAAAGACGAAGGTACGATGCTCTCCGGAGCTAAGAGCCGCTCCCGGGCTTCTTTCGGCAGAAGCGGCGCTAAGAGAGCACTGTGAGCGGTACAATCGTCTTTGCGCGAAGAAGCCGCTTCTTCGGCTCCGGGAGCCGGAGAGAGCGGCAGCATCGGAAAGGTGAAGAAGGAAGCTGTACAACACTGGGATTGTGTGCGCAGCTTGCCAACTGATAGAAAAGAGTACCTTACCACTTTCCTGAGGTTTCCAATCACATGAATATTCGATTGGAAGCTGTTTTGGACAACTTTTCTTTCCTTCATGCCAAGCACTTGGCAGACCTCCGTGCAACGTCCAGAACACGATGGGAGATGTTTTCTGTGCTCCCGCAGGTTTTCCTTGCCAGATAGAGTAGAAAAGCTTTCTGCTAGGATGTAGACCACAAAAGACGCTAAAGACGAAGGCACGATGCTCTCCGGAGCTAAGAGCCGCTCCCGGGCTTCTTTCGGCAGAAGCGGCGCTAAGAGAGCACTGTGAGCGGTACAATCGTCTTTGCGCGAAGAAGCCGCTTCTTCGGCTCCGGGAGCCGGAGAGAGCGGCAGCATCGGAAAGGTGAAGAAGGAAGCTGTACAACACTGGGATTGTGTGCGCAGCTTGCCAACTGATAGAAAAGAGTACCTTACCACTTTCCTGACGTTTCCAATCACATGAATATTCGATTGGAAGCTGTTTTGGACAACTTTTCTTTCCTTCATGCCAAACACTTGGCAGACCTCCGTGCAACGTCCAGAACACGATGGGAGATGTTTTCTGTGCTCCCGCAGGTTTTCCTTGCCAGACAGAGTGGAAAAGCTTTCTGCTAGGATGTAGACCACAAAAGACGCTAAAGACGAAGGTACGATGCTCTCCGGAGCTAAGAGCCGCTCCCGGGCTTCTTTCGGCAGAAGCGGCGCTAAGAGAGCACTGTGAGCGGTACAATCGTCTTTGCGCGAAGAAGCCGCTTCTTCGGCTCCGGGAGCCGGAGAGAGCGGCAGCATCGGAAAGGTGAAGAAGGAAGCTGTACAACACTGGGATTGTGTGCGCAGCTTGCCAACTGATAGAAAACAGTACCTTACCACTTTCCTGACGTTTCCAATCACATGAATATTCGATTGGAAGCTCTTTTGGACAACTTTTCTTTCCTTCATGCCAAACACTTGGCAGACCTCCGTGCAACGTCCAGAACACGATGGGAGATGTTTTCTGTGCTCCCGCAGGTTTTCCTTGCCAGACAGAGTGGAAAAGCTTTCTGCTAGGATGTAGACCACAAAAGACGCTAAAGACGAAGGTACGATGCTCTCCGGAGCTAAGAGCCGCTGCCGGGCTTCTTTCGGCAGAAGCGGCGCTAGGAGAGCACTGTGAGCGGTACAATCGTCTTTGCGCGAAGAAGCCGCTTCTTCGGCTCCGGGAGCCGGAGAGAGCGGCAGCATCGGAAAGGTGAAGAAGGAAGCTGTACAACACTGGGATTGTGTGCGCAGCTTGCCAACTGATAGAAAAGAGTACCTTACCACTTTCCTGAGGTTTCCAATCACATGAATATTCGATAAGAAGCTGTTTTGGACAACTTTTCTTTCCTTCATGCCAAACATTTGGCAGACCGCTGTGCAACGTCCAGAACACGATGGGAGATGTTTTCTGTGCTCCCGCAGGTTTTCCTTGCCAGACAGAGTGGAAAAGCTTTCTGCTAGGATGTAGACCACAAAAGACGCTAAAGACGAAGGTACGATGCTCTCCGGAGCTAAGAGCCGCTCCCGGGCTTCTTTCGGCAGAAGCGGCGCTAAGAGAGCACTGTGAGCGGTACAATCGTCTTTGCGCGAAGAAGCCGCTTCTTCGGCTCCGGGAGCCGGAGAGAGCGGCAGCATCGGAAAGGTGAAGAAGGAAGCTGTACAACACTGGGATTGTGTGCGCAGCTTGCCAACTGATAGAAAAGAGTACCTTACCACTTTCCTGAGGTTTCCAATCACATGAATATTCGATTGGAAGCTGTTTTGGACAACTTTTCTTTCCTTCATGCCAAGCACTTGGCAGACCTCCGTGCAACGTCCAGAACACGATGGGAGATGTTTTCTGTGCTCCCGCAGGTTTTCCTTGCCAGACAGAGTGGAAAAGCTTTCTGCTAGGATGTAGACCACAAAAGACGCTAAAGACGAAGGTACGATGCTCTCCGGAGCTAAGAGCCGCTGCCGGGCTTCTTTCGGCAGAAGCGGCGCTAGGAGAGCACTGTGAGCGGTACAATCGTCTTTGCGCGAAGAAGCCGCTTCTTCGGCTCCGGGAGCCGGAGAGAGCGGCAGCATCGGAAAGGTGAAGAAGGAAGCTGTACAACACTGGGATTGTGTGCGCAGCTTGCCAACTGATAGAAAACAGTACCTTACACTTTCCTGACGTTTCCAATCACATGAATATTCGATTGGAAGCTGTTTTGGACAACTTTTCTTTCCTTCATGCCAAGCACTTGGCAGACCTCCGTGCAACGTCCAGAACACGATGGGAGATGTTTTCTGTGCTCCCGCAGGTTTTCCTTGCCAGACAGAGTGGAAAAGCTTTCTGCTAGGATGTAGACCACAAAAGACGCTAAAGACGAAGGTACGATGCTCTCCGGAGCTAAGAGCCGCTGCCGGGCTTCTTTCGGCAGAAGCGGCGCTAGGAGAGCACTGTGAGCGGTACAATCGTCTTTGCGCGAAGAAGCCGCTTCTTCGGCTCCGGGAGCCGGAGAGAGCGGCAGCATCGGAAAGGTGAAGAAGGAAGCTGTACAACACTGGGATTGTGTGCGCAGCTTGCCAACTGATAGAAAAGAGTACCTTACCACTTTCCTGACGTTTCCAATCACATGAATATTCGATTGGAAGCTGTTTTGGACAACTTTTCTTTCCTTCATGCCAAACACTTGGCAGACCTCCGTGCAACGTCCAGAACACGATGGGAGATGTTTTCTGTGCTCCCGCAGGTTTTCCTTGCCAGACAGAGTGGAAAAGCTTTCTGCTAGGATGTAGACCACAAAAGACGCTAAAGACGAAGGTACGATGCTCTCCGGAGCTAAGAGCCGCTGCCGGGCTTCTTTCGGCAGAAGCGGCGCTAGGAGAGCACTGTGAGCGGTACAATCGTCTTTGCGCGAAGAAGCCGCTTCTTCGGCTCCGGGAGCCGGAGAGAGCGGCAGCATCGGAAAGGTGAAGAAGGAAGCTGTACAACACTGGGATTGTGTGCGCAGCTTGCCAACTGATAGAAAACAGTACCTTACCACTTTCCTGACGTTTCCAATCACATGAATATTCGATTGGAAGCTGTTTTGGACAACTTTTCTTTCCTTCATGCCAAACACTTGGCAGACCTCCGTGCAACGTCCAGAACACGATGGGAGATGTTTTCTGTGCTCCCGCAGGTTTTCCTTGCCAGACAGAGTGGAAAAGCTTTCTGCTAGGATGTAGACCACAAAAGACGCTAAAGACGAAGGTACGATGCTCTCCGGAGCTAAGAGCCGCTGCCGGGCTTCTTTCGGCAGAAGCGGCGCTAAGAGAGCACTGTGAGCGGTACAATCGTCTTTGCGCGAAGAAGCCGCTTCTTCGGCTCCGGGAGCCGGAGAGAGCGGCAGCATCGGAAAGGTGAAGAAGGAAGCTGTACAACACTGGGATTGTGTGCGCAGCTTGCCAACTGATAGAAAAGAGTACCTTACCACTTTCCTGACGTTTCCAATCACATGAATATTCGATTGGAAGCTGTTTTGGACAACTTTTCTTTCCTTCATGCCAAGCACTTGGCAGACCTCCGTGCAACGTCCAGAACACGATGGGAGATGTTTTCTGTGCTCCCGCAGGTTTTCCTTGCCAGATAGAGTAGAAAAGCTTTCTGCTAGGATGTAGACCACAAAAGACGCTAAAGACGAAGGCACGATGCTCTCCGGAGCTAAGAGCCGCTCCCGGGCTTCTTTCGGCAGAAGCGGCGCTAAGAGAGCACTGTGAGCGGTACAATCGTCTTTGCGCGAAGAAGCCGCTTCTTCGGCTCCGGGAGCCGGAGAGAGCGGCAGCATCGGAAAGGTGAAGAAGGAAGCTGTACAACACTGGGATTGTGTGCGCAGCTTGCCAACTGATAGAAAAGAGTACCTTACCACTTTCCTGACGTTTCCAATCACATGAATATTCGATAAGAAGCTGTTTTGGACAACTTTTCTTTCCTTCATGCCAAACACTTGGCAGACCTCCGTGCAACGTCCAGAACACGATGGGAGATGTTTTCTGTGCTCCCGCAGGTTTTCCTTGCCAGACAGAGTGGAAAAGCTTTCTGCTAGGATGTAGACCACAAAAGACGCTAAAGACGAAGGTACGATGCTCTCCGGAGCTAAGAGCCGCTGCCGGGCTTCTTTCGGCAGAAGCGGCGCTAAGAGAGCACTGTGAGCGGTACAATCGTCTTTGCGCGAAGAAGCCGCTTCTTCGGCTCCGGGAGCCGGAGAGAGCGGCAGCATCGGAAAGGTGAAGAAGGAAGCTGTACAACACTGGGATTGTGTGCGCAGCTTGCCAACTGATAGAAAAGAGTACCTTACCACTTTCCTGAGGTTTCCAATCACATGAATATTCGATTGGAAGCTGTTTTGGACAACTTTTCTTTCCTTCATGCCAAGCACTTGGCAGACCTCCGTGCAACGTCCAGAACACGATGGGAGATGTTTTCTGTGCTCCCGCAGGTTTTCCTTGCCAGACAGAGTGGAAAAGCTTTCTGCTAGGATGTAGACCACAAAAGACGCTAAAGACGAAGGTACGATGCTCTCCGGAGCTAAGAGCCGCTGCCGGGCTTCTTTCGGCAGAAGCGGCGCTAGGAGAGCACTGTGAGCGGTACAATCGTCTTTGCGCGAAGAAGCCGCTTCTTCGGCTCCGGGAGCCGGAGAGAGCGGCAGCATCGGAAAGGTGAAGAAGGAAGCTGTACAACACTGGGATTGTGTGCGCAGCTTGCCAACTGATAGAAAACAGTACCTTACCACTTTCCTGACGTTTCCAATCACATGAATATTCGATAAGAATCTGTTTTGGACAGCTTTCCTTTCCTTCATGCCAAACAATTGGCAGACCTCCGTGCAACGTCCAGAACACGATGGGAGATGTTTCCTGTGCTCCCGCAGGTTTTCCTTGCCAGACAGAGTGGAAAAGCTTTCTGCTAGGATGTAGACCACAAAAGACGCTAAAGACGAAGGTACGATGCTCTCCGGAGATAAGAGCCGCTCCCGGGCTTCTTTCGGCAGAAGCGGCGCTAAGAGAGCACTGTGAGCGGTACAATCGTCTTTGCGCGAAGAAGCCGCTTCTTCGGCTCCGAGAGCCGGAGAGAGCGGCAGCATCGGAAAGGTGAAGAAGGAAGCTGTACAACACTGGGATTGTGTGCGCAGCTTGCCAACTGATAGAAAACAGTACCTTACCACTTTCCTGACGTTTCCAATCACATGAATATTCGATTGGAAGCTGTTTTGGACAACTTTTCTTTCCTTCATGCCAAACATTTGGCAGACCGCTGTGCAACGTCCAGAACACGATGGGAGATGTTTTCTGTGCTCCCGCAGGTTTTCCTTGCCAGACAGAGTGGAAAAGCTTTCTGCTAGGATGTAGACCACAAAAGACGCTAAAGA
This sequence comes from Ammospiza nelsoni, assembly GCF_027579445.1. NCBI lineage: Eukaryota > Metazoa > Chordata > Aves > Passeriformes > Passerellidae > Ammospiza > Ammospiza nelsoni. The sequence continues at coordinate 5,214,210 of NC_080638.1, forward strand.
CGAAGGTACGATGCTCTCCGGAGCTAAGAGCCGCTCCCGGGCTTCTTTCGGCAGAAGCGGCGCTAAGAGAGCACTGTGAGCGGTACAATCGTCTTTGCGCGAAGAAGCCGCTTCTTCGGCTCCGGGAGCCGGAGAGAGCGGCAGCATCGGAAAGGTGAAGAAGGAAGCTGTACAACACTGGGATTGTGTGCGCAGCTTGCCAACTGATAGAAAACAGTACCTTACCACTTTCCTGACGTTTCCAATCACATGAATATTCGATAAGAAGCTGTTTTGGACAACTTTTCTTTCCTTCATGCCAAACACTTGGCAGACCTCCGTGCAACGTCCAGAACACGATGGGAGATGTTTTCTGTGCTCCCGCAGGTTTTCCTTGCCAGACAGAGTGGAAAAGCTTTCTGCTAGGATGTAGACCACAAAAGACGCTAAAGACGAAGGTACGATGCTCTCCGGAGCTAAGAGCCGCTCCCGGGCTTCTTTCGGCAGAAGCGGCGCTAAGAGAGCACTGTGAGCGGTACAATGGTCTTTGCGCGAAGAAGCCGCTTCTTCGGCTCCGGGAGCCGGAGAGAGCGGCAGCATCGGAAAGGTGAAGAAGGAAGCTGTACAACACTGGGATTGTGTGCGCAGCTTGCCAACTGATAGAAAACAGTACCTTACCACTTTCCTGACGTTTCCAATCACATGAATATTCGATTGGAAGCTGTTTTGGACAACTTTTCTTTCCTTCATGCCAAACACTTGGCAGACCTCCGTGCAACGTCCAGAACACGATGGGAGATGTTTTCTGTGCTCCCGCAGGTTTTCCTTGCCAGACAGAGTGGAAAAGCTTTCTGCTAGGATGTAGACCACAAAAGACGCTAAAGACGAAGGTACGATGCTCTCCGGAGCTAAGAGCCGCTCCCGGGCTTCTTTCGGCAGAAGCGGCGCTAAAAGAGCACTGTGAGCGGTACAATCGTCTTTGCGCGAAGAAGCCGCTTCTTCGGCTCCGGGAGCCGGAGAGAGCGGCAGCATCGGAAAGGTGAAGAAGGAAGCTGTACAACACTGGGATTGTGTGCGCAGCTTGCCAACTGATAGAAAAGAGTACCTTACCACTTTCCTGACGTTTCCAATCACATGAATATTCGATTGGAAGCTGTTTTGGACAACTTTTCTTTCCTTCATGCCAAACACTTGGCAGACCTCCGTGCAACGTCCAGAACACGATGGGAGATGTTTTCTGTGCTCCCGCAGGTTTTCCTTGCCAGACAGAGTGGAAAAGCTTTCTGCTAGGATGTAGACCACAAAAGACGCTAAAGACGAAGGTACGATGCTCTCCGGAGCTAAGAGCCGCTGCCGGGCTTCTTTCGGCAGAAGCGGCGCTAAGAGAGCACTGTGAGCGGTACAATCGTCTTTGCGCGAAGAAGCCGCTTCTTCGGCTCCGGGAGCCGGAGAGAGCGGCAGCATCGGAAAGGTGAAGAAGGAAGCTGTACAACACTGGGATTGTGTGCGCAGCTTGCCAACTGATAGAAAACAGTACCTTACCACTTTCCTGACGTTTCCAATCACATGAATATTCGATTGGAAGCTGTTTTGGACAACTTTTCTTTCCTTCATGCCAAACACTTGGCAGACCTCCGTGCAACGTCCAGAACACGATGGGAGATGTTTTCTGTGCTCCCGCAGGTTTTCCTTGCCAGATAGAGTAGAAAAGCTTTCTGCTAGGATGTAGACCACAAAAGACGCTAAAGACGAAGGCACGATGCTCTCCGGAGCTAAGAGCCGCTCCCGGGCTTCTTTCGGCAGAAGCGGCGCTAAGAGAGCACTGTGAGCGGTACAATCGTCTTTGCGCGAAGAAGCCGCTTCTTCGGCTCCGGGAGCCGGAGAGAGCGGCAGCATCGGAAAGGTGAAGAAGGAAGCTGTACAACACTGGGATTGTGTGCGCAGCTTGCCAACTGATAGAAAAGAGTACCTTACCACTTTCCTGACGTTTCCAATCACATGAATATTCGATTGGAAGCTGTTTTGGACAACTTTTCTTTCCTTCATGCCAAACACTTGGCAGACCTCCGTGCAACGTCCAGAACACGATGGGAGATGTTTTCTGTGCTCCCGCAGGTTTTCCTTGCCAGACAGAGTGGAAAAGCTTTCTGCTAGGATGTAGACCACAAAAGACGCTAAAGACGAAGGTACGATGCTCTCCGGAGCTAAGAGCCGCTCCCGGGCTTCTTTCGGCAGAAGCGGCGCTAAGAGAGCACTGTGAGCGGTACAATCGTCTTTGCGCGAAGAAGCCGCTTCTTCGGCTCCGGGAGCCGGAGAGAGCGGCAGCATCGGAAAGGTGAAGAAGGAAGCTGTACAACACTGGGATTGTGTGCGCAGCTTGCCAACTGATAGAAAACAGTACCTTACCACTTTCCTGAGGTTTCCAATCACATGAATATTCGATTGGAAGCTGTTTTGGACAACTTTTCTTTCCTTCATGCCAAGCACTTGGCAGACCTCCGTGCAACGTCCAGAACACGATGGGAGATGTTTTCTGTGCTCCCGCAGGTTTTCCTTGCCAGACAGAGTGGAAAAGCTTTCTGCTAGGATGTAGACCACAAAAGACGCTAAAGACGAAGGTACGATGCTCTCCGGAGCTAAGAGCCGCTGCCGGGCTTCTTTCGGCAGAAGCGGCGCTAGGAGAGCACTGTGAGCGGTACAATCGTCTTTGCGCGAAGAAGCCGCTTCTTCGGCTCCGGGAGCCGGAGAGAGCGGCAGCATCGGAAAGGTGAAGAAGGAAGCTGTACAACACTGGGATTGTGTGCGCAGCTTGCCAACTGATAGAAAACAGTACCTTACCACTTTCCTGACGTTTCCAATCACATGAATATTCGATAAGAAGCTGTTTTGGACAGCTTTCCTTTCCTTCATGCCAAACAATTGGCAGACCTCCGTGCAACGTCCAGAACACGATGGGAGATGTTTCCTGTGCTCCCGCAGGTTTTCCTTGCCAGACAGAGTGGAAAAGCTTTCTGCTAGGATGTAGACCACAAAAGACGCTAAAGACGAAGGTACGATGCTCTCCGGAGATAAGAGCCGCTCCCGGGCTTCTTTCGGCAGAAGCGGCGCTAAGAGAGCACTGTGAGCGGTACAATCGTCTTTGCGCGAAGAAGCCGCTTCTTCGGCTCCGAGAGCCGGAGAGAGCGGCAGCATCGGAAAGGTGAAGAAGGAAGCTGTACAACACTGGGATTGTGTGCGCAGCTTGCCAACTGATAGAAAACAGTACCTTACCACTTTCCTGACGTTTCCAATCACATGAATATTCGATTGGAAGCTGTTTTGGACAACTTTTCTTTCCTTCATGCCAAACATTTGGCAGACCGCTGTGCAACGTCCAGAACACGATGGGAGATGTTTTCTGTGCTCCCGCAGGTTTTCCTTGCCAGACAGAGTGGAAAAGCTTTCTGCTAGGATGTAGACCACAAAAGACGCTAAAGACGAAGGTACGATGCTCTCCGGAGCTAAGAGCCGCTCCCGGGCTTCTTTCGGCAGAAGCGGCGCTAAGAGAGCACTGTGAGCGGTACAATCGTCTTTGCGCGAAGAAGCCGCTTCTTCGGCTCCGGGAGCCGGAGAGAGCGGCAGCATCGGAAAGGTGAAGAAGGAAGCTGTACAACACTGGGATTGTGTGCGCAGCTTGCCAACTGATAGAAAACAGTACCTTACCACTTTCCTGACGTTTCCAATCACATGAATATTCGATAAGAAGCTGTTTTGGACAACTTTTCTTTCCTTCATGCCAAACACTTGGCAGACCTCCGTGCAACGTCCAGAACACGATGGGAGATGTTTTCTGTGCTCCCGCAGGTTTTCCTTGCCAGACAGAGTGGAAAAGCTTTCTGCTAGGATGTAGACCACAAAAGACGCTAAAGACGAAGGTACGATGCTCTCCGGAGCTAAGAGCCGCTCCCGGGCTTCTTTCGGCAGAAGCGGCGCTAAGAGAGCACTGTGAGCGGTACAATGGTCTTTGCGCGAAGAAGCCGCTTCTTCGGCTCCGGGAGCCGGAGAGAGCGGCAGCATCGGAAAGGTGAAGAAGGAAGCTGTACAACACTGGGATTGTGTGCGCAGCTTGCCAACTGATAGAAAACAGTACCTTACCACTTTCCTGACGTTTCCAATCACATGAATATTCGATTGGAAGCTGTTTTGGACAACTTTTCTTTCCTTCATGCCAAACACTTGGCAGACCTCCGTGCAACGTCCAGAACACGATGGGAGATGTTTTCTGTGCTCCCGCAGGTTTTCCTTGCCAGACAGAGTGGAAAAGCTTTCTGCTAGGATGTAGACCACAAAAGACGCTAAAGACGAAGGTACGATGCTCTCCGGAGCTAAGAGCCGCTCCCGGGCTTCTTTCGGCAGAAGCGGCGCTAAAAGAGCACTGTGAGCGGTACAATCGTCTTTGCGCGAAGAAGCCGCTTCTTCGGCTCCGGGAGCCGGAGAGAGCGGCAGCATCGGAAAGGTGAAGAAGGAAGCTGTACAACACTGGGATTGTGTGCGCAGCTTGCCAACTGATAGAAAAGAGTACCTTACCACTTTCCTGACGTTTCCAATCACATGAATATTCGATTGGAAGCTGTTTTGGACAACTTTTCTTTCCTTCATGCCAAACACTTGGCAGACCTCCGTGCAACGTCCAGAACACGATGGGAGATGTTTTCTGTGCTCCCGCAGGTTTTCCTTGCCAGACAGAGTGGAAAAGCTTTCTGCTAGGATGTAGACCACAAAAGACGCTAAAGACGAAGGTACGATGCTCTCCGGAGCTAAGAGCCGCTGCCGGGCTTCTTTCGGCAGAAGCGGCGCTAAGAGAGCACTGTGAGCGGTACAATCGTCTTTGCGCGAAGAAGCCGCTTCTTCGGCTCCGGGAGCCGGAGAGAGCGGCAGCATCGGAAAGGTGAAGAAGGAAGCTGTACAACACTGGGATTGTGTGCGCAGCTTGCCAACTGATAGAAAACAGTACCTTACCACTTTCCTGACGTTTCCAATCACATGAATATTCGATTGGAAGCTGTTTTGGACAACTTTTCTTTCCTTCATGCCAAACACTTGGCAGACCTCCGTGCAACGTCCAGAACACGATGGGAGATGTTTTCTGTGCTCCCGCAGGTTTTCCTTGCCAGATAGAGTAGAAAAGCTTTCTGCTAGGATGTAGACCACAAAAGACGCTAAAGACGAAGGCACGATGCTCTCCGGAGCTAAGAGCCGCTCCCGGGCTTCTTTCGGCAGAAGCGGCGCTAAGAGAGCACTGTGAGCGGTACAATCGTCTTTGCGCGAAGAAGCCGCTTCTTCGGCTCCGGGAGCCGGAGAGAGCGGCAGCATCGGAAAGGTGAAGAAGGAAGCTGTACAACACTGGGATTGTGTGCGCAGCTTGCCAACTGATAGAAAAGAGTACCTTACCACTTTCCTGACGTTTCCAATCACATGAATATTCGATTGGAAGCTGTTTTGGACAACTTTTCTTTCCTTCATGCCAAACACTTGGCAGACCTCCGTGCAACGTCCAGAACACGATGGGAGATGTTTTCTGTGCTCCCGCAGGTTTTCCTTGCCAGACAGAGTGGAAAAGCTTTCTGCTAGGATGTAGACCACAAAAGACGCTAAAGACGAAGGTACGATGCTCTCCGGAGCTAAGAGCCGCTCCCGGGCTTCTTTCGGCAGAAGCGGCGCTAAGAGAGCACTGTGAGCGGTACAATCGTCTTTGCGCGAAGAAGCCGCTTCTTCGGCTCCGGGAGCCGGAGAGAGCGGCAGCATCGGAAAGGTGAAGAAGGAAGCTGTACAACACTGGGATTGTGTGCGCAGCTTGCCAACTGATAGAAAACAGTACCTTACCACTTTCCTGAGGTTTCCAATCACATGAATATTCGATTGGAAGCTGTTTTGGACAACTTTTCTTTCCTTCATGCCAAGCACTTGGCAGACCTCCGTGCAACGTCCAGAACACGATGGGAGATGTTTTCTGTGCTCCCGCAGGTTTTCCTTGCCAGACAGAGTGGAAAAGCTTTCTGCTAGGATGTAGACCACAAAAGACGCTAAAGACGAAGGTACGATGCTCTCCGGAGCTAAGAGCCGCTGCCGGGCTTCTTTCGGCAGAAGCGGCGCTAGGAGAGCACTGTGAGCGGTACAATCGTCTTTGCGCGAAGAAGCCGCTTCTTCGGCTCCGGGAGCCGGAGAGAGCGGCATAATCGGAAAGGTGAAGAAGGAAGCTGTACAACACTGGGATTGTGTGCGCAGCTTGCCAACTGATAGAAAACAGTACCTTACCACTTTCCTGACGTTTCCAATCACATGAATATTCGATAAGAAGCTGTTTTGGACAGCTTTCCTTTCCTTCATGCCAAACAATTGGCAGACCTCCGTGCAACGTCCAGAACACGATGGGAGATGTTTCCTGTGCTCCCGCAGGTTTTCCTTGCCAGACAGAGTGGAAAAGCTTTCTGCTAGGATGTAGACCACAAAAGACGCTAAAGACGAAGGTACGATGCTCTCCGGAGCTAAGAGCCGCTCCCGGGCTTCTTTCGGCAGAAGCGGCGCTAAGAGAGCACTGTGAGCGGTACAATCGTCTTTGCGCGAAGAAGCCGCTTCTTCGGCTCCGGGAGCCGGAGAGAGCGGCAGCATCGGAAAGGTGAAGAAGGAAGCTGTACAACACTGGGATTGTGTGCGCAGCTTGCCAACTGATAGAAAACAGTACCTTACCACTTTCCTGACGTTTCCAATCACATGAATATTCGATTGGAAGCTGTTTTGGACAACTTTTCTTTCCTTCATGCCAAACATTTGGCAGACCGCTGTGCAACGTCCAGAACACGATGGGAGATGTTTTCTGTGCTCCCGCAGGTTTTCCTTGCCAGACAGAGTGGAAAAGCTTTCTGCTAGGATGTAGACCACAAAAGACGCTAAAGACGAAGGTACGATGCTCTCCGGAGCTAAGAGCCGCTGCCGGGCTTCTTTCGGCAGAAGCGGCGCTAAGAGAGCACTGTGAGCGGTACAATGGTCTTTGCGCGAAGAAGCCGCTTCTTCGGCTCCGGGAGCCGGAGAGAGCGGCAGCATCGGAAAGGTGAAGAAGGAAGCTGTACAACACTGGGATTGTGTGCGCAGCTTGCCAACTGATAGAAAACAGTACCTTACACTTTCCTGACGTTTCCAATCACATGAATATTCGATAAGAAGCTGTTTTGGACAACTTTTCTTTCCTTCATGCCAAGCACTTGGCAGACCTCCGTGCAACGTCCAGAACACGATGGGAGATGTTTTCTGTGCTCCCGCAGGTTTTCCTTGCCAGACAGAGTGGAAAAGCTTTCTGCTAGGATGTAGACCACAAAAGACGCTAAAGACGAAGGCACGATGCTCTCCGGAGCTAAGAGCCGCTCCAGGGCTTCTTTCGGCAGAAGCGGCGCTAAGAGAGCACTGTGAGCGGTACAATGGTCTTTGCGCGAAGAAGCCGCTTCTTCGGCTCCGGGAGCCGGAGAGAGCGGCAGCATCGGAAAGGTGAAGAAGGAAGCTGTACAACACTGGGATTGTGTGCGCAGCTTGCCAACTGATAGAAAAGAGTACCTTACCACTTTCCTGACGATTCCAATCACATGAATATTCGATTGGAAGCTGTTTTGGACAACTTTTCTTTCCTTCATGCCAAACACTTGGCAGACCTCCGTGCAACGTCCAGAACACGATGGGAGATGTTTTCTGTGCTCCCGCAGGTTTTCCTTGCCAGACAGAGTGGAAAAGCTTTCTGCTAGGATGTAGACCACAAAAGACGCTAAAGACGAAGGTACGATGCTCTCCGGAGCTAAGAGCCGCTGCCGGGCTTCTTTCGGCAGAAGCGGCGCTAAGAGAGCACTGTGAGCGGTACAATCGTCTTTGCGCGAAGAAGCCGCTTCTTCGGCTCCGGGAGCCGGAGAGAGCGGCAGCATCGGAAAGGTGAAGAAGGAAGCTGTACAACACTGGGATTGTGTGCGCAGCTTGCCAACTGATAGAAAACAGTACCTTACCACTTTCCTGACGTTTCCAATCACATGAATATTCGATAAGAAGCTGTTTTGGACAGCTTTCCTTTCCTTCATGCCAAACAATTGGCAGACCTCCGTGCAACGTCCAGAACACGATGGGAGATGTTTCCTGTGCTCCCGCAGGTTTTCCTTGCCAGACAGAGTGGAAAAGCTTTCTGCTAGGATGTAGACCACAAAAGACGCTAAAGACGAAGGTACGATGCTCTCCGGAGCTAAGAGCCGCTCCCGGGCTTCTTTCGGCAGAAGCGGCGCTAAGAGAGCACTGTGAGCGGTACAATCGTCTTTGCGCGAAGAAGCCGCTTCTTCGGCTCCGAGAGCCGGAGAGAGCGGCAGCATCGGAAAGGTGAAGAAGGAAGCTGTACAACACTGGGATTGTGTGCGCAGCTTGCCAACTGATAGAAAACAGTACCTTACCACTTTCCTGACGTTTCCAATCACATGAATATTCGATTGGAAGCTGTTTTGGACAACTTTTCTTTCCTTCATGCCAAACATTTGGCAGACCGCTGTGCAACGTCCAGAACACGATGGGAGATGTTTTCTGTGCTCCCGCAGGTTTTCCTTGCCAGACAGAGTGGAAAAGCTTTCTGCTAGGATGTAGACCACAAAAGACGCTAAAGACGAAGGTACGATGCTCTCCGGAGCTAAGAGCCGCTGCCGGGCTTCTTTCGGCAGAAGCGGCGCTAAGAGAGCACTGTGAGCGGTACAATCGTCTTTGCGCGAAGAAGCCGCTTCTTCGGCTCCGGGAGCCGGAGAGAGCGGCAGCATCGGAAAGGTGAAGAAGGAAGCTGTACAACACTGGGATTGTGTGCGCAGCTTGCCAACTGATAGAAAACAGTACCTTACACTTTCCTGACGTTTCCAATCACATGAATATTCGATAAGAAGCTGTTTTGGACAACTTTTCTTTCCTTCATGCCAAGCACTTGGCAGACCTCCGTGCAACGTCCAGAACACGATGGGAGATGTTTTCTGTGCTCCCGCAGGTTTTCCTTGCCAGACAGAGTGGAAAAGCTTTCTGCTAGGATGTAGACCACAAAAGACGCTAAAGACGAAGGCACGATGCTCTCCGGAGCTAAGAGCCGCTCCAGGGCTTCTTTCGGCAGAAGCGGCGCTAAGAGAGCACTGTGAGCGGTACAATGGTCTTTGCGCGAAGAAGCCGCTTCTTCGGCTCCGGGAGCCGGAGAGAGCGGCAGCATCGGAAAGGTGAAGAAGGAAGCTGTACAACACTGGGATTGTGTGCGCAGCTTGCCAACTGATAGAAAAGAGTACCTTACCACTTTCCTGACGTTTCCAATCACATGAATATTCGATTGGAAGCTGTTTTGGACAACTTTTCTTTCCTTCATGCCAAACACTTGGCAGACCTCCGTGCAACGTCCAGAACACGATGGGAGATGTTTTCTGTGCTCCCGCAGGTTTTCCTTGCCAGACAGAGTGGAAAAGCTTTCTGCTAGGATGTAGACCACAAAAGACGCTAAAGACGAAGGTACGATGCTCTCCGGAGCTAAGAGCCGCTCCCGGGCTTCTTTCGGCAGAAGCGGCGCTAAGAGAGCACTGTGAGCGGTACAATCGTCTTTGCGCGAAGAAGCCGCTTCTTCGGCTCCGGGAGCCGGAGAGAGCGGCAGCATCGGAAAGGTGAAGAAGGAAGCTGTACAACACTGGGATTGTGTGCGCAGCTTGCCAACTGATAGAAAACAGTACCTTACAATTTCCTGACGTTTCCAATCACATGAATATTCGATTGGAAGCTGTTTTGGACAACTTTTCTTTCCTTCATGCCAAGCACTTGGCAGACCTCCGTGCAACGTCCAGAACACGATGGGAGATGTTTTCTGTGCTCCCGCAGGTTTTCCTTGCCAGACAGAGTGGAAAAGCTTTCTGCTAGGATGTAGACCACAAAAGACGCTAAAGACGAAGGTACGATGCTCTCCGGAGCTAAGCGCCGCTCCCGGGCGTCTTTCGGCAGAAGCGGCGCTAGGAGAGCACTGTGAGCGGTACAATCGTCTTTGCGCGAAGAAGCCGCTTCTTCGGCTCCGGGAGCCGGAGAGAGCGGCAGCATCGGAAAGGTGAAGAAGGAAGCTGTACAACACTGGGATTGTGTGCGCAGCTTGCCAACTGATAGAAAACAGTACCTTACCACTTTCCTGACGTTTCCAATCACATGAATATTCGATTGGAAGCTGTTTTGGACAACTTTTCTTTCCTTCATGCCAAACACTTGGCAGACCTCCGTGCAACGTCCAGAAGACGATGGGAGATGTTTTCTGTGCTCCCGCAGGTTTTCCTTGCCAGACAGAGTGGAAAAGCTTTCTGCTAGGATGTAGACCACAAAAGACGCTAAAGACGAAGGTACGATGCTCTCCGGAGCTAAGAGCCGCTGCCGGGCTTCTTTCGGCAGAAGCGGCGCTAGGAGAGCACTGTGAGCGGTACAATGGTCTTTGCGCGAAGAAGCCGCTTCTTCGGCTCCGGGAGCCGGAGAGAGCGGCAGCATCGGAAAGGTGAAGAAGGAAGCTGTACAACACTGGGATTGTGTGCGCAGCTTGCCAACTGATAGAAAACAGTACCTTACCACTTTCCTGACGTTTCCAATCACATGAATATTCGATTGGAAGCTGTTTTGGACAACTTTTCTTTCCTTCATGAAAGCACTTGGCAGACCTCCGTGCAACGTCCAGAACACGATGGGAGATGTTTCCTGTGCTCCCGCAGGTTTTCCTTGCCAGACAGAGTGGAAAAGCTTTCTGCTAGGATGTAGACCACAAAAGACGCTAAAGACGAAGGTACGATGCTCTCCGGAGCTAAGAGCCGCTCCCGGGCTTCTTTCGGCAGAAGCGGCGCTAAGAGAGCACTGTGAGCGGTACAATCGTCTTTGCGCGAAGAAGCCGCTTCTTCGGCTCCGAGAGCCGGAGAGAGCGGCAGCATCGGAAAGGTGAAGAAGGAAGCTGTACAACACTGGGATTGTGTGCGCAGCTTGCCAACTGATAGAAAACAGTACCTTACCACTTTCCTGACGTTTCCAATCACATGAATATTCCATAAGAAGCTGTTTTGGACAACTTTTCTTTCCTTCATGCCAAACATTTGGCAGACCGCTGTGCAACGTCCAGAACACGATGGGAGATGTTTTCTGTGCTCCCGCAGGTTTTCCTTGCCAGACAGAGTGGAAAAGCTTTCTGCTAGGATGTAGACCACAAAAGACGCTAAAGACGAAGGTACGATGCTCTCCGGAGCTAAGAGCCGCTCCCGGGCTTCTTTCGGCAGAAGCGGCGCTAAGAGAGCACTGTGAGCGGTACAATCGTCTTTGCGCGAAGAAGCCGCTTCTTCGGCTCCGGGAGCCGGAGAGAGCGGCAGCATCGGAAAGGTGAAGAAGGAAGCTGTACAACACTGGGATTGTGTGCGCAGCTTGCCAACTGATAGAAAACAGTACCTTACCACTTTCCTGACGTTTCCAATCACATGAATATTCGATAAGAAGCTGTTTTGGACAACTTTTCTTTCCTTCATGCCAAACACTTGGCAGACCTCCGTGCAACGTCCAGAACACGATGGGAGATGTTTTCTGTGCTCCCGCAGGTTTTCCTTGCCAGACAGAGTGGAAAAGCTTTCTGCTAGGATGTAGACCACAAAAGACGCTAAAGACGAAGGTACGATGCTCTCCGGAGCTAAGAGCCGCTCCCGGGCTTCTTTCGGCAGAAGCGGCGCTAAGAGAGCACTGTGAGCGGTACAATCGTCTTTGCGCGAAGAAGCCGCTTCTTCGGCTCCGGGAGCCGGAGAGAGCGGCAGCATCGGAAAGGTGAAGAAGGAAGCTGTACAACACTGGGATTGTGTGCGCAGCTTGCCAACTGATAGAAAACAGTACCTTACACTTTCCTGACGTTTCCAATCACATGAATATTCGATAAGAAGCTGTTTTGGACAACTTTTCTTTCCTTCATGCCAAACACTTGGCAGACCGCTGTGCAACGTCCAGAACACGATGGGAGATGTTTTCTGTGCTCCCGCAGGTTTTCCTTGCCTGACAGATTGGAAAAGCTTTCTGCTAGGATGTAGACCACAAAAGACGCTAAAGACGAAAGTACGATGCTCTCCAGAGCTAAGAGCCGCTCCCGGGCTTCTTTCGGCAGAAGCGGCGCTAAGAGAGCACTGTGAGCGGTACAATCGTCTTTGCGCGAAGGAGCCGCTTCTTCGGCTCCGAGAGCCGGAGAGAGCGGCAGCATCGGAAAGGTGAAGAAGGAAGCTGTACAACACTGGGATTGTGTGCGCAGCTTGCCAACTGATAGAAAACAGTACCTTACCACTTTCCTGACGTTTCCAATCACATGAATATTCGATTGGAAGCTGTTTTGGACAACTTTTCTTTCCTTCATGCCAAACATTTGGCAGACCGCTGTGCAACGTCCAGAACACGATGGGAGATGTTTTCTGTGCTCCCGCAGGTTTTCCTTGCCAGACAGAGTGGAAAAGCTTTCTGCTAGGATGTAGACCACAAAAGACGCTAAAGACGAAGGTACGATGCTCTCCGGAGCTAAGAGCCGCTCCCGGGCTTCTTTCGGCAGAAGCCGAGCTAAGAGAGCACTGTGAGCGGTACAATCGTCTTTGCGCGAAGAAGCCGCTTCTTCGGCTCCGGGAGCCGGAGAGAGCGGCAGCATCGGAAAGGTGAAGAAGGAAGCTGTACAACACTGGGATTGTGTGCGCAGCTTGCCAACTGATAGAAAACAGTACCTTACCACTTTCCTGACGTTTCCAATCACATGAATATTCGATTGGAAGCTGTTTTGGACAACTTTTCTTTCCTTCATGCCAAGCACTTGGCAGACCTCCGTGCAACGTCCAGAACACGATGGGAGATATTTTCTGTGCTCCCGCAGGTTTTCCTTGCCAGACAGAGTGGAAAAGCTTTCTGCTAGGATGTAGACCACAAAAGACGCTAAAGACGAAGGTACGATGCTCTCCGGAGCTAAGAGCCGCTGCCGGGCTTCTTTCGGCAGAAGCGGCGCTAAGAGAGCACTGTGAGCGGTACAATCGTCTTTGCGCGAAGAAGCCGCTTCTTCGGCTCCGGGAGCCGGAGAGAGCGGCAGCATCGGAAAGGTGAAGAAGGAAGCTGTACAACACTGGGATTGTGTGCGCAGCTTGCCAACTGATAGAAAACAGTACCTTACCACTTTCCTGACGTTTCCAATCACATGAATATTCGATTGGAAGCTGTTTTGGACAACTTTTCTTTCCTTCATGCCAAACACTTGGCAGACCTCCGTGCAACGTCCAGAACACGATGGGAGATGTTTTCTGTGCTCCCGCAGGTTTTCCTTGCCAGACAGAGTGGAAAAGCTTTCTGCTAGGATGTAGACCACAAAAGACGCTAAAGACGAAGGTACGATGCTCTCCGGAGCTAAGAGCCGCTCCCGGGCTTCTTTCGGCAGAAGCGGCGCTAAGAGAGCATTGTGAGCGGCAGAATCGTCTTTGCGCGAAGAAGCCGCTTCTTCGGCTCCGGGAGCCGGAGAGAGCGGCAGCATCGGAAAGGTGAAGAAGGAAGCTGTACAACACTGGGATTGTGTGCGCAGCTTGCCAACTGATAGAAAACAGTACCTTACCACTTTCCTGACGTTTCCAATCACATGAATATTCGATTGGAAGCTGTTTTGGACAACTTTTCTTTCCTTCATGCCAAACACTTGGCAGACCTCCGTGCAACGTCCAGAACACGATGGGAGATATTTTCTGTGCTCCCGCAGGTTTTCCTTGCCAGACAGAGTGGAAAAGCTTTCTGCTAGGATGTAGACCACAAAAGACGCTAAAGACGAAGGTACGATGCTCTCCGGAGCTAAGAGCCGCTGCCGGGCTTCTTTCGGCAGAAGCGGCGCTAAGAGAGCACTGTGAGCGGTACAATGGTCTTTGCGCGAAGAAGCCGCTTCTTCGGCTCCGGGAGCCGGAGAGAGCGGCAGCATCGGAAAGGTGAAGAAGGAAGCTGTACAACACTGGGATTGTGTGCGCAGCTTGCCAACTGATAGAAAACAGTACCTTACCACTTTCCTGACGTTTCCAATCACATGAATATTCGATTGGAAGCTGTTTTGGACAACTTTTCTTTCCTTCATGCCAAACACTTGGCAGACCTCCGTGCAACGTCCAGAACACGATGGGAGATGTTTTCTGTGCTCCCGCAGGTTTTCCTTGCCAGACAGAGTGGAAAAGCTTTCTGCTAGGATGTAGACCACAAAAGACGCTAAAGACGAAGGTACGATGCTCTCCGGAGCTAAGAGCCGCTCCCGGGCTTCTTTCGGCAGAAGCGGCGCTAAGAGAGCATTGTGAGCGGCAGAATCGTCTTTGCGCGAAGAAGCCGCTTCTTCGGCTCCGGGAGCCGGAGAGAGCGGCAGCATCGGAAAGGTGAAGAAGGAAGCTGTACAACACTGGGATTGTGTGCGCAGCTTGCCAACTGATAGAAAACAGTACCTTACCACTTTCCTGACGTTTCCAATCACATGAATATTCGATTGGAAGCTGTTTTGGACAACTTTTCTTTCCTTCATGCCAAACATTTGGCAGACCGCTGTGCAACGTCCAGAACACGATGGGAGATGTTTTCTGTGCTCCCGCAGGTTTTCCTTGCCAGACAGAGTGGAAAAGCTTTCTGCTAGGATGTAGACCACAAAAGACGCTAAAGACGAAAGTACGATGCTCTCCAGAGCTAAGAGCCGCTCCCGGGCTTCTTTCGGCAGAAGCGGCGCTAAGAGAGCACTGTGAGCGGTACAATCGTCTTTGCGCGAAGAAGCCGCTTCTTCGGCTCCGGGAGCCGGAGAGAGCGGCAGCATCGGAAAGGTGAAGAAGGAAGCTGTACAACACTGGGATTGTGTGCGCAGCTTGCCAACTGATAGAAAACAGTACCTTACACGTTCCTGACGTTTCCAATCACATGAATATTCGATTGGAAGCTGTTTTGGACAACTTTCCTTTCCTTCATGCCAAACACTTGGCAGACCTCCGTGCAACGTCCAGAACACGATGGGAGATGTTTTCTGTGCTCCCGCAGGTTTTCCTTGCCAGACAGATTGGAAAAGCTTTCTGCTAGGATGTAGACCACAAAAGACGCTAAAGACGAAGGTACGATGCTCTCCGGAGCTAAGAGCCGCTGCCGGGCTTCTTTCGGCAGAAGCGGCGCTAAGAGAGCACTGTGAGCGGTACAATCGTCTTTGCGCGAAGAAGCCGCTTCTTCGGCTCCGGGAGCCGGAGAGAGCGGCAGCATCGGAAAGGTGAAGAAGGAAGCTGTACAACACTGGGATTGTGTGCGCAGCTTGCCAACTGATAGAAAACAGTACCTTACCACTTTCCTGACGTTTCCAATCACATGAATATTCGATTGGAAGCTGTTTTGGACAACTTTTCTTTCCTTCATGCCAAACACTTCGCAGACCGCTGTGCAAAGTCCAGAACGCGATGGGAGATGTTTTCTGTGCTCCCGCAGGTTTTCCTTGCCAGACAGAGTGGAAAAGCTTTCTGCTAGGATGTAGACCACAAAAGACGCTAAAGACGAAGGTACGATGCTCTCCGGAGCTAAGAGCCGCTCCCGGGCTTCTTTCGGCAGAAGCGGCGCTAAGAGAGCACTGTGAGCGGTACAATCGTCTTTGCGCGAAGAAGCCGCTTCTTCGGCTCCGGGAGCCGGAGAGAGCGGCAGCATCGGAAAGGTGAAGAAGGAAGCTGTACAACACTGGGATTGTGTGCGCAGCTTGCCAACTGATAGAAAACAGTACCTTACCACTTTCCTGACGTTTCCAATCACATGAATATTCGATTGGAAGCTGTTTTGGACAACTTTTCTTTCCTTCATGCCAAGCACTTGGCAGACCTCCGTGCAACGTCCAGAACACGATGGGAGATGTTTTCTGTGCTCCCGCAGGTTTTCCTTGCCAGACAGAGTGGAAAAGCTTTCTGCTAGGATGTAGACCACAAAAGACGCTAAAGACGAAGGTACGATGCTCTCCGGAGCTAAGAGCCGCTCCCGGGCTTCTTTCGGCAGAAGCCGCGCTAAGAGAGCACTGTGAGCGGTACAATCGTCTTTGCGCGAAGAAGCCGCTTCTTCGGCTCCGGGAGCCGGAGAGAGCGGCAGCATCGGAAAGGTGAAGAAGGAAGCTGTACAACACTGGGATTGTGTGCGCAGCTTGCCAACTGATAGAAAACAGTACCTTACACTTTCCTGACGTTTCCAATCACATGAATATTCGATTGGAAGCTGTTTTGGACAACTTTCCTTTCCTTCATGCCAAACACTTGGCAGACCTCCGTGCAACGTCCAGAACACGATGGGAGATGTTTTCTGTGCTCCCGCAGGTTTTCCTTGCCAGACAGATTGGAAAAGCTTTCTGCGAGGATGTAGACCACAAAAGACGCTAAAGACGAAGGTACGATGCTCTCCGGAGCTAAGAGCCCCTCCCGGGCTTCTTTCGGCAGAAGCGGCGCTAAGAGAGCACTGTGAGCGGTACAATCGTCTTTGCGCGAAGAAGCCGCTTCTTCGGCTCCGGGAGCCGGAGAGAGCGGCAGCATCGGAAAGGTGAAGAAGGAAGATGTACAACACTGGGATTGTGTGCGCAACTTTGCAACTGATAGAAAACAGTACCTTACACTTTCCTGACGTTTCCAATCACATGAATATTCGATAAGAAGCTGTTTTGGACAGCTTTCCTTTCCTTCATGCCAAACAATTGGCAGACCTCCGTGCAACGTCCAGAACACGATGGGAGATGTTTCCTGTGCTCCCGCAGGTTTTCCTTGCCAGACAGAGTGGAAAAGCTTTCTGCTAGGATGTAGACCACAAAAGACGCTAAAGACGAAGATACGATGCTCTCCGGAGCTAAGAGCCGCTCCCGGGCTTCTTTCGGCAGAAGCGGCGCTAAGAGAGCACTGTGAGCGGTACAATCGTCTTTGCGCGAAGAAGCCGCTTCTTCGGCTCCGAGAGCCGGAGAGAGCGGCAGCATCGGAAAGGTGAAGAAGGAAGCTGTACAACACTGGGATTGTGTGCGCAGCTTGCCAACTGATAGAAAACAGTACCTTACCACTTTCCTGACGTTTCCAATCACATGAATATTCGATTGGAAGCTGTTTTGGACAACTTTTCTTTCCTTCATGCCAAACATTTGGCAGACCGCTGTGCAACGTCCAGAACACGATGGGAGATGTTTTCTGTGCTCCCGCAGGTTTTCCTTGCCAGACAGAGTGGAAAAGCTTTCTGCTAGGATGTAGACCACAAAAGACGCTAAAGACGAAGGTACGATGCTCTCTGGAGCTAAGAGCCGCTCCCGGGCTTCTTTCGGCAGAAGCGGCGCTAAGAGAGCACTGTGAGCGGTACAATCGTCTTTGCGCGAAGAAGCCGCTTCTTCGGCTCCGGGAGCCGGAGAGAGCGGCAGCATCGGAAAGGTGAAGAAGGAAGCTGTACAACACTGGGATTGTGTGCGCAGCTTGCCAACTGATAGAAAACAGTACCTTACCACTTTCCTGACGTTTCCAATCCCATGAATATTCGATTGGAAGCTGTTTTGGACAACTTTTCTTTCCTTCATGCCAACCACTTGGCAGACCTCCGTGCAACGTCCAGAACACGATGGGAGATATTTTCTGTGCTCCCGCAGGTTTTCCTTGCCAGACAGAGTGGAAAAGCTTTCTGCTAGGATGTAGACCACAAAAGACGCTAAAGACGAAGGTACGATGCTCTCCGGAGCTAAGAGCCGCTCCCGGGCTTCTTTCGGCAGAAGCGGCGCTAAGAGAGCATTGTGAGCGGCAGAATCGTCTTTGCGCGAAGAGGCCGCTTCTTCGGCTCCGGGAGCCGGAGAGAGCGGCAGCATCGGAAAGGTGAAGAAGGAAGCTGTACAACACTGGGATTGTGTGCGCAGCTTGCCAACTGATAGAAAACAGTACCTTACCACTTTCCTGACGTTTCCAATCACATGAATATTCGATTGGAAGCTGTTTTGGACAACTTTTCTTTCCTTCATGCCAAACACTTGGCAGACCTCCGTGCAACGTCCAGAACACGATGGGAGATGTTTTCTGTGCTCCCGCAGGTTTTCCTTGCCAGACAGAGTGGAAAAGCTTTCTGCTAGGATGTAGACCACAAAAGACGCTAAAGACGAAAGTACGATGCTCTCCAGAGCTAAGAGCCGCTCCCGGGCTTCTTTCGGCAGAAGCGGCGCTAAGAGAGCACTGTGAGCGGTACAATCGTCTTTGCGCGAAGAAGCCGCTTCTTCGGCTCCGGGAGCCGGAGAGAGCGGCAGCATCGGAAAGGTGAAGAAGGAAGCTGTACAACACTGGGATTGTGTGCGCAGCTTGCTAACTGATAGAAAACAGTACCTTACACTTTCCTGACGTTTCCAATCACATGAATATTCGATTGGAAGCTGTTTTGGACAACTTTCCTTTCCTTCATGCCAAACACTTGGCAGACCGCTGTGCAACGTCCAGAACACGATGGGAGATGTTTTCTGTGCTCCCGCAGGTTTTCCTTGCCAGACAGATTGGAAAAGCTTTCTGCTAGGATGTAGACCACAAAAGACGCTAAAGACGAAGGTACGATGCTCTCCGGAGCTAAGAGCCGCTCCCGGGCTTCTTTCGGCAGAAGCGGCGCTAAGAGAGCACTGTGAGCGGTACAATCGTCTTTGCGCGAAGAAGCCGCTTCTTCGGCTCCGGGAGCCGGAGAGAGCGGCAGCATCGGAAAGGTGAAGAAGGAAGCTGTACAACACTGGGATTGTGTGCGCAGCTTGCCAACTGATAGAAAACAGTACCTTACCACTTTCCTGACGTTTCCAATCACATGAATATTCGATTGGAAGCTGTTTTGGACAACTTTTCTTTCCTTCATGCCAAACACTTGGCAGACCGCTGTGCAACGTCCAGAACGCGATGGGAGATGTTTTCTGTGCTCCCGCAGGTTTTCCTTGCCAGACAGAGTGGAAAAGCTTTCTGCTAGGATGTAGACCACAAAAGACGCTAAAGACGAAGGTACGATGCTCTCCGGAGCTAAGAGCCGCTCCCGGGCTTCTTTCGGCAGAAGCGGCGCTAAGAGAGCACTGTGAGCGGTACAATCGTCTTTGCGCGAAGAAGCCGCTTCTTCGGCTCCGGGAGCCGGAGAGAGCGGCAGCATCGGAAAGGTGAAGAAGGAAGCTGTACAACACTGGGATTGTGTGCGCAGCTTGCCAACTGATAGAAAACAGTACCTTACCACTTTCCTGACGTTTCCAATCACATGAATATTCGATTGGAAGCTGTTTTGGACAACTTTTCTTTCCTTCATGCCAAGCACTTGGCAGACCTCCGTGCAACGTCCAGAACACGATGGGAGATGTTTTCTGTGCTCCCGCAGGTTTTCCTTGCCAGACAGAGTGGAAAAGCTTTCTGCTAGGATGTAGACCACAAAAGACGCTAAAGACGAAGGTACGATGCTCTCCGGAGCTAAGAGCCGCTCCCGGGCTTCTTTCGGCAGAAGCCGCGCTAAGAGAGCACTGTGAGCGGTACAATCGTCTTTGTGCGAAGAAGCCGCTTCTTCGGCTCCGGGAGCCGGAGAGAGCGGCAGCATCGGAAAGGTGAAGAAGGAAGCTGTACAACACTGGGATTGTGTGCGCAGCTTGCCAACTGATAGAAAAGAGTACCTTACCACTTTCCTGACGTTTCCAATCACATGAATATTCGATTGGAAGCTGTTTTGGACAACTTTTCTTTCCTTCATGCCAAACATTTGGCAGACCGCTGTGCAACGTCCAGAACACGATGGGAGATGTTTTCTGTGCTCCCGCAGGTTTTCCTTGCCAGACAGATTGGAAAAGCTTTCTGCTAGGATGTAGACCACAAAAGACGCTAAAGACGAAAGTACGATGCTCTCCAGAGCTAAGAGCCGCTCCCGGGCTTCTTTCGGCAGAAGCGGCGCTAAGAGAGCACTGTGAGCGGTACAATCGTCTTTGCGCGAAGAAGCCGCTTCTTCGGCTCCGGGAGCCGGAGAGAGCGGCAGCATCGGAAAGGTGAAGAAGGAAGCTGTACAACACTGGGATTGTGTGCGCAGCTTGCCAACTGATAGAAAACAGTACCTTACACGTTCCTGACGTTTCCAATCACATGAATATTCGATTGGAAGCTGTTTTGGACAACTTTCCTTTCCTTCATGCCAAACACTTGGCAGACCTCCGTGCAACGTCCAGAACACGATGGGAGATGTTTTCTGTGCTCCCGCAGGTTTTCCTTGCCAGACAGATTGGAAAAGCTTTCTGCTAGGATGTAGACCACAAAAGACGCTAAAGACGAAGGTACGATGCTCTCCGGAGCTAAGAGCCGCTGCCGGGCTTCTTTCGGCAGAAGCGGCGCTAAGAGAGCACTGTGAGCGGTACAATCGTCTTTGCGCGAAGAAGCCGCTTCTTCGGCTCCGGGAGCCGGAGAGAGCGGCAGCATCGGAAAGGTGAAGAAGGAAGCTGTACAACACTGGGATTGTGTGCGCAGCTTGCCAACTGATAGAAAACAGTACCTTACCACTTTCCTGACGTTTCCAATCACATGAATATTCGATTGGAAGCTGTTTTGGACAACTTTTCTTTCCTTCATGCCAAACACTTGGCAGACCTCCGTGCAACGTCCAGAACACGATGGGAGATGTTTTCTGTGCTCCCGCAGGTTTTCCTTGCCAGACAGAGTGGAAAAGCTTTCTGCTAGGATGTAGACCACAAAAGACGCTAAAGACGAAGGTACGATGCTCTCCGGAGCTAAGAGCCGCTCCCGGGCTTCTTTCGGCAGAAGCGGCGCTAAGAGAGCACTGTGAGCGGTACAATCGTCTTTGCGCGAAGAAGCCGCTTCTTCGGCTCCGGGAGCCGGAGAGAGCGGCAGCATCGGAAAGGTGAAGAAGGAAGCTGTACAACACTGGGATTGTGTGCGCAGCTTGCCAACTGATAGAAAACAGTACCTTACCACTTTCCTGAGGTTTCCAATCACATGAATATTCGATTGGAAGCTGTTTTGGACAACTTTTCTTTCCTTCATGCCAAGCACTTGGCAGACCTCCGTGCAACGTCCAGAACACGATGGGAGATGTTTTCTGTGCTCCCGCAGGTTTTCCTTGCCAGACAGAGTGGAAAAGCTTTCTGCTAGGATGTAGACCACAAAAGACGCTAAAGACGAAGGTACGATGCTCTCCGGAGCTAAGAGCCGCTGCCGGGCTTCTTTCGGCAGAAGCGGCGCTAGGAGAGCACTGTGAGCGGTACAATCGTCTTTGCGCGAAGAAGCCGCTTCTTCGGCTCCGGGAGCCGGAGAGAGCGGCAGCATCGGAAAGGTGAAGAAGGAAGCTGTACAACACTGGGATTGTGTGCGCAGCTTGCCAACTGATAGAAAACAGTACCTTACACTTTCCTGACGTTTCCAATCACATGAATATTCGATTGGAAGCTGTTTTGGACAACTTTTCTTTCCTTCATGCCAAACACTTGGCAGACCTCCGTGCAACGTCCAGAACACGATGGGAGATGTTTTCTGTGCTCCCGCAGGTTTTCCTTGCCAGACAGAGTGGAAAAGCTTTCTGCTAGGATGTAGACCACAAAAGACGCTAAAGACGAAGGTACGATGCTCTCCGGAGCTAAGAGCCGCTCCCGGGCTTCTTTCGGCAGAAGCGGCGCTAAAAGAGCACTGTGAGCGGTACAATCGTCTTTGCGCGAAGAAGCCGCTTCTTCGGCTCCGGGAGCCGGAGAGAGCGGCAGCATCGGAAAGGTGAAGAAGGAAGCTGTACAACACTGGGATTGTGTGCGCAGCTTGCCAACTGATAGAAAACAGTACCTTACCACTTTCCTGACGTTTCCAATCACATGAATATTCGATTGGAAGCTGTTTTGGACAACTTTTCTTTCCTTCATGCCAAACACTTGGCAGGACCTCCGTGCAACGTCCAGAACACGATGGGAGATGTTTTCTGTGCTCCCGCAGGTTTTTCTTGCCAGACAGAGTGGAAAAGCTTTCTGCTAGGATGTAGACCACAAAAGACGCTAAAGACGAAGGTACGATGCTCTCCGGAGCTAAGAGCCGCTGCCGGGCTTCTTTCGGCAGAAGCGGCGCTAAGAGAGCACTGTGAGCGGTACAATCGTCTTTGCGCGAAGAAGCCGCTTCTTCGGCTCCGGGAGCCGGAGAGAGCGGCAGCATCGGAAAGGTGAAGAAGGAAGCTGTACAACACTGGGATTGTGTGCTCAACTTGCCAACTGATAGAAAACAGTACCTTACCACTTTCCTGACGTTTCCAATCACATGAATATTCGATTGGAAGCTGTTTTGGACAACTTTTCTTTCCTTCATGCCAAACACTTGGCAGACCTCCGTGCAACGTCCAGAACACGATGGGAGATGTTTTCTGTGCTCCCGCAGGTTTTCCTTGCCAGACAGAGTGGAAAAGCTTTCTGCTAGGATGTAGACCACAAAAGACGCTAAAGACGAAGGTACGATGCTCTCCGGAGCTAAGCGCCGCTGCCGGGCTTCTTTCGGCAGAAGCGGCGCTAAGAGAGCACTGTGAGCGGTACAATCGTCTTTGCGCGAAGAAGCCGCTTCTTCGGCTCCGGGAGCCGGAGAGAGCGGCAGCATCGGAAAGGTGAAGAAGGAAGCTGTACAACACTGGGATTGTGTGCGCAGCTTGCCAACTGATAGAAAACAGTACCTTACCACTTTCCTGACGTTTCCAATCACATGAATATTCGATTGGAAGCTGTTTTGGACAACTTTTCTTTCCTTCATGCCAAGCACTTGGCAGACCTCCGTGCAACGTCCAGAACACGATGGGAGATGTTTTCTGTGCTCCCGCAGGTTTTCCTTGCCAGACAGAGTGGAAAAGCTTTCTGCTAGGATGTAGACCACAAAAGACGCTAAAGACGAAGGTACGATGCTCTCCGGAGCTAAGAGCCGCTCCCGGGCTTCTTTCGGCAGAAGCCGCGCTAAGAGAGCACTGTGAGCGGTACAATCGTCTTTGCGCGAAGAAGCCGCTTCTTCGGCTCCGGGAGCCGGAGAGAGCGGCAGCATCGGAAAGGTGAAGAAGGAAGCTGTACAACACTGGGATTGTGTGCGCAGCTTGCCAACTGATAGAAAACAGTACCTTACACTTTCCTGACGTTTCCAATCACATGAATATTCGATTGGAAGCTGTTTTGGACAACTTTCCTTTCCTTCATGCCAAACACTTGGCAGACCTCCGTGCAACGTCCAGAACACGATGGGAGATGTTTTCTGTGCTCCCGCAGGTTTTCCTTGCCAGACAGATTGGAAAAGCTTTCTGCGAGGATGTAGACCACAAAAGACGCTAAAGACGAAGGTACGATGCTCTCCGGAGCTAAGAGCCCCTCCCGGGCTTCTTTCGGCAGAAGCGGCGCTAAGAGAGCACTGTGAGCGGTACAATCGTCTTTGCGCGAAGAAGCCGCTTCTTCGGCTCCGGGAGCCGGAGAGAGCGGCAGCATCGGAAAGGTGAAGAAGGAAGATGTACAACACTGGGATTGTGTGCGCAACTTTGCAACTGATAGAAAACAGTACCTTACACTTTCCTGACGTTTCCAATCACATGAATATTCGATAAGAAGCTGTTTTGGACAGCTTTCCTTTCCTTCATGCCAAACAATTGGCAGACCTCCGTGCAACGTCCAGAACACGATGGGAGATGTTTCCTGTGCTCCCGCAGGTTTTCCTTGCCAGACAGAGTGGAAAAGCTTTCTGCTAGGATGTAGACCACAAAAGACGCTAAAGACGAAGATACGATGCTCTCCGGAGCTAAGAGCCGCTCCCGGGCTTCTTTCGGCAGAAGCGGCGCTAAGAGAGCACTGTGAGCGGTACAATCGTCTTTGCGCGAAGAAGCCGCTTCTTCGGCTCCGAGAGCCGGAGAGAGCGGCAGCATCGGAAAGGTGAAGAAGGAAGCTGTACAACACTGGGATTGTGTGCGCAGCTTGCCAACTGATAGAAAACAGTACCTTACCACTTTCCTGACGTTTCCAATCACATGAATATTCGATTGGAAGCTGTTTTGGACAACTTTTCTTTCCTTCATGCCAAACATTTGGCAGACCGCTGTGCAACGTCCAGAACACGATGGGAGATGTTTTCTGTGCTCCCGCAGGTTTTCCTTGCCAGACAGAGTGGAAAAGCTTTCTGCTAGGATGTAGACCACAAAAGACGCTAAAGACGAAGGTACGATGCTCTCTGGAGCTAAGAGCCGCTCCCGGGCTTCTTTCGGCAGAAGCGGCGCTAAGAGAGCACTGTGAGCGGTACAATCGTCTTTGCGCGAAGAAGCCGCTTCTTCGGCTCCGGGAGCCGGAGAGAGCGGCAGCATCGGAAAGGTGAAGAAGGAAGCTGTACAACACTGGGATTGTGTGCGCAGCTTGCCAACTGATAGAAAACAGTACCTTACCACTTTCCTGACGTTTCCA
Source organism: Ammospiza nelsoni (assembly GCF_027579445.1). Classification (NCBI taxonomy): domain Eukaryota; kingdom Metazoa; phylum Chordata; class Aves; order Passeriformes; family Passerellidae; genus Ammospiza; species Ammospiza nelsoni. Next base: position 5,238,634 of record NC_080638.1, read on the forward strand.
ATCCCATGAATATTCGATTGGAAGCTGTTTTGGACAACTTTTCTTTCCTTCATGCCAACCACTTGGCAGACCTCCGTGCAACGTCCAGAACACGATGGGAGATATTTTCTGTGCTCCCGCAGGTTTTCCTTGCCAGACAGAGTGGAAAAGCTTTCTGCTAGGATGTAGACCACAAAAGACGCTAAAGACGAAGGTACGATGCTCTCCGGAGCTAAGAGCCGCTCCCGGGCTTCTTTCGGCAGAAGCGGCGCTAAGAGAGCATTGTGAGCGGCAGAATCGTCTTTGCGCGAAGAGGCCGCTTCTTCGGCTCCGGGAGCCGGAGAGAGCGGCAGCATCGGAAAGGTGAAGAAGGAAGCTGTACAACACTGGGATTGTGTGCGCAGCTTGCCAACTGATAGAAAACAGTACCTTACCACTTTCCTGACGTTTCCAATCACATGAATATTCGATTGGAAGCTGTTTTGGACAACTTTTCTTTCCTTCATGCCAAACACTTGGCAGACCTCCGTGCAACGTCCAGAACACGATGGGAGATGTTTTCTGTGCTCCCGCAGGTTTTCCTTGCCAGACAGAGTGGAAAAGCTTTCTGCTAGGATGTAGACCACAAAAGACGCTAAAGACGAAAGTACGATGCTCTCCAGAGCTAAGAGCCGCTCCCGGGCTTCTTTCGGCAGAAGCGGCGCTAAGAGAGCACTGTGAGCGGTACAATCGTCTTTGCGCGAAGAAGCCGCTTCTTCGGCTCCGGGAGCCGGAGAGAGCGGCAGCATCGGAAAGGTGAAGAAGGAAGCTGTACAACACTGGGATTGTGTGCGCAGCTTGCTAACTGATAGAAAACAGTACCTTACACTTTCCTGACGTTTCCAATCACATGAATATTCGATTGGAAGCTGTTTTGGACAACTTTCCTTTCCTTCATGCCAAACACTTGGCAGACCTCCGTGCAACGTCCAGAACACGATGGGAGATGTTTTCTGTGCTCCCGCAGGTTTTCCTTGCCAGACAGATTGGAAAAGCTTTCTGCTAGGATGTAGACCACAAAAGACGCTAAAGACGAAGGTACGATGCTCTCCGGAGCTAAGAGCCGCTCCCGGGCTTCTTTCGGCAGAAGCGGCGCTAAGAGAGCACTGTGAGCGGTACAATCGTCTTTGCGCGAAGAAGCCGCTTCTTCGGCTCCGGGAGCCGGAGAGAGCGGCAGCATCGGAAAGGTGAAGAAGGAAGCTGTACAACACTGGGATTGTGTGCGCAGCTTGCCAACTGATAGAAAACAGTACCTTACCACTTTCCTGACGTTTCCAATCACATGAATATTCGATTGGAAGCTGTTTTGGACAACTTTTCTTTCCTTCATGCCAAACACTTGGCAGACCGCTGTGCAACGTCCAGAACGCGATGGGAGATGTTTTCTGTGCTCCCGCAGGTTTTCCTTGCCAGACAGAGTGGAAAAGCTTTCTGCTAGGATGTAGACCACAAAAGACGCTAAAGACGAAGGTACGATGCTCTCCGGAGCTAAGAGCCGCTCCCGGGCTTCTTTCGGCAGAAGCGGCGCTAAGAGAGCACTGTGAGCGGTACAATCGTCTTTGCGCGAAGAAGCCGCTTCTTCGGCTCCGGGAGCCGGAGAGAGCGGCAGCATCGGAAAGGTGAAGAAGGAAGCTGTACAACACTGGGATTGTGTGCGCAGCTTGCCAACTGATAGAAAACAGTACCTTACCACTTTCCTGACGTTTCCAATCACATGAATATTCGATTGGAAGCTGTTTTGGACAACTTTTCTTTCCTTCATGCCAAGCACTTGGCAGACCTCCGTGCAACGTCCAGAACACGATGGGAGATGTTTTCTGTGCTCCCGCAGGTTTTCCTTGCCAGACAGAGTGGAAAAGCTTTCTGCTAGGATGTAGACCACAAAAGACGCTAAAGACGAAGGTACGATGCTCTCCGGAGCTAAGAGCCGCTCCCGGGCTTCTTTCGGCAGAAGCCGCGCTAAGAGAGCACTGTGAGCGGTACAATCGTCTTTGTGCGAAGAAGCCGCTTCTTCGGCTCCGGGAGCCGGAGAGAGCGGCAGCATCGGAAAGGTGAAGAAGGAAGCTGTACAACACTGGGATTGTGTGCGCAGCTTGCCAACTGATAGAAAAGAGTACCTTACCACTTTCCTGACGTTTCCAATCACATGAATATTCGATTGGAAGCTGTTTTGGACAACTTTTCTTTCCTTCATGCCAAGCACTTGGCAGACCTCCGTGCAACGTCCAGAACACGATGGGAGATGTTTTCTGTGCTCCCGCAGGTTTTCCTTGCCAGACAGATTGGAAAAGCTTTCTGCTAGGATGTAGACCACAAAAGACGCTAAAGACGAAAGTACGATGCTCTCCAGAGCTAAGAGCCGCTCCCGGGCTTCTTTCGGCAGAAGCCGCGCTAAGAGAGCACTGTGAGCGGTACAATCGTCTTTGCGCGAAGAAGCCGCTTCTTCGGCTCCGGGAGCCGGAGAGAGCGGCAGCATCGGAAAGGTGAAGAAGGAAGCTGTACAACACTGGGATTGTGTGCGCAGCTTGCCAACTGATAGAAAACAGTACCTTACACGTTCCTGACGTTTCCAATCACATGAATATTCGATTGGAAGCTGTTTTGGACAACTTTCCTTTCCTTCATGCCAAACACTTGGCAGACCTCCGTGCAACGTCCAGAACACGATGGGAGATGTTTTCTGTGCTCCCGCAGGTTTTCCTTGCCAGACAGATTGGAAAAGCTTTCTGCTAGGATGTAGACCACAAAAGACGCTAAAGACGAAGGTACGATGCTCTCCGGAGCTAAGAGCCGCTGCCGGGCTTCTTTCGGCAGAAGCGGCGCTAAGAGAGCACTGTGAGCGGTACAATCGTCTTTGCGCGAAGAAGCCGCTTCTTCGGCTCCGGGAGCCGGAGAGAGCGGCAGCATCGGAAAGGTGAAGAAGGAAGCTGTACAACACTGGGATTGTGTGCGCAGCTTGCCAACTGATAGAAAACAGTACCTTACCACTTTCCTGACGTTTCCAATCACATGAATATTCGATTGGAAGCTGTTTTGGACAACTTTTCTTTCCTTCATGCCAAACACTTGGCAGACCTCCGTGCAACGTCCAGAACACGATGGGAGATGTTTTCTGTGCTCCCGCAGGTTTTCCTTGCCAGACAGAGTGGAAAAGCTTTCTGCTAGGATGTAGACCACAAAAGACGCTAAAGACGAAGGTACGATGCTCTCCGGAGCTAAGAGCCGCTCCCGGGCTTCTTTCGGCAGAAGCGGCGCTAAGAGAGCACTGTGAGCGGTACAATCGTCTTTGCGCGAAGAAGCCGCTTCTTCGGCTCCGGGAGCCGGAGAGAGCGGCAGCATCGGAAAGGTGAAGAAGGAAGCTGTACAACACTGGGATTGTGTGCGCAGCTTGCCAACTGATAGAAAACAGTACCTTACCACTTTCCTGAGGTTTCCAATCACATGAATATTCGATTGGAAGCTGTTTTGGACAACTTTTCTTTCCTTCATGCCAAGCACTTGGCAGACCTCCGTGCAACGTCCAGAACACGATGGGAGATGTTTTCTGTGCTCCCGCAGGTTTTCCTTGCCAGACAGAGTGGAAAAGCTTTCTGCTAGGATGTAGACCACAAAAGACGCTAAAGACGAAGGTACGATGCTCTCCGGAGCTAAGAGCCGCTGCCGGGCTTCTTTCGGCAGAAGCGGCGCTAGGAGAGCACTGTGAGCGGTACAATCGTCTTTGCGCGAAGAAGCCGCTTCTTCGGCTCCGGGAGCCGGAGAGAGCGGCAGCATCGGAAAGGTGAAGAAGGAAGCTGTACAACACTGGGATTGTGTGCGCAGCTTGCCAACTGATAGAAAACAGTACCTTACACTTTCCTGACGTTTCCAATCACATGAATATTCGATTGGAAGCTGTTTTGGACAACTTTTCTTTCCTTCATGCCAAACACTTGGCAGACCTCCGTGCAACGTCCAGAACACGATGGGAGATGTTTTCTGTGCTCCCGCAGGTTTTCCTTGCCAGACAGAGTGGAAAAGCTTTCTGCTAGGATGTAGACCACAAAAGACGCTAAAGACGAAGGTACGATGCTCTCCGGAGCTAAGAGCCGCTCCCGGGCTTCTTTCGGCAGAAGCGGCGCTAAAAGAGCACTGTGAGCGGTACAATCGTCTTTGCGCGAAGAAGCCGCTTCTTCGGCTCCGGGAGCCGGAGAGAGCGGCAGCATCGGAAAGGTGAAGAAGGAAGCTGTACAACACTGGGATTGTGTGCGCAGCTTGCCAACTGATAGAAAACAGTACCTTACCACTTTCCTGACGTTTCCAATCACATGAATATTCGATTGGAAGCTGTTTTGGACAACTTTTCTTTCCTTCATGCCAAACACTTGGCAGGACCTCCGTGCAACGTCCAGAACACGATGGGAGATGTTTTCTGTGCTCCCGCAGGTTTTTCTTGCCAGACAGAGTGGAAAAGCTTTCTGCTAGGATGTAGACCACAAAAGACGCTAAAGACGAAGGTACGATGCTCTCCGGAGCTAAGAGCCGCTGCCGGGCTTCTTTCGGCAGAAGCGGCGCTAAGAGAGCACTGTGAGCGGTACAATCGTCTTTGCGCGAAGAAGCCGCTTCTTCGGCTCCGGGAGCCGGAGAGAGCGGCAGCATCGGAAAGGTGAAGAAGGAAGCTGTACAACACTGGGATTGTGTGCTCAACTTGCCAACTGATAGAAAACAGTACCTTACCACTTTCCTGACGTTTCCAATCACATGAATATTCGATTGGAAGCTGTTTTGGACAACTTTTCTTTCCTTCATGCCAAACACTTGGCAGACCTCCGTGCAACGTCCAGAACACGATGGGAGATGTTTTCTGTGCTCCCGCAGGTTTTCCTTGCCAGACAGAGTTGAAAAGCTTTCTGCTAGGATGTAGACCACAAAAGACGCTAAAGACGAAGGTACGATGCTCTCCGGAGCTAAGCGCCGCTCCCGGGCTTCTTTCGGCAGAAGCGGCGCTAAGAGAGCACTGTGAGCGGTACAATCGTCTTTGCGCGAAGAAGCCGCTTCTTCGGCTCCGGGAGCCGGAGAGAGCGGCAGCATCGGAAAGGTGAAGAAGGAAGCTGTACAACACTGGGATTGTGTGCGCAGCTTGCCAACTGATAGAAAACAGTACCTTACCACTTTCCTGACGTTTCCAATCACATGAATATTCGATTGGAAGCTGTTTTGGACAACTTTTCTTTCCTTCATGCCAAGCACTTGGCAGACCTCCGTGCAACGTCCAGAACACGATGGGAGATGTTTTCTGTGCTCCCGCAGGTTTTCCTTGCCAGACAGAGTGGAAAAGCTTTCTGCTAGGATGTAGACCACAAAAGACGCTAAAGACGAAGGTACGATGCTCTCCGGAGCTAAGAGCCGCTCCCGGGCTTCTTTCGGCAGAAGCGGCGCTAAGAGAGCACTGTGAGCGGTACAATCGTCTTTGCGCGAAGAAGCCGCTTCTTCGGCTCCGGGAGCCGGAGAGAGCGGCAGCATCGGAAAGGTGAAGAAGGAAGCTGTACAACACTGGGATTGTGTGCGCAGCTTGCCAACTGATAGAAAACAGTACCTTACCACTTTCCTGAGGTTTCCAATCACATGAATATTCGATTGGAAGCTGTTTTGGACAACTTTTCTTTCCTTCATGCCAAGCACTTGGCAGACCTCCGTGCAACGTCCAGAACACGATGGGAGATGTTTTCTGTGCTCCCGCAGGTTTTCCTTGCCAGACAGAGTGGAAAAGCTTTCTGCTAGGATGTAGACCACAAAAGACGCTAAAGACGAAGGTACGATGCTCTCCGGAGCTAAGAGCCGCTGCCGCGCTTCTTTCGGCAGAAGCGGCGCTAAGAGAGCACTGTGAGCGGTACAATCGTCTTTGCGCGAAGAAGCCGCTTCTTCGGCTCCGGGAGCCGGAGAGAGCGGCAGCATCGGAAAGGTGAAGAAGGAAGCTGTACAACACTGGGATTGTGTGCGCAGCTTGCCAACTGATAGAAAACAGTACCTTACCACTTTCCTGACGTTTCCAATCACATGAATATTCGATAAGAAGCTGTTTTGGACAGCTTTCCTTTCCTTCATGCCAAACAATTGGCAGACCTCCGTGCAACGTCCAGAACACGATGGGAGATGTTTCCTGTGCTCCCGCAGGTTTTCCTTGCCAGACAGAGTGGAAAAGCTTTCTGCTAGGATGTAGACCACAAAAGACGCTAAAGACGAAGGTACGATGCTCTCCGGAGCTAAGAGCCGCTCCCGGGCTTCTTTCGGCAGAAGCGGCGCTAAAAGAGCACTGTGAGCGGTACAATCGTCTTTGCGCGAAGAAGCCGCTTCTTCGGCTCCGAGAGCCGGAGAGAGCGGCAGCATCGGAAAGGTGAAGAAGGAAGCTGTACAACACTGGGATTGTGTGCGCAGCTTGCCAACTGATAGAAAACAGTACCTTACCACTTTCCTGACGTTTCCAATCACATGAATATTCGATTGGAAGCTGTTTTGGACAACTTTTCTTTCCTTCATGCCAAACACTTGGCAGACCTCCGTGCAACGTCCAGAACACGATGGGAGATGTTTTCTGTGCTCCCGCAGGTTTTCCTTGCCAGACAGAGTGGAAAAGCTTTCTGCTAGGATGTAGACCACAAAAGACGCTAAAGACGAAGGTACGATGCTCTCCGGAGCTAAGAGCCGCTCCCGGGCTTCTTTCGGCAGAAGCCGCGCTAAGAGAGCACTGTGAGCGGTACAATCGTCTTTGCGCGAAGAAGCCGCTTCTTCGGCTCCGGGAGCCGGAGAGAGCGGCAGCATCGGAAAGGTGAAGAAGGAAGCTGTACAACACTGGGATTGTGTGCGCAGCTTGCCAACTGATAGAAAACAGTACCTTACCACTTTCCTGACGTTTCCAATCACATGAATATTCGATAAGAAGCTGTTTTGGACAACTTTTCTTTCCTTCATGCCAAACACTTGGCAGACGTCCGTGCAACGTCCAGAACACGATGGGAGATGTTTTCTGTGCTCCCGCAGGTTTTCCTTGCCAGACAGAGTGGAAAAGCTTTCTGCTAGGATGTAGACCACAAAAGACGCTAAAGACGAAGGTACGATGCTCTCCGGAGCTAAGAGCCGCTCCCGGGCTTCTTTCGGCAGAAGCGGCGCTAAGAGAGCATTGTGAGCGGCAGAATCGTCTTTGCGCGAAGAAGCCGCTTCTTCGGCTCCGGGAGCCGGAGAGAGCGGCAGCATCGGAAAGGTGAAGAAGGAAGCTGTACAACACTGGGATTGTGTGCGCAGCTTGCCAACTGATAGAAAACAGTACCTTACACTTTCCTGACGTTTCCAATCACATGAATATTCGATAAGAAGCTGTTTTGGACAACTTTTCTTTCCTTCATGCCAAACACTTGGCAGACCGCTGTGCAACGTCCAGAACACGATGGGAGATGTTTTCTGTGCTCCCGCAGGTTTTCCTTGCCAGACAGAGTGGAAAAGCTTTCTGCTAGGATGTAGACCACAAAAGACGCTAAAGACGAAAGTACGATGCTCTCCAGAGCTAAGAGCCGCTCCCGGGCTTCTTTCGGCAGAAGCGGCGCTAAGAGAGCACTGTGAGCGGTACAATCGTCTTTGCGCGAAGAAGCCGCTTCTTCGGCTCCGGGAGCCGGAGAGAGCGGCAGCATCGGAAAGGTGAAGAAGGAAGCTGTACAACACTGGGATTGTGTGCGCAGCTTGCCAACTGATAGAAAACAGTACCTTACACTTTCCTGACGTTTCCAATCACATGAATATTCGATTGGAAGCTGTTTTGGACAACTTTCCTTTCCTTCATGCCAAACACTTGGCAGACCTCCGTGCAACGTCCAGAACACGATGGGAGATGTTTTCTGTGCTCCCGCAGGTTTTCCTTGCCAGACAGAGTGGAAAAGCTTTCTGCGAGGATGTAGACCACAAAAGACGCTAAAGACGAAGGTACGATGCTCTCCGGAGCTAAGAGCCGCTCCCGGGCTTCTTTCGGCAGAAGCGGCGCTAAGAGAGCACTGTGAGCGGTACAATCGTCTTTGCGCGAAGGAGCCGCTTCTTCGGCTCCGAGAGCCGGAGAGAGCGGCAGCATCGGAAAGGTGAAGAAGGAAGCTGTAAAACACTGGGATTGTGTGCGCAGCTTGCCAACTGATAGAAAACAGTACCTTACCACTTTCCTGACGTTTCCAATCACATGAATATTCGATTGGAAGCTGTTTTGGACAACTTTTCTTTCCTTCATGCCAAACACTTGGCAGACCTCCGTGCAACGTCCAGAACACGATGGGAGATGTTTTCTGTGCTCCCGCAGGTTTTCCTTGCCAGACAGAGTGGAAAAGCTTTCTGCTAGGATGTAGACCACAAAAGACGCTAAAGACGAAGGTACGATGCTCTCCGGAGCTAAGAGCCGCTCCCAGGCTTCTTTCGGCAGAAGCAGCGCTAAGAGAGCACTGTGAGCGGTACAATCGTCTTTGCGCGAAGAAGCCGCTTCTTCGGCTCCGGGAGCCGGAGAGAGCGGCAGCATCGGAAAGGTGAAGAAGGAAGCTGTACAACACTGGGATTGTGTGCGAAACTTTCCAACTGATAGAAAACAGTACCGTACATTTTCCTGACGTTTCCAATCACATGAATATTCGATAAGAAGCTGTTTTGGACAACTTTTCTTTCCTTCATGCCAAACATTTGGCAGACCGCTGTGCAACGTCCAGAAGACGATGGGAGATGTTTTCTGTGCTCCCGCAGGTTTTCCTTGCCAGACAGAGTGGAAAAGCTTTCTGCTAGGATGTAGACCACAAAAGACGCTAAAGACGAAGGCACGATGCTCTCCGGAGCTAAGAGCCGCTCCCGGGCTTCTTTCGGCAGAAGCGGCGCTAAGAGAGCACTGTGAGCGGTACAATCGTCTTTGCGCGAAGAAGCCGCTTCTTCGGCTCCGGGAGCCGGAGAGAGCGGCAGCATCGGAAAGGTGAAGAAGGAAGATGTACAACACTGGGATTGTGTGCGCAACTTTGCAACTGATAGAAAACAGTACCTTACACTTTCCTGACGTTTCCAATCACATGAATATTCGATAAGAAGCTGTTTTGGACAGCTTTCCTTTCCTTCATGCCAAACGATTGGCAGACCTCCGTGCAACGTCCAGAACACGATGGGAGATGTTTCCTGTGCTCCCGCAGGTTTTCCTTGCCAGACAGAGTGGAAAAGCTTTCTGCTAGGATGTAGACCACAAAAGACGCTAAAGACGAAGGTACGATGCTCTCAAGAGCTAAGAGCCGCTCCCGGGCTTCTTTCGGCAGAAGCCGAGCTAAGAGAGCACTGTGAGCGGTACAATCGTCTTTGCTCGAAGAAGCCGCTTCTTCGGCTCCGGGAGCCGGAGAGAGCGGCAGCATCGGAAAGGTGAAGAAGGAAGCTGTACAACACTGGGATTGTGTGCGCAGCTTGCCAACTGATAGAAAACAGTACCTTACCACTTTCCTGACGTTTCCAATCACATGAATATTCGATTGGAAGCTGTTTTGGACAACTTTTCTTTCCTTCATGCCAAGCACTTGGCAGACCTCCGTGCAACGTCCAGAACACGATGGGAGATATTTTCTGTGCTCCCGCAGGTTTTCCTTGCCAGACAGAGTGGAAAAGCTTTCTGCTAGGATGTAGACCACAAAAGACGCTAAAGACGAAGGTACGATGCTCTCCGGAGCTAAGAGCCGCTCCCGGGCTTCTTTCGGCAGAAGCAGCGCTAAGAGAGCACTGTGAGCGGTACAATCGTCTTTGCGCGAAGAAGCCGCTTCTTCGGCTCCGGGAGCCGGAGAGAGCGGCAGCATCGGAAAGGTGAAGAAGGAAGCTGTACAACACTGGGATTGTGTGCGCAGCTTGCCAACTGATAGAAAACAGTACCTTACCACTTTCCTGACGTTTCCAATCACATGAATATTCGATAAGAAGCTGTTTTGGACAACTTTTCTTTCCTTCATGCCAAACATTTGGCAGACCGCTGTGCAACGTCCAGAACACGATGGGAGATGTTTTCTGTGCTCCCGCAGGTTTTCCTTGCCAGACAGAGTGGAAAAGCTTTCTGCTAGGATGTAGACCACAAAAGACGCTAAAGACGAAAGTACGATGCTCTCCAGAGCTAAGAGCCGCTCCCGGGCTTCTTTCGGCAGAAGCGGCGCTAAGAGAGCACTGTGAGCGGTACAATCGTCTTTGCGCGAAGAAGCCGCTTCTTCGGCTCCGGGAGCCGGAGAGAGCGGCAGCATCGGAAAGGTGAAGAAGGAAGCTGTACAACACTGGGATTGTGTGCGCAGCTTGCCAACTGATAGAAAACAGTACCTTACACTTTCCTGACGTTTCCAATCACATGAATATTCGATTGGAAGCTGTTTTGGACAACTTTCCTTTCCTTCATGCCAAACACTTGGCAGACCTCCGTGCAACGTCCAGAACACGATGGGAGATGTTTTCTGTGCTCCCGCAGGTTTTCCTTGCCAGACAGATTGGAAAAGCTTTCTGCTAGGATGTAGACCACAAAAGACGCTAAAGACGAAGGTACGATGCTCTCCGGAGCTAAGAGCCGCTCCCGGGCTTCTTTCGGCAGAAGCGGCGCTAAGAGAGCACTGTGAGCGGTACAATCGTCTTTGCGCGAAGAAGCCGCTTCTTCGGCTCCGGGAGCCGGAGAGAGCGGCAGCATCGGAAAGGTGAAGAAGGAAGCTGTACAACACTGGGATTGTGTGCGCAGCTTGCCAACTGATAGAAAACAGTACCTTACCACTTTCCTGACGTTTCCAATCACATGAATATTCGATTGGAAGCTGTTTTGGACAACTTTTCTTTCCTTCATGCCAAACACTTGGCAGACCGCTGTGCAACGTCCAGAACGCGATGGGAGATGTTTTCTGTGCTCCCGCAGGTTTTCCTTGCCAGACAGAGTGGAAAAGCTTTCTGCTAGGATGTAGACCACAAAAGACGCTAAAGACGAAGGTACGATGCTCTCCGGAGCTAAGAGCCGCTCCCGGGCTTCTTTCGGCAGAAGCGGCGCTAAGAGAGCACTGTGAGCGGTACAATCGTCTTTGCGCGAAGAAGCCGCTTCTTCGGCTCCGGGAGCCGGAGAGAGCGGCAGCATCGGAAAGGTGAAGAAGGAAGCTGTACAACACTGGGATTGTGTGCGCAGCTTGCCAACTGATAGAAAACAGTACCTTACCACTTTCCTGACGTTTCCAATCACATGAATATTCGATTGGAAGCTGTTTTGGACAACTTTTCTTTCCTTCATGCCAAGCACTTGGCAGACCTCCGTGCAACGTCCAGAACACGATGGGAGATGTTTTCTGTGCTCCCGCAGGTTTTCCTTGCCAGACAGAGTGGAAAAGCTTTCTGCTAGGATGTAGACCACAAAAGACGCTAAAGACGAAGGTACGATGCTCTCCGGAGCTAAGAGCCGCTCCCGGGCTTCTTTCGGCAGAAGCCGCGCTAAGAGAGCACTGTGAGCGGTACAATCGTCTTTGCGCGAAGAAGCCGCTTCTTCGGCTCCGGGAGCCGGAGAGAGCGGCAGCATCGGAAAGGTGAAGAAGGAAGCTGTACAACACTGGGATTGTGTGCGCAGCTTGCCAACTGATAGAAAACAGTACCTTACCACTTTCCTGACGTTTCCAATCACATGAATATTCGATTGGAAGCTGTTTTGGACAACTTTTCTTTCCTTCATGCCAAACATTTGGCAGACCGCTGTGCAACGTCCAGAACACGATGGGAGATGTTTTCTGTGCTCCCGCAGGTTTTCCTTGCCAGACAGATTGGAAAAGCTTTCTGCTAGGATGTAGACCACAAAAGACGCTAAAGACGAAGGTACGATGCTCTCCAGAGCTAAGAGCCGCTCCCGGGCTTCTTTCGGCAGAAGCGGCGCTAAGAGAGCACTGTGAGCGGTACAATCGTCTTTGCGCGAAGAAGCCGCTTCTTCGGCTCCGGGAGCCGGAGAGAGCGGCAGCATCGGAAAGGTGAAGAAGGAAGCTGTACAACACTGGGATTGTGTGCGCAGCTTGCCAACTGATAGAAAACAGTACCTTACACTTTCCTGACGTTTCCAATCACATGAATATTCGATTGGAAGCTGTTTTGGACAACTTTCCTTTCCTTCATGCCAAACACTTGGCAGACCTCCGTGCAACGTCCAGAACACGATGGGAGATGTTTTCTGTGCTCCCGCAGGTTTTCCTTGCCAGACAGATTGGAAAAGCTTTCTGCTAGGATGTAGACCACAAAAGACGCTAAAGACGAAGGTACGATGCTCTCCGGAGCTAAGAGCCGCTCCCGGGCTTCTTTCGGCAGAAGCGGCGCTAAGAGAGCACTGTGAGCGGTACAATCGTCTTTGCGCGAAGAAGCCGCTTCTTCGGCTCCGGGAGCCGGAGAGAGCGGCAGCATCGGAAAGGTGAAGAAGGAAGATGTACAACACTGGGATTGTGTGCGCAACTTTGCAACTGATAGAAAACAGTACCTTACACTTTCCTGACGTTTCCAATCACATGAATATTCGATTGGAAGCTGTTTTGGACAGCTTTCCTTTCCTTCATGCCAAACAATTGGCAGACCTCCGTGCAACGTCCAGAACACGATGGGAGATGTTTCCTGTGCTCCCGCAGGTTTTCCTTGCCAGACAGAGTGGAAAAGCTTTCTGCTAGGATGTAGACCACAAAAGACGCTAAAGACGAAGGTACGATGCTCTCCAGAGCTAAGAGCCGCTCCCGGGCTTCTTTCGGCAGAAGCGGCGCTAAGAGAGCACTGTGAGCGGTACAATGGTCTTTGCGCGAAGAAGCCGCTTCTTCGGCTCCGGGAGCCGGAGAGAGCGGCAGCATCGGAAAGGTGAAGAAGGAAGCTGTACAACACTGGGATTGTGTGCGCAGCTTGCCAACTGATAGAAAACAGTACCTTACACTTTCCTGACGTTTCCAATCACATGAATATTCGATTGGAAGCTGTTTTGGACAACTTTCCTTTCCTTCATGCCAAACACTTGGCAGACCTCCGTGCAACGTCCAGAACACGATGGGAGATGTTTTCTGTGCTCCCGCAGGTTTTCCTTGCCAGACAGATTGGAAAAGCTTTCTGCGAGGATGTAGACCACAAAAGACGCTAAAGACGAAGGTACGATGCTCTCCGGAGCTAAGAGCCGCTCCCGGGCTTCTTTCGGCAGAAGCGGCGCTAAGAGAGCACTGTGAGCGGTACAATCGTCTTTGCGCGAAGAAGCCGCTTCTTCGGCTCCGGGAGCCGGAGAGAGCGGCAGCATCGGAAAGGTGAAGAAGGAAGATGTACAACACTGGGATTGTGTGCGCAACTTTGCAACTGATAGAAAACAGTACCTTACACTTTCCTGACGTTTCCAATCACATGAATATTCGATAAGAAGCTGTTTTGGACAGCTTTCCTTTCCTTCATGCCAAACAATTGGCAGACCTCCGTGCAACGTCCAGAACACGATGGGAGATGTTTCCTGTGCTCCCGCAGGTTTTCCTTGCCAGACAGAGTGGAAAAGCTTTCTGCTAGGATGTAGACCACAAAAGACGCTAAAGACGAAGGTACGATGCTCTCCGGAGCTAAGAGCCGCTCCCGGGCTTCTTTCGGCAGAAGCGGCGCTAAGAGAGCACTGTGAGCGGTACAATCGTCTTTGCGCGAAGAAGCCGCTTCTTCGGCTCCAAGAGCCGGAGAGAGCGGCAGCATCGGAAAGGTGAAGAAGGAAGCTGTACAACACTGGGATTGTGTGCGCAGCTTGCCAACTGATAGAAAACAGTACCTTACCACTTTCCTGACGTTTCCAATCACATGAATATTCGATTGGAAGCTGTTTTGGACAACTTTTCTTTCCTTCATGCCAAACATTTGGCAGACCGCTGTGCAACGTCCAGAACACGATGGGAGATGTTTTCTGTGCTCCCGCAGGTTTTCCTTGCCAGACAGAGTGGAAAAGCTTTCTGCTAGGATGTAGACCACAAAAGACGCTAAAGACGAAGGTACGATGCTCTCCGGAGCTAAGAGCCGCTCCCGGGCTTCTTTCGGCAGAAGCGGCGCTAAGAGAGCACTGTGAGCGGTACAATCGTCTTTGCGCGAAGAAGCCGCTTCTTCGGCTCCGGGAGCCGGAGAGAGCGGCAGCATCGGAAAGGTGAAGAAGGAAGCTGTACAACACTGGGATTGTGTGCGCAGCTTGCCAACTGATAGAAAACAGTACCTTACCACTTTCCTGACGTTTCCAATCCCATGAATATTCGATTGGAAGCTGTTTTGGACAACTTTTCTTTCCTTCATGCCAACCACTTGGCAGACCTCCGTGCAACGTCCAGAACACGATGGGAGATATTTTCTGTGCTCCCGCAGGTTTTCCTTGCCAGACAGAGTGGAAAAGCTTTCTGCTAGGATGTAGACCACAAAAGACGCTAAAGACGAAGGTACGATGCTCTCCGGAGCTAAGAGCCGCTCCCGGGCTTCTTTCGGCAGAAGCGGCGCTAAGAGAGCACTTTGAGCGGTACAATCGTCTTTGCGCGAAGAGGCCGCTTCTTCGGCTCCGGGAGCCGGAGAGAGCGGCAGCATCGGAAAGGTGAAGAAGGAAGCTGTACAACACTGGGATTGTGTGCGCAGCTTGCCAACTGATAGAAAACAGTACCTTACACTTTCCTGACGTTTCCAATCACATGAATATTCGATAAGAAGCTGTTTTGGACAACTTTTCTTTCCTTCATGCCAAACACTTGGCAGACCTCCGTGCAACGTCCAGAACACGATGGGAGATGTTTTCTGTGCTCCCGCAGGTTTTCCTTGCCAGACAGAGTGGAAAAGCTTTCTGCTAGGATGTAGACCACAAAAGACGCTAAAGACGAAGGTACGATGCTCTCCGGAGCTAAGAGCCGCTCCCGGGCTTCTTTCGGCAGAAGCGGCGCTAAGAGAGCATTGTGAGCGGCAGAATCGTCTTTGCGCGAAGAAGCCGCTTCTTCGGCTCCGGGAGCCGGAGAGAGCAGCAGCATCGGAAAGGTGAAGAAGGAAGCTGTACAACACTGGGATTGTGTGCGCAGCTTGCCAACTGATAGAAAACAGTACCTTACCACTTTCCTGACGTTTCCAATCACATGAATATTCGATTGGAAGCTGTTTTGGACAACTTTTCTTTCCTTCATGCCAAACATTTGGCAGACCGCTGTGCAACGTCCAGAACACGATGGGAGATGTTTTCTGTGCTCCCGCAGGTTTTCCTTGCCAGACAGAGTGGAAAAGCTTTCTGCTAGGATGTAGACCACAAAAGACGCTAAAGACGAAGGTACGATGCTCTCCAGAGCTAAGAGCCGCTCCCGGGCTTCTTTCGGCAGAAGCGGCGCTAAGAGAGCACTGTGAGCGGTACAATCGTCTTTGCGCGAAGAAGCCGCTTCTTCGGCTCCGGGAGCCGGAGAGAGCGGCAGCATCGGAAAGGTGAAGAAGGAAGCTGTACAACACTGGGATTGTGTGCGCAGCTTGCCAACTGATAGAAAACAGTACCTTACACTTTCCTGACGTTTCCAATCACATGAATATTCGATTGGAAGCTGTTTTGGACAACTTTCCTTTCCTTCATGCCAAACACTTGGCAGACCTCCGTGCAACGTCCAGAACACGATGGGAGATGTTTTCTGTGCTCCCGCAGGTTTTCCTTGCCAGACAGATTGGAAAAGCTTTCTGCTAGGATGTAGACCACAAAAGACGCTAAAGACGAAGGTACGATGCTCTCCGGAGCTAAGAGCCGCTCCCGGGCTTCTTTCGGCAGAAGCGGCGCTAAGAGAGCACTGTGAGCGGTACAATCGTCTTTGCGCGAAGAAGCCGCTTCTTCGGCTCCGGGAGCCGGAGAGAGCGGCAGCATCGGAAAGGTGAAGAAGGAAGCTGTACAACACTGGGATTGTGTGCGCAGCTTGCCAACTGATAGAAAACAGTACCTTACCACTTTCCTGACGTTTCCAATCACATGAATATTCGATTGGAAGCTGTTTTGGACAACTTTTCTTTCCTTCATGCCAAACACTTGGCAGACCGCTGTGCAACGTCCAGAACGCGATGGGAGATGTTTTCTGTGCTCCCGCAGGTTTTCCTTGCCAGACAGAGTGGAAAAGCTTTCTGCTAGGATGTAGACCACAAAAGACGCTAAAGACGAAGGTACGATGCTCTCCGGAGCTAAGAGCCGCTGCCGGGCTTCTTTCGGCAGAAGCCGCGCTAAGAGAGCACTGTGAGCGGTACAATCGTCTTTGCGCGAAGAAGCCGCTTCTTCGGCTCCGGGAGCCGGAGAGAGCGGCAGCATCGGAAAGGTGAAGAAGGAAGCTGTACAACACTGGGATTGTGTGCGCAGCTTGCCAACTGATAGAAAACAGTACCTTACCACTTTCCTGACGTTTCCAATCACATGAATATTCGATTGGAAGCTGTTTTGGACAACTTTTGTTTCCTTCATGCCAAGCACTTGGCAGACCTCCGTGCAACGTCCAGAACACGATGGGAGATGTTTTCTGTGCTCCCGCAGGTTTTCCTTGCCAGACAGAGTGGAAAAGCTTTCTGCTAGGATGTAGACCACAAAAGACGCTAAAGACGAAGGTACGATGCTCTCCGGAGCTAAGAGCCGCTCCCGGGCTTCTTTCGGCAGAAGCGGCGCTAAGAGAGCACTGTGAGCGGTACAATCGTCTTTGTGCGAAGAAGCCGCTTCTTCGGCTCCGGGAGCCGGAGAGAGCGGCAGCATCGGAAAGGTGAAGAAGGAAGCTGTACAACACTGGGATTGTGTGCGCAGCTTGCCAACTGATAGAAAAGAGTACCTTACCACTTTCCTGACGTTTCCAATCACATGAATATTCGATTGGAAGCTGTTTTGGACAACTTTTCTTTCCTTCATGCCAAACATTTGGCAGACCTCCGTGCAACGTCCAGAACACGATGGGAGATGTTTTCTGTGCTCCCGCAGGTTTTCCTTGCCAGACAGATTGGAAAAGCTTTCTGCTAGGATGTAGACCACAAAAGACGCTAAAGACGAAAGTACGATGCTCTCCAGAGCTAAGAGCCGCTCCCGGGCTTCTTTCGGCAGAAGCGGCGCTAAGAGAGCACTGTGAGCGGTACAATCGTCTTTGCGCGAAGAAGCCGCTTCTTCGGCTCCGGGAGCCGGAGAGAGCGGCAGCATCGGAAAGGTGAAGAAGGAAGCTGTACAACACTGGGATTGTGTGCGCAGCTTGCCAACTGATAGAAAACAGTACCTTACACGTTCCTGACGTTTCCAATCACATGAATATTCGATTGGAAGCTGTTTTGGACAACTTTCCTTTCCTTCATGCCAAACACTTGGCAGACCTCCGTGCAACGTCCAGAACACGATGGGAGATGTTTTCTGTGCTCCCGCAGGTTTTCCTTGCCAGACAGATTGGGAAAGCTTTCTGCGAGGATGTAGACCACAAAAGACGCTAAAGACGAAGGTACGATGCTCTCCGGAGCTAAGAGCCGCTCCCGGGCTTCTTTCGGCAGAAGCGGCGCTAAGAGAGCACTGTGAGCGGTACAATCGTCTTTGCGCGAAGAAGCCGCTTCTTCGGCTCAGGGAGCCGGAGAGAGCGGCAGCATCGGAAAGGTGAAGAAGGAAGCTGTACAACACTGGGATTGTGTGCGCAGCTTGCCAACTGATAGAAAACAGTACCTTACCACTTTCCTGACGTTTCCAATCACATGAATATTCGATTGGAAGCTGTTTTGGACAACTTTTCTTTCCTTCATGCCAAACACTTGGCAGACCGCTGTGCAACGTCCAGAACGCGATGGGAGATGTTTTCTGTGCTCCCGCAGGTTTTCCTTGCCAGACAGAGTGGAAAAGCTTTCTGCTAGCATGTAGACCACAAAAGACGCTAAAGACGAAGGTACGATGCTCTCCGGAGCTAAGCGCCGCTCCCGGGCTTCTTTCGGCAGAAGCGGCGCTAAGAGAGCACTGTGAGCGGTACAATCGTCTTTGCGCGAAGAAGCCGCTTCTTCGGCTCCGGGAGCCGGAGAGAGCGGCAGCATCGGAAAGGTGAAGAAGGAAGCTGTACAACACTGGGATTGTGTGCGCAGCTTGCCAACTGATAGAAAACAGTACCTTACCACTTTCCTGACGTTTCCAATCACATGAATATTCGATTGGAAGCTGTTTTGGACAACTTTCCTTTCCTTCATGCCAAGCACTTGGCAGACCTCCGTGCAACGTCCAGAACACGATGGGAGATGTTTTCTGTGCTCCCGCAGGTTTTCCTTGCCAGACAGAGTGGAAAAGCTTTCTGCTAGGATGTAGACCACAAAAGACGCTAAAGACGAAGGTACGATGCTCTCCGGAGCTAAGAGCCGCTCCCGGGCTTCTTTCGGCAGAAGCGGCGCTAAGAGAGCACTGTGAGCGGTACAATGGTCTTTGCGCGAAGAAGCCGCTTCTTCGGCTCCGGGAGCCGGAGAGAGCGGCAGCATCGGAAAGGTGAAGAAGGAAGCTGTACAACACTGGGATTGTGTGCGCAGCTTGCCAACTGATAGAAAACAGTACCTTACACTTTCCTGACGTTTCCAATCACATGAATATTCGATTGGAAGCTGTTTTGGACAACTTTTGTTTCCTTCATGCCAAACACTTGGCAGACCTCCGTGCAACGTCCAGAACATGATGGGAGATGTTTTCTGTGCTCCCGCAGGTTTTCCTTGCCAGACAGATTGGAAAAGCTTTCTGCTAGGATGTAGACCACAAAAGACGCTAAAGACGAAGGTACGATGCTCTCCGGAGCTAAGAGCCGCTCCCGGGCTTCTTTCGGCAGAAGCGGCGCTAAGAGAGCACTGTGAGCGGTACAATCGTCTTTGCGCGAAGAAGCCGCTTCTTCGGCTCCGGGAGCCGGAGAGAGCGGCAGCATCGGAAAGGTGAAGAAGGAAGCTGTACAACACTGGGATTGTGTGCGCAGCTTGCCAACTGATAGAAAACAGTACCTTACACTTTCCTGACGTTTCCAATCACATGAATATTTGATTGGAAGCTGTTTTGGACAACTTTTCTTTCCTTCATGCCAAACACTTGGCAGACCTCCGTGCAACGTCCAGAACACGATGGGAGATGTTTTCTGTGCTCCCGCAGGTTTTCCTTGCCAGACAGATTGGAAAAGCTTTCTGCGAGGATGTAGACCACAAAAGACGCTAAAGACGAAGGTACGATGCTCTCCGGAGCTAAGAGCCGCTCCCGGGCTTCTTTCGGCAGAAGCGGCGCTAAGAGAGCACTGTGAGCGGTACAATCGTCTTTGCGCGAAGAAGCCGCTTCTTCGGCTCCGGGAGCCGGAGAGAGCGGCAGCATCGGAAAGGTGAAGAAGGAAGCTGTACAACACTGGGATTGTGTGCGCAGCTTGCCAACTGATAGAAAACAGTACCTTACACTTTCCTGACGTTTCCAATCACATGAATATTCGATTGGAAGCTGTTTTGGACAACTTTCCTTTCCTTCATGCCAAACACTTGGCAGACCTCCGTGCAACGTCCAGAACATGATGGGAGATGTTTTCTGTGCTCCCGCAGGTTTTCCTTGCCAGACAGATTGGAAAAGCTTTCTGCGAGGATGTAGACCACAAAAGACGCTAAAGACGAAGGTACGATGCTCTCCGGAGCTAAGAGCCGCTCCCGGGCTTCTTTCGGCAGAAGCGGCGCTAAGAGAGCACTGTGAGCGGTACAATCGTCTTTGCGCGAAGAAGCCGCTTCTTCGGCTCCGGGAGCCGGAGAGAGCGGCAGCATCGGAAAGGTGAAGAAGGAAGCTGTACAACACTGGGATTGTGTGCGCAGCTTGCCAACTGATAGAAAACAGTACCTTACACTTTCCTGACATTTCCAATCACATGAATATTCGATAAGAAGCTGTTTTGGACAACTTTTCTTTCCTTCATGCCAAGCACTTGGCAGACCTCCGTGCAACGTCCAGAACACGATGGGAGATGTTTTCTGTGCTCCCGCAGGTTTTCCTTGCCAGACAGAGTGGAAAAGCTTTCTGCTAGGATGTAGACCACAAAAGACGCTAAAGACGAAGGTACGATGCTCTCCGGAGCTAAGAGCCGCTCCCGGGCTTCTTTCGGCAGAAGCCGCGCTAAGAGAGCACTGTGAGCGGTACAATCGTCTTTGCGCGAAGAAGCCGCTTCTTCGGCTCCGGGAGCCGGAGAGAGCGGCAGCATCGGAAAGGTGAAGAAGGAAGCTGTACAACACTGGGATTGTGTGCGCAGCTTGCCAACTGATAGAAAACAGTACCTTACCACTTTCCTGACGTTTCCAATCACATGAATATTCGATTGGAAGCTGTTTTGGACAACTTTTCTTTCCTTCATGCCAAACATTTGGCAGACCGCTGTGCAACGTCCAGAAGACGATGGGAGATGTTTTCTGTGCTCCCGCAGGTTTTCCTTGCCAGACAGAGTGGAAAAGCTTTCTGCTAGGATGTAGACCACAAAAGACGCTAAAGACGAAGGCACGATGCTATCCGGAGCTAAGAGCCGCTCCCGGGCTTCTTTCGGCAGAAGCGGCGCTAAGAGAGCACTGTGAGCGGTACAATCGTCTTTGCGCGAAGAAGCCGCTTCTTCGGCTCCGGGAGCCGGAGAGAGCGGCAGCATCGGAAAGGTGAAGAAGGAAGATGTACAACACTGGGATTGTGTGCGCAGCTTGCCAACTGATAGAAAACAGTACCTTACACTTTCCTGACGTTTCCAATCACATGAATATTCGATAAGAAGCTGTTTTGGACAGCTTTCCTTTCCTTCATGCCAAACAATTGGCAGACCTCCGTGCAACGTCCAGAACACGATGGGAGATGTTTCCTGTGCTCCCGCAGGTTTTCCTTGCCAGACAGAGTGGAAAAGCTTTCTGCTAGGATGTAGACCACAAAAGACGCTAAAGACGAAGGTACGATGCTCTCCGGAGCTAAGAGCCGCTCCCGGGCTTCTTTCGGCAGAAGCGGCGCTAAGAGAGCACTGTGAGCGGTACAATCGTCTTTGCGCGAAGAAGCCGCTTCTTCGGCTCCGGGAGCCGGAGAGAGCGGCAGCATCGGAAAGGTGAAGAAGGAAGCTGTACAACACTGGGATTGTGTGCGCAGCTTGCCAACTGATAGAAAACAGTACCTTACCACTTTCCTGACGTTTCCAATCACATGAATATTCGATTGGAAGCTGTTTTGGACAACTTTTCTTTCCTTCATGCCAAACATTTGGCAGACCGCTGTGCAACGTCCAGAACACGATGGGAGATGTTTTCTGTGCTCCCGCAGGTTTTCCTTGCCAGACAGAGTGGAAAAGCTTTCTGCTAGGATGTAGACCACAAAAGACGCTAAAGACGAAGGTACGATGCTCTCTGGAGCTAAGAGCCGCTCCCGGGCTTCTTTCGGCAGAAGCGGCGCTAAGAGAGCACTGTGAGCGGTACAATCGTCTTTGCGCGAAGAAGCCGCTTCTTCGGCTCCGGGAGCCGGAGAGAGCGGCAGCATCGGAAAGGTGAAGAAGGAAGCTGTACAACACTGGGATTGTGTGCGCAGCTTGCCAACTGATAGAAAACAGTACCTTACCACTTTCCTGACGTTTCCAATCACATGAATATTCGATTGGAAGCTGTTTTGGACAACTTTTCTTTCCTTCATGCCAACCACTTGGCAGACCTCCGTGCAACGTCCAGAACACGATGGGAGATATTTTCTGTGCTCCCGCAGGTTTTCCTTGCCAGACAGAGTGGAAAAGCTTTCTGCTAGGATGTAGACCACAAAAGACGCTAAAGACGAAGGTACGATGCTCTCCGGAGCTAAGAGCCGCTCCCGGGCTTCTTTCGGCAGAAGCGGCGCTAAGAGAGCACTGTGAGCGGTACAATCGTCTTTGCGCGAAGAAGCCGCTTCTTCGGCTCCGGGAGCCGGAGAGAGCGGCAGCATCGGAAAGGTGAAGAAGGAAGCTGTACAACACTGGGATTGTGTGCGCAGCTTGCCAACTGATAGAAAACAGTACCTTACACTTTCCTGACGTTTCCAATCACATGAATATTCGATAAGAAGCTGTTTTGGACAACTTTTCTTTCCTTCATGCCAAACACTTGGCAGACCTCCGTGCAACGTCCAGAACACGATGGGAGATGTTTTCTGTGCTCCCGCAGGTTTTCCTTGCCAGACAGAGTGGAAATCTTTCTGCTAGGATGTAGACCACAAAAGACGCTAAAGACGAAGGTACGATGCTCTCCGGAGCTAAGAGCCGCTCCCGGGCTTCTTTCGGCAGAAGCGGCGCTAAGAGAGCATTGTGAGCGGTACAATCGTCTTTGCGCGAAGAAGCCGCTTCTTCGGCTCCGGGAGCCGGAGAGAGCGGCAGCATCGGAAAGGTGAAGAAGGAAGCTGTACAACACTGGGATTGTGTGCGCAGCTTGCCAACTGATAGAAAAGAGTACCTTACCACTTTCCTACGTTTCCAATCACATGAATATTCGATTGGAAGCTGTTTTGGACAACTTTTCTTTCCTTCATGCCAAGCACTTGGCAGACCTCCGTGCAACGTCCAGAACACGATGGGAGATGTTTTCTGTGCTCCCGCAGGTTTTCCTTGCCAGACAGAGTGGAAAAGCTTTCTGCTAGGATGTAGACCACAAAAGACGCTAAAGACGAAGGTACGATGCTCTCCGGAGCTAAGAGCCGCTGCCGGGCTTCTTTCGGCAGAAGCGGCGCTAGGAGAGCACTGTGAGCGGTACAATCGTCTTTGCGCGAAGAAGCCGCTTCTTCGGCTCCGGGAGCCGGAGAGAGCGGCAGCATCGGAAAGGTGAAGAAGGAAGCTGTACAACACTGGGATTGTGTGCGCAGCTTGCCAACTGATAGAAAAGAGTACCTTACCACTTTCCTGACGTTTCCAATCACATGAATATTCGATTGGAAGCTGTTTTGGACAACTTTTCTTTCCTTCATGCCAAACACTTGGCAGACCTCCGTGCAACGTCCAGAACACGATGGGAGATGTTTTCTGTGCTCCCGCAGGTTTTCCTTGCCAGACAGAGTGGAAAAGCTTTCTGCTAGGATGTAGACCACAAAAGACGCTAAAGACGAAGGTACGATGCTCTCCGGAGCTAAGAGCCGCTCCCGGGCTTCTTTCGGCAGAAGCGGCGCTAAGAGAGCACTGTGAGCGGTACAATCGTCTTTGCGCGAAGAAGCCGCTTCTTCGGCTCCGGGAGCCGGAGAGAGCGGCAGCATCGGAAAGGTGAAGAAGGAAGCTGTACAACACTGGGATTGTGTGCGCAGCTTGCCAACTGATAGAAAACAGTACCTTACCACTTTCCTGAGGTTTCCAATCACATGAATATTCGATTGGAAGCTGTTTTGGACAACTTTTCTTTCCTTCATGCCAAGCACTTGGCAGACCTCCGTGCAACGTCCAGAACACGATGGGAGATGTTTTCTGTGCTCCCGCAGGTTTTCCTTGCCAGACAGAGTGGAAAAGCTTTCTGCTAGGATGTAGACCACAAAAGACGCTAAAGACGAATGTACGATGCTCTCCGGAGCTAAGAGCCGCTGCCGGGCTTCTTTCGGCAGAAGCGGCGCTAGGAGAGCACTGTGAGCGGTACAATCGTCTTTGCGCGAAGAAGCCGCTTCTTCGGCTCCGGGAGCCGGAGAGAGCGGCAGCATCGGAAAGGTGAAGAAGGAAGCTGTACAACACTGGGATTGTGTGCGCAGCTTGCCAACTGATAGAAAACAGTACCTTACCACTTTCCTGACGTTTCCAATCACATGAATATTCGATAAGAAGCTGTTTTGGACAGCTTTCCTTTCCTTCATGCCAAACAATTGGCAGACCTCCGTGCAACGTCCAGAACACGATGGGAGATGTTTCCTGTGCTCCCGCAGGTTTTCCTTGCCAGACAGAGTGGAAAAGCTTTCTGCTAGGATGTAGACCACAAAAGACGTTAAAGACGAAGGTACGATGCTCTCCGGAGCTATGAGCCGCTCCCGGGCTTCTTTCGGCAGAAGCGGCGCTAAGAGAGCACTGTGAGCGGTACAATCGTCTTTGCGCGAAGAAGCCGCTTCTTCGGCTCCGGGAGCCGGAGAGAGCGGCAGCATCGGAAAGGTGAAGAAGGAAGCTGTACAACACTGGGATTGTGTGCGCAGCTTGCCAACTGATAGAAAACAGTACCTTACCACTTTCCTGACGTTTCCAATCACATGAATATTCGATTGGAAGCTGTTTTGGACAACTTTTCTTTCCTTCATGCCAAACATTTGGCAGACCGCTGTGCAACGTCCAGAACACGATGGGAGATGTTTTCTGTGCTCCCGCAGGTTTTCCTTGCCAGACAGAGTGGAAAAGCTTTCTGCTAGGATGTAGACCACAAAAGACGCTAAAGACGAAGGTACGATGCTCTCCGGAGCTAAGAGCCGCTCCCGGGCTTCTTTCGGCAGAAGCGGCGCTAAGAGAGCACTGTGAGCGGTACAATCGTCTTTGCGCGAAGAAGCCGCTTCTTCGGCTCCGGGAGCCGGAGAGAGCGGCAGCATCGGAAAGGTGAAGAAGGAAGCTGTACAACACTGGGATTGTGTGCGCAGCTTGCCAACTGATAGAAAACAGTACCTTACCACTTTCCTGACGTTTCCAATCACATGAATATTCGATTGGAAGCTGTTTTGGACAACTTTTCTTTCCTTCATGCCAAACACTTGGCAGACCTCCGTGCAACGTCCAGAACACGATGGGAGATGTTTTCTGTGCTCCCGCAGGTTTTCCTTGCCAGACAGAGTGGAAAAGCTTTCTGCTAGGATGTAGACCACAAAAGACGCTAAAGACGAAGGTACGATGCTCTCCGGAGCTAAGAGCCGCTCCCGGGCTTCTTTCGGCAGAAGCGGCGCTAAGAGAGCACTGTGAGCGGTACAATCGTCTTTGCGCGAAGAAGCCGCTTCTTCGGCTCCGGGAGCCGGAGAGAGCGGCAGCATCGGAAAGGTGAAGAAGGAAGCTGTACAACACTGGGATTGTGTGCGCAGCTTGCCAACTGATAGAAAACAGTACCTTACACTTTCCTGACGTTTCCAATCACATGAATATTCGATAAGAAGCTGTTTTGGACAACTTTTCTTTCCTTCATGCCAAACACTTGGCAGACCTCCGTGCAACGTCCAGAACACGATGGGAGATGTTTTCTGTGCTCCCGCAGGTTTTCCTTGCCAGACAGAGTGGAAAAGCTTTCTGCTAGGATGTAGACCACAAAAGACGCTAAAGACGAAGGTACGATGCTCTCCGGAGCTAAGAGCCGCTCCCGGGCTTCTTTCGGCAGAAGCGGCGCTAAGAGAGCACTGTGAGCGGTACAATCGTCTTTGCGCGAAGAAGCCGCTTCTTCGGCTCCGGGAGCCGGAGAGAGCGGCAGCATCGGAAAGGTGAAGAAGGAAGCTGTACAACACTGGGATTGTGTGCGCAGCTTGCCAACTGATAGAAAACAGTACCTTACCACTTTCCTGACGTTTCCAATCACATGAATATTCGATTGGAAGCTGTTTTGGACAACTTTTCTTTCCTTCATGCCAAACATTTGGCAGACCGCTGTGCAACGTCCAGAACACGATGGGAGATGTTTTCTGTGCTCCCGCAGGTTTTCCTTGCCAGACAGATTGGAAAAGCTTTCTGCTAGGATGTAGACCACAAAAGACGCTAAAGACGAAGGTACGATGCTCTCCAGAGCTAAGAGCCGCTCCCGGGCTTCTTTCGGCAGAAGCGGCGCTAAGAGAGCACTGTGAGCGGTACAATCGTCTTTGCGCGAAGAAGCCGCTTCTTCGGCTCCGGGAGCCGGAGAGAGCGGCAGCATCGGAAAGGTGAAGAAGGAAGCTGTACAACACTGGGATTGTGTGCGCAGCTTGCCAACTGATAGAAAACAGTACCTTACACTTTCCTGACGTTTCCAATCACATGAATATTCGATTGGAAGCTGTTTTGGACAACTTTCCTTTCCTTCATGCCAAACACTTGGCAGACCTCCGTGCAACGTCCAGAACACGATGGGAGATGTTTTCTGTGCTCCCGCAGGTTTTCCTTGCCAGACAGAGTGGAAAAGCTTTCTGCGAGGATGTAGACCACAAAAGACGCTAAAGACGAAGGTACGATGCTCTCCGGAGCTAAGAGCCGCTCCCGGGCTTCTTTCGGCAGAAGCGGCGCTAAGAGAGCACTGTGAGCGGTACAATCGTCTTTGCGCGAAGGAGCCGCTTCTTCGGCTCCGAGAGCCGGAGAGAGCGGCAGCATCGGAAAGGTGAAGAAGGAAGCTGTACAACACTGGGATTGTGTGCGCAGCTTGCCAACTGATAGAAAACAGTACCTTACCACTTTCCTGACGTTTCCAATCACATGAATATTCGATTGGAAGCTGTTTTGGACAACTTTTCTTTCCTTCATGCCAAACACTTGGCAGACCTCCGTGCAACGTCCAGAACACGATGGGAGATGTTTTCTGTGCTCCCGCAGGTTTTCCTTGCCAGACAGAGTGGAAAAGCTTTCTGCTAGGATGTAGACCACAAAAGACGCTAAAGACGAAGGTACGATGCTCTCCGGAGCTAAGAGCCGCTCCCGGGCTTCTTTCGGCAGAAGCAGCGCTAAGAGAGCACTGTGAGCGGTACAATCGTCTTTGCGCGAAGAAGCCGCTTCTTCGGCTCCGGGAGCCGGAGAGAGCGGCAGCATCGGAAAGGTGAAGAAGGAAGCTGTACAACACTGGCATTGTGTGCGAAACTTTCCAACTGATAGAAAACAGTACCGTACATTTTCCTGACGTTTCCAATCACATGAATATTCGATAAGAAGCTGTTTTGGACAACTTTTCTTTCCTTCATGCCAAACATTTGGCAGACCGCTGTGCAACGTCCAGAAGACGATGGGAGATGTTTTCTGTGCTCCCGCAGGTTTTCCTTGCCAGACAGAGTGGAAAAGCTTTCTGCTAGGATGTAGACCACAAAAGACGCTAAAGACGAAGGCACGATGCTCTCCGGAGCTAAGAGCCGCTCCCGGGCTTCTTTCGGCAGAAGCGGCGCTAAGAGAGCATTGTGAGCGGCAGAATCGTCTTTGCGCGAAGAAGCCGCTTCTTCGGCTCCGGG
Source organism: Ammospiza nelsoni (assembly GCF_027579445.1). Lineage (NCBI taxonomy): Eukaryota > Metazoa > Chordata > Aves > Passeriformes > Passerellidae > Ammospiza > Ammospiza nelsoni. The sequence continues at coordinate 5,265,707 of NC_080638.1, forward strand.
AGCCGGAGAGAGCGGCAGCATCGGAAAGGTGAAGAAGGAAGATGTACAACACTGGGATTGTGTGCGCAACTTTGCAACTGATAGAAAACAGTACCTTACACTTTCCTGACGTTTCCAATCACATGAATATTCGATAAGAAGCTGTTTTGGACAGCTTTCCTTTCCTTCATGCCAAACGATTGGCAGACCTCCGTGCAACGTCCAGAACACGATGGGAGATGTTTCCTGTGCTCCCGCAGGTTTTCCTTGCCAGACAGAGTGGAAAAGCTTTCTGCTAGGATGTAGACCACAAAAGACGCTAAAGACGAAGGTACGATGCTCTCCGGAGCTAAGAGCCGCTCCCGGGCTTCTTTCGGCAGAAGCGGCGCTAAGAGAGCACTGTGAGCGGTACAATCGTCTTTGCGCGAAGGAGCCGCTTCTTCGGCTCCGAGAGCCGGAGAGAGCGGCAGCATCGGAAAGGTGAAGAAGGAAGCTGTACAACACTGGGATTGTGTGCGCAGCTTGCCAACTGATAGAAAACAGTACCTTACCACTTTCCTGACGTTTCCAATCACATGAATATTCGATTGGAAGCTGTTTTGGACAACTTTTCTTTCCTTCATGCCAAACATTTGGCAGACCGCTGTGCAACGTCCAGAACACGATGGGAGATGTTTTCTGTGCTCCCGCAGGTTTTCCTTGCCAGACAGAGTGGAAAAGCTTTCTGCTAGGATGTAGACCACAAAAGACGCTAAAGACGAAGGTACGATGCTCTCCGGAGCTAAGAGCCGCTCCCGGGCTTCTTTCGGCAGAAGCAGCGCTAAGAGAGCACTGTGAGCGGTACAATCGTCTTTGCGCGAAGAAGCCGCTTCTTCGGCTCCGGGAGCCGGAGAGAGCGGCAGCATCGGAAAGGTGAAGAAGGAAGCTGTACAACACTGGCATTGTGTGCGAAACTTTCCAACTGATAGAAAACAGTACCGTACATTTTCCTGACGTTTCCAATCACATGAATATTCGATAAGAAGCTGTTTTGGACAACTTTTCTTTCCTTCATGCCAAACATTTGGCAGACCGCTGTGCAACGTCCAGAAGACGATGGGAGATGTTTTCTGTGCTCCCGCAGGTTTTCCTTGCCAGACAGAGTGGAAAAGCTTTCTGCTAGGATGTAGACCACAAAAGACGCTAAAGACGAAGGCACGATGCTCTCCGGAGCTAAGAGCCGCTCCCGGGCTTCTTTCGGCAGAAGCGGCGCTAAGAGAGCACTGTGAGCGGTACAATCGTCTTTGCGCGAAGAAGCCGCTTCTTCGGCTCCGGGAGCCGGAGAGAGCGGCAGCATCGGAAAGGTGAAGAAGGAAGATGTACAACACTGGGATTGTGTGCGCAGCTTGCCAACTGATAGAAAACAGTACCTTACACTTTCCTGACGTTTCCAATCACATGAATATTCGATAAGAAGCTGTTTTGGACAGCTTTCCTTTCCTTCATGCCAAACAATTGGCAGACCTCCGTGCAACGTCCAGAACACGATGGGAGATGTTTCCTGTGCTCCCGCAGGTTTTCCTTGCCAGACAGAGTGGAAAAGCTTTCTGCTAGGATGTAGACCACAAAAGACGCTAAAGACGAAGGTACGATGCTCTCCGGAGCTAAGAGCCGCTCCCGGGCTTCTTTCGGCAGAAGCGGCGCTAAGAGAGCACTGTGAGCGGTACAATCGTCTTTGCGCGAAGGAGCCGCTTCTTCGGCTCCGAGAGCCGGAGAGAGCGGCAGCATCGGAAAGGTGAAGAAGGAAGCTGTACAACACTGGGATTGTGTGCGCAGCTTGCCAACTGATAGAAAACAGTACCTTACCACTTTCCTGACGTTTCCAATCACATGAATATTCGATTGGAAGCTGTTTTGGACAACTTTTCTTTCCTTCATGCCAAACATTTGGCAGACCGCTGTGCAACGTCCAGAACACGATGGGAGATGTTTTCTGTGCTCCCGCAGGTTTTCCTTGCCAGACAGAGTGGAAAAGCTTTCTGCTAGGATGTAGACCACAAAAGACGCTAAAGACGAAGGTACGATGCTCTCTGGAGCTAAGAGCCGCTCCCGGGCTTCTTTCGGCAGAAGCCGAGCTAAGAGAGCACTGTGAGCGGTACAATCGTCTTTGCGCGAAGAAGCCGCTTCTTCGGCTCCGGGAGCCGGAGAGAGCGGCAGCATCGGAAAGGTGAAGAAGGAAGCTGTACAACACTGGGATTGTGTGCGCAGCTTGCCAACTGATAGAAAACAGTACCTTACCACTTTCCTGACGTTTCCAATCACATGAATATTCGATTGGAAGCTGTTTTGGACAACTTTTCTTTCCTTCATGCCAAGCACTTGGCAGACCTCCGTGCAACGTCCAGAACACGATGGGAGATATTTTCTGTGCTCCCGCAGGTTTTCCTTGCCAGACAGAGTGGAAAAGCTTTCTGCTAGGATGTAGACCACAAAAGACGCTAAAGACGAAGGTACGATGCTCTCCGGAGCTAAGAGCCGCTCCCGGGCTTCTTTCGGCAGAAGCGGCGCTAAGAGAGCACTGTGAGCGGTACAATCGTCTTTGCGCGAAGAAGCCGCTTCTTCGGCTCCGGGAGCCGGAGAGAGCGGCAGCATCGGAAAGGTGAAGAAGGAAGCTGTACAACACTGGGATTGTGTGCGCAGCTTGCCAACTGATAGAAAACAGTACCTTACCACTTTCCTGACGTTTCCAATCACATGAATATTCGATTGGAAGCTGTTTTGGACAACTTTTCTTTCCTTCATGCCAAACACTTGGCAGACCTCCGTGCAACGTCCAGAACACGATGGGAGATGTTTTCTGTGCTCCCGCAGGTTTTCCTTGCCAGACAGAGTGGAAAAGCTTTCTGCTAGGATGTAGACCACAAAAGACGCTAAAGACGAAAGTACGATGCTCTCCAGAGCTAAGAGCCGCTCCCGGGCTTCTTTCGGCAGAAGCGGCGCTAAGAGAGCACTGTGAGCGGTACAATCGTCTTTGCGCGAAGAAGCCGCTTCTTCGGCTCCGGGAGCCGGAGAGAGCGGCAGCATCGGAAAGGTGAAGAAGGAAGCTGTACAACACTGGGATTGTGTGCGCAGCTTGCCAACTGATAGAAAACAGTACCTTACACGTTCCTGACGTTTCCAATCACATGAATATTCGATTGGAAGCTGTTTTGGACAACTTTCCTTTCCTTAATGCCAAACACTTGGCAGACCTCCGTGCAACGTCCAGAACACGATGGGAGATGTTTTCTGTGCTCCCGCAGGTTTTCCTTGCCAGACAGATTGGAAAAGCTTTCTGCTAGGATGTAGACCACAAAAGACGCTAAAGACGAAGGTACGATGCTCTCCGGAGCTAAGAGCCGCTCCCGGGCTTCTTTCGGCAGAAGCGGCGCTAAGAGAGCACTGTGAGCGGTACAATCGTCTTTGCGCGAAGAAGCCGCTTCTTCGGCTCCGGGAGCCGGAGAGAGCGGCAGCATCGGAAAGGTGAAGAAGGAAGCTGTACAACACTGGGATTGTGTGCGCAGCTTGCCAACTGATAGAAAACAGTACCTTACCACTTTCCTGACGTTTCCAATCACATGAATATTCGATTGGAAGCTGTTTTGGACAACTTTTCTTTCCTTCATGCCAAACACTTGGCAGACCGCTGTGCAACGTCCAGAACACGATGGGAGATGTTTTCTGTGCTCCCGCAGGTTTTCCTTGCCAGACAGAGTGGAAAAGCTTTCTGCTAGGATGTAGACCACAAAAGACGCTAAAGACGAAAGTACGATGCTCTCCAGAGCTAAGAGCCGCTCCCGGGCTTCTTTCGGCAGAAGCGGCGCTAAGAGAGCACTGTGAGCGGTACAATCGTCTTTGCGCGAAGAAGCCGCTTCTTCGGCTCCGGGAGCCGGAGAGAGCGGCAGCATCGGAAAGGTGAAGAAGGAAGCTGTACAACACTGGGATTGTGTGCGCAGCTTGCCAACTGATAGAAAACAGTACCTTACACGTTCCTGACGTTTCCAATCACATGAATATTCGATTGGAAGCTGTTTTGGACAACTTTCCTTTCCTTAATGCCAAACACTTGGCAGACCTCCGTGCAACGTCCAGAACACGATGGGAGATGTTTTCTGTGCTCCCGCAGGTTTTCCTTGCCAGACAGATTGGAAAAGCTTTCTGCTAGGATGTAGACCACAAAAGACGCTAAAGACGAAGGTACGATGCTCTCCGGAGCTAAGAGCCGCTCCCGGGCTTCTTTCGGCAGAAGCGGCGCTAAGAGAGCACTGTGAGCGGTACAATCGTCTTTGCGCGAAGAAGCCGCTTCTTCGGCTCCGGGAGCCGGAGAGAGCGGCAGCATCGGAAAGGTGAAGAAGGAAGCTGTACAACACTGGGATTGTGTGCGCAGCTTGCCAACTGATAGAAAACAGTACCTTACCACTTTCCTGACGTTTCCAATCACATGAATATTCGATTGGAAGCTGTTTTGGACAACTTTTCTTTCCTTCATGCCAAGCACTTGGCAGACCTCCGTGCAACGTCCAGAACACGATGGGAGATGTTTTCTGTGCTCCCGCAGGTTTTCCTTGCCAGACAGAGTGGAAAAGCTTTCTGCTAGGATGTAGACCACAAAAGACGCTAAAGACGAAGGTACGATGCTCTCCAGAGCTAAGAGCCGCTCCCGGGCTTCTTTCGGCAGAAGCGGCGCTAAGAGAGCACTGTGAGCGGTACAATCGTCTTTGCGCGAAGAAGCCGCTTCTTCGGCTCCGGGAGCCGGAGAGAGCGGCAGCATCGGAAAGGTGAAGAAGGAAGCTGTACAACACTGGGATTGTGTGCGCAGCTTGCCAACTGATAGAAAACAGTACCTTACACTTTCCTGACGTTTCCAATCACATGAATATTCGATTGGAAGCTGTTTTGGACAACTTTTCTTTCCTTCATGCCAAGCACTTGGCAGACCTCCGTGCAACGTCCAGAACACGATGGGAGATGTTTTCTGTGCTCCCGCAGGTTTTCCTTGCCAGACAGAGTGGAAAAGCTTTCTGCTAGGATGTAGACCACAAAAGACGCTAAAGACGAAGGTACGATGCTCTCCAGAGCTAAGAGCCGCTCCCGGGCTTCTTTCGGCAGAAGCGGCGCTAAGAGAGCACTGTGAGCGGTACAATCGTCTTTGCGCGAAGAAGCCGCTTCTTCGGCTCCGGGAGCCGGAGAGAGCGGCAGCATCGGAAAGGTGAAGAAGGAAGCTGTACAACACTGGGATTGTGTGCGCAGCTTGCCAACTGATAGAAAACAGTACCTTACACTTTCCTGACGTTTCCAATCACATGAATATTCGATTGGAAGCTGTTTTGGACAACTTTCCTTTCCTTCATGCCAAACACTTGGCAGACCTCCGCGCAACGTCCAGAACACGATGGGAGATGTTTCCTGTGCTCCCGCAGGTTTTCCTTGCCAGACAGAGTGGAAAAGCTTTCTGCTAGGATGTAGACCACAAAAGACGCTAAAGACGAAGGTACGATGCTCTCCGGAGCTAAGAGCCGCTCCCGGGCTTCTTTCGGCAGAAGCGGCGCTAAGAGAGCACTGTGAGCGGTACAATCGTCTTTGCGCGAAGGAGCCGCTTCTTCGGCTCCGAGAGCCGGAGAGAGCGGCAGCATCGGAAAGGTGAAGAAGGAAGCTGTACAACACTGGGATTGTGTGCGCAGCTTGCCAACTGATAGAAAACAGTACCTTACCACTTTCCTGACGTTTCCAATCACATGAATATTCGATTGGAAGCTGTTTTGGACAACTTTTCTTTCCTTCATGCCAAACATTTGGCAGACCGCTGTGCAACGTCCAGAACACGATGGGAGATGTTTTCTGTGCTCCCGCAGGTTTTCCTTGCCAGACAGAGTGGAAAAGCTTTCTGCTAGGATGTAGACCACAAAAGACGCTAAAGACGAAGGTACGATGCTCTCCGGAGCTAAGAGCCGCTCCCGGGCTTCTTTCGGCAGAAGCAGCGCTAAGAGAGCACTGTGAGCGGTACAATCGTCTTTGCGCGAAGAAGCCGCTTCTTCGGCTCCGGGAGCCGGAGAGAGCGGCAGCATCGGAAAGGTGAAGAAGGAAGCTGTACAACACTGGCATTGTGTGCGAAACTTTCCAACTGATAGAAAACAGTACCGTACATTTTCCTGACGTTTCCAATCACATGAATATTCGATAAGAAGCTGTTTTGGACAACTTTTCTTTCCTTCATGCCAAACATTTGGCAGACCGCTGTGCAACGTCCAGAAGACGATGGGAGATGTTTTCTGTGCTCCCGCAGGTTTTCCTTGCCAGACAGAGTGGAAAAGCTTTCTGCTAGGATGTAGACCACAAAAGACGCTAAAGACGAAGGCACGATGCTCTCCGGAGCTAAGAGCCGCTCCCGGGCTTCTTTCGGCAGAAGCGGCGCTAAGAGAGCACTGTGAGCGGTACAATCGTCTTTGCGCGAAGAAGCCGCTTCTTCGGCTCCGGGAGCCGGAGAGAGCGGCAGCATCGGAAAGGTGAAGAAGGAAGATGTACAACACTGGGATTGTGTGCGCAGCTTGCCAACTGATAGAAAACAGTACCTTACACTTTCCTGACGTTTCCAATCACATGAATATTCGATAAGAAGCTGTTTTGGACAGCTTTCCTTTCCTTCATGCCAAACAATTGGCAGACCTCCGTGCAACGTCCAGAACACGATGGGAGATGTTTCCTGTGCTCCCGCAGGTTTTCCTTGCCAGACAGAGTGGAAAAGCTTTCTGCTAGGATGTAGACCACAAAAGACGCTAAAGACGAAGGTACGATGCTCTCCGGAGCTAAGAGCCGCTCCCGGGCTTCTTTCGGCAGAAGCGGCGCTAAGAGAGCACTGTGAGCGGTACAATCGTCTTTGCGCGAAGGAGCCGCTTCTTCGGCTCCGAGAGCCGGAGAGAGCGGCAGCATCGGAAAGGTGAAGAAGGAAGCTGTACAACACTGGGATTGTGTGCGCAGCTTGCCAACTGATAGAAAACAGTACCTTACCACTTTCCTGACGTTTCCAATCACATGAATATTCGATTGGAAGCTGTTTTGGACAACTTTTCTTTCCTTCATGCCAAACATTTGGCAGACCGCTGTGCAACGTCCAGAACACGATGGGAGATGTTTTCTGTGCTCCCGCAGGTTTTCCTTGCCAGACAGAGTGGAAAAGCTTTCTGCTAGGATGTAGACCACAAAAGACGCTAAAGACGAAGGTACGATGCTCTCTGGAGCTAAGAGCCGCTCCCGGGCTTCTTTCGGCAGAAGCCGAGCTAAGAGAGCACTGTGAGCGGTACAATCGTCTTTGCGCGAAGAAGCCGCTTCTTCGGCTCCGGGAGCCGGAGAGAGCGGCAGCATCGGAAAGGTGAAGAAGGAAGCTGTACAACACTGGGATTGTGTGCGCAGCTTGCCAACTGATAGAAAACAGTACCTTACCACTTTCCTGACGTTTCCAATCACATGAATATTCGATTGGAAGCTGTTTTGGACAACTTTTCTTTCCTTCATGCCAAGCACTTGGCAGACCTCCGTGCAATGTCCAGAACACGATGGGAGATATTTTCTGTGCTCCCGCAGGTTTTCCTTGCCAGACAGAGTGGAAAAGCTTTCTGCTAGGATGTAGACCACAAAAGACGCTAAAGACGAAGGTACGATGCTCTCCGGAGCTAAGAGCCGCTCCCGGGCTTCTTTCGGCAGAAGCGGCGCTAAGAGAGCACTGTGAGCGGTACAATCGTCTTTGCGCGAAGAAGCCGCTTCTTCGGCTCCGGGAGCCGGAGAGAGCGGCAGCATCGGAAAGGTGAAGAAGGAAGCTGTACAACACTGGGATTGTGTGCGCAGCTTGCCAACTGATAGAAAACAGTACCTTACCACTTTCCTGACGTTTCCAATCACATGAATATTCGATTGGAAGCTGTTTTGGACAACTTTCCTTTCCTTAATGCCAAACACTTGGCAGACCTCCGTGCAACGTCCAGAACACGATGGGAGATGTTTTCTGTGCTCCCGCAGGTTTTCCTTGCCAGACAGATTGGAAAAGCTTTCTGCTAGGATGTAGACCACAAAAGACGCTAAAGACGAAGGTACGATGCTCTCCGGAGCTAAGAGCCGCTCCCGGGCTTCTTTCGGCAGAAGCGGCGCTAAGAGAGCACTGTGAGCGGTACAATCGTCTTTGCGCGAAGAAGCCGCTTCTTCGGCTCCGGGAGCCGGAGAGAGCGGCAGCATCGGAAAGGTGAAGAAGGAAGCTGTACAACACTGGGATTGTGTGCGCAGCTTGCCAACTGATAGAAAACAGTACCTTACCACTTTCCTGACGTTTCCAATCACATGAATATTCGATTGGAAGCTGTTTTGGACAACTTTTCTTTCCTTCATGCCAAACACTTGGCAGACCGCTGTGCAACGTCCAGAACACGATGGGAGATGTTTTCTGTGCTCCCGCAGGTTTTCCTTGCCAGACAGAGTGGAAAAGCTTTCTGCTAGGATGTAGACCACAAAAGACGCTAAAGACGAAAGTACGATGCTCTCCAGAGCTAAGAGCCGCTCCCGGGCTTCTTTCGGCAGAAGCGGCGCTAAGAGAGCACTGTGAGCGGTACAATCGTCTTTGCGCGAAGAAGCCGCTTCTTCGGCTCCGGGAGCCGGAGAGAGCGGCAGCATCGGAAAGGTGAAGAAGGAAGCTGTACAACACTGGGATTGTGTGCGCAGCTTGCCAACTGATAGAAAACAGTACCTTACACGTTCCTGACGTTTCCAATCACATGAATATTCGATTGGAAGCTGTTTTGGACAACTTTCCTTTCCTTAATGCCAAACACTTGGCAGACCTCCGTGCAACGTCCAGAACACGATGGGAGATGTTTTCTGTGCTCCCGCAGGTTTTCCTTGCCAGACAGATTGGAAAAGCTTTCTGCTAGGATGTAGACCACAAAAGACGCTAAAGACGAAGGTACGATGCTCTCCGGAGCTAAGAGCCGCTCCCGGGCTTCTTTCGGCAGAAGCGGCGCTAAGAGAGCACTGTGAGCGGTACAATCGTCTTTGCGCGAAGAAGCCGCTTCTTCGGCTCCGGGAGCCGGAGAGAGCGGCAGCATCGGAAAGGTGAAGAAGGAAGCTGTACAACACTGGGATTGTGTGCGCAGCTTGCCAACTGATAGAAAACAGTACCTTACCACTTTCCTGACGTTTCCAATCACATGAATATTCGATTGGAAGCTGTTTTGGACAACTTTTCTTTCCTTCATGCCAAGCACTTGGCAGACCTCCGTGCAACGTCCAGAACACGATGGGAGATGTTTTCTGTGCTCCCGCAGGTTTTCCTTGCCAGACAGAGTGGAAAAGCTTTCTGCTAGGATGTAGACCACAAAAGACGCTAAAGACGAAGGTACGATGCTCTCCAGAGCTAAGAGCCGCTCCCGGGCTTCTTTCGGCAGAAGCGGCGCTAAGAGAGCACTGTGAGCGGTACAATCGTCTTTGCGCGAAGAAGCCGCTTCTTCGGCTCCGGGAGCCGGAGAGAGCGGCAGCATCGGAAAGGTGAAGAAGGAAGCTGTACAACACTGGGATTGTGTGCGCAGCTTGCCAACTGATAGAAAACAGTACCTTACACTTTCCTGACGTTTCCAATCACATGAATATTCGATTGGAAGCTGTTTTGGACAACTTTTCTTTCCTTCATGCCAAGCACTTGGCAGACCTCCGTGCAACGTCCAGAACACGATGGGAGATGTTTTCTGTGCTCCCGCAGGTTTTCCTTGCCAGACAGAGTGGAAAAGCTTTCTGCTAGGATGTAGACCACAAAAGACGCTAAAGACGAAGGTACGATGCTCTCCAGAGCTAAGAGCCGCTCCCGGGCTTCTTTCGGCAGAAGCGGCGCTAAGAGAGCACTGTGAGCGGTACAATCGTCTTTGCGCGAAGAAGCCGCTTCTTCGGCTCCGGGAGCCGGAGAGAGCGGCAGCATCGGAAAGGTGAAGAAGGAAGCTGTACAACACTGGGATTGTGTGCGCAGCTTGCCAACTGATAGAAAACAGTACCTTACACTTTCCTGACGTTTCCAATCACATGAATATTCGATTGGAAGCTGTTTTGGACAACTTTCCTTTCCTTCATGCCAAACACTTGGCAGACCTCCGCGCAACGTCCAGAACACGATGGGAGATGTTTCCTGTGCTCCCGCAGGTTTTCCTTGCCAGACAGAGTGGAAAAGCTTTCTGCTAGGATGTAGACCACAAAAGACGCTAAAGACGAAGGTACGATGCTCTCCGGAGCTAAGAGCCGCTCCCGGGCTTCTTTCGGCAGAAGCGGCGCTAAGAGAGCACTGTGAGCGGTACAATCGTCTTTGCGCGAAGGAGCCGCTTCTTCGGCTCCGAGAGCCGGAGAGAGCGGCAGCATCGGAAAGGTGAAGAAGGAAGCTGTACAACACTGGGATTGTGTGCGCAGCTTGCCAACTGATAGAAAACAGTACCTTACCACTTTCCTGACGTTTCCAATCACATGAATATTCGATTGGAAGCTGTTTTGGACAACTTTTCTTTCCTTCATGCCAAACATTTGGCAGACCGCTGTGCAACGTCCAGAACACGATGGGAGATGTTTTCTGTGCTCCCGCAGGTTTTCCTTGCCAGACAGAGTGGAAAAGCTTTCTGCTAGGATGTAGACCACAAAAGACGCTAAAGACGAAGGTACGATGCTCTCCGGAGCTAAGAGCCGCTCCCGGGCTTCTTTCGGCAGAAGCAGCGCTAAGAGAGCACTGTGAGCGGTACAATCGTCTTTGCGCGAAGAAGCCGCTTCTTCGGCTCCGGGAGCCGGAGAGAGCGGCAGCATCGGAAAGGTGAAGAAGGAAGCTGTACAACACTGGCATTGTGTGCGAAACTTTCCAACTGATAGAAAACAGTACCGTACATTTTCCTGACGTTTCCAATCACATGAATATTCGATAAGAAGCTGTTTTGGACAACTTTTCTTTCCTTCATGCCAAACATTTGGCAGACCGCTGTGCAACGTCCAGAAGACGATGGGAGATGTTTTCTGTGCTCCCGCAGGTTTTCCTTGCCAGACAGAGTGGAAAAGCTTTCTGCTAGGATGTAGACCACAAAAGACGCTAAAGACGAAGGCACGATGCTCTCCGGAGCTAAGAGCCGCTCCCGGGCTTCTTTCGGCAGAAGCGGCGCTAAGAGAGCACTGTGAGCGGTACAATCGTCTTTGCGCGAAGAAGCCGCTTCTTCGGCTCCGGGAGCCGGAGAGAGCGGCAGCATCGGAAAGGTGAAGAAGGAAGATGTACAACACTGGGATTGTGTGCGCAGCTTGCCAACTGATAGAAAACAGTACCTTACACTTTCCTGACGTTTCCAATCACATGAATATTCGATAAGAAGCTGTTTTGGACAGCTTTCCTTTCCTTCATGCCAAACAATTGGCAGACCTCCGTGCAACGTCCAGAACACGATGGGAGATGTTTCCTGTGCTCCCGCAGGTTTTCCTTGCCAGACAGAGTGGAAAAGCTTTCTGCTAGGATGTAGACCACAAAAGACGCTAAAGACGAAGGTACGATGCTCTCCGGAGCTAAGAGCCGCTCCCGGGCTTCTTTCGGCAGAAGCGGCGCTAAGAGAGCACTGTGAGCGGTACAATCGTCTTTGCGCGAAGGAGCCGCTTCTTCGGCTCCGAGAGCCGGAGAGAGCGGCAGCATCGGAAAGGTGAAGAAGGAAGCTGTACAACACTGGGATTGTGTGCGCAGCTTGCCAACTGATAGAAAACAGTACCTTACCACTTTCCTGACGTTTCCAATCACATGAATATTCGATTGGAAGCTGTTTTGGACAACTTTTCTTTCCTTCATGCCAAACATTTGGCAGACCGCTGTGCAACGTCCAGAACACGATGGGAGATGTTTTCTGTGCTCCCGCAGGTTTTCCTTGCCAGACAGAGTGGAAAAGCTTTCTGCTAGGATGTAGACCACAAAAGACGCTAAAGACGAAGGTACGATGCTCTCTGGAGCTAAGAGCCGCTCCCGGGCTTCTTTCGGCAGAAGCCGAGCTAAGAGAGCACTGTGAGCGGTACAATCGTCTTTGCGCGAAGAAGCCGCTTCTTCGGCTCCGGGAGCCGGAGAGAGCGGCAGCATCGGAAAGGTGAAGAAGGAAGCTGTACAACACTGGGATTGTGTGCGCAGCTTGCCAACTGATAGAAAACAGTACCTTACCACTTTCCTGACGTTTCCAATCACATGAATATTCGATTGGAAGCTGTTTTGGACAACTTTTCTTTCCTTCATGCCAAGCACTTGGCAGACCTCCGTGCAACGTCCAGAACACGATGGGAGATATTTTCTGTGCTCCCGCAGGTTTTCCTTGCCAGACAGAGTGGAAAAGCTTTCTGCTAGGATGTAGACCACAAAAGACGCTAAAGACGAAGGTACGATGCTCTCCGGAGCTAAGAGCCGCTCCCGGGCTTCTTTCGGCAGAAGCGGCGCTAAGAGAGCACTGTGAGCGGTACAATCGTCTTTGCGCGAAGAAGCCGCTTCTTCGGCTCCGGGAGCCGGAGAGAGCGGCAGCATCGGAAAGGTGAAGAAGGAAGCTGTACAACACTGGGATTGTGTGCGCAGCTTGCCAACTGATAGAAAACAGTACCTTACCACTTTCCTGACGTTTCCAATCACATGAATATTCGATTGGAAGCTGTTTTGGACAACTTTTCTTTCCTTCATGCCAAACACTTGGCAGACCTCCGTGCAACGTCCAGAACACGATGGGAGATGTTTTCTGTGCTCCCGCAGGTTTTCCTTGCCAGACAGAGTGGAAAAGCTTTCTGCTAGGATGTAGACCACAAAAGACGCTAAAGACGAAAGTACGATGCTCTCCAGAGCTAAGAGCCGCTCCCGGGCTTCTTTCGGCAGAAGCGGCGCTAAGAGAGCACTGTGAGCGGTACAATCGTCTTTGCGCGAAGAAGCCGCTTCTTCGGCTCCGGGAGCCGGAGAGAGCGGCAGCATCGGAAAGGTGAAGAAGGAAGCTGTACAACACTGGGATTGTGTGCGCAGCTTGCCAACTGATAGAAAACAGTACCTTACACGTTCCTGACGTTTCCAATCACATGAATATTCGATTGGAAGCTGTTTTGGACAACTTTCCTTTCCTTAATGCCAAACACTTGGCAGACCTCCGTGCAACGTCCAGAACACGATGGGAGATGTTTTCTGTGCTCCCGCAGGTTTTCCTTGCCAGACAGATTGGAAAAGCTTTCTGCTAGGATGTAGACCACAAAAGACGCTAAAGACGAAGGTACGATGCTCTCCGGAGCTAAGAGCCGCTCCCGGGCTTCTTTCGGCAGAAGCGGCGCTAAGAGAGCACTGTGAGCGGTACAATCGTCTTTGCGCGAAGAAGCCGCTTCTTCGGCTCCGGGAGCCGGAGAGAGCGGCAGCATCGGAAAGGTGAAGAAGGAAGCTGTACAACACTGGGATTGTGTGCGCAGCTTGCCAACTGATAGAAAACAGTACCTTACCACTTTCCTGACGTTTCCAATCACATGAATATTCGATTGGAAGCTGTTTTGGACAACTTTTCTTTCCTTCATGCCAAACACTTGGCAGACCGCTGTGCAACGTCCAGAACACGATGGGAGATGTTTTCTGTGCTCCCGCAGGTTTTCCTTGCCAGACAGAGTGGAAAAGCTTTCTGCTAGGATGTAGACCACAAAAGACGCTAAAGACGAAAGTACGATGCTCTCCAGAGCTAAGAGCCGCTCCCGGGCTTCTTTCGGCAGAAGCGGCGCTAAGAGAGCACTGTGAGCGGTACAATCGTCTTTGCGCGAAGAAGCCGCTTCTTCGGCTCCGGGAGCCGGAGAGAGCGGCAGCATCGGAAAGGTGAAGAAGGAAGCTGTACAACACTGGGATTGTGTGCGCAGCTTGCCAACTGATAGAAAACAGTACCTTACACGTTCCTGACGTTTCCAATCACATGAATATTCGATTGGAAGCTGTTTTGGACAACTTTCCTTTCCTTAATGCCAAACACTTGGCAGACCTCCGTGCAACGTCCAGAACACGATGGGAGATGTTTTCTGTGCTCCCGCAGGTTTTCCTTGCCAGACAGATTGGAAAAGCTTTCTGCTAGGATGTAGACCACAAAAGACGCTAAAGACGAAGGTACGATGCTCTCCGGAGCTAAGAGCCGCTCCCGGGCTTCTTTCGGCAGAAGCGGCGCTAAGAGAGCACTGTGAGCGGTACAATCGTCTTTGCGCGAAGAAGCCGCTTCTTCGGCTCCGGGAGCCGGAGAGAGCGGCAGCATCGGAAAGGTGAAGAAGGAAGCTGTACAACACTGGGATTGTGTGCGCAGCTTGCCAACTGATAGAAAACAGTACCTTACCACTTTCCTGACGTTTCCAATCACATGAATATTCGATTGGAAGCTGTTTTGGACAACTTTTCTTTCCTTCATGCCAAGCACTTGGCAGACCTCCGTGCAACGTCCAGAACACGATGGGAGATGTTTTCTGTGCTCCCGCAGGTTTTCCTTGCCAGACAGAGTGGAAAAGCTTTCTGCTAGGATGTAGACCACAAAAGACGCTAAAGACGAAGGTACGATGCTCTCCAGAGCTAAGAGCCGCTCCCGGGCTTCTTTCGGCAGAAGCGGCGCTAAGAGAGCACTGTGAGCGGTACAATCGTCTTTGCGCGAAGAAGCCGCTTCTTCGGCTCCGGGAGCCGGAGAGAGCGGCAGCATCGGAAAGGTGAAGAAGGAAGCTGTACAACACTGGGATTGTGTGCGCAGCTTGCCAACTGATAGAAAACAGTACCTTACACTTTCCTGACGTTTCCAATCACATGAATATTCGATTGGAAGCTGTTTTGGACAACTTTCCTTTCCTTCATGCCAAACACTTGGCAGACCTCCGCGCAACGTCCAGAACACGATGGGAGATGTTTTCTGTGCTCCCGCAGGTTTTCCTTGCCAGACAGAGTGGAAAAGCTTTCTGCTAGGATGTAGACCACAAAAGACGCTAAAGACGAAGGTACGATGCTCTCCGGAGCTAAGAGCCGCTCCCGGGCTTCTTTCGGCAGAAGCGGCGCTAAGAGAGCACTGTGAGCGGTACAATCGTCTTTGCGCGAAGAAGCCGCTTCTTCGGCTCCGGGAGCCGGAGAGAGCGGCAGCATCGGAAAGGTGAAGAAGGAAGATGTACAACACTGGGATTGTGTGCGCAACTTTGCAACTGATAGAAAACAGTACCTTACACTTTCCTGACGTTTCCAATCACATGAATATTCGATAAGAAGCTGTTTTGGACAGCTTTCCTTTCCTTCATGCCAAACAATTGGCAGACCTCCGTGCAACGTCCAGAACACGATGGGAGATGTTTCCTGTGCTCCCGCAGGTTTTCCTTGCCAGACAGAGTGGAAAAGCTTTCTGCTAGGATGTAGACCACAAAAGACGCTAAAGACGAAGGTACGATGCTCTCCGGAGCTAAGAGCCGCTCCCGGGCTTCTTTCGGCAGAAGCGGCGCTAAGAGAGCACTGTGAGCGGTACAATCGTCTTTGCGCGAAGAAGCCGCTTCTTCGGCTCCGAGAGCCGGAGAGAGCGGCAGCATCGGAAAGGTGAAGAAGGAAGCTGTACAACACTGGGATTGTGTGCGCAGCTTGCCAACTGATAGAAAACAGTACCTTACCACTTTCCTGACGTTTCCAATCACATGAATATTCGATTGGAAGCTGTTTTGGACAACTTTTCTTTCCTTCATGCCAAACATTTGGCAGACCGCTGTGCAACGTCCAGAACACGATGGGAGATGTTTTCTGTGCTCCCGCAGGTTTTCCTTGCCAGACAGAGTGGAAAAGCTTTCTGCTAGGATGTAGACCACAAAAGACGCTAAAGACGAAGGTACGATGCTCTCTGGAGCTAAGAGCCGCTCCCGGGCTTCTTTCGGCAGAAGCGGCGCTAAGAGAGCACTGTGAGCGGTACAATCGTCTTTGCGCGAAGAAGCCGCTTCTTCGGCTCCGGGAGCCGGAGAGAGCGGCAGCATCGGAAAGGTGAAGAAGGAAGCTGTACAACACTGGGATTGTGTGCGCAGCTTGCCAACTGATAGAAAACAGTACCTTACCACTTTCCTGACGTTTCCAATCCCATGAATATTCGATTGGAAGCTGTTTTGGACAACTTTTCTTTCCTTCATGCCAAGCACTTGGCAGACCTCCGTGCAACGTCCAGAACACGATGGGAGATATTTTCTGTGCTCCCGCAGGTTTTCCTTGCCAGACAGAGTGGAAAAGCTTTCTGCTAGGATGTAGACCACAAAAGACGCTAAAGACGAAGGTACGATGCTCTCCGGAGCTAAGAGCCGCTCCCGGGCTTCTTTCGGCAGAAGCGGCGCTAAGAGAGCACTGTGAGCGGTACAATCGTCTTTGCGCGAAGAGGCCGCTTCTTCGGCTCCGGGAGCCGGAGAGAGCGGCAGCATCGGAAAGGTGAAGAAGGAAGCTGTACAACACTGGGATTGTGTGCGCAGCTTGCCAACTGATAGAAAACAGTACCTTACACTTTCCTGACGTTTCCAATCACATGAATATTCGATAAGAAGCTGTTTTGGACAACTTTTCTTTCCTTCATGCCAAACACTTGGCAGACCGCTGTGCAACGTCCAGAACACGATGGGAGATGTTTTCTGTGCTCCCGCAGGTTTTCCTTGCCAGACAGAGTGGAAAAGCTTTCTGCTAGGATGTAGACCACAAAAGACGCTAAAGACGAAGGTACGATGCTCTCTGGAGCTAAGAGCCGCTCCCGGGCTTCTTTCGGCAGAAGCGGCGCTAAGAGAGCATTGTGAGCGGCAGAATCGTCTTTGCGCGAAGAAGCCGCTTCTTCGGCTCCGGGAGCCGGAGAGAGCGGCAGCATCGGAAAGGTGAAGAAGGAAGCTGTACAACACTGGGATTGTGTGCGCAGCTTGCCAACTGATAGAAAACAGTACCTTACCACTTTCCTGACGTTTCCAATCACATGAATATTCGATTGGAAGCTGTTTTGGACAACTTTTCTTTCCTTCATGCCAAACATTTGGCAGACCGCTGTGCAACGTCCAGAACACGATGGGAGATGTTTTCTGTGCTCCCGCAGGTTTTCCTTGCCAGACAGAGTGGAAAAGCTTTCTGCTAGGATGTAGACCACAAAAGACGCTAAAGACGAAAGTACGATGCTCTCCAGAGCTAAGAGCCGCTCCCGGGCTTCTTTCGGCAGAAGCGGCGCTAAGAGAGCACTGTGAGCGGTACAATCGTCTTTGCGCGAAGAAGCCGCTTCTTCGGCTCCGGGAGCCGGAGAGAGCGGCAGCATCGGAAAGGTGAAGAAGGAAGCTGTACAACACTGGGATTGTGTGCGCAGCTTGCCAACTGATAGAAAACAGTACCTTACACTTTCCTGACGTTTCCAATCACATGAATATTCGATTGGAAGCTGTTTTGGACAACTTTCCTTTCCTTCATGCCAAACACTTGGCAGACCTCCGTGCAACGTCCAGAACACGATGGGAGATGTTTTCTGTGCTCCCGCAGGTTTTCCTTGCCAGACAGATTGGAAAAGCTTTCTGCTAGGATGTAGACCACAAAAGACGCTAAAGACGAAGGTACGATGCTCTCCGGAGCTAAGAGCCGCTCCCGGGCTTCTTTCGGCAGAAGCGGCGCTAAGAGAGCACTGTGAGCGGTACAATCGTCTTTGCGCGAAGAAGCCGCTTCTTCGGCTCCGGGAGCCGGAGAGAGCGGCAGCATCGGAAAGGTGAAGAAGGAAGCTGTACAACACTGGGATTGTGTGCGCAGCTTGCCAACTGATAGAAAACAGTACCTTACCACTTTCCTGACGTTTCCAATCACATGAATATTCGATTGGAAGCTGTTTTGGACAACTTTTCTTTCCTTCATGCCAAACATTTGGCAGACCGCTGTGCAACGTCCAGAACACGATGGGAGATGTTTTCTGTGCTCCCGCAGGTTTTCCTTGCCAGACAGATTGGAAAATCTTTCTGCTAGGATGTAGACCACAAAAGACGCTAAAGACGAAAGTACGATGCTCTCCAGAGCTAAGAGCCGCTCCCGGGCTTCTTTCGGCAGAAGCGGCGCTAAGAGAGCACTGTGAGCGGTACAATCGTCTTTGCGGGAAGAAGCCGCTTCTTCGGCTCCGGGAGCCGGAGAGAGCGGCAGCATCGGAAAGGTGAAGAAGGAAGCTGTACAACACTGGGATTGTGTGCGCAGCTTGCCAACTGATAGAAAACAGTACCTTACCACTTTCCTGACGTTTCCAATCACATGAATATTCGATTGGAAGCTGTTTTGGACAACTTTCCTTTCCTTCATGCCAAACACTTGGCAGACCTCCGTGCAACGTCCAGAACACGATGGGAGATGTTTTCTGTGCTCCCGCAGGTTTTCCTTGCCAGACAGATTGGAAAAGCTTTCTGCGAGGATGTAGACCACAAAAGACGCTAAAGACGAAGGTACGATGCTCTCCGGAGCTAAGAGCCGCTCCCGGGCTTCTTTCGGCAGAAGCGGCGCTAAGAGAGCACTGTGAGCGGTACAATCGTCTTTGCGCGAAGAAGCCGCTTCTTCGGCTCCGGGAGCCGGAGAGAGCGGCAGCATCGGAAAGGTGAAGAAGGAAGCTGTACAACACTGGGATTGTGTGCGCAGCTTGCCAACTGATAGAAAACAGTACCTTACACTTTCCTGACGTTTCCAATCACATGAATATTCGATTGGAAGCTGTTTTGGACAACTTTCCTTTCCTTCATGCCAAACACTTGGCAGACCTCCGTGCAACGTCCAGAACATGATGGGAGATGTTTTCTGTGCTCCCGCAGGTTTTCCTTGCCAGAAAGATTGGAAAAGCTTTCTGCGAGGATGTAGACCACAAAAGACGCTAAAGACGAAGGTACGATGCTCTCCGGAGCTAAGAGCCGCTCCCGGGCTTCTTTCGGCAGAAGCGGCGCTAAGAGAGCACTGTGAGCGGTACAATCGTCTTTGCGCGAAGAAGCCGCTTCTTCGGCTCCGGGAGCCGGAGAGAGCGGCAGCATCGGAAAGGTGAAGAAGGAAGCTGTACAACACTGGGATTGTGTGCGCAGCTTGCCAACTGATAGAAAACAGTACCTTACACTTTCCTGACGTTTCCAATCACATGAATATTCGATTGGAAGCTGTTTTGGACAACTTTTCTTTCCTTCATGCCAAGCACTTGGCAGACCTCCGTGCAACGTCCAGAACACGATGGGAGATGTTTTCTGTGCTCCCGCAGGTTTTCCTTGCCAGACAGAGTGGAAAAGCTTTCTGCTAGGATGTAGACCACAAAAGACGCTAAAGACGAAGGTACGATGCTCTCCGGAGCTAAGAGCCGCTCCCGGGCTTCTTTCGGCAGAAGCGGCGCTAAGAGAGCACTGTGAGCGGTACAATCGTCTTTGCGCGAAGAAGCCGCTTCTTCGGCTCCGGGAGCCGGAGAGAGCGGCAGCATCGGAAAGGTGAAGAAGGAAGCTGTACAACACTGGGATTGTGTGCGCAGCTTGCCAACTGATAGAAAACAGTACCTTACCACTTTCCTGACGTTTCCAATCACATGAATATTCGATTGGAAGCTGTTTTGGACAACTTTTCTTTCCTTCATGCCAAACACTTGGCAGACCGCTGTGCAACGTCCAGAATGCGATGGGAGATGTTTTCTGTGCTCCCGCAGGTTTTCCTTGCCAGACAGAGTGGAAAAGCTTTCTGCTAGCATGTAGACCACAAAAGACGCTAAAGACGAAGGTACGATGCTCACGGAGCTAAGCGCCGCTCCCGGGCTTCTTTCGGCAGAAGCGGCGCTAAGAGAGCACTGTGAGCGGTACAATCGTCTTTGCGCGAAGAAGCCGCTTCTTCGGCTCCGGGAGCCGGAGAGAGCGGCAGCATCGGAAAGGTGAAGAAGGAAGCTGTACAACACTGGGATTGTGTGCGCAGCTTGCCAACTGATAGAAAACAGTACCTTACCACTTTCCTGACGTTTCCAATCACATGAATATTCGATTGGAAGCTGTTTTGGACAACTTTCCTTTCCTTCATGCCAAGCACTTGGCAGACCTCCGTGCAACGTCCAGAAGACGATGGGAGATGTTTTCTGTGCTCCCGCAGGTTTTCCTTGCCAGACAGAGTGGAAAAGCTTTCTGCTAGGATGTAGACCACAAAAGACGCTAAAGACGAAGGTACGATGCTCTCCGGAGCTAAGAGCCGCTCCCGGGCTTCTTTCGGCAGAAGCGGCGCTAAGAGAGCACTGTGAGCGGTACAATCGTCTTTGCGCGAAGAAGCCGCTTCTTCGGCTCCGGGAGCCGGAGAGAGCGGCAGCATCGGAAAGGTGAAGAAGGAAGCTGTACAACACTGGGATTGTGTGCGCAGCTTGCCAACTGATAGAAAACAGTACCTTACCACTTTCCTGACGTTTCCAATCACATGAATATTCGATTGGAAGCTGTTTTGGACAACTTTTCTTTCCTTCATGCCAAACATTTGGCAGACCGCTGTGCAACGTCCAGAACACGATGGGAGATGTTTTCTGTGCTCCCGCAGGTTTTCCTTGCCAGACAGATTGGAAAATCTTTCTGCTAGGATGTAGACCACAAAAGACGCTAAAGACGAAAGTACGATGCTCTCCAGAGCTAAGAGCCGCTCCCGGGCTTCTTTCGGCAGAAGCGGCGCTAAGAGAGCACTGTGAGCGGTACAATCGTCTTTGCGGGAAGAAGCCGCTTCTTCGGCTCCGGGAGCCGGAGAGAGCGGCAGCATCGGAAAGGTGAAGAAGGAAGCTGTACAACACTGGGATTGTGTGCGCAGCTTGCCAACTGATAGAAAACAGTACCTTACACTTTCCTGACGTTTCCAATCACATGAATATTCGATTGGAAGCTGTTTTGGACAACTTTCCTTTCCTTCATGCCAAACACTTGGCAGACCTCCGTGCAACGTCCAGAACACGATGGGAGATGTTTTCTGTGCTCCCGCAGGTTTTCCTTGCCAGACAGATTGGAAAAGCTTTCTGCGAGGATGTAGACCACAAAAGACGCTAAAGACGAAGGTACGATGCTCTCCGGAGCTAAGAGCCGCTCCCGGGCTTCTTTCGGCAGAAGCGGCGCTAAGAGAGCACTGTGAGCGGTACAATCGTCTTTGCGCGAAGAAGCCGCTTCTTCGGCTCCGGGAGCCGGAGAGAGCGGCAGCATCGGAAAGGTGAAGAAGGAAGCTGTACAACACTGGGATTGTGTGCGCAGCTTGCCAACTGATAGAAAACAGTACCTTACACTTTCCTGACGTTTCCAATCACATGAATATTCGATTGGAAGCTGTTTTGGACAACTTTCCTTTCCTTCATGCCAAACACTTGGCAGACCTCCGTGCAACGTCCAGAACATGATGGGAGATGTTTTCTGTGCTCCCGCAGGTTTTCCTTGCCAGAAAGATTGGAAAAGCTTTCTGCGAGGATGTAGACCACAAAAGACGCTAAAGACGAAGGTACGATGCTCTCCGGAGCTAAGAGCCGCTCCCGGGCTTCTTTCGGCAGAAGCGGCGCTAAGAGAGCACTGTGAGCGGTACAATCGTCTTTGCGCGAAGAAGCCGCTTCTTCGGCTCCGGGAGCCGGAGAGAGCGGCAGCATCGGAAAGGTGAAGAAGGAAGCTGTACAACACTGGGATTGTGTGCGCAGCTTGCCAACTGATAGAAAACAGTACCTTACACTTTCCTGACGTTTCCAATCACATGAATATTCGATTGGAAGCTGTTTTGGACAACTTTTCTTTCCTTCATGCCAAGCACTTGGCAGACCTCCGTGCAACGTCCAGAACACGATGGGAGATGTTTTCTGTGCTCCCGCAGGTTTTCCTTGCCAGACAGAGTGGAAAAGCTTTCTGCTAGGATGTAGACCACAAAAGACGCTAAAGACGAAGGTACGATGCTCTCCGGAGCTAAGAGCCGCTCCCGGGCTTCTTTCGGCAGAAGCCGCGCTAAGAGAGCACTGTGAGCGGTACAATCGTCTTTGCGCGAAGAAGCCGCTTCTTCGGCTCCGGGAGCCGGAGAGAGCGGCAGCATCGGAAAGGTGAAGAAGGAAGCTGTACAACACTGGGATTGTGTGCGCAGCTTGCCAACTGATAGAAAACAGTACCTTACCACTTTCCTGACGTTTCCAATCACATGAATATTCGATTGGAAGCTGTTTTGGACAACTTTTCTTTCCTTCATGCCAAACATTTGGCAGACCGCTGTGCAACGTCCAGAAGACGATGGGAGATGTTTTCTGTGCTCCCGCAGGTTTTCCTTGCCAGACAGAGTGGAAAAGCTTTCTGCTAGGATGTAGACCACAAAAGACGCTAAAGACGAAGGCACGATGCTCTCCGGAGCTAAGAGCCGCTCCCGGGCTTCTTTCGGCAGAAGCCGCGCTAAGAGAGCACTGTGAGCGGTACAATCGTCTTTGCGCGAAGAAGCCGCTTCTTCGGCTCCGGGAGCCGGAGAGAGCGGCAGCATCGGAAAGGTGAAGAA
This sequence comes from Ammospiza nelsoni, assembly GCF_027579445.1. Lineage (NCBI taxonomy): Eukaryota > Metazoa > Chordata > Aves > Passeriformes > Passerellidae > Ammospiza > Ammospiza nelsoni. The sequence continues at coordinate 5,288,181 of NC_080638.1, forward strand.
GGAAGATGTACAACACTGGGATTGTGTGCGCAACTTTGCAACTGATAGAAAACAGTACCTTACACTTTCCTGACGTTTCCAATCACATGAATATTCGATAAGAAGCTGTTTTGGACAGCTTTCCTTTCCTTCATGCCAAACAATTGGCAGACCTCCGTGCAACGTCCAGAACACGATGGGAGATGTTTCCTGTGCTCCCGCAGGTTTTCCTTGCCAGACAGAGTGGAAAAGCTTTCTGCTAGGATGTAGACCACAAAAGACGCTAAAGACGAAGGTACGATGCTCTCCGGAGCTAAGAGCCGCTCCCGGGCTTCTTTCGGCAGAAGCCGCGCTAAGAGAGCACTGTGAGCGGTACAATCGTCTTTGCGCGAAGAAGCCGCTTCTTCGGCTCCGAGAGCCGGAGAGAGCGGCAGCATCGGAAAGGTGAAGAAGGAAGCTGTACAACACTGGGATTGTGTGCGCAGCTTGCCAACTGATAGAAAACAGTACCTTACCACTTTCCTGACGTTTCCAATCACATGAATATTCGATTGGAAGCTGTTTTGGACAACTTTTCTTTCCTTCATGCCAAACATTTGGCAGACCGCTGTGCAACGTCCAGAACACGATGGGAGATGTTTTCTGTGCTCCCGCAGGTTTTCCTTGCCAGACAGAGTGGAAAAGCTTTCTGCTAGGATGTAGACCACAAAAGACGCTAAAGACGAAGGTACGATGCTCTCTGGAGCTAAGAGCCGCTCCCGGGCTTCTTTCGGCAGAAGCGGCGCTAAGAGAGCACTGTGAGCGGTACAATCGTCTTTGCGCGAAGAAGCCGCTTCTTCGGCTCTGGGAGCCGGAGAGAGCGGCAGCATCGGAAAGGTGAAGAAGGAAGCTGTACAACACTGGGATTGTGTGCGCAGCTTGCCAACTGATAGAAAACAGTACCTTACCACTTTCCTGACGTTTCCAATCACATGAATATTCGATTGGAAGCTGTTTTGGACAACTTTTCTTTCCTTCATGCCAAGCACTTGGCAGACCTCCGTGCAACGTCCAGAACACGATGGGAGATATTTTCTGTGCTCCCGCAGGTTTTCCTTGCCAGACAGAGTGGAAAAGCTTTCTGCTAGGATGTAGACCACAAAAGACGCTAAAGACGAAGGTACGATGCTCTCCGGAGCTAAGAGCCGCTCCCGGGCTTCTTTCGGCAGAAGCGGCGCTAAGAGAGCACTGTGAGCGGTACAATCGTCTTTGCGCGAAGAAGCCGCTTCTTCGGCTCCGGGAGCCGGAGAGAGCGGCAGCATCGGAAAGGTGAAGAAGGAAGCTGTACAACACTGGGATTGTGTGCGCAGCTTGCCAACTCATAGAAAACAGTACCTTACACTTTCCTGACGTTTCCAATCACATGAATATTCGATAAGAAGCTGTTTTGGACAACTTTTCTTTCCTTCATGCCAAACACTTGGCAGACCTCCGTGCAACGTCCAGAACACGATGGGAGATGTTTTCTGTGCTCCCGCAGGTTTTCCTTGCCAGACAGAGTGGAAATCTTTCTGCTAGGATGTAGACCACAAAAGACGCTAAAGACGAAGGTACGATGCTCTCCAGAGCTAAGAGCCGCTCCCGGGCTTCTTTCGGCAGAAGCGGCGCTAAGAGAGCATTGTGAGCGGCAGAAACGTCTTTGCGCGAAGAAGCCGCTTCTTCGGCTCCGGGAGCCGGAGAGAGCAGCAGCATCGGAAAGGTGAAGAAGGAAGCTGTACAACACTGGGATTGTGTGCGCAGCTTGCCAACTGATAGAAAACAGTACCTTACCACTTTCCTGACGTTTCCAATCACATGAATATTCGATTGGAAGCTGTTTTGGACAACTTTTCTTTCCTTCATGCCAAACATTTGGCAGACCGCTGTGCAACGTCCAGAACACGATGGGAGATGTTTTCTGTGCTCCCGCAGGTTTTCCTTGCCAGACAGAGTGGAAAAGCTTTCTGCTAGGATGTAGACCACAAAAGACGCTAAAGACGAAAGTACGATGCTCTCCAGAGCTAAGAGCCGCTCCCGGGCTTCTTTCGGCAGAAGCGGCGCTAAGAGAGCACTGTGAGCGGTACAATCGTCTTTGCGCGAAGAAGCCGCTTCTTCGGCTCCGGGAGCCGGAGAGAGCGGCAGCATCGGAAAGGTGAAGAAGGAAGCTGTACAACACTGGGATTGTGTGCGCAGCTTGCCAACTGATAGAAAACAGTACCTTACACTTTCCTGACGTTTCCAATCACATGAATATTCGATTGGAAGCTGTTTTGGACAACTTTCCTTTCCTTCATGCCAAACACTTGGCAGACCTCCGTGCAACGTCCAGAACACGATGGGAGATGTTTTCTGTGCTCCCGCAGGTTTTCCTTGCCAGACAGATTGGAAAAGCTTTCTGCTAGGATGTAGACCACAAAAGACGCTAAAGACGAAGGTACGATGCTCTCCGGAGCTAAGAGCCGCTCCCGGGCTTCTTTCGGCAGAAGCGGCGCTAAGAGAGCACTGTGAGCGGTACAATCGTCTTTGCGCGAAGAAGCCGCTTCTTCGGCTCCGGGAGACGGAGAGAGCGGCAGCATCGGAAAGGTGAAGAAGGAAGCTGTACAACACTGGGATTGTGTGCGCAGCTTGCCAACTGATAGAAAACAGTACCTTACCACTTTCCTGACGTTTCCAATCACATGAATATTCAATTGGAAGCTGTTTTGGACAACTTTTCTTTCCTTCATGCCAAACACTTGGCAGACCGCTGTGCAACGTCCAGAACGCGATGGGAGATGTTTTCTGTGCTCCCGCAGGTTTTCCTTGCCAGACAGAGTGGAAAAGCTTTCTGCTAGGATGTAGACCACAAAAGACGCTAAAGACGAAGGTACGATGCTCTCCGGAGCTAAGAGCCGCTCCCGGGCTTCTTTCGGCAGAAGCGGCGCTAAGAGAGCACTGTGAGCGGTACAATCGTCTTTGCGCGAAGAAGCCGCTTCTTCGGCTCCGGGAGCCGGAGAGAGCGGCAGCATCGGAAAGGTGAAGAAGGAAGCTGTACAACACTGGGATTGTGTGCGCAGCTTGCCAACTGATAGAAAACAGTACCTTACCACTTTCCTGACGTTTCCAATCACATGAATATTCGATTGGAAGCTGTTTTGGACAACTTTTGTTTCCTTCATGCCAAACACTTGGCAGACCTCCGTGCAACGTCCAGAACACGATGGGAGATGTTTTCTGTGCTCCCGCAGGTTTTCCTTGCCAGACAGAGTGGAAAAGCTTTCTGCTAGGATGTAGACCACAAAAGACGCTAAAGACGAAGGTACGATGCTCTCCGGAGCTAAGAGCCGCTCCCGGGCTTCTTTCGGCAGAAGCCGCACTAAGAGAGCACTGTGAGCGGTACAATCGTCTTTGTGCGAAGAAGCCGCTTCTTCGGCTCCGGGAGCCGGAGAGAGCGGCAGCATCGGAAAGGTGAAGAAGGAAGCTGTACAACACTGGGATTGTGTGCGCAGCTTGCCAACTGATAGAAAACAGTACCTTACCACTTTCCTGACGTTTCCAATCACATGAATATTCGATTGGAAGCTGTTTTGGACAACTTTTCTTTCCTTCATGCCAAACATTTGGCAGACCGCTGTGCAACGTCCAGAACACGATGGGAGATGTTTTCTGTGCTCCCGCAGGTTTTCCTTGCCAGACAGATTGGAAAAGCTTTCTGCTAGGATGTAGACCACAAAAGACGCTAAAGACGAAAGTACGATGCTCTCCAGAGCTAAGAGCCGCTCCCGGGCTTCTTTCGGCAGAAGCGGCGCTAAGAGAGCACTGTGAGCGGTACAATCGTCTTTGCGCGAAGAAGCCGCTTCTTCGGCTCCGGGAGCCGGAGAGAGCGGCAGCATCGGAAAGGTGAAGAAGGAAGCTGTACAACACTGGGATTGTGTGCGCAGCTTGCCAACTGATAGAAAACAGTACCTTACACGTTCCTGACGTTTCCAATCACATGAATATTCGATTGGAAGCTGTTTTGGACAACTTTCCTTTCCTTCATGCCAAACACTTGGCAGACCTCCGTGCAACGTCCAGAACACGATGGGAGATGTTTTCTGTGCTCCCGCAGGTTTTCCTTGCCAGACAGATTGGAAAAGCTTTCTGCGAGGATGTAGACCACAAAAGACGCTAAAGACGAAGGTACGATGCTCTCCGGAGCTAAGAGCCGCTCCCGGGCTTCTTTCGGCAGAAGCGGCGCTAAGAGAGCACTGTGAGCGGTACAATCGTCTTTGCGCGAAGAAGCCGCTTCTTCGGCTCCGGGAGCCGGAGAGAGCGGCAGCATCGGAAAGGTGAAGAAGGAAGCTGTACAACACTGGGATTGTGTGCGCAGCTTGCCAACTGATAGAAAACAGTACCTTACCACTTTCCTGACGTTTCCAATCACATGAATATTCGATTGGAAGCTGTTTTGGACAACTTTTCTTTCCTTCATGCCAAACACTTGGCAGACCGCTGTGCAACGTCCAGAACGCGATGGGAGATGTTTTCTGTGCTCCCGCAGGTTTTCCTTGCCAGACAGAGTGGAAAAGCTTTCTGCTAGCATGTAGACCACAAAAGACGCTAAAGACGAAGGTACGATGCTCTCCGGAGCTAAGAGCCGCTCCCGGGCTTCTTTCGGCAGAAGCGGCGCTAAGAGAGCACTGTGAGCGGTACAATCGTCTTTGCGCGAAGAAGCCGCTTCTTCGGCTCCGGGAGCCGGAGAGAGCGGCAGCATCGGAAAGGTGAAGAAGGAAGCTGTACAACACTGGGATAGTGTGCGCAGCTTGCCAACTGATAGAAAACAGTACCTTACCACTTTCCTGACGTTTCCAATCACATGAATATTCGATTGGAAGCTGTTTTGGACAACTTTCCTTTCCTTCATGCCAAGCACTTGGCAGACCTCCGTGCAACGTCCAGAACACGATGGGAGATGTTTTCTGTGCTCCCGCAGGTTTTCCTTGCCAGACAGAGTGGAAAAGCTTTCTGCTAGGATGTAGACCACAAAAGACGCTAAAGACGAAGGTACGATGCTCTCCGGAGCTAAGAGCCGCTCCCGGGCTTCTTTCGGCAGAAGCCGCGCTAAGAGAGCACTGTGAGCGGTACAATCGTCTTTGCGCGAAGAAGCCGCTTCTTCGGCTCCGGGAGCCGGAGAGAGCGGCAGCATCGGAAAGGTGAAGAAGGAAGCTGTACAACACTGGGATTGTGTGCGCAGCTTGCCAACTGATAGAAAACAGTACCTTACCACTTTCCTGACGTTTCCAATCACATGAATATTCGATTGGAAGCTGTTTTGGACAACTTTTCTTTCCTTCATGCCAAACATTTGGCAGACCGCTGTGCAACGTCCAGAACACGATGGGAGATGTTTTCTGTGCTCCCGCAGGTTTTCCTTGCCAGACAGGTTGGAAAAGCTTTCTGCTAGGATGTAGACCACAAAAGACGCTAAAGACGAAAGTACGATGCTCTCCAGAGCTAAGAGCCGCTCCCGGGCTTCTTTCGGCAGAAGCGGCGCTAAGAGAGCACTGTGAGCGGTACAATCGTCTTTGCGCGAAGAAGCCGCTTCTTCGGCTCCGGGAGCCGGAGAGAGCGGCAGCATCGGAAAGGTGAAGAAGGAAGATGTACAACACTGGGATTGTGTGCGCAACTTTGCAACTGATAGAAAACAGTACCTTACACTTTCCTGACGTTTCCAATCACATGAATATTCGATAAGAAGCTGTTTTGGAGAACTTTTCTTTCCTTCATGCCCAGCACTTGGCAGACCTCCGTGCAACGTCCAGAACACGATGGGAGATGTTTTCTGTGCTCCCGCAGGTTTTCCTTGCCAGACAGAGTGGAAAAGCTTTCTGCTAGGATGTAGACCACAAAAGACGCTAAAGACGAAGGTACGATGCTCTCCGGAGCTAAGAGCCGCTCCCGGGCTTCTTTCGGCAGAAGCGGCGCTAAGAGAGCACTGTGAGCGGTACAATCGTCTTTGCGCGAAGAAGCCGCTTCTTCGGCTCCGGGAGCCGGAGAGAGCGGCAGCAACGGAAAGGTGAAGAAGGAAGCTGTACAACACTGGGATTGTGTGCGCAACTTTCCAACTGATAGAAAACAGTACCTTACACTTTCCTGACGTTTCCAATCACATGAATATTCGATTGGAAGCTGTTTTGGACAACTCTTCTTTCCTTCATGCCAAGCATTGGCAGACCTCCGTGCAACGTCCAGAACATGATGGGAGATGTTTTCTGTGCTCCCGCAGGTTTTCCTTGCCAGACAGAGTGGAAAAGCTTTCTGCTAGGATGTAGACCACAAAAGACGCTAAAGACGAAGGTACGATGCTCTCCGGAGCTAAGAGCCGCTCCCGGGCTTCTTTCGGCAGAAGCGGCGCTAAGAGAGCACTGTGAGCGGTACAATCGTCTTTGCACGAAGAAGCCGCTTCTTCGGCTCCGGGAGCCGGAGAGAGCGGCAGCATCGGAAAGGTGAAGAAGGAAGCTGTACAACACTGGGATTGCGTGCGCAACTTGCCAACTGATAGAAAACAGTACCTTAAACTTTCCTGACGTTTCCAATCACATGAATATTCGATTGGAAGCTCTTTTGGACAACTTTTCTTTCCTTCATGCCAAGCACTTGGCAGTCCTCCGTGCAACGTCCAGAACACGATGGGAGATGTTTTCTGTGCTCCCGCAGGTTTTCCTTACCAGACAGAGTGGAAAAGCTTTCTGCTAGGATGTAGACCACAAAAGACATTAAAGACGAAGGTACGATGCTCTCCGGAGCCAAGAGCCGCTCCCGGGCTTCTTTCGGCAGAAGCGGCGCTAAGAGAGCACTGTGAGCGGTACAATCGTCTTCGCGCGAAGAAGCCGCTTCTTCGGCTCCGGGAGCCGGAGAGAGCGGCAGCATCGGAAAGGTGAAGAAGGAAGCTGTACAACACTGGGATTGTGTGCGCAACTTTCCAACTGATAGAAAACAGTACCTTACCACTTTCCTGACGTTTCCAATCACATGAATATTCGATTGGAAGCTGTTTTGGACAACTTTTCGTTCCTTCATGCCAAGCACTTGGCAGACCTCCGTGCAACGTCCAGAACACGATGGGAGATGTTTTCTGTGCTCCCGCAGGTTTTCCTTGCCAGACAGAGTGGAAAAGCTTTCTGCTAGGATGTAGACCACAGAAGACGCTAAAGACGAAGGTACGATGCTCTCCGGAGCTAAGAGCCGCTCCCGGGCTTCTTTCGGCAGAAGCGGCGCTAAGAGAGCACTGTGAGCGGTACAATCGTCTTTGCGCGAAGAAGCCGCTTCTTCGGCTCCGGGAGCCGGAGAGAGCGGCAGCATCGGAAAGGTGAAGAAGGAAGCTGTACAACACTGGGATTGTGTGCGCAGCTTGCCAACTGATAGAAAACAGTACCTTACCACTTTCCTGACGTTTCCAATCACATGAATATTCGATTGGAAGCTGTTTTGGACAACTTTCCTTTCCTTCATGCCAAACACTTGGCAGACCTCCGTGCAACGTCCAGAACATGATGGGAGATGTTTTCTGTGCTCCCGCAGGTTTTCCTTGCCAGACAGATTGGAAAAGCTTTCTGCGAGGATGTAGACCACAAAAGACGCTAAAGACGAAGGTACGATGCTCTCCGGAGCTAAGAGCCGCTCCCGGGCTTCTTTCGGCAGAAGCGGCGCTAAGAGAGCACTGTGAGCGGTACAATCGTCTTTGCGCGAAGAAGCCGCTTCTTCGGCTCCGGGAGACGGAGAGAGCGGCAGCATCGGAAAGGTGAAGAAGGAAGCTGTACAACACTGGGATTGTGTGCGCAGCTTGCCAACTGATAGAAAACAGTACCTTACACTTTCCTGACGTTTCCAATCACATGAATATTCGATTGGAAGCTGTTTTGGACAACTTTTCTTTCCTTCATGCCAAGCACTTGGCAGACCTCCGTGCAACGTCCAGAACACGATGGGAGATGTTTTCTGTGCTCCCGCAGGTTTTCCTTGCCAGACAGAGTGGAAAAGCTTTCTGCTAGGATGTAGACCACAAAAGACGCTAAAGACGAAGGTACGATGCTCTCCGGAGCTAAGAGCCGCTCCCGGGCTTCTTTCGGCAGAAGCCGCGCTAAGAGAGCACTGTGAGCGGTACAATCGTCTTTGCGCGAAGAAGCCGCTTCTTCGGCTCCGGGAGCCGGAGAGAGCGGCAGCATCGGAAAGGTGAAGAAGGAAGCTGTACAACACTGGGATTGTGTGCGCAGCTTGCCAACTGATAGAAAACAGTACCTTACCACTTTCCTGACGTTTCCAATCACATGAATATTCGATTGGAAGCTGTTTTGGACAACTTTTCTTTCCTTCATGCCAAACACTTGGCAGACCGCTGTGCAACGTCCAGAACACGATGGGAGATGTTTTCTGTGCTCCCGCAGGTTTTCCTTGCCAGACAGAGTGGAAAAGCTTTCTGCTAGGATGTAGACCACAAAAGACGCTAAAGACGAAAGTACGATGCTCTCCAGAGCTAAGAGCCGCTCCCGGGCTTCTTTCGGCAGAAGCGGCGCTAAGAGAGCACTGTGAGCGGTACAATCGTCTTTGCGCGAAGAAGCCGCTTCTTCGGCTCCGGGAGCCGGAGAGAGCGGCAGCATCGGAAAGGTGAAGAAGGAAGATGTACAACACTGGGATTGTGTGCGCAACTTTGCAACTGATAGAAAACAGTACCTTACACTTTCCTGACGTTTCCAATCACATGAATATTCGATAAGAAGCTGTTTTGGAGAACTTTTCTTTCCTTCATGCCCAGCACTTGGCAGACCTCCGTGCAACGTCCAGAACACGATGGGAGATGTTTTCTGTGCTCCCGCAGGTTTTCCTTGCCAGACAGAGTGGAAAAGCTTTCTGCTAGGATGTAGACCACAAAAGACGCTAAAGACGAAGGTACGATGCTCTCCGGAGCTAAGAGCCGCTCCCGGGCTTCTTTCGGCAGAAGCGGCGCTAAGAGAGCACTGTGAGCGGTACAATCGTCTTTGCGCGAAGAAGCCGCTTCTTCGGCTCCGGGAGCCGGAGAGAGCGGCAGCAACGGAAAGGTGAAGAAGGAAGCTGTACAACACTGGGATTGTGTGCGCAACTTTCCAACTGATAGAAAACAGTACCTTACACTTTCCTGACGTTTCCAATCACATGAATATTCGATTGGAAGCTGTTTTGGACAACTCTTCTTTCCTTCATGCCAAGCATTGGCAGACCTCCGTGCAACGTCCAGAACATGATGGGAGATGTTTTCTGTGCTCCCGCAGGTTTTCCTTGCCAGACAGAGTGGAAAAGCTTTCTGCTAGGATGTAGACCACAAAAGACGCTAAAGACGAAGGTACGATGCTCTCCGGAGCTAAGAGCCGCTCCCGGGCTTCTTTCGGCAGAAGCGGCGCTAAGAGAGCACTGTGAGCGGTACAATCGTCTTTGCACGAAGAAGCCGCTTCTTCGGCTCCGGGAGCCGGAGAGAGCGGCAGCATCGGAAAGGTGAAGAAGGAAGCTGTACAACACTGGGATTGCGTGCGCAACTTGCCAACTGATAGAAAACAGTACCTTAAACTTTCCTGACGTTTCCAATCACATGAATATTCGATAAGAAGCTGTTTTGGACAGCTTTCCTTTCCTTCATGCCAAACAATTGGCAGACCTCCGTGCAACGTCCAGAACACGATGGGAGATGTTTCCTGTGCTCCCGCAGGTTTTCCTTGCCAGACAGAGTGGAAAAGCTTTCTGCTAGGATGTAGACCACAAAAGACGCTAAAGACGAAGGTACGATGCTCTCCGGAGCTAAGAGCCGCTCCCGGGCTTCTTTCGGCAGAAGCGGCGCTAAGAGAGCACTGTGAGCGGTACAATCGTCTTTGCGCGAAGAAGCCGCTTCTTCGGCTCCGAGAGCCGGAGAGAGCGGCAGCATCGGAAAGGTGAAGAAGGAAGCTGTACAACACTGGGATTGTGTGCGCAGCTTGCCAACTGATAGAAAACAGTACCTTACCACTTTCCTGACGTTTCCAATCACATGAATATTCGATTGGAAGCTGTTTTGGACAACTTTTCTTTCCTTCATGCCAAACATTTGGCAGACCGCTGTGCAACGTCCAGAACACGATGGGAGATGTTTTCTGTGCTCCCGCAGGTTTTCCTTGCCAGACAGAGTGGAAAAGCTTTCTGCTAGGATGTAGACCACAAAAGACGCTAAAGACGAAGGTACGATGCTCTCTGGAGCTAAGAGCCGCTCCCGGGCTTCTTTCGGCAGAAGCGGCGCTAAGAGAGCACTGTGAGCGGTACAATCGTCTTTGCGCGAAGAAGCCGCTTCTTCGGCTCCGGGAGCCGGAGAGAGCGGCAGCATCGGAAAGGTGAAGAAGGAAGCTGTACAACACTGGGATTGTGTGCGCAGCTTGCCAACTGATAGAAAACAGTACCTTACCACTTTCCTGACGTTTCCAATCACATGAATATTCGATTGGAAGCTGTTTTGGACAACTTTTCTTTCCTTCATGCCAACCACTTGGCAGACCTCCGTGCAACGTCCAGAACACGATGGGAGATATTTTCTGTGCTCCCGCAGGTTTTCCTTGCCAGACAGAGTGGAAAAGCTTTCTGCTAGGATGTAGACCACAAAAGACGCTAAAGACGAAGGTACGATGCTCTCCGGAGCTAAGAGCCGCTCCCGGGCTTCTTTCGGCAGAAGCGGCGCTAAGAGAGCACTGTGAGCGGTACAATCGTCTTTGCGCGAAGAAGCCGCTTCTTCGGCTCCGGGAGCCGGAGAGAGCGGCAGCATCGGAAAGGTGAAGAAGGAAGCTGTACAACACTGGGATTGTGTGCGCAGCTTGCCAACTGATAGAAAACAGTACCTTACACTTTCCTGACGTTTCCAATCACATGAATATTCGATAAGAAGCTGTTTTGGACAACTTTTCTTTCCTTCATGCCAAACACTTGGCAGACCTCCGTGCAACGTCCAGAACATGATGGGAGATGTTTTCTGTGCTCCCGCAGGTTTTCCTTGCCAGACAGAGTGGAAATCTTTCTGCTAGGATGTAGACCACAAAAGACGCTAAAGATGAAGGTACGATGCTCTCCAGAGCTAAGAGCCGCTCCCGGGCTTCTTTCGGCAGAAGCGGCGCTAAGAGAGCATTGTGAGCGGCAGAATCGTCTTTGCGCGAAGAAGCCGCTTCTTCGGCTCCGGGAGCCGGAGAGAGCAGCAGCATCGGAAAGGTGAAGAAGGAAGCTGTACAACACTGGGATTGTGTGCGCAGCTTGCCAACTGATAGAAAACAGTACCTTACCACTTTCCTGACGTTTCCAATCACATGAATATTCGATTGGAAGCTGTTTTGGACAACTTTTCTTTCCTTCATGCCAAACATTTGGCAGACCGCTGTGCAACGTCCAGAACACGATGGGAGATGTTTTCTGTGCTCCCGCAGGTTTTCCTTGCCAGACAGAGTGGAAAAGCTTTCTGCTAGGATGTAGACCACAAAAGACGCTAAAGACGAAAGTACGATGCTCTCCAGAGCTAAGAGCCGCTCCCGGGCTTCTTTCGGCAGAAGCGGCGCTAAGAGAGCACTGTGAGCGGTACAATCGTCTTTGCGCGAAGAAGCCGCTTCTTCGGCTCCGGGAGCCGGAGAGAGCGGCAGCATCGGAAAGGTGAAGAAGGAAGCTGTACAACACTGGGATTGTGTGCGCAGCTTGCCAACAGATAGAAAACAGTACCTTACACTTTCCTGACGTTTCCAATCACATGAATATTCGATTGGAAGCTGTTTTGGACAACTTTCCTTTCCTTCATGCCAAACACTTGGCAGACCTCCGTGCAACGTCCAGAACACGATGGGAGATGTTTTCTGTGCTCCCGCAGGTTTTCCTTGCCAGACAGAGTGGAAAAGCTTTCTGCTAGGATGTAGACCACAAAAGACGCTAAAGACGAAGGTACGATGCTCTCCGGAGCTAAGAGCCGCTCCCGGGCTTCTTTCGGCAGAAGCGGCGCTAAGAGAGCACTGTGAGCGGTACAATCGTCTTTGCGCGAAGAAGCCGCTTCTTCGGCTCCGGGAGACGGAGAGAGCGGCAGCATCGGAAAGGTGAAGAAGGAAGCTGTACAACACTGGGATTGTGTGCGCAGCTTGCCAACTGATAGAAAACAGTACCTTACCACTTTCCTGACGTTTCCAATCACATGAATATTCGATTGGAAGCTGTTTTGGACAACTTTTCTTTCCTTCATGCCAAACACTTGGCAGACCGCTGTGCAACGTCCAGAACGCGATGGGAGATGTTTTCTGTGCTCCCGCAGGTTTTCCTTGCCAGACAGAGTGGAAAAGCTTTCTGCTAGGATGTAGACCACAAAAGACGCTAAAGACGAAGGTACGATGCTCTCCGGAGCTAAGAGCCGCTCCCGGGCTTCTTTCGGCAGAAGCGGCGCTAAGAGAGCACTGTGAGCGGTACAATCGTCTTTGCGCGAAGAAGCCGCTTCTTCGGCTCCGGGAGCCGGAGAGAGCGGCAGCATCGGAAAGGTGAAGAAGGAAGCTGTACAACACTGGGATTGTGTGCGCAGCTTGCCAACTGATAGAAAACAGTACCTTACCACTTTCCTGACGTTTCCAATCACATGAATATTCGATTGGAAGCTGTTTTGGACAACTTTTGTTTCCTTCATGCCAAGCACTTGGCAGACCTCCGTGCAACGTCCAGAACACGATGGGAGATGTTTTCTGTGCTCCCGCAGGTTTTCCTTGCCAGACAGAGTGGAAAAGCTTTCTGCTAGGATGTAGACCACAAAAGACGCTAAAGACGAAGGTACGATGCTCTCCGGAGCTAAGAGCCGCTCCCGGGCTTCTTTCGGCAGAAGCCGCACTAAGAGAGCACTGTGAGCGGTACAATCGTCTTTGTGCGAAGAAGCCGCTTCTTCGGCTCCGGGAGCCGGAGAGAGCGGCAGCATCGGAAAGGTGAAGAAGGAAGCTGTACAACACTGGGATTGTGTGCGCAGCTTGCCAACTGATAGAAAACAGTACCTTACCACTTTCCTGACGTTTCCAATCACATGAATATTCGATTGGAAGCTGTTTTGGACAACTTTTCTTTCCTTCATGCCAAACATTTGGCAGATTGCTGTGCAACGTCCAGAACACGATGGGAGATGTTTTCTGTGCTCCCGCAGGTTTTCCTTGCCAGACAGATTGGAAAAGCTTTCTGCTAGGATGTAGACCACAAAAGACGCTAAAGACGAAAGTACGATGCTCTCCAGAGCTAAGAGCCGCTCCCGGGCTTCTTTCGGCAGAAGCGGCGCTAAGAGAGCACTGTGAGCGGTACAATCGTCTTTGCGCGAAGAAGCCGCTTCTTCGGCTCCGGGAGCCGGAGAGAGCGGCAGCATCGGAAAGGTGAAGAAGGAAGCTGTACAACACTGGGATTGTGTGCGCAGCTTGCCAACTGATAGAAAACAGTACCTTACACGTTCCTGACGTTTCCAATCACATGAATATTCGATTGGAAGCTGTTTTGGACAACTTTCCTTTCCTTCATGCCAAACACTTGGCAGACCTCCGTGCAACGTCCAGAACACGATGGGAGATGTTTTCTGTGCTCCCGCAGGTTTTCCTTGCCAGACAGATTGGAAAAGCTTTCTGCGAGGATGTAGACCACAAAAGACGCTAAAGACGAAGGTACGATGCTCTCCGGAGCTAAGAGCCGCTCCCGGGCTTCTTTCGGCAGAAGCGGCGCTAAGAGAGCACTGTGAGCGGTACAATCGTCTTTGCGCGAAGAAGCCGCTTCTTCGGCTCCGGGAGCCGGAGAGAGCGGCAGCATCGCAAAGGTGAAGAAGGAAGCTGTACAACACTGGGATTGTGTGCGCAGCTTGCCAACTGATAGAAAACAGTACCTTACCACTTTCCTGACGTTTCCAATCACATGAATATTCGATTGGAAGCTGTTTTGGACAACTTTTCTTTCCTTCATGCCAAACACTTGGCAGACCTCTGTGCAACGTCCAGAACGCGATGGGAGATGTTTTCTGTGCTCCCGCAGGTTTTCCTTGCCAGACAGAGTGGAAAAGCTTTCTGCTAGCATGTAGACCACAAAAGACGCTAAAGACGAAGGTACGATGCTCTCCGGAGCTAAGAGCCGCTCCCGGGCTTCTTTCGGCAGAAGCGGCGCTAAGAGAGCACTGTGAGCGGTACAATCGTCTTTGCGCGAAGAAGCCGCTTCTTCGGCTCCGGGAGCCGGAGAGAGCGGCAGCATCGGAAAGGTGAAGAAGGAAGCTGTACAACACTGGGATTGTGTGCGCAGCTTGCCAACTGATAGAAAACAGTACCTTACCACTTTCCTGACGTTTCCAATCACATGAATATTCGATTGGAAGCTGTTTTGGACAACTTTCCTTTCCTTCATGCCAAGCACTTGGCAGACCTCCGTGCAACGTCCAGAACACGATGGGAGATGTTTTCTGTGCTCCCGCAGGTTTTCCTTGCCAGACAGAGTGGAAAAGCTTTCTGCTAGGATGTAGACCACAAAAGACGCTAAAGACGAAGGTACGATGCTCTCCGGAGCTAAGAGCCGCTCCCGGGCTTCTTTCGGCAGAAGCCGCGCTAAGAGAGCACTGTGAGCGGTACAATCGTCTTTGCGCGAAGAAGCCGCTTCTTCGGCTCCGGGAGCCGGAGAGAGCGGCAGCATCGGAAAGGTGAAGAAGGAAGCTGTACAACACTGGGATTGTGTGCGCAGCTTGCCAACTGATAGAAAACAGTACCTTACCACTTTCCTGACGTTTCCAATCACATGAATATTCGATTGGAAGCTGTTTTGGACAACTTTTCTTTCCTTCATGCCAAACATTTGGCAGACCGCTGTGCAACGTCCAGAACACGATGGGAGATGTTTTCTGTGCTCCCGCAGGTTTTCCTTGCCAGACAGATTGGAAAAGCTTTCTGCGAGGATGTAGACCACAAAAGACGCTAAAGACGAAAGTACGATGCTCTCCAGAGCTAAGAGCCGCTCCCGGGCTTCTTTCGGCAGAAGCGGCGCTAAGAGAGCACTGTGAGCGGTACAATCGTCTTTGCGCGAAGAAGCCGCTTCTTCGGCTCCGGGAGCCGGAGAGAGCGGCAGCATCGGAAAGGTGAAGAAGGAAGCTGTACAACACTGGGATTGTGTGCGCAACTTTGCAACTGATAGAAAACAGTACCTTACACTTTCCTGACGTTTCCAATCACATGAATATTCGATAAGAAGCTGTTTTGGAGAACTTTTCTTTCCTTCATGCCCAGCACTTGGCAGACCTCCGTGCAACGTCCAGAACACGATGGGAGATGTTTTCTGTGCTCCCGCAGGTTTTCCTTGCCAGACAGAGTGGAAAAGCTTTCTGCTAGGATGTAGACCACAAAAGACGCTAAAGACGAAGGTACGATGCTCTCCGGAGCTAAGAGCCGCTCCCGGGCTTCTTTCGGCAGAAGCGGCGCTAAGAGAGCACTGTGAGCGGTACAATCGTCTTTGCGCGAAGAAGCCGCTTCTTCGGCTCCGGGAGCCGGAGAGAGCGGCAGCAACGGAAAGGTGAAGAAGGAAGCTGTACAACACTGGGATTGTGTGCGCAACTTTCCAACTGATAGAAAACAGTACCTTACACTTTCCTGACGTTTCCAATCACATGAATATTCGATTGGAAGCTGTTTTGGACAACTCTTCTTTCCTTCATGCCAAGCATTGGCAGACCTCCGTGCAACGTCCAGAACACGATGGGAGATGTTTTCTGTGCTCCCGCAGGTTTTCCTTGCCAGACAGAGTGGAAAAGCTTTCTGCTAGGATGTAGACCACAAAAGACGCTAAAGACGAAGGTACGATGCTCTCCGGAGCTAAGAGCCGCTCCCGGGCTTCTTTCGGCAGAAGCGGCGCTAAGAGAGCACTGTGAGCGGTACAATCGTCTTTGCGCGAAGAAGCCGCTTCTTCGGCTCCGGGAGCCGGAGAGAGCGGCAGCAACGGAAAGGTGAAGAAGGAAGCTGTACAACACTGGGATTGTGTGCGCAGCTTGCCAACTGATAGAAAACAGTACCTTAAACTTTCCTGACGTTTCCAATCACATGAATATTCGATTGGAAGCTCTTTTGGACAACTTTTCTTTCCTTCATGCCAAGCACTTGGCAGTCCTCCGTGCAGCGTCCAGAACACGATGGGAGATGTTTTCTGTGCTCCCGCAGGTTTTCCTTACCAGACAGAGTGGAAAAGCTTTCTGCTAGGATGTAGACCACAAAAGACATTAAAGACGAAGGTACGATGCTCTCCGGAGCCAAGAGCCGCTCCCGGGCTTCTTTCGGCAGAAGCGGCGCTAAGAGAGCACTGTGAGCGGTACAATCGTCTTTGCGCGAAGAAGCCGCTTCTTCGGCTCCGGGAGCCGGAGAGAGCGGCAGCATCGGAAAGGTGAAGAAGGAAGCTGTACAACACTGGGATTGTGTGCGCAACTTTCCAACTGATAGAAAACAGTACCTTACCACTTTCCTGACGTTTCCAATCACATGAATATTCGATTGGAAGCTGTTTTGGACAACTTTTCTTTCCTTCATGCCAAGCACTTGGCAGACCTCCGTGCAACGTCCAGAACACGATGGGAGATGTTTTCTGTGCTCCCGCAGGTTTTCCTTGCCAGACAGAGTGGAAAAGCTTTCTGCTAGGATGTAGACCACAGAAGACGCTAAAGACGAAGGTACGATGCTGTCCGGAGCTAAGAGCCGCTCTCGGGCTTCTTTCGGCAGAAGCGGCGCTAAGAGAGCACTGTGAGCGGTACAATCGTCTTTGCGCGAAGAAGCCGCTTCTTCGGCTCCGGGAGCCGGAGAGAGCGGCAGCATCGGAAAGGTGAAGAAGGAAGCTGTACAACACTGGGATTGTGTGCGCAGCTTGCCAACTGATAGAAAACAGTACCTTACCACTTTCCTGACGTTTCCAATCACATGAATATTCGATTGGAAGCTGTTTTGGACAACTTTTCTTTCCTTCATGCCAAACATTTGGCAGATTGCTGTGCAACGTCCAGAACACGATGGGAGATGTTTTCTGTGCTCCCGCAGGTTTTCCTTGCCAGACAGATTGGAAAAGCTTTCTGCTAGGATGTAGACCACAAAAGACGCTAAAGACGAAAGTACGATGCTCTCCAGAGCTAAGAGCCGCTCCCGGGCTTCTTTCGGCAGAAGCGGCGCTAAGAGAGCACTGTGAGCGGTACAATCGTCTTTGCGCGAAGAAGCCGCTTCTTCGGCTCCGGGAGCCGGAGAGAGCGGCAGCATCGGAAAGGTGAAGAAGGAAGCTGTACAACACTGGGATTGTGTGCGCAGCTTGCCAACTGATAGAAAACAGTACCTTACACGTTCCTGACGTTTCCAATCACATGAATATTCGATTGGAAGCTGTTTTGGACAACTTTCCTTTCCTTCATGCCAAACACTTGGCAGACCTCCGTGCAACGTCCAGAACACGATGGGAGATGTTTTCTGTGCTCCCGCAGGTTTTCCTTGCCAGACAGATTGGAAAAGCTTTCTGCGAGGATGTAGACCACAAAAGACGCTAAAGACGAAGGTACGATGCTCTCCGGAGCTAAGAGCCGCTCCCGGGCTTCTTTCGGCAGAAGCGGCGCTAAGAGAGCACTGTGAGCGGTACAATCGTCTTTGCGCGAAGAAGCCGCTTCTTCGGCTCCGGGAGCCGGAGAGAGCGGCAGCATCGCAAAGGTGAAGAAGGAAGCTGTACAACACTGGGATTGTGTGCGCAGCTTGCCAACTGATAGAAAACAGTACCTTACCACTTTCCTGACGTTTCCAATCACATGAATATTCGATTGGAAGCTGTTTTGGACAACTTTTCTTTCCTTCATGCCAAACACTTGGCAGACCTCTGTGCAACGTCCAGAACGCGATGGGAGATGTTTTCTGTGCTCCCGCAGGTTTTCCTTGCCAGACAGAGTGGAAAAGCTTTCTGCTAGCATGTAGACCACAAAAGACGCTAAAGACGAAGGTACGATGCTCTCCGGAGCTAAGAGCCGCTCCCGGGCTTCTTTCGGCAGAAGCGGCGCTAAGAGAGCACTGTGAGCGGTACAATCGTCTTTGCGCGAAGAAGCCGCTTCTTCGGCTCCGGGAGCCGGAGAGAGCGGCAGCATCGGAAAGGTGAAGAAGGAAGCTGTACAACACTGGGATTGTGTGCGCAGCTTGCCAACTGATAGAAAACAGTACCTTACCACTTTCCTGACGTTTCCAATCACATGAATATTCGATTGGAAGCTGTTTTGGACAACTTTCCTTTCCTTCATGCCAAGCACTTGGCAGACCTCCGTGCAACGTCCAGAACACGATGGGAGATGTTTTCTGTGCTCCCGCAGGTTTTCCTTGCCAGACAGAGTGGAAAAGCTTTCTGCTAGGATGTAGACCACAAAAGACGCTAAAGACGAAGGTACGATGCTCTCCGGAGCTAAGAGCCGCTCCCGGGCTTCTTTCGGCAGAAGCCGCGCTAAGAGAGCACTGTGAGCGGTACAATCGTCTTTGCGCGAAGAAGCCGCTTCTTCGGCTCCGGGAGCCGGAGAGAGCGGCAGCATCGGAAAGGTGAAGAAGGAAGCTGTACAACACTGGGATTGTGTGCGCAGCTTGCCAACTGATAGAAAACAGTACCTTACCACTTTCCTGACGTTTCCAATCACATGAATATTCGATTGGAAGCTGTTTTGGACAACTTTTCTTTCCTTCATGCCAAACATTTGGCAGACCGCTGTGCAACGTCCAGAACACGATGGGAGATGTTTTCTGTGCTCCCGCAGGTTTTCCTTGCCAGACAGATTGGAAAAGCTTTCTGCGAGGATGTAGACCACAAAAGACGCTAAAGACGAAAGTACGATGCTCTCCAGAGCTAAGAGCCGCTCCCGGGCTTCTTTCGGCAGAAGCGGCGCTAAGAGAGCACTGTGAGCGGTACAATCGTCTTTGCGCGAAGAAGCCGCTTCTTCGGCTCCGGGAGCCGGAGAGAGCGGCAGCATCGGAAAGGTGAAGAAGGAAGCTGTACAACACTGGGATTGTGTGCGCAACTTTGCAACTGATAGAAAACAGTACCTTACACTTTCCTGACGTTTCCAATCACATGAATATTCGATAAGAAGCTGTTTTGGAGAACTTTTCTTTCCTTCATGCCCAGCACTTGGCAGACCTCCGTGCAACGTCCAGAACACGATGGGAGATGTTTTCTGTGCTCCCGCAGGTTTTCCTTGCCAGACAGAGTGGAAAAGCTTTCTGCTAGGATGTAGACCACAAAAGACGCTAAAGACGAAGGTACGATGCTCTCCGGAGCTAAGAGCCGCTCCCGGGCTTCTTTCGGCAGAAGCGGCGCTAAGAGAGCACTGTGAGCGGTACAATCGTCTTTGCGCGAAGAAGCCGCTTCTTCGGCTCCGGGAGCCGGAGAGAGCGGCAGCAACGGAAAGGTGAAGAAGGAAGCTGTACAACACTGGGATTGTGTGCGCAACTTTCCAACTGATAGAAAACAGTACCTTACACTTTCCTGACGTTTCCAATCACATGAATATTCGATTGGAAGCTGTTTTGGACAACTCTTCTTTCCTTCATGCCAAGCATTGGCAGACCTCCGTGCAACGTCCAGAAGACGATGGGAGATGTTTTCTGTGCTCCCGCAGGTTTTCCTTGCCAGACAGAGTGGAAAAGCTTTCTGCTAGGATGTAGACCACAAAAGACGCTAAAGACGAAGGTACGATGCTCTCCGGAGCTAAGAGCCGCTCCCGGGCTTCTTTCGGCAGAAGCGGCGCTAAGAGAGCACTGTGAGCGGTACAATCGTCTTTGCGCGAAGAAGCCGCTTCTTCGGCTCCTGGAGCCGGAGAGAGCGGCAGCAACGGAAAGGTGAAGAAGGAAGCTGTACAACACTGGGATTGTGTGCGCAACTTTCCAACTGATAGAAAACAGTACCTTACACTTTCCTGACGTTTGCAATCACATGAATATTCGATTGGAAGCTGTTTTGGACAACTCTTCTTTCCTTCATGCCAAGCATTGGCAGACCTCCGTGCAACGTCCAGAACACGATGGGAGATGTTTTCTGTGCTCCCGCAGGTTTTCCTTGCCAGACAGAGTGGAAAAGCTTTCTGCTAGGATGTAGACCACAAAAGACGCTAAAGACGAAGGTACGATGCTCTCCGGAGCTAAGAGCCGCTCTCGGGCTTCTTTCGGCAGAAGCGGCGCTAAGAGAGCACTGTGAGCGGTACAATCGTCTTTGCGCGAAGAAGCCGCTTCTTCGGCTCCGGGAGCCGGAGAGAGCGGCAGCATCGGAAAGGTGAAGAAGGAAGCTGTACAACACTGGGATTGTGTGCGCAACTTGCCAACTGATAGAAAACAGTACCTTAAACTTTCCTGACGTTTCCAATCACATGAATATTCGATTGGAAGCTCTTTTGGACAACTTTTCTTTCCTTCATGCCAAGCACTTGGCAGTCCTCCGTGCAGCGTCCAGAACACGATGGGAGATGTTTTCTGTGCTCCCGCAGGTTTTCCTTACCAGACAGAGTGGAAAAGCTTTCTGCTAGGATGTAGACCACAAAAGACATTAAAGACGAAGGTACGATGCTCTCCGGAGCCAAGAGCCGCTCCCGGGCTTCTTTCGGCAGAAGCGGCGCTAAGAGAGCACTGTGAGCGGTACAATCGTCTTTGCGCGAAGAAGCCGCTTCTTCGGCTCCGGGAGCCGGAGAGAGCGGCAGCATCGGAAAGGTGAAGAAGGAAGCTGTACAACACTGGGATTGTGTGCGCAACTTTCCAACTGATAGAAAACAGTACCTTACCACTTTCCTGACGTTTCCAATCACATGAATATTCGATTGGAAGCTGTTTTGGACAACTTTTCTTTCCTTCATGCCAAGCACTTGGCAGACCTCCGTGCAACGTCCAGAACACGATGGGAGATGTTTTCTGTGCTCCCGCAGGTTTTCCTTGCCAGACAGAGTGGAAAAGCTTTCTGCTAGGATGTAGACCACAGAAGACGCTAAAGACGAAGGTACGATGCTGTCCGGAGCTAAGAGCCGCTCTCGGGCTTCTTTCGGCAGAAGCGGCGCTAAGAGAGCACTGTGAGCGGTACAATCGTCTTTGCGCGAAAAAGCCGCTTCTTCGGCTCCGGGAGCCGGAGAGAGCGGCAGCATCGGAAAGGTGAAGAAGGAAGCTGTACAACACTGGGATTGTGTGCGCAGCTTGCCAACTGATAGAAAACAGTACCTTACCACTTTCCTGACGTTTCCAATCACATGAATATTCGATTGGAATCTGTTTTGGACAACTTTTCTTTCCTTCATGCCAAGCACTTTGCAGACGTCCGTGCAACGTCCAGAACACGATGGGAGATGTTTTCTGTGCTCCCGCAGGTTTTCCTTGCCAGACAGAGTGGAAAAGCTTTCTGCTAGGATGTAGACCACAAGAGACGCTAAAGACGAAGGTACGATGCTCTCCGGAGCTAAGAGCCGCTCCCGGGCTTTCTTCGGTAGAAGCCGCGCTAAGAGAGCACTGTGAGCGGTACAATCGTCTTTGCGCGAAGAAGCTGCTTCTTCGGCTCCGGGAGCCGGAGAGAGCGGCAGCATCGGAAAGGTGAAGAAGGAAGCTGTACAACACTGGGATTGTGTGCGCAGCTTGCCAACTGATAGAAAACAGTACCTTACCACTTTCCTGACGTTTCCAATCACATGAATATTCGATTGGAAGCTGTTTTGGACAACTTTTCTTTCCTTCATGCCAAGCACTTGGCAGACCTCCGTGCACCGTCCAGAACACGATGGGAGATGTTTTCTGTGCTCCCGCAGGTTTTCCTTGCCAGACAGAGTGGAAAAGCTTTCTGCTAGGATGTAGACCACAAAAGACATTAAAGACGAAGGTACGATGCTCTCCGGAGCTAAGAGCCACTCCCGGGCTTCTTTTGGCAGAAGCGGCGCTAAGAGAGCACTGTGAGCGGTACAATGGTCTTTGCGCGAAGAAGCCGCTTCTTCGGCTCCGGGAGCCGGAGAGAGCGGCAGCATCGGAAAGGTGAAGAAGGAAGCTGTACAACACTGGGATTGTGTGCGCAACTTTCCAACTGATAGAAAACAGTACCTTACACTTTCCTGACGTTTCCAATCACATGAATATTCGATTGGAAGCTGTTTTGGACAACTTTTCTTTCCTTCATGCCAAGCACTTGGCAGACCTCCGTGCAACGTCCAGAACACGATGGGAGATGTTTCCTGTGCTCCCGCAGGTTTTCCTTGCCAGACAGAGTGGAAAAGCTTTCTGCTAGGATGTAGACCACAAAAGACGCTAAAGACGAAGGTACGATGCTCTCCGGAGCTAAGAGCCGCTCCCGGGCTTCTTTCGGCAGAAGCGGCGCTAAGAGAGCACTGTGAGCGGTACAATCGTCTTTGCGCGAAGAAGCCGCTTCTTCGGCTCCGAGAGCCGGAGAGAGCGGCAGCATCGGAAAGGTGAAGAAGGAAGCTGTACAACACTGGGATTGTGTGCGCAGCTTGCCAACTGATAGAAAACAGTACCTTACCACTTTCCTGACGTTTCCAATCACATGAATATTCGATTGGAAGCTGTTTTGGACAACTTTTCTTTCCTTCATGCCAAACATTTGGCAGACCGCTGTGCAACGTCCAGAACACGATGGGAGATGTTTTCTGTGCTCCCGCAGGTTTTCCTTGCCAGACAGAGTGGAAAAGCTTTCTGCTAGGATGTAGACCACAAAAGACGCTAAAGACGAAGGTACGATGCTCTCTGGAGCTAAGAGCCGCTCCCGGGCTTCTTTCGGCAGAAGCGGCGCTAAGAGAGCACTGTGAGCGGTACAATCGTCTTTGCGCGAAGAAGCCGCTTCTTCGGCTCCGGGAGCCGGAGAGAGCGGCAGCATCGGAAAGGTGAAGAAGGAAGCTGTACAACACTGGGATTGTGTGCGCAGCTTGCCAACTGATAGAAAACAGTACCTTACCACTTTCCTGACGTTTCCAATCACATGAATATTCGATTGGAAGCTGTTTTGGACAACTTTTCTTTCCTTCATGCCAACCACTTGGCAGACCTCCGTGCAACGTCCAGAACACGATGGGAGATATTTTCTGTGCTCCCGCAGGTTTTCCTTGCCAGACAGAGTGGAAAAGCTTTCTGCTAGGATGTAGACCACAAAAGACGCTAAAGACGAAGGTACGATGCTCTCCGGAGCTAAGAGCCGCTCCCGGGCTTCTTTCGGCAGAAGCGGCGCTAAGAGAGCACTGTGAGCGGTACAATCGTCTTTGCGCGAAGAAGCCGCTTCTTCGGCTCCGGGAGCCGGAGAGAGCGGCAGCATCGGAAAGGTGAAGAAGGAAGCTGTACAACACTGGGATTGTGTGCGCAGCTTGCCAACTGATAGAAAACAGTACCTTACACTTTCCTGACGTTTCCAATCACATGAATATTCGATAAGAAGCTGTTTTGGACAACTTTTCTTTCCTTCATGCCAAACACTTGGCAGACCTCCGTGCAACGTCCAGAACATGATGGGAGATGTTTTCTGTGCTCCCGCAGGTTTTCCTTGCCAGACAGAGTGGAAATCTTTCTGCTAGGATGTAGACCACAAAAGACGCTAAAGATGAAGGTACGATGCTCTCCAGAGCTAAGAGCCGCTCCCGGGCTTCTTTCGGCAGAAGCGGCGCTAAGAGAGCATTGTGAGCGGCAGAATCGTCTTTGCGCGAAGAAGCCGCTTCTTCGGCTCCGGGAGCCGGAGAGAGCAGCAGCATCGGAAAGGTGAAGAAGGAAGCTGTACAACACTGGGATTGTGTGCGCAGCTTGCCAACTGATAGAAAACAGTACCTTACCACTTTCCTGACGTTTCCAATCACATGAATATTCGATTGGAAGCTGTTTTGGACAACTTTTCTTTCCTTCATGCCAAACATTTGGCAGACCGCTGTGCAACGTCCAGAACACGATGGGAGATGTTTTCTGTGCTCCCGCAGGTTTTCCTTGCCAGACAGAGTGGAAAAGCTTTCTGCTAGGATGTAGACCACAAAAGACGCTAAAGACGAAAGTACGATGCTCTCCAGAGCTAAGAGCCGCTCCCGGGCTTCTTTCGGCAGAAGCGGCGCTAAGAGAGCACTGTGAGCGGTACAATCGTCTTTGCGCGAAGAAGCCGCTTCTTCGGCTCCGGGAGCCGGAGAGAGCGGCAGCATCGGAAAGGTGAAGAAGGAAGCTGTACAACACTGGGATTGTGTGCGCAGCTTGCCAACAGATAGAAAACAGTACCTTACACTTTCCTGACGTTTCCAATCACATGAATATTCGATTGGAAGCTGTTTTGGACAACTTTCCTTTCCTTCATGCCAAACACTTGGCAGACCTCCGTGCAACGTCCAGAACACGATGGGAGATGTTTTCTGTGCTCCCGCAGGTTTTCCTTGCCAGACAGAGTGGAAAAGCTTTCTGCTAGGATGTAGACCACAAAAGACGCTAAAGACGAAGGTACGATGCTCTCCGGAGCTAAGAGCCGCTCCCGGGCTTCTTTCGGCAGAAGCGGCGCTAAGAGAGCACTGTGAGCGGTACAATCGTCTTTGCGCGAAGAAGCCGCTTCTTCGGCTCCGGGAGACGGAGAGAGCGGCAGCATCGGAAAGGTGAAGAAGGAAGCTGTACAACACTGGGATTGTGTGCGCAGCTTGCCAACTGATAGAAAACAGTACCTTACCACTTTCCTGACGTTTCCAATCACATGAATATTCGATTGGAAGCTGTTTTGGACAACTTTTCTTTCCTTCATGCCAAACACTTGGCAGACCGCTGTGCAACGTCCAGAACGCGATGGGAGATGTTTTCTGTGCTCCCGCAGGTTTTCCTTGCCAGACAGAGTGGAAAAGCTTTCTGCTAGGATGTAGACCACAAAAGACGCTAAAGACGAAGGTACGATGCTCTCCGGAGCTAAGAGCCGCTCCCGGGCTTCTTTCGGCAGAAGCGGCGCTAAGAGAGCACTGTGAGCGGTACAATCGTCTTTGCGCGAAGAAGCCGCTTCTTCGGCTCCGGGAGCCGGAGAGAGCGGCAGCATCGGAAAGGTGAAGAAGGAAGCTGTACAACACTGGGATTGTGTGCGCAGCTTGCCAACTGATAGAAAACAGTACCTTACCACTTTCCTGACGTTTCCAATCACATGAATATTCGATTGGAAGCTGTTTTGGACAACTTTTGTTTCCTTCATGCCAAGCACTTGGCAGACCTCCGTGCAACGTCCAGAACACGATGGGAGATGTTTTCTGTGCTCCCGCAGGTTTTCCTTGCCAGACAGAGTGGAAAAGCTTTCTGCTAGGATGTAGACCACAAAAGACGCTAAAGACGAAGGTACGATGCTCTCCGGAGCTAAGAGCCGCTCCCGGGCTTCTTTCGGCAGAAGCCGCACTAAGAGAGCACTGTGAGCGGTACAATCGTCTTTGTGCGAAGAAGCCGCTTCTTCGGCTCCGGGAGCCGGAGAGAGCGGCAGCATCGGAAAGGTGAAGAAGGAAGCTGTACAACACTGGGATTGTGTGCGCAGCTTGCCAACTGATAGAAAACAGTACCTTACCACTTTCCTGACGTTTCCAATCACATGAATATTCGATTGGAAGCTGTTTTGGACAACTTTTCTTTCCTTCATGCCAAACATTTGGCAGATTGCTGTGCAACGTCCAGAACACGATGGGAGATGTTTTCTGTGCTCCCGCAGGTTTTCCTTGCCAGACAGATTGGAAAAGCTTTCTGCTAGGATGTAGACCACAAAAGACGCTAAAGACGAAAGTACGATGCTCTCCAGAGCTAAGAGCCGCTCCCGGGCTTCTTTCGGCAGAAGCGGCGCTAAGAGAGCACTGTGAGCGGTACAATCGTCTTTGCGCGAAGAAGCCGCTTCTTCGGCTCCGGGAGCCGGAGAGAGCGGCAGCATCGGAAAGGTGAAGAAGGAAGCTGTACAACACTGGGATTGTGTGCGCAGCTTGCCAACTGATAGAAAACAGTACCTTACACGTTCCTGACGTTTCCAATCACATGAATATTCGATTGGAAGCTGTTTTGGACAACTTTCCTTTCCTTCATGCCAAACACTTGGCAGACCTCCGTGCAACGTCCAGAACACGATGGGAGATGTTTTCTGTGCTCCCGCAGGTTTTCCTTGCCAGACAGATTGGAAAAGCTTTCTGCGAGGATGTAGACCACAAAAGACGCTAAAGACGAAGGTACGATGCTCTCCGGAGCTAAGAGCCGCTCCCGGGCTTCTTTCGGCAGAAGCGGCGCTAAGAGAGCACTGTGAGCGGTACAATCGTCTTTGCGCGAAGAAGCCGCTTCTTCGGCTCCGGGAGCCGGAGAGAGCGGCAGCATCGCAAAGGTGAAGAAGGAAGCTGTACAACACTGGGATTGTGTGCGCAGCTTGCCAACTGATAGAAAACAGTACCTTACCACTTTCCTGACGTTTCCAATCACATGAATATTCGATTGGAAGCTGTTTTGGACAACTTTTCTTTCCTTCATGCCAAACACTTGGCAGACCTCTGTGCAACGTCCAGAACGCGATGGGAGATGTTTTCTGTGCTCCCGCAGGTTTTCCTTGCCAGACAGAGTGGAAAAGCTTTCTGCTAGCATGTAGACCACAAAAGACGCTAAAGACGAAGGTACGATGCTCTCCGGAGCTAAGAGCCGCTCCCGGGCTTCTTTCGGCAGAAGCGGCGCTAAGAGAGCACTGTGAGCGGTACAATCGTCTTTGCGCGAAGAAGCCGCTTCTTCGGCTCCGGGAGCCGGAGAGAGCGGCAGCATCGGAAAGGTGAAGAAGGAAGCTGTACAACACTGGGATTGTGTGCGCAGCTTGCCAACTGATAGAAAACAGTACCTTACCACTTTCCTGACGTTTCCAATCACATGAATATTCGATTGGAAGCTGTTTTGGACAACTTTCCTTTCCTTCATGCCAAGCACTTGGCAGACCTCCGTGCAACGTCCAGAACACGATGGGAGATGTTTTCTGTGCTCCCGCAGGTTTTCCTTGCCAGACAGAGTGGAAAAGCTTTCTGCTAGGATGTAGACCACAAAAGACGCTAAAGACGAAGGTACGATGCTCTCCGGAGCTAAGAGCCGCTCCCGGGCTTCTTTCGGCAGAAGCCGCGCTAAGAGAGCACTGTGAGCGGTACAATCGTCTTTGCGCGAAGAAGCCGCTTCTTCGGCTCCGGGAGCCGGAGAGAGCGGCAGCATCGGAAAGGTGAAGAAGGAAGCTGTACAACACTGGGATTGTGTGCGCAGCTTGCCAACTGATAGAAAACAGTACCTTACCACTTTCCTGACGTTTCCAATCACATGAATATTCGATTGGAAGCTGTTTTGGACAACTTTTCTTTCCTTCATGCCAAACATTTGGCAGACCGCTGTGCAACGTCCAGAACACGATGGGAGATGTTTTCTGTGCTCCCGCAGGTTTTCCTTGCCAGACAGATTGGAAAAGCTTTCTGCGAGGATGTAGACCACAAAAGACGCTAAAGACGAAAGTACGATGCTCTCCAGAGCTAAGAGCCGCTCCCGGGCTTCTTTCGGCAGAAGCGGCGCTAAGAGAGCACTGTGAGCGGTACAATCGTCTTTGCGCGAAGAAGCCGCTTCTTCGGCTCCGGGAGCCGGAGAGAGCGGCAGCATCGGAAAGGTGAAGAAGGAAGCTGTACAACACTGGGATTGTGTGCGCAACTTTGCAACTGATAGAAAACAGTACCTTACACTTTCCTGACGTTTCCAATCACATGAATATTCGATAAGAAGCTGTTTTGGAGAACTTTTCTTTCCTTCATGCCCAGCACTTGGCAGACCTCCGTGCAACGTCCAGAACACGATGGGAGATGTTTTCTGTGCTCCCGCAGGTTTTCCTTGCCAGACAGAGTGGAAAAGCTTTCTGCTAGGATGTAGACCACAAAAGACGCTAAAGACGAAGGTACGATGCTCTCCGGAGCTAAGAGCCGCTCCCGGGCTTCTTTCGGCAGAAGCGGCGCTAAGAGAGCACTGTGAGCGGTACAATCGTCTTTGCGCGAAGAAGCCGCTTCTTCGGCTCCGGGAGCCGGAGAGAGCGGCAGCAACGGAAAGGTGAAGAAGGAAGCTGTACAACACTGGGATTGTGTGCGCAACTTTCCAACTGATAGAAAACAGTACCTTACACTTTCCTGACGTTTCCAATCACATGAATATTCGATTGGAAGCTGTTTTGGACAACTCTTCTTTCCTTCATGCCAAGCATTGGCAGACCTCCGTGCAACGTCCAGAACACGATGGGAGATGTTTTCTGTGCTCCCGCAGGTTTTCCTTGCCAGACAGAGTGGAAAAGCTTTCTGCTAGCATGTAGACCACAAAAGACGCTAAAGACGAAGGTACGATGCTCTCCGGAGCTAAGAGCCGCTCCCGGGCTTCTTTCGGCAGAAGCGGCGCTAAGAGAGCACTGTGAGCGGTACAATCGTCTTTGCGCGAAGAAGCCGCTTCTTCGGCTCCGGGAGCCGGAGAGAGCGGCAGCATCGGAAAGGTGAAGAAGGAAGCTGTACAACACTGGGATTGTGTGCGCAGCTTGCCAACTGATAGAAAACAGTACCTTACCACTTTCCTGACGTTTCCAATCACATGAATATTCGATTGGAAGCTCTTTTGGACAACTTTTCTTTCCTTCATGCCAAGCACTTGGCAGTCCTCCGTGCAGCGTCCAGAACACGATGGGAGATGTTTTCTGTGCTCCCGCAGGTTTTCCTTACCAGACAGAGTGGAAAAGCTTTCTGCTAGGATGTAGACCACAAAAGACATTAAAGACGAAGGTACGATGCTCTCCGGAGCCAAGAGCCGCTCCCGGGCTTCTTTCGGCAGAAGCGGCGCTAAGAGAGCACTGTGAGCGGTACAATCGTCTTTGCGCGAAGAAGCCGCTTCTTCGGCTCCGGGAGCCGGAGAGAGCGGCAGCATCGGAAAGGTGAAGAAGGAAGCTGTACAACACTGGGATTGTGTGCGCAACTTTCCAACTGATAGAAAACAGTACCTTACCACTTTCCTGACGTTTCCAATCACATGAATATTCGATTGGAAGCTGTTTTGGACAACTTTTCTTTCCTTCATGCCAAGCACTTGGCAGACCTCCGTGCAACGTCCAGAACACGATGGGAGATGTTTTCTGTGCTCCCGCAGGTTTTCCTTGCCAGACAGAGTGGAAAAGCTTTCTGCTAGGATGTAGACCACAGAAGACGCTAAAGACGAAGGTACGATGCTGTCCGGAGCTAAGAGCCGCTCTCGGGCTTCTTTCGGCAGAAGCGGCGCTAAGAGAGCACTGTGAGCGGTACAATCGTCTTTGCGCGAAGAAGCCGCTTCTTCGGCTCCGGGAGCCGGAGAGAGCGGCAGCATCGGAAAGGTGAAGAAGGAAGCTGTACAACACTGGGATTGTGTGCGCAGCTTGCCAACTGATAGAAAACAGTACCTTACCACTTTCCTGACGTTTCCAATCACATGAATATTCGATTGGAAGCTGTTTTGGACAACTTTTCTTTCCTTCATGCCAAACATTTGGCAGATTGCTGTGCAACGTCCAGAACACGATGGGAGATGTTTTCTGTGCTCCCGCAGGTTTTCCTTGCCAGACAGATTGGAAAAGCTTTCTGCTAGGATGTAGACCACAAAAGACGCTAAAGACGAAAGTACGATGCTCTCCAGAGCTAAGAGGCGCTCCCGGGCTTCTTTCGGCAGAAGCGGCGCTAAGAGAGCACTGTGAGCGGTACAATCGTCTTTGCGCGAAGAAGCCGCTTCTTCGGCTCCGGGAGCCGGAGAGAGCGGCAGCATCGGAAAGGTGAAGAAGGAAGCTGTACAACACTGGGATTGTGTGCGCAGCTTGCCAACTGATAGAAAACAGTACCTTACACGTTCCTGACGTTTCCAATCACATGAATATTCGATTGGAAGCTGTTTTGGACAACTTTCCTTTCCTTCATGCCAAACACTTGGCAGACCTCCGTGCAACGTCCAGAACACGATGGGAGATGTTTTCTGTGCTCCCGCAGGTTTTCCTTGCCAGACAGATTGGAAAAGCTTTCTGC
Organism: Ammospiza nelsoni; assembly: GCF_027579445.1. Lineage (NCBI taxonomy): Eukaryota > Metazoa > Chordata > Aves > Passeriformes > Passerellidae > Ammospiza > Ammospiza nelsoni. Next base: position 5,318,191 of record NC_080638.1, read on the forward strand.
GAGGATGTAGACCACAAAAGACGCTAAAGACGAAGGTACGATGCTCTCCGGAGCTAAGAGCCGCTCCCGGGCTTCTTTCGGCAGAAGCGGCGCTAAGAGAGCACTGTGAGCGGTACAATCGTCTTTGCGCGAAGAAGCCGCTTCTTCGGCTCCGGGAGACGGAGAGAGCGGCAGCATCGCAAAGGTGAAGAAGGAAGCTGTACAACACTGGGATTGTGTGCGCAGCTTGCCAACTGATAGAAAACAGTACCTTACCACTTTCCTGACGTTTCCAATCACATGAATATTCGATTGGAAGCTGTTTTGGACAACTTTTCTTTCCTTCATGCCAAACACTTGGCAGACCTCTGTGCAACGTCCAGAACGCGATGGGAGATGTTTTCTGTGCTCCCGCAGGTTTTCCTTGCCAGACAGAGTGGAAAAGCTTTCTGCTAGCATGTAGACCACAAAAGACGCTAAAGACGAAGGTACGATGCTCTCCGGAGCTAAGAGCCGCTCCCGGGCTTCTTTCGGCAGAAGCGGCGCTAAGAGAGCACTGTGAGCGGTACAATCGTCTTTGCGCGAAGAAGCCGCTTCTTCGGCTCCGGGAGCCGGAGAGAGCGGCAGCATCGGAAAGGTGAAGAAGGAAGCTGTACAACACTGGGATTGTGTGCGCAGCTTGCCAACTGATAGAAAACAGTACCTTACCACTTTCCTGACGTTTCCAATCACATGAATATTCGATTGGAAGCTGTTTTGGACAACTTTCCTTTCCTTCATGCCAAGCACTTGGCAGACCTCCGTGCAACGTCCAGAACACGATGGGAGATGTTTTCTGTGCTCCCGCAGGTTTTCCTTGCCAGACAGAGTGGAAAAGCTTTCTGCTAGGATGTAGACCACAAAAGACGCTAAAGACGAAGGTACGATGCTCTCCGGAGCTAAGAGCCGCTCCCGGGCTTCTTTCGGCAGAAGCCGCGCTAAGAGAGCACTGTGAGCGGTACAATCGTCTTTGCGCGAAGAAGCCGCTTCTTCGGCTCCGGGAGCCGGAGAGAGCGGCAGCATCGGAAAGGTGAAGAAGGAAGCTGTACAACACTGGGATTGTGTGCGCAGCTTGCCAACTGATAGAAAACAGTACCTTACCACTTTCCTGACGTTTCCAATCACATGAATATTCGATTGGAAGCTGTTTTGGACAACTTTTCTTTCCTTCATGCCAAACATTTGGCAGACCGCTGTGCAACGTCCAGAACACGATGGGAGATGTTTTCTGTGCTCCCGCAGGTTTTCCTTGCCAGACAGATTGGAAAAGCTTTCTGCGAGGATGTAGACCACAAAAGACGCTAAAGACGAAAGTACGATGCTCTCCAGAGCTAAGAGCCGCTCCCGGGCTTCTTTCGGCAGAAGCGGCGCTAAGAGAGCACTGTGAGCGGTACAATCGTCTTTGCGCGAAGAAGCCGCTTCTTCGGCTCCGGGAGCCGGAGAGAGCGGCAGCATCGGAAAGGTGAAGAAGGAAGCTGTACAACACTGGGATTGTGTGCGCAACTTTGCAACTGATAGAAAACAGTACCTTACACTTTCCTGACGTTTCCAATCACATGAATATTCGATAAGAAGCTGTTTTGGAGAACTTTTCTTTCCTTCATGCCCAGCACTTGGCAGACCTCCGTGCAACGTCCAGAACACGATGGGAGATGTTTTCTGTGCTCCCGCAGGTTTTCCTTGCCAGACAGAGTGGAAAAGCTTTCTGCTAGGATGTAGACCACAAAAGACGCTAAAGACGAAGGTACGATGCTCTCCGGAGCTAAGAGCCGCTCCCGGGCTTCTTTCGGCAGAAGCGGCGCTAAGAGAGCACTGTGAGCGGTACAATCGTCTTTGCGCGAAGAAGCCGCTTCTTCGGCTCCGGGAGCCGGAGAGAGCGGCAGCAACGGAAAGGTGAAGAAGGAAGCTGTACAACACTGGGATTGTGTGCGCAACTTTCCAACTGATAGAAAACAGTACCTTACACTTTCCTGACGTTTCCAATCACATGAATATTCGATTGGAAGCTGTTTTGGACAACTCTTCTTTCCTTCATGCCAAGCATTGGCAGACCTCCGTGCAACGTCCAGAAGACGATGGGAGATGTTTTCTGTGCTCCCGCAGGTTTTCCTTGCCAGACAGAGTGGAAAAGCTTTCTGCTAGCATGTAGACCACAAAAGACGCTAAAGACGAAGGTACGATGCTCTCCGGAGCTAAGAGCCGCTCCCGGGCTTCTTTCGGCAGAAGCGGCGCTAAGAGAGCACTGTGAGCGGTACAATCGTCTTTGCGCGAAGAAGCCGCTTCTTCGGCTCCTGGAGCCGGAGAGAGCGGCAGCAACGGAAAGGTGAAGAAGGAAGCTGTACAACACTGGGATTGTGTGCGCAACTTTCCAACTGATAGAAAACAGTACCTTACACTTTCCTGACGTTTGCAATCACATGAATATTCGATTGGAAGCTGTTTTGGACAACTCTTCTTTCCTTCATGCCAAGCATTGGCAGACCTCCGTGCAACGTCCAGAACACGATGGGAGATGTTTTCTGTGCTCCCGCAGGTTTTCCTTGCCAGACAGAGTGGAAAAGCTTTCTGCTAGGATGTAGACCACAAAAGACGCTAAAGACGAAGGTACGATGCTCTCCGGAGCTAAGAGCCGCTCTCGGGCTTCTTTCGGCAGAAGCGGCGCTAAGAGAGCACTGTGAGCGGTACAATCGTCTTTGCGCGAAGAAGCCGCTTCTTCGGCTCCGGGAGCCGGAGAGAGCGGCAGCATCGGAAAGGTGAAGAAGGAAGCTGTACAACACTGGGATTGTGTGCGCAACTTGCCAACTGATAGAAAACAGTACCTTAAACTTTCCTGACGTTTCCAATCACATGAATATTCGATTGGAAGCTCTTTTGGACAACTTTTCTTTCCTTCATGCCAAGCACTTGGCAGTCCTCCGTGCAGCGTCCAGAACACGATGGGAGATGTTTTCTGTGCTCCCGCAGGTTTTCCTTACCAGACAGAGTGGAAAAGCTTTCTGCTAGGATGTAGACCACAAAAGACATTAAAGACGAAGGTACGATGCTCTCCGGAGCCAAGAGCCGCTCCCGGGCTTCTTTCGGCAGAAGCGGCGCTAAGAGAGCACTGTGAGCGGTACAATCGTCTTTGCGCGAAGAAGCCGCTTCTTCGGCTCCGGGAGCCGGAGAGAGCGGCAGCATCGGAAAGGTGAAGAAGGAAGCTGTACAACACTGGGATTGTGTGCGCAACTTTCCAACTGATAGAAAACAGTACCTTACCACTTTCCTGACGTTTCCAATCACATGAATATTCGATTGGAAGCTGTTTTGGACAACTTTTCTTTCCTTCATGCCAAGCACTTGGCAGACCTCCGTGCAACGTCCAGAACACGATGGGAGATGTTTTCTGTGCTCCCGCAGGTTTTCCTTGCCAGACAGAGTGGAAAAGCTTTCTGCTAGGATGTAGACCACAGAAGACGCTAAAGACGAAGGTACGATGCTGTCCGGAGCTAAGAGCCGCTCTCGGGCTTCTTTCGGCAGAAGCGGCGCTAAGAGAGCACTGTGAGCGGTACAATCGTCTTTGCGCGAAAAAGCCGCTTCTTCGGCTCCGGGAGCCGGAGAGAGCGGCAGCATCGGAAAGGTGAAGAAGGAAGCTGTACAACACTGGGATTGTGTGCGCAGCTTGCCAACTGATAGAAAACAGTACCTTACCACTTTCCTGACGTTTCCAATCACATGAATATTCGATTGGAAGCTGTTTTGGACAACTTTTCTTTCCTTCATGCCAAGCACTTTGCAGACGTCCGTGCAACGTCCAGAACACGATGGGAGATGTTTTCTGTGCTCCCGCAGGTTTTCCTTGCCAGACAGAGTGGAAAAGCTTTCTGCTAGGATGTAGACCACAAGAGACGCTAAAGACGAAGGTACGATGCTCTCCGGAGCTAAGAGCCGCTCCCGGGCTTTCTTCGGTAGAAGCCGCGCTAAGAGAGCACTGTGAGCGGTACAATCGTCTTTGCGCGAAGAAGCCGCTTCTTCGGCTCCGGGAGCCGGAGAGAGCGGCAGCATCGGAAAGGTGAAGAAGGAAGCTGTACAACACTGGGATTGTGTGCGCAGCTTGCCAACTGATAGAAAACAGTACCTTACCACTTTCCTGACGTTTCCAATCACATGAATATTCGATTGGAAGCTGTTTTGGACAACTTTTCTTTCCTTCATGCCAAGCACTTGGCAGACCTCCGTGCACCGTCCAGAACACGATGGGAGATGTTTTCTGTGCTCCCGCAGGTTTTCCTTGCCAGACAGAGTGGAAAAGCTTTCTGCTAGGATGTAGACCACAAAAGACATTAAAGACGAAGGTACGATGCTCTCCGGAGCTAAGAGCCACTCCCGGGCTTCTTTTGGCAGAAGCGGCGCTAAGAGAGCACTGTGAGCGGTACAATGGTCTTTGCGCGAAGAAGCCGCTTCTTCGGCTCCGGGAGCCGGAGAGAGCGGCAGCATCGGAAAGGTGAAGAAGGAAGCTGTACAACACTGGGATTGTGTGCGCAGCTTTCCAACTGATAGAAAACAGTACCTTACACTTTCCTGACGTTTCCAATCACATGAATATTCCATAAGAAGCTGTTTTGGACAACTTTTCTTTCCTTCATGCCAAACACTTGGCAGACCTCCGTGCACTGTCCAGAACACGATGGGAGATGTTTTCTGTGCTCCCGCAGGTTTTCCTTGCCAGACAGAGTGGAAAAGCTTTCTGCTAGGATGTAGACCACAAAAGACGCTAAAGACGAAGGTACGATGCTCTCCGGAGCTAAGAGCCGCTCCCGGGCTTCTTTCGGCAGAAGCGGCGCTAAGAGAGCACTGTGAGCGGTACAATCGTCTTTGCGCGAAGAAGCCGCTTCTTCGGCTCCGGGAGCCGGAGAGAGCGGCAGCATCGGAAAGGTGAAGAAGGAAGCTGTACAACACTGGGATTGTGTGCGCAGCTTGCCAACTGATAGAAAACAGTACCTTACCACTTTCCTGACGTTTCCAATCACATGAATATTCGATTGGAAGCTGTTTTGGACAACTTTTCTTTCCTTCATGCCAAACATTTGGCAGACCGCTGTGCAACGTCCAGAACACGATGGGAGATGTTTTCTGTGCTCCCGCAGGTTTTCCTTGCCAGACAGATTGGAAAAGCTTTCTGCGAGGATGTAGACCACAAAAGACGCTAAAGACGAAGGTACGATGCTCTCCAGAGCTAAGAGCCGCTCCCGGGCTTCTTTCGGCAGAAGCGGCGCTAAGAGAGCACTGTGAGCGGTACAATCGTCTTTGCGCGAAGAAGCCGCTTCTTCGGCTCCGGGAGCCGGAGAGAGCGGCAGCATCGGAAAGGTGAAGAAGGAAGATGTACAACACTGGGATTGTGTGCGCAACTTTCCAACTGATAGAAAACAGTACCTTACACTTTCCTGACGTTTCCAATCACATGAATATTCGATAAGAAGCTGTTTTGGAGAACTTTTCTTTCCTTCATGCCCAGCACTTGGCAGACCTCCGTGCAACGTCCAGAACACGATGGGAGATGTTTTCTGTGCTCCCGCAGGTTTTCCTTGCCAGACAGAGTGGAAAAGCTTTCTGCTAGGATGTAGACCACAAAAGACGCTAAAGACGAAGGTACGATGCTCTCCGGAGCTAAGAGCCGCTCCCGGGCTTCTTTCGGCAGAAGCGGCGCTAAGAGAGCACTGTGAGCGGTACAATCGTCTTTGCGCGAAGAAGCCGCTTCTTCGGCTCCGGGAGCCGGAGAGAGCGGCAGCAACGGAAAGGTGAAGAAGGAAGCTGTACAACACTGGGATTGTGTGCGCAACTTTCCAACTGATAGAAAAGAGTACCTTACACTTTCCTGACGTTTCCAATCACATGAATATTCGATTGGAAGCTGTTTTGGACAACTCTTCTTTCCTTCATGCCAAGCATTGGCAGACCTCCGTGCAACGTCCAGAACACGATGGGAGATGTTTTCTGTGCTCCCGCAGGTTTTCCTTGCCAGACAGAGTGGAAAAGCTTTCTGCTAGGATGTAGACCACAAAAGACGCTAAAGACGAAGGTACGATGCTCTCCGGAGCTAAGAGCCGCTCCCGGGCTTCTTTCGGCAGAAGCGGCGCTAAGAGAGCACTGTGAGCGGTACAATCGTCTTTGCGCGAAGAAGCCGCTTCTTCGGCTCCGGGAGCCGGAGAGAGCGGCAGCAACGGAAAGGTGAAGAAGGAAGCTGTACAACACTGGGATTGTGTGCGCAACTTTCCAACTGATAGAAAACAGTACCTTACACTTTCCTGACGTTTGCAATCACATGAATATTCGATTGGAAGCTGTTTTGGACAACTCTTCTTTCCTTCATGCCAAGCATTGGCAGACCTCCGTGCAACGTCCAGAACACGATGGGAGATGTTTTCTGTGCTCCCGCAGGTTTTCCTTGCCAGACAGAGTGGAAAAGCTTTCTGCTAGGATGTAGACCACAAAAGACGCTAAAGACGAAGGTACGATGCTCTCCGGAGCTAAGAGCCGCTCTCGGGCTTCTTTCGGCAGAAGCGGCGCTAAGAGAGCACTGTGAGCGGTACAATCGTCTTTGCGCGAAGAAGCCGCTTCTTCGGCTCCGGGAGCCGGAGAGAGCGGCAGCATCGGAAAGGTGAAGAAGGAAGCTGTACAACACTGGGATTGTGTGCGCAACTTGCCAACTGATAGAAAACAGTACCTTAAACTTTCCTGACGTTTCCAATCACATGAATATTCGATTGGAAGCTGTTTTGGACAACTTTTCTTTCCTTCATGCCAAGCACTTGGCAGTCCTCCGTGCAGCGTCCAGAACACGATGGGAGATGTTTTCTGTGCTCCCGCAGGTTTTCCTTGCCAGACAGAGTGGAAAAGCTTTCTGCTACGATGTAGACCACAAAAGACGCAAAAGATGAAGGCACGATGCTGTCCGGAGCTAAGAGCCGCTCCCGGGCTTCTTTCGGCAGAAGCGGCGCTAAGAGAGCACTGTGAGCGGTACAATCGTCTTTGCGCGAAGAAGCCGCTTCTTCGGCTCCGGGAGCCGGAGAGAGCGGCAGCATCGGAAAGGTGAAGAAGGAAGCTGTACAACACTGGGATTGTGTGCGCAGCTTGCCAACTGATAGAAAACAGTACCTTACCACTTTCCTGACGTTTCCAATCACATGAATATTCGATTGGAAGCTGTTTTGGACAACTTTTCGTTCCTTCATGCCAAACACTTGGCAGACCTCCGTGCAACGTCCAGAACACGATGGGAGATGTTTTCTGTGCTCCCGCAGGTTTTCCTTGCCAGACAGAGTGGAAAAGCTTTCTGCTAGGATGTAGACCACAGAAGACGCTAAAGACGAAGGTACGATGCTGTCCGGAGCTAAGAGCCGCTCTCGGGCTTCTTTCGGCAGAAGCGGCGCTAAGAGAGCACTGTGAGCGGTACAATCGTCTTTGCGCGAAGAAGCCGCTTCTTCGGCTCCGGGAGCCGGAGAGAGCGGCAGCATCGGAAAGGTGAAGAAGGAAGCTGTACAACACTGGGATTGTGTGCGCAGCTTGCCAACTGATAGAAAACAGTACCTTACCACTTTCCTGACGTTTCCAATCACATGAATATTCGATTGGAAGCTGTTTTGGACAACTTTTCTTTCCTTCATGCCAAGCACTTTGCAGACGTCCGTGCAACGTCCAGAACACGATGGGAGATGTTTTCTGTGCTCCCGCAGGTTTTCCTTGCCAGACAGAGTGGAAAAGCTTTCTGCTAGGATGTAGACCACAAGAGACGCTAAAGACGAAGGTACGATGCTCTCCGGAGCTAAGAGCCGCTCCCGGGCTTTCTTCGGTAGAAGCCGCGCTAAGAGAGCACTGTGAGCGGTACAATCGTCTTTGCGCGAAGAAGCTGCTTCTTCGGCTCCGGGAGCCGGAGAGAGCGGCAGCATCGGAAAGGTGAAGAAGGAAGCTGTACAACACTGGGATTGTGTGCGCAGCTTGCCAACTGATAGAAAACAGTACCTTACCACTTTCCTGACGTTTCCAATCACATGAATATTCGATTGGAAGCTGTTTTGGACAACTTTTCTTTCCTTCATGCCAAGCACTTGGCAGACCTCCGTGCACCGTCCAGAACACGATGGGAGATGTTTTCTGTGCTCCCGCAGGTTTTCCTTGCCAGACAGAGTGGAAAAGCTTTCTGCTAGGATGTAGACCACAAAAGACATTAAAGACGAAGGTACGATGCTCTCCGGAGCTAAGAGCCACTCCCGGGCTTCTTTCGGCAGAAGCGGCGCTAAGAGAGCACTGTGAGCGGTACAATGGTCTTTGCGCGAAGAAGCCGCTTCTTCGGCTCCGGGAGCCGGAGAGAGCGGCAGCATCGGAAAGGTGAAGAAGGAAGCTGTACAACACTGGGATTGTGTGCGCAACTTTCCAACTGATAGAAAACAGTACCTTACACTTTCCTGACGTTTCCAATCACATGAATATTCCATAAGAAGCTGTTTTGAACAACTTTCCTTCCTTCATGCCAAACACTTGGCAGACCTCCGTGCACTGTCCAGAACACGATGGGAGATGTTTTCTGTGCTCCCGCAGGTTTTCCTTGCCAGACAGAGTGGAAAAGCTTTCTGCTAGGATGTAGACCACAAAAGACGCTAAAGACGAAGGTACGATGCTCTCCGGAGCTAAGAGCCGCTCCCGGGCTTCTTTCGGCAGAAGCGGCGCTAAGAGAGCACTGTGAGCGGTACAATCGTCTTTGCGCGAAGAAGCCGCTTCTTCGGCTCCGGGAGCCGGAGAGAGCGGCAGCATCGGAAAGGTGAAGAAGGAAGCTGTACAACACTGGGATTGTGTGCGCAGCTTGCCAACTGATAGAAAACAGTACCTTACACTTTCCTGACGTTTCCAATCACATGAATATTCCATAAGAAGCCGTTTTGGACAACTTTTCTTTCCTTCATGCCAAACACTTGGCAGACCTCCGTGCACTGTCCAGAACACGATGGGAGATGTTTTCTGTGCTCCCGCAGGTTTTCCTTGCCAGACAGAGTGGAAAAGCTTTCTGCTAGGATGTAGACCACAAAAGACGCTAAAGACGAAGGTACGATGCTCTCCGGAGCTAAGAGCCGCTCCCGGGCTTCTTTCGGCAGAAGCGGCGCTAAGAGAGCACTGTGAGCGGTACAATCGTCTTTGCGCGAAGAAGCCGCTTCTTCGGCTCCGGGAGCCGGAGAGAGCGGCAGCATCGGAAAGGTGAAGAAGGAAGCTGTACAACACTGGGATTGTGTGCGCAGCTTGCCAACTGATAGAAAACAGTACCTTACCACTTTCCTGACGTTTCCAATCACATGAATATTCGATTGGAAGCTGTTTTGGACAACTTTTCTTTCATTCATGCCAAGCACTTGGCAGACCTCCGTGCAACGTCCAGAACACGATGGGAGATGTTTTCTGTGCTCCCGCCGGTTTTCCTTGCCAGACAGAGTGGAAAAGCTCTCTGCTAGGATGTAGACCACAAAAGACGCTAAAGATGAAGGTACGATGCTGTCCGGAGCTAAGAGCCGCTCCCGGGCTTCTTTCGGCAGAAGCGGCGCTAAGAGAGCACTGTGAGCGGTACAATCGTCTTTGCGCGAAGAAGCCGCTTCTTCGGCTCCGGGAGCCAGAGAGAGCGGCAGCATCAGAAAGGTGAAGAAGGAAGCTGTACAACACTGGGATTGTGTGCGCAGCTTGCCAACTGATAGAAAACAGTACCTTACCACTTTCCTGACGTTTCCAATCACATGAATATTCGATTGGAAGCTGTTTTGGACAACTTTTCTTTCCTTCATGCCAAGCACTTGGCAGACCTCCGTGCACCGTCCAGAACACGATGGGAGATGTTTTCTGTGCTCCCGCAGGTTTTCCTTGCCAGACAGAGTGGAAAAGCTTTCTGCTAGGATGTAGACCACAAAAGACATTAAAGACGAAGGTACGATGCTCTCCGGAGCTAAGAGCCGCTCCCGGGCTTCTTTCGGCAGAAGCGGCGCTAAGAGAGCACTGTGAGCGGTACAATGGTCTTTGCGCGAAGAAGCCGCTTCTTCGGCTCCGGGAGCCGGAGAGAGCGGCAGCATCGGAAAGGTGAAGAAGGAAGCTGTACAACACTGGGATTGTGTGCGCAACTTTCCAACTGATAGAAAACAGTACCTTACACTTTCCTGACGTTTCCAATCACATGAATATTCCATAAGAAGCTGTTTTGGACAACTTTTCTTTCCTTCATGCCAAACACTTGGCAGACCTCCGTGCACTGTCCAGAACACGATGGGAGATGTTTTCTGTGCTCCCGCAGGTTTTCCTTGCCAGACAGAGTGGAAAAGCTTTCTGCTAGGATGTAGACCACAAAAGACGCTAAAGACGAAGGTACGATGCTCTCCGGAGCTAAGAGCCGCTCCCGGGCTTCTTTCGGCAGAAGCGGCGCTAAGAGAGCACTGTGAGCGGTACAATCGTCTTTGCGCGAAGAAGCCGCTTCTTCAGCTCCGGGAGCCGGAGAGAGCGGCAGCATCGGAAAGGTGAAGAAGGAAGCTGTACAACACTGGGATTGTGTGCGCAACTTTCCAACTGATAGAAAACAGTACCTTACACTTTCCTGACGTTTCCAATCACATGAATATTCCATAAGAAGCTGTTTTGGACAACTTTTCTTTCCTTCATGCCAAACACTTGGCAGACATCCGTGCACCGTCCAGAACACGATGGGAGATGTTTTCTGTGCTCCCGCAGGTTTTCCTTGCCAGACAGAGTGGAAAAGCTTTCTGCTAGGATGTAGACCACAAAAGACGCTAAAGACGAAGGTACGATGCTCTCCGGAGCTAAGAGCCGCTCCCGGGCTTCTTTCGGCAGAAGCGGCGCTAAGAGAGCACTGTGAGCGGTACAATCGTCTTTGCGCGAAGAAGCCGCTTCTTCGGCTCCGGGAGCCGGAGAGAGCGGCAGCATCGGAAAGGTGAAGAAGGAAGCTGTACAACACTGGGATTGTGTGCGCAGCTTGCCAGCTGATAGAAAACAGTACCTTACCACTTTCCTGACGTTTCCAATCACATGAATATTCGATTGGAAGCTGTTTTGGACAACTTTTCTTTCATTCATGCCAAGCACTTGGCAGACCTCCGTGCAACGTCCAGAACACGATGGGAGATGTTTTCTGTGCTCCCGCAGGTTTTCCTTGCCAGACAGAGTGGAAAAGCTTTCTGCTAGGATGTAGACCACAAAAGACGCTAAAGATGAAGGTACGATGCTGTCCGGAGCTAAGAGCCGCTCCCGGGCTTCTTTCGGCAGAAGCGGCGCTAAGAGAGCACTGTGAGCGGTACAATCGTCTTTGCGCGAAGAAGCCGCTTCTTCGGCTCCGGGAGCCAGAGAGAGCGGCAGCATCAGAAAGGTGAAGAAGGAAGCTGTACAACACTGGGATTGTGTGCGCAGCTTGCCAACTGATAGAAAACAGTACCTTACCACTTTCCTGACGTTTCCAATCACATGAATATTCGATTGGAAGCTGTTTTGGACAACTTTTCTTTCCTTCATGCCAAACACTTGGCAGACCTCCGTGCAGCGTCCAGAACACGATGGGAGATGTTTTCTGTGCTCCCGCAGGTTTTCCTTGCCAGACAGAGTGGAAAAGCTTTCTGCTAGGATGTAGACCACAAAAGACGCTAAAGACGAAGGTACGATGCTCTCCGGAGCTAAGAGCCGCTCCCGGGCTTCTTTCGGCAGAAGCGGCGCTAAGAGAGCACTGTGAGCGGTACAATCGTCTTTGCGCGAAGAAGCCGCTTCTTCGGCTCCGGGAGCCGGAGAGAGCGGCAGCATCGGAAAGGTGAAGAAGGAAGATGTACAACACTGGGATTGGGTGCGCAGCTTGCCAACTGATAGAAAACAGTACCGTACACTTCCCTGACGTTTCCAATCACATGAATATTCGATTGGAAGCTGTTTTGGACAACTTTTCTTTCCTTCATGCCAAGCACTTGGCAGACCTCCGTGCAACGTCCAGAATACGATGGGAGATGTTTTCTGTGCTCCCGCATGTTTTCCTTGCCGGACAGAGTGGAAAAGCTTTCTGCTAGGATGTAGACCACAAAAGACGCTAAAGACGAAGGTACGATGCTCTCCGGAGCTAAGAGCCGCTCCCGGGCTTCTTTCGGCAGAAGCGGCGCTAAGAGAGCACTGTGAGCGGTACAATCGTCTTTGCGCGAAGAAGCCGCTTCTTCGGCTCCGGGAGCCGGAGAGAGCGGCAGCATTGGAAAGGTGAAGAAGGAAGCTGTACAACACTGGGATTGTGTGCGCAGCTTGCCAACTGATAGAAAACAGTACCTTACCACTTTCCTGATGTTTCCAATCACATGAATATTCGATTGGAAGCTGTTTTGGACAACTTTTCTTTCCTTCATGCCAAACACTTGGCAGAGCTCCGTGCAACGTCCAGAACACGATGGGAGATGTTTTCTGTGCTCCCGCAGGTTTTCCTTGCCAGACAGAGTGGAAAAGCTTTCTGCGAGGATGTAGACCACAAAAGACGCTAAAGACGAAGGTACGATGCTCTCCGGAGCTAAGAGCCACTCCCGGGCTTCTTTCGGCAGAAGCGGCGCTAAGAGAGCACTGTGAGTGGTACAATCGTCTTTGCGCGAAGATGCCGCTTCTTCGGCTCCGGGAGCCGGAGAGAGCGGCAGCATCGGAAAGGTGAAGAAGGAAGCTGTACAACACTGGGATTGCGTGCGCAACTTGCCAACTGATAGAAAACAGTACCTTACACTTTCCTGACGTTTCCAATCACATGAATATTCGATTGGAAGCTGTTTTGGACAACTTTTCTTTCCTTCATGCAAAACACTTGGCAGACCTCCATGCAACGTCCAGAAAACGATGGGAGATGTTTTCTGTGCTCCCGCAGGTTTTCCTTGCCAGACAGAGTGGAAAAGCTTTCTGCTAGGATGTAGACCACAAAAGACGCTAAAGACGAAGGTACGATGCTCTCCGGAGCTAAGAGCCGCTCCCGGGCTTCTTTCGGCAGAAGCGGCACTAAGAGAGCACTGTGAGCGGTACAATCGTCTTTGCGCGAAGAAGCCGCTTCTTCGGCTCCGGGAGCCGGAGAGAGCGGCAGCATCGGAAAGGTGAAGAAGGAAGCTGTACAACACTGGGATTGTGTGCGCAGCTTGCCAACTGATAGAAAACAGTACCTTACCACTTTCCTGACGTTTCCAATCACATGAATATTCGATTGGAAGCTGTTTTGGACAACTTTTCTTTCCTTCATGCCAAACACTTGGCAGACCTCCGTGCAACGTCCAGAACACGATGGGAGATGTTTTCTGTGCTCCCGCAGGTTTTCCTTGCCAGACAGATTGGAAAAGCTTTCTGCTAGGATGTAGACCACAAAAGACGCTAAAGATGAAGGTACGATGCTGTCCGGAGCTAAGAGCCGCTCCTGGGATTCTTTCGGCAGAAGCGGCGCTAAGAGAGCACTGTGAGCGGTACAATCGTCTTTGCGCGAAGAAGCCGCTTCTTCGGCTCCGGGAGCCGGAGAGAGCGGCAGCATCGGAAAGGTGAAGAAGGAAGCTGTACAACACTGGGATTGTGTGCGCAGCTTGCCAACTGATAGAAAACAGTACCTTACCACTTTCCTGACGTTTCCAATCACATGAATATTCGATTGGAAGCTGTTTTGGACAACTTTTCTTTCCTTCATGCCAAACACTTGGCAGACCTCCGTGCAACGTCCAGAACACGATGGGAGATGTTTTCTGTGCTCCCGCCGGTTTTCCTTGCCAGACAGAGTGGAAAAGCTTTCTGCTAGGATGTAGACCACAAAAGACGCTAAAGACGAAGGTACGATGCTGTCCGGAGCTAAGAGCCGCTCCCGGGCTTCTTTCGGCAGAAGCGGCGCTAAGAGAGCACTGTGAGCGGTACAATCGTCTTTGCGCGAAGAAGCCGCTTCTTCGGCTCCGGGAGCCGGAGAGAGCGGCAGCATCGGAAAGGTGAAGAAGGAAGCTGTACAACACTGGGATTGTGTGCGCAGCTTGCCAACTGATAGAAAACAGTACCTTACCACTTTCCTGACGTTTCCAATCACATGAATATTCGATTGGAAGCTGTTTTGGACAACTTTTCTTTCCTTCATGCCAAACACTTGGCAGACCTCCGTGCAACGTCCAGAACACGATGGGAGATGTTTTCTGTGCTCTCGCAGGTTTTCCTTGCCAGACAGAGTGGAAAAGCTTTCTGCTAGGATGTAGACCACAAAAGACGCTAAAGATGAAGGTACGATGCTGTCCGGAGCTAAGAGCCGCTCCCGGGCTTCTTTCGGCAGAAGCGGCGCTAAGAGAGCACTGTGAGCGGTACAATCGTCTTTGCGCGAAGAAGCCGCTTCTTCGGCTCCGGGAGCCAGAGAGAGCGGCAGCATCAGAAAGGTGAAGAAGGAAGCTGTACAACACTGGGATTGTGTGCGCAGCTTGCCAACTGATAGAAAACAGTACCTTACCACTTTCCTGACGTTTCCAATCACATGAATATTCGATTGGAAGCTGTTTTGGACAACTTTTCTTTCCTTCATGCCAAGCACTTGGCAGACCTCCGTGCACCGTCCAGAACACGATGGGAGATGTTTTCTGTGCTCCCGCAGGTTTTCCTTGCCAGACAGAGTGGAAAAGCTTTCTGCTAGGATGTAGACCACAAAAGACATTAAAGACGAAGGTACGATGCTCTCCGGAGCTAAGAGCCGCTCCCGGGCTTCTTTCGGCAGAAGCGGCGCTAAGAGAGCACTGTGAGCGGTACAATGGTCTTTGCGCGAAGAAGCCGCTTCTTCGGCTCCGGGAGCCGGAGAGAGCGGCAGCATCGGAAAGGTGAAGAAGGAAGCTGTACAACACTGGTATTGTGTGCGCAACTTTCCAACTGATAGAAAACAGTACCTTACACTTTCCTGACGTTTCCAATCACATGAATATTCCATAAGAAGCTGTTTTGGACAACTTTTCTTTCCTTCATGCCAAACACTTGGCAGACCTCCGTGCACTGTCCAGAACACGATGGGAGATGTTTTCTGTGCTCCCGCAGGTTTTCCTTGCCAGACAGAGTGGAAAAGCTTTCTGCTAGGATGTAGACCACAAAAGACGCTAAAGACGAAGGTACGATGCTCTCTGGAGCTAAGAGCCGCTGCCGGGCTTCTTTCGGCAGAAGCGGCGCTAAGAGAGCACTGTGAGCGGTACAATCGTCTTTGCGCGAAGAAGCCGCTTCTTCAGCTCCGGGAGCCGGAGAGAGCGGCAGCATCGGAAAGGTGAAGAAGGAAGCTGTACAACACTGGGATTGTGTACGCAACTTTCCAACTGATAGAAAACAGTACCTTACACTTTCCTGACGTTTCCAATCACATGAATATTCCATAAGAAGCTGTTTTGGACAACTTTTCTTTCCTTCATGCCAAACACTTGGCAGACATCCGTGCACCGTCCAGAACACGATGGGAGATGTTTTCTGTGCTCCCGCAGGTTTTCCTTGCCAGACAGAGTGGAAAAGCTTTCTGCTAGGATGTAGACCACAAAAGACGCTAAAGACGAAGGTACGATGCTCTCCGGAGCTAAGAGCCGCTCCCGGGCTTCTTTCGGCAGAAGCGGCGCTAAGAGAGCACTGTGAGCGGTACAATCGTCTTTGCGCGAAGAAGCCGCTTCTTCGGCTCCGGGAGCCGGAGAGAGCGGCAGCATCGGAAAGGTGAAGAAGGAAGCTGTACAACACTGGGATTGTGTGCGCAGCTTGCCAGCTGATAGAAAACAGTACCTTACCACTTTCCTGACGTTTCCAATCACATGAATATTCGATTGGAAGCTGTTTTGGACAACTTTTCTTTCATTCATGCCAAGCACTTGGCAGACCTCCGTGCAACGTCCAGAACACGATGGGAGATGTTTTCTGTGCTCCCGCAGGTTTTCCTTGCCAGACAGAGTGGAAAAGCTTTCTGCTAGGATGTAGACCACAAAAGACGCTAAAGATGAAGGTACGATGCTGTCCGGAGCTAAGAGCCGCTCCCGGGCTTCTTTCGGCAGAAGCGGCGCTAAGAGAGCACTGTGAGCGGTACAATCGTCTTTGCGCGAAGAAGCCGCTTCTTCGGCTCCGGGAGCCAGAGAGAGCGGCAGCATCAGAAAGGTGAAGAAGGAAGCTGTACAACACTGGGATTGTGTGCGCAGCTTGCCAACTGATAGAAAACAGTACCTTACCACTTTCCTGACGTTTCCAATCACATGAATATTCGATTGGAAGCTGTTTTGGACAACTTTTCTTTCCTTCATGCCAAACACTTGGCAGACCTCCGTGCAGCGTCCAGAACACGATGGGAGATGTTTTCTGTGCTCCCGCAGGTTTTCCTTGCCAGACAGAGTGGAAAAGCTTTCTGCTAGGATGTAGACCACAAAAGACGCTAAAGACGAAGGTACGATGCTCTCCGGAGCTAAGAGCCGCTCCCGGGCTTCTTTCGGCAGAAGCGGCGCTAAGAGAGCACTGTGAGCGGTACAATCGTCTTTGCGCGAAGAAGCCGCTTCTTCGGCTCCGGGAGCCGGAGAGAGCGGCAGCATCGGAAAGGTGAAGAAGGAAGATGTACAACACTGGGATTGGGTGCGCAGCTTGCCAACTGATAGAAAACAGTACCGTACACTTCCCTGACGTTTCCAATCACATGAATATTCGATTGGAAGCTGTTTTGGACAACTTTTCTTTCCTTCATGCCAAGCACTTGGCAGACCTCCGTGCAACGTCCAGAATACGATGGGAGATGTTTTCTGTGCTCCCGCAGGTTTTCCTTGCCGGACAGAGTGGAAAAGCTTTCTGCTAGGATGTAGACCACAAAAGACGCTAAAGACGAAGGTACGATGCTCTCCGGAGCTAAGAGCCGCTCCCGGGCTTCTTTCGGCAGAAGCGGCGCTAAGAGAGCACTGTGAGCGGTACAATCGTCTTTGCGCGAAGAAGCCGCTTCTTCGGCTCCGGGAGCCGGAGAGAGCGGCAGCATTGGAAAGGTGAAGAAGGAAGCTGTACAACACTGGGATTGTGTGCGCAGCTTGCCAACTGATAGAAAACAGTACCTTACCACTTTCCTGATGTTTCCAATCACATGAATATTCGATTGGAAGCTGTTTTGGACAACTTTTCTTTCCTTCATGCCAAACACTTGGCAGAGCTCCGTGCAACGTCCAGAACACGATGGGAGATGTTTTCTGTGCTCCCGCAGGTTTTCCTTGCCAGACAGAGTGGAAAAGCTTTCTGCGAGGATGTAGACCACAAAAGACGCTAAAGACGAAGGTACGATGCTCTCCGGAGCTAAGAGCCACTCCCGGGCTTCTTTCGGCAGAAGCGGCGCTAAGAGAGCACTGTGAGCGGTACAATCGTCTTTGCGCGAAGATGCCGCTTCTTCGGCTCCGGGAGCCGGAGAGAGCGGCAGCATCGGAAAGGTGAAGAAGGAAGCTGTACAACACTGGGATTGCGTGCGCAACTTGCCAACTGATAGAAAACAGTACCTTACACTTTCCTGACGTTTCCAATCACATGAATATTCGATTGGAAGCTGTTTTGGACAACTTTTCTTTCCTTCATGCAAAACACTTGGCAGACCTCCATGCAACGTCCAGAAAACGATGGGAGATGTTTTCTGTGCTCCCGCAGGTTTTCCTTGCCAGACAGAGTGGAAAAGCTTTCTGCTAGGATGTAGACCACAAAAGACGCTAAAGACGAAGGTACGATGCTCTCCGGAGCTAAGAGCCGCTCCCGGGCTTCTTTCGGCAGAAGCGGCGCTAAGAGAGCACTGTGAGCGGTACAATCGTCTTTGCGCGAAGAAGCCGCTTCTTCGGCTCCGGGAGCCGGAGAGAGCGGCAGCATCGGAAAGGTGAAGAAGGAAGCTGTACAACACTGGGATTGTGTGCGCAGCTTGCCAACTGATAGAAAACAGTACCTTACCACTTTCCTGACGTTTCCAATCACATGAATATTCGATTGGAAGCTGTTTTGGACAACTTTTCTTTCCTTCATGCCAAACACTTGGCAGACCTCCGTGCAACGTCCAGAACACGATGGGAGATGTTTTCTGTGCTCCCGCAGGTTTTCCTTGCCAGACAGATTGGAAAAGCTTTCTGCTAGGATGTAGACCACAAAAGACGCTAAAGATGAAGGTACGATGCTGTCCGGAGCTAAGAGCCGCTCCTGGGATTCTTTCGGCAGAAGCGGCGCTAAGAGAGCACTGTGAGCGGTACAATCGTCTTTGCGCGAAGAAGCCGCTTCTTCGGCTCCGGGAGCCGGAGAGAGCGGCAGCATCGGAAAGGTGAAGAAGGAAGCTGTACAACACTGGGATTGTGTGCGCAGCTTGCCAACTGATAGAAAACAGTACCTTACCACTTTCCTGACGTTTCCAATCACATGAATATTCGATTGGAAGCTGTTTTGGACAACTTTTCTTTCCTTCATGCCAAACACTTGGCAGACCTCCGTGCAACGTCCAGAACACGATGGGAGATGTTTTCTGTGCTCCCGCAGGTTTTCCTTGCCAGACAGAGTGGAAAAGCTTTCTGCTAGGATGTAGACCACAAAAGACGCTAAAGACGAAGGTACGATGCTCTCCGGAGCTAAGAGCCGCTCCCGGGCTTCTTTCGGCAGAAGCGGCGCTAAGAGAGCACTGTGAGCGGTACAATCGTCTTTGCGCGAAGAAGCCGCTTCTTCGGCTCCGGGAGCCGGAGAGAGCGGCAGCATCGGAAAGGTGAAGAAGGAAGCTGTACAACACTGGGATTGTGTGCGCAGCTTGCCAACTGATAGAAAACAGTACCTTACCACTTTCCTGACGTTTCCAATCACATGAATATTCGATTGGAAGCTGTTTTGGACAACTTTTCTTTCCTTCATGCCAAACACTTGGCAGACCTCCGTGCAACGTCCAGAACGCGATGCGAGATGTTTTCTGTGCTCTCGCAGGTTTTCCTTGCTAGACAGAGTGGAAAAGCTTTCTGCTAGGATGTAGACCACAAAAGACGCTAAAGACGAAGGTACGATGCTCTCCGGAGCTAAGAGCCGCTCCCGAGCTTCTTTCGGCAGAAGCGGCGCTAAGAGAGCACTGTGAGCGGTGCAATCGTCTTTGCGCAAAGAAGCCGCTTCTTCGGCTCCGGGAGCCGGAGAGAGTGGCAGCATCGGAAAGGTGAAGAAGGAAGCTGTACAACACTGGGATTGTGTGCGCAGCTTGCCAACTGATAGAAAACAGTACCTTACCACTTTCCTGACGTTTCCAATCACATGAATATTCGATTGGAAGCTGTTTTGGACAACTTTTCTTTCCTTCATGCCAAGCACTTGGCAGACCTCCGTGCAACGTCCAGAACACGATGGGAGATGTTTTCTGTGCTCCCGCAGGTTTTCCTTGCCAGACAGAGTGGAAAAGCTTTCTGCTAGGATGTAGACCACAAAAGACGCTAAAGACGAAGGTACGATGCTCTCCGGAGCTAAGAGCCGCTCCCGGGCTTCTTTCGGCAGAAGCGGCGCTAAGAGAGCACTGTGAGCGGTACAATCGTCTTTGCGCGAAGAAGCCGCTTCTTCGGCTCCGGGAGCCGGAGAGAGCGGCAGCATCGGAAAGGTGAAGAAGGAAGCTGTACAACACTGGGATTGTGTGCGCAGCTTGCCAACTGATAGAAAACAGTACCTTACCACTTTCCTGACGTTTCCAATCACATGAATATTCGATTGGAAGCTGTTTTGGACAACTTTACTTTCATTCATGCCAAGCACTTGGCAGACCTCCGTGCAACATCCAGAACACGATGGGAGATGTTTTCTGTGCTCCCGCAGGTTTTCCTTGCCAGACAGAGTGGAAAAGCTTTCTGCTACGATGTAGACCACAAAAGACGCAAAAGATGAAGGCACGATGCTGTCCGGAGCTAAGAGCCGCTCCCGGGCTTCTTTCGGCAGAAGCGGCGCTAAGAGAGCACTGTGAGCGGTACAATCGTCTTTGCGCGAAGAAGCCGCTTCTTCGGCTCCGGGAGCCGGAGAGAGCGGCAGCATCGGAAAGGTGAAGAAGGAAGCTGTACAACACTGGGATTGTGTGCGCAGCTTGCCAACTGATAGAAAACAGTACCTTACCACTTTCCTGACGTTTCCAATCACATGAATATTCGATTGGAAGCTGTTTTGGACAACTTTTCATTCCTTCATGCGAAACACTTGGCAGACCTCCGTGCAACGTCCAGAACACGATGGGAGATGTTTTCTGTGCTCCCGCAGGTTTTCCTTGCCAGACAGAGTGGAAAAGCTTTCTGCTAGGATGTAGACCACAAAAGACGCTAAAGACGAAGGTACGATGCTCTCCGGAGCTAAGAGCCGCTCCCGGGCTTCTTTCGGCAGAAGCGGCGCTAAGAGAGCACTGTGAGCGGTACAATCGTCTTTGCGCGAAGAAGCCGCTTCTTCGGCTCCGGGAGCCGGAGAGAGCGGCAGCATCGGAAAGGTGAAGAAGGAAGCTGTACAACACTGGGATTGTGTGCGCAGCTTGCCAACTGATAGAAAACAGTACCTTACACTTCCCTGACGTTTCCAATCACATGAATATTCGATTGGAAGCTGTTTTGGACAACTTTCCTTTCCTTCATGCCAAACACTTGGCAGACCTCCGTGCAACGTCCAGAACACGATGGGAGATGTTTTCTGTGCTCCCGCAGGTTTTCCTTGCCGGACAGAGTGGAAAAGCTTTCTGCTAGGATGTAGACCACAAAAGACGCTAAAGACGAAGGTACGATGCTCTCCGGAGCTAAGAGCCGCTCCCGGGCTTCTTTCGGCAGAAGCGGCGCTAAGAGAGCACTGTGAGCGGTACAATCGTCTTTGCGCGAAGAAGCCGCTTCTTCGGCTCCGGGAGCCGGAGAGAGCGGCAGCATCGGAAAGGTGAAGAAGGAAGCTGTACAACACTGGGATTGTGTGCGCAGCTTGCCAGCTGATAGAAAACAGTACCTTACCACTTTCCTGACGTTTCCAATCACATGAATATTCGATTGGAAGCTGTTTTGGACAACTTTTCTTTCATTCATGCCAAGCACTTGGCAGACCTCCGTGCAACGTCCAGAACACGATGGGAGATGTTTTCTGTGCTCCCGCAGGTTTTCCTTGCCAGACAGAGTGGAAAAGCTTTCTGCTAGGATGTAGACCACAAAAGACGCTAAAGATGAAGGTACGATGCTGTCCGGAGCTAAGAGCCGCTCCCGGGCTTCTTTCGGCAGAAGCGGCGCTAAGAGAGCACTGTGAGCGGTACAATCGTCTTTGCGCGAAGAAGCCGCTTCTTCGGCTCCGGGAGCCAGAGAGAGCGGCAGCATCAGAAAGGTGAAGAAGGAAGCTGTACAACACTGGGATTGTGTGCGCAGCTTGCCAACTGATAGAAAACAGTACCTTACCACTTTCCTGACGTTTCCAATCACATGAATATTCGATTGGAAGCTGTTTTGGACAACTTTTCTTTCCTTCATGCCAAACACTTGGCAGACCTCCGTGCAGCGTCCAGAACACGATGGGAGATGTTTTCTGTGCTCCCGCAGGTTTTCCTTGCCAGACAGAGTGGAAAAGCTTTCTGCTAGGATGTAGACCACAAAAGACGCTAAAGACGAAGGTACGATGCTCTCCGGAGCTAAGAGCCGCTCCCGGGCTTCTTTCGGCAGAAGCGGCGCTAAGAGAGCACTGTGAGCGGTACAATCGTCTTTGCGCGAAGAAGCCGCTTCTTCGGCTCCGGGAGCCGGAGAGAGCGGCAGCATCGGAAAGGTGAAGAAGGAAGATGTACAACACTGGGATTGGGTGCGCAGCTTGCCAACTGATAGAAAACAGTACCGTACACTTCCCTGACGTTTCCAATCACATGAATATTCGATTGGAAGCTGTTTTGGACAACTTTTCTTTCCTTCATGCCAAGCACTTGGCAGACCTCCGTGCAACGTCCAGAATACGATGGGAGATGTTTTCTGTGCTCCCGCAGGTTTTCCTTGCCGGACAGAGTGGAAAAGCTTTCTGCTAGGATGTAGACCACAAAAGACGCTAAAGACGAAGGTACGATGCTCTCCGGAGCTAAGAGCCGCTCCCGGGCTTCTTTCGGCAGAAGCGGCGCTAAGAGAGCACTGTGAGCGGTACAATCGTCTTTGCGCGAAGAAGCCGCTTCTTCGGCTCCGGGAGCCGGAGAGAGCGGCAGCATTGGAAAGGTGAAGAAGGAAGCTGTACAACACTGGGATTGTGTGCGCAGCTTGCCAACTGATAGAAAACAGTACCTTACCACTTTCCTGATGTTTCCAATCACATGAATATTCGATTGGAAGCTGTTTTGGACAACTTTTCTTTCCTTCATGCCAAACACTTGGCAGAGCTCCGTGCAACGTCCAGAACACGATGGGAGATGTTTTCTGTGCTCCCGCAGGTTTTCCTTGCCAGACAGAGTGGAAAAGCTTTCTGCGAGGATGTAGACCACAAAAGACGCTAAAGACGAAGGTACGATGCTCTCCGGAGCTAAGAGCCACTCCCGGGCTTCTTTCGGCAGAAGCGGCGCTAAGAGAGCACTGTGAGCGGTACAATCGTCTTTGCGCGAAGATGCCGCTTCTTCGGCTCCGGGAGCCGGAGAGAGCGGCAGCATCGGAAAGGTGAAGAAGGAAGCTGTACAACACTGGGATTGCGTGCGCAACTTGCCAACTGATAGAAAACAGTACCTTACACTTTCCTGACGTTTCCAATCACATGAATATTCGATTGGAAGCTGTTTTGGACAACTTTTCTTTCCTTCATGCAAAACACTTGGCAGACCTCCATGCAACGTCCAGAAAACGATGGGAGATGTTTTCTGTGCTCCCGCAGGTTTTCCTTGCCAGACAGAGTGGAAAAGCTTTCTGCTAGGATGTAGACCACAAAAGACGCTAAAGACGAAGGTACGATGCTCTCCGGAGCTAAGAGCCGCTCCCGGGCTTCTTTCGGCAGAAGCGGCGCTAAGAGAGCACTGTGAGCGGTACAATCGTCTTTGCGCGAAGAAGCCGCTTCTTCGGCTCCGGGAGCCGGAGAGAGCGGCAGCATCGGAAAGGTGAAGAAGGAAGCTGTACAACACTGGGATTGTGTGCGCAGCTTGCCAACTGATAGAAAACAGTACCTTACCACTTTCCTGACGTTTCCAATCACATGAATATTCGATTGGAAGCTGTTTTGGACAACTTTTCTTTCCTTCATGCCAAACACTTGGCAGACCTCCGTGCAACGTCCAGAACACGATGGGAGATGTTTTCTGTGCTCCCGCAGGTTTTCCTTGCCAGACAGATTGGAAAAGCTTTCTGCTAGGATGTAGACCACAAAAGACGCTAAAGATGAAGGTACGATGCTGTCCGGAGCTAAGAGCCGCTCCTGGGATTCTTTCGGCAGAAGCGGCGCTAAGAGAGCACTGTGAGCGGTACAATCGTCTTTGCGCGAAGAAGCCGCTTCTTCGGCTCCGGGAGCCGGAGAGAGCGGCAGCATCGGAAAGGTGAAGAAGGAAGCTGTACAACACTGGGATTGTGTGCGCAGCTTGCCAACTGATAGAAAACAGTACCTTACCACTTTCCTGACGTTTCCAATCACATGAATATTCGATTGGAAGCTGTTTTGGACAACTTTTCTTTCCTTCATGCCAAACACTTGGCAGACCTCCGTGCAACGTCCAGAACACGATGGGAGATGTTTTCTGTGCTCCCGCAGGTTTTCCTTGCCAGACAGAGTGGAAAAGCTTTCTGCTAGGATGTAGACCACAAAAGACGCTAAAGACGAAGGTACGATGCTCTCCGGAGCTAAGAGCCGCTCCCGGGCTTCTTTCGGCAGAAGCGGCGCTAAGAGAGCACTGTGAGCGGTACAATCGTCTTTGCGCGAAGAAGCCGCTTCTTCGGCTCCGGGAGCCGGAGAGAGCGGCAGCATCGGAAAGGTGAAGAAGGAAGCTGTACAACACTGGGATTGTGTGCGCAGCTTGCCAACTGATAGAAAACAGTACCTTACCACTTTCCTGACGTTTCCAATCACATGAATATTCGATTGGAAGCTGTTTTGGACAACTTTTCTTTCCTTCATGCCAAACACTTGGCAGACCTCCGTGCAACGTCCAGAACACGATGGGAGATGTTTTCTGTGCTCCCGCAGGTTTTCCTTGCCAGACAGATTGGAAAAGCTTTCTGCTAGGATGTAGACCACAAAAGACGCTAAAGATGAAGGTACGATGCTGTCCGGAGCTAAGAGCCGCTCCTGGGATTCTTTCGGCAGAAGCGGCGCTAAGAGAGCACTGTGAGCGGTACAATCGTCTTTGCGCGAAGAAGCCGCTTCTTCGGCTCCGGGAGCCGGAGAGAGCGGCAGCATCGGAAAGGTGAAGAAGGAAGCTGTACAACACTGGGATTGTGTGCGCAGCTTGCCAACTGATAGAAAACAGTACCTTACCACTTTCCTGACGTTTCCAATCACATGAATATTCGATTGGAAGCTGTTTTGGACAACTTTTCTTTCCTTCATGCCAAACACTTGGCAGACCTCCGTGCAACGTCCAGAACACGATGGGAGATGTTTTCTGTGCTCCCGCAGGTTTTCCTTGCCAGACAGAGTGGAAAAGCTTTCTGCTAGGATGTAGACCACAAAAGACGCTAAAGACGAAGGTACGATGCTCTCCGGAGCTAAGAGCCGCTCCCGGGCTTCTTTCGGCAGAAGCGGCGCTAAGAGAGCACTGTGAGCGGTACAATCGTCTTTGCGCGAAGAAGCCGCT
Source organism: Ammospiza nelsoni (assembly GCF_027579445.1). NCBI lineage: Eukaryota > Metazoa > Chordata > Aves > Passeriformes > Passerellidae > Ammospiza > Ammospiza nelsoni. Next base: position 5,342,930 of record NC_080638.1, read on the forward strand.
TCTTCGGCTCCGGGAGCCGGAGAGAGCGGCAGCATCGGAAAGGTGAAGAAGGAAGCTGTACAACACTGGGATTGTGTGCGCAGCTTGCCAACTGATAGAAAACAGTACCTTACCACTTTCCTGACGTTTCCAATCACATGAATATTCGATTGGAAGCTGTTTTGGACAACTTTTCTTTCCTTCATGCCAAACACTTGGCAGACCTCCGTGCAACGTCCAGAACGCGATGCGAGATGTTTTCTGTGCTCTCGCAGGTTTTCCTTGCTAGACAGAGTGGAAAAGCTTTCTGCTAGGATGTAGACCACAAAAGACGCTAAAGACGAAGGTACGATGCTCTCCGGAGCTAAGAGCCGCTCCCGAGCTTCTTTCGGCAGAAGCGGCGCTAAGAGAGCACTGTGAGCGGTGCAATCGTCTTTGCGCAAAGAAGCCGCTTCTTCGGCTCCGGGAGCCGGAGAGAGTGGCAGCATCGGAAAGGTGAAGAAGGAAGCTGTACAACACTGGGATTGTGTGCGCAGCTTGCCAACTGATAGAAAACAGTACCTTACCACTTTCCTGACGTTTCCAATCACATGAATATTCGATTGGAAGCTGTTTTGGACAACTTTTCTTTCCTTCATGCCAAGCACTTGGCAGACCTCCGTGCAACGTCCAGAACACGATGGGAGATGTTTTCTGTGCTCCCGCAGGTTTTCCTTGCCAGACAGAGTGGAAAAGCTTTCTGCTAGGATGTAGACCACAAAAGACGCTAAAGACGAAGGTACGATGCTCTCCGGAGCTAAGAGCCGCTCCCGGGCTTCTTTCGGCAGAAGCGGCGCTAAGAGAGCACTGTGAGCGGTACAATCGTCTTTGCGCGAAGAAGCCGCTTCTTCGGCTCCGGGAGCCGGAGAGAGCGGCAGCATCGGAAAGGTGAAGAAGGAAGCTGTACAACACTGGGATTGTGTGCGCAGCTTGCCAACTGATAGAAAACAGTACCTTACCACTTTCCTGACGTTTCCAATCACATGAATATTCGATTGGAAGCTGTTTTGGACAACTTTACTTTCATTCATGCCAAGCACTTGGCAGACCTCCGTGCAACATCCAGAACACGATGGGAGATGTTTTCTGTGCTCCCGCAGGTTTTCCTTGCCAGACAGAGTGGAAAAGCTTTCTGCTACGATGTAGACCACAAAAGACGCAAAAGATGAAGGCACGATGCTGTCCGGAGCTAAGAGCCGCTCCCGGGCTTCTTTCGGCAGAAGCGGCGCTAAGAGAGCACTGTGAGCGGTACAATCGTCTTTGCGCGAAGAAGCCGCTTCTTCGGCTCCGGGAGCCGGAGAGAGCGGCAGCATCGGAAAGGTGAAGAAGGAAGCTGTACAACACTGGGATTGTGTGCGCAGCTTGCCAACTGATAGAAAACAGTACCTTACCACTTTCCTGACGTTTCCAATCACATGAATATTCGATTGGAAGCTGTTTTGGACAACTTTTCATTCCTTCATGCGAAACACTTGGCAGACCTCCGTGCAACGTCCAGAACACGATGGGAGATGTTTTCTGTGCTCCCGCAGGTTTTCCTTGCCAGACAGAGTGGAAAAGCTTTCTGCTAGGATGTAGACCACAAAAGACGCTAAAGACGAAGGTACGATGCTCTCCGGAGCTAAGAGCCGCTCCCGGGCTTCTTTCGGCAGAAGCGGCGCTAAGAGAGCACTGTGAGCGGTACAATCGTCTTTGCGCGAAGAAGCCGCTTCTTCGGCTCCGGGAGCCGGAGAGAGCGGCAGCATCGGAAAGGTGAAGAAGGAAGCTGTACAACACTGGGATTGTGTGCGCAGCTTGCCAACTGATAGAAAACAGTACCTTACACTTCCCTGACGTTTCCAATCACATGAATATTCGATTGGAAGCTGTTTTGGACAACTTTCCTTTCCTTCATGCCAAACACTTGGCAGACCTCCGTGCAACGTCCAGAACACGATGGGAGATGTTTTCTGTGCTCCCGCAGGTTTTCCTTGCCGGACAGAGTGGAAAAGCTTTCTGCTAGGATGTAGACCACAAAAGACGCTAAAGACGAAGGTACGATGCTCTCCGGAGCTAAGAGCCGCTCCCGGGCTTCTTTCGGCAGAAGCGGCGCTAAGAGAGCACTGTGAGCGGTACAATCGTCTTTGCGCGAAGAAGCCGCTTCTTCGGCTCCGGGAGCCGGAGAGAGCGGCAGCATCGGAAAGGTGAAGAAGGAAGCTGTACAACACTGGGATTGTGTGCGCAGCTTGCCAACTGATAGAAAACAGTACCTTACCACTTTCCTGACGTTTCCAATCACATGAATATTCGATTGGAAGCTGTTTTGGACAACTTTTCTTTCCTTCATGCCAAGCACTTGGCAGACCTCCGTGCACCGTCCAGAACACGATGGGAGATGTTTTCTGTGCTCCCGCAGGTTTTCCTTGCCAGACAGAGTGGAAAAGCTTTCTGCTAGGATGTAGACCACAAAAGACGCTAAAGACGAAGGTACGATGCTCTCCGGAGCTAAGAGCCGCTCCCGGGCTTCTTTCGGCAGAAGCGGCGCTAAGAGAGCACTGTGAGCGGTACAATCGTCTTTGCGCGAAGAAGCCGCTTCTTCGGCTCCGGGAGCCGGAGAGAGCGGCAGCATCGGAAAGGTGAAGAAGGAAGCTGTACAACACAGGGATTGTGTGCGCAGCTTGCCAACTGATAGAAAACAGTACCTTACACTTCCCTGACGTTTCCAATCACATGAATATTCGATTGGAAGCTGTTTTGGACAACTTTCCTTTCCTTCATGCCAAACACTTGGCAGACCTCCGTGCAACGTCCAGAACACGATGGGAGATGTTTTCTGTGCTCTCGCAGGTTTTCCTTGCCGGACAGAGTGGAAAAGCTTTCTGCTAGGATGTAGACCACAAAAGACGCTAAAGACGAAGGTACGATGCTCTCCGGAGCTAAGAGCCGCTCCCGGGCTTCTTTCGGCAGAAGCGGCGCTAAGAGAGCACTGCGAGCGGTACAATCGTCTTTGCGCGAAGAAGCCGCTTCTTCGGCTCCGGGAGCCGGAGAGAGCGGCAGCATCGGAAAGGTGAAGAAGGAAGCTGTACAACACTGGGATTGTGTGCGCAGCTTGCCAACTGATAGAAAACAGTACCTTACCACTTTCCTGACGTTTCCAATCACATGAATATTCGATTGGAAGCTGTTTTGGACAACTTTTCTTTCCTTCATGCCAAGCACTTGGCAGACCTCCGTGCAACGTCCAGAACACGATGGGAGATGTTTTCTGTGCTCCCGCAGGTTTTCCTTGCCAGACAGAGTGGAAAAGCTTTCTGCTAGGATGTAGACCACAAAAGACATTAGACATTAAAGACGAAGGTACGATGCTCTCCGGAGCTAAGAGCCGCTCCCGGGCTTCTTTCGGCAGAAGCGGCGCTAAGAGAGCACTGTGAGCGGTACAATCGTCTTTGCGCGAAGAAGCCGCTTCTTCGGCTCCGGGAGCCGGAGAGAGCGGCAGCATTGGAATGGTGAAGAAGGAAGCTGTACAACACTGGGATTGTGTGCGCAGCTTGCCAACTGATAGAAAACAGTACCTTACCACTTTCCTGACGTTTCCAATCACATGAATATTCGATTGGAAGCTGTTTTGGACAACTTTTCTTTCCTTCATGCCAAGCACTTGGCAGACCTCCGTGCACAGTCCAGAACACGATGGGAGATGTTTTCTGTGCTCCCGCAGGTTTTCCTTGCCAGACAGAGTGGAAAAGCTTTCTGCTAGGATGTAGACCACAAAAGACGCTAAAGACGAAGGTACGATGCTCTCCGGAGCTAAGAGCCGCTCCCGGGCTTCTTTCGGCAGAAGCGGCGCTAAGAGAGCACTGTGAGCGGTACAATCGTCTTTGCGCGAAGAAGCCGCTTCTTCGGCTCCGGGAGCCAGAGAGAGCGGCAGCATCGGAAAGGTGAAGAAGGAAGCTGTACAACACTGGGATTGTGTGCACAGCTTGCCAACTGATAGAAAACAGTACCGTACACTTCCCTGACGTTTCCAATCACATGAATATTCGATTGGAAGCTGTTTTGGACAACTTTTCTTTCCTTCATGCCAAGCACTTGGCAGACCTCCGTGCAACGTCCAGAATACGATGGGAGATGTTTTCTGTGCTCCCGCAGGTTTTCCTTGCCGGACAGAGTGGAAAAGCTTTCTGCTAGGATGTAGACCACAAAAGACGCTAAAGACGAAGGTACGATGCTCTCCGGAGCTAAGAGCCGCTCCCGGGCTTCTTTCGGCAGAAGCGGCGCTAAGAGAGCACTGTGAGCGGTACAATCGTCTTTGCGCGAAGAAGCCGCTTCTTCGGCTCCGGGAGCCGGAGAGAGCGGCAGCATTGGAAAGGTGAAGAAGGAAGCTGTACAACACTGGGATTGTGTGCGCAGCTTGCCAACTGATAGAAAACAGTACCTTACCACTTTCCTGATGTTTCCAATCACATGAATATTCGATTGGAAGCTGTTTTGGACAACTTTTCTTTCCTTCATGCCAAACACTTGGCAGAGCTCCGTGCAACGTCCAGAACACGATGGGAGATGTTTTCTGTGCTCCCGCAGGTTTTCCTTGCCAGACAGAGTGGAAAAGCTTTCTGCTAGGATGTAGACCACAAAAGACGCTAAAGATGAAGGTACGATGCTGTCCGGAGCTAAGAGCCGCTCCTGGGATTCTTTCGGCAGAAGCGGCGCTAAGAGAGCACTGTGAGCGGTACAATCGTCTTTGCGCGAAGAAGCCGCTTCTTCGGCTCCGGGAGCCGGAGAGAGCGGCAGCATCGGAAAGGTGAAGAAGGAAGCTGTACAACACTGGGATTGTGTGCGCAGCTTGGCAACTGATAGAAAACAGTACCTTACCACTTTCCTGACGTTTCCAATCACATGAATATTCGATTGGAAGCTGTTTTGGACAACTTTTCTTTCCTTCATGCCAAACACTTGGCAGACCTCCGTGCAACGTCCAGAACACGATGGGAGATGTTTTCTGTGCTCCCGCAGGTTTTCCTTGCCAGACAGAGTGGAAAAGCTTTCTGCTAGGATGTAGACCACAAAAGACGCTAAAGACGAAGGTACGATGCTCTCCGGAGCTAAGAGCCGCTCCCGGGCTTCTTTCGGCAGAAGCGGCGCTAAGAGAGCACTGTGAGCGGTACAATCGTCTTTGCGCGAAGAAGCCGCTTCTTCGGCTCCGGGAGCCGGAGAGAGCGGCAGCATCGGAAAGGTGAAGAAGGAAGCTGTACAACACTGGGATTGTGTGCGCAGCTTGCCAACTGATAGAAAACAGTACCTTACCACTTTCCTGACGTTTCCAATCACATGAATATTCGATTGGAAGCTGTTTTGGACAACTTTTCTTTCCTTCATGCCAAGCACTTGGCAGACGTCCGTGCAACGTCCAGAACACGATGGGAGATGTTTTCTGTGCTCCCGCAGGTTTTCCTTGCCAGACAGAGTGGAAAAGCTTTCTGCTAGGATGTAGACCACAAAAGACGCTAAAGACGAAGGTACGATGCTCTCCGGAGCTAAGAGCCGCTCCCGGGCTTCTTTCGGCAGAAGCGGCGCTAAGAGAGCACTGTGAGCGGTACAATCGTCTTTGCGCGAGGAAGCCGCTTCTTCGGCTCCGGGAGCCGGAGAGAGCGGCAGCATCGGAAAGGTGAAGAAGGAAGCTGTACAACACTGGGATTGTGTGCGCAGCTTGCCAACTGATAGAAAACAGTACCTTACCACTTTCCTGACGTTTCCAATCACATGAATATTCGATTGGAAGCTGTTTTGGACAACTTTACTTTCATTCATGCCAAGCACTTGGCAGACCTCCGTGCAACATCCAGAACACGATGGGAGATGTTTTCTGTGCTCCCGCAGGTTTTCCTTGCCAGACAGAGTGGAAAAGCTTTCTGCTACGATGTAGACCACAAAAGACGCAAAAGACGAAGGCACGATGCTGTCCGGAGCTAAGAGCCGCTCCCGGGCTTCTTTCGGCAGAAGCGGCGCTAAGAGAGCACTGTGAGCGGTACAATCGTCTTTGCGCGAAGAAGCCGCTTCTTCGGCTCCGGGAGCCGGAGAGAGCGGCAGCATCGGAAAGGTGAAGAAGGAAGCTGTACAACACTGGGATTGTGTGCGCAGCTTGCCAACTGATAGAAAACAGTACCTTACACTTCCCTGACGTTTCCAATCACATGAATATTCGATTGGAAGCTGTTTTGGACAACTTTACTTTCATTCATGCCAAGCACTTGGCAGACCTCCGTGCAACGTCCAGAACACGATGGGAGATGTTTTCTGTGCTCCCGCAGGTTTTCCTTGCCAGACAGAGTGGAAAAGCTTTCTGCTAGGATGTAGACCACAAAAGACATTAGACATTAAAGACGAAGGTACGATGCTCTCCGGAGCTAAGAGCCGCTCCCGGGCTTCTTTCGGCAGAAGCGGCGCTAAGAGAGCACTGTGAGCGGTACAATCGTCTTTGCGCGAAGAAGCCGCTTCTTCGGCTCCGGGAGCCGGAGAGAGCGGCAGCACTGGAATGGTGAAGAAGGAAGCTGTACAACACTGGGATTGTGTGCGCAGCTTGCCAGCTGATAGAAAACAGTACCGTACACTTCCCTGACGTTTCCAATCACATGAATATTCGATTGGAAGCTGTTTTGGACAACTTTTCTTTCCTTCATGCCAAGCACTTGGCAGACCTCCGTGCAACGTCCAGAATACGATGGGAGATGTTTTCTGTGCTCCCGCAGGTTTTCCTTGCCGGACAGAGTGGAAAAGCTTTCTGCTAGGATGTAGACCACAAAAGACGCTAAAGACGAAGGTACGATGCTCTCCGGAGCTAAGAGCCGCTCCCGGGCTTCTTTCGGCAGAAGCGGCGCTAAGAGAGCACTGTGAGCGGTACAATCGTCTTTGCGCGAAGAAGCCGCTTCTTCGGCTCCGGGAGCCGGAGAGAGCGGCAGCATTGGAAAGGTGAAGAAGGAAGCTGTACAACACTGGGATTGTGTGCGCAGCTTGCCAACTGATAGAAAACAGTACCTTACCACTTTCCTGATGTTTCCAATCACATGAATATTCGATTGGAAGCTGTTTTGGACAACTTTTCTTTCCTTCATGCCAAACACTTGGCAGAGCTCCGTGCAACGTCCAGAACACGATGGGAGATGTTTTCTGTGCTCCCGCAGGTTTTCCTTGCCAGACAGAGTGGAAAAGCTTTCTGCTAGGATGTAGACCACAAAAGACGCTAAAGACGAAGGTACGATGCTCTCCGGAGCTAAGAGCCGCTCCCGGGCTTCTTTCGGCAGAAGCGGCGCTAAGAGAGCACTGTGAGCGGTACAATCGTCTTTGCGCGAAGATGCCGCTTCTTCGGCTCCGGGAGCCGGAGAGAGCGGCAGCATCGGAAAGGTGAAGAAGGAACCTGTACAACACTGGGATTGTGTGCGCAGCTTGCCAACTGATAGAAAACAGTACCTTACCACTTTCCTGACGTTTCCAATCACATGAATATTCGATTGGAAGCTGTTTTGGACAACTTTTCTTTCCTTCATGCCAAACACTTGGCAGACCTCCGTGCAACGTCCAGAACACGATGGGAGATGTTTTCTGTGCTCCCGCAGGTTTTCCTTGCCAGACAGATTGGAAAAGCTTTCTGCTAGGATGTAGACCACAAAAGACGCTAAAGATGAAGGTACGATGCTGTCCGGAGCTAAGAGCCGCTCCTGGGATTCTTTCGGCAGAAGCGGCGCTAAGAGAGCACTGTGAGCGGTACAATCGTCTTTGCGCGAAGAAGCCGCTTCTTCGGCTCCGGGAGCCGGAGAGAGCGGCAGCATCGGAAAGGTGAAGAAGGAAGCTGTACAACACTGGGATTGTGTGCGCAGCTTGCCAACTGATAGAAAACAGTACCTTACCACTTTCCTGACGTTTCCAATCACATGAATATTCGATTGGAAGCTGTTTTGGACAACTTTTCTTTCCTTCATGCCAAACACTTGGCAGACCTCCGTGCAACGTCCAGAACACGATGGGAGATGTTTTCTGTGCTCCCGCAGGTTTTCCTTGCCAGACAGAGTGGAAAAGCTTTCTGCTAGGATGTAGACCACAAAAGACGCTAAAGACGAAGGTACGATGCTCTCCGGAGCTAAGAGCCGCTCCCGGGCTTCTTTCGGCAGAAGCGGCGCTAAGAGAGCACTGTGAGCGGTACAATCGTCTTTGCGCGAAGAAGCCGCTTCTTCGGCTCCGGGAGCCGGAGAGAGCGGCAGCATCGGAAAGGTGAAGAAGGAAGCTGTACAACACTGGGATTGTGTGCGCAGCTTGCCAACTGATAGAAAACAGTACCTTACCACTTTCCTGACGTTTCCAATCACATGAATATTCGATTGGAAGCTGTTTTGGACAACTTTTCTTTCCTTCATGCCAAACACTTGGCAGACCTCCGTGCAACGTCCAGAACACGATGCGAGATGTTTTCTGTGCTCTCGCAGGTTTTCCTTGCTAGACAGAGTGGAAAAGCTTTCTGCTAGGATGTAGACCACAAAAGACGCTAAAGACGAAGGTACGATGCTCTCCGGAGCTAAGAGCCGCTCCCGAGCTTCTTTCGGCAGAAGCGGCGCTAAGAGAGCACTGTGAGCGGTGCAATCGTCTTTGCGCAAAGAAGCCGCTTCTTCGGCTCCGGGAGCCGGAGAGAGCGGCAGCATCGGAAAGGTGAAGAAGGAAGCTGTACAACACTGGGATTGTGTGCGCAGCTTGCCAACTGATAGAAAACAGTACCTTACCACTTTCCTGACGTTTCCAATCACATGAATATTCGATTGGAAGCTGTTTTGGACAACTTTTCTTTCCTTCATGCCAAGCACTTGGCAGACGTCCGTGCAACGTCCAGAACACGATGGGAGATGTTTTCTGTGCTCCCGCAGGTTTTCCTTGCCAGACAGAGTGGAAAAGCTTTCTGCTAGGATGTAGACCACAAAAGACGCTAAAGACGAAGGTACGATGCTCTCCGGAGCTAAGAGCCGCTCCCGGGCTTCTTTCGGCAGAAGCGGCGCTAAGAGAGCACTGTGAGCGGTACAATCGTCTTTGCGCGAAGAAGCCGCTTCTTCGGCTCCGGGAGCCGGAGAGAGCGGCAGCATCGGAAAGGTGAAGAAGGAAGCTGTACAACACTGGGATTGTGTGCGCAGCTTGCCAACTGATAGAAAACAGTACCTTACCACTTTCCTGACGTTTCCAATCACATGAATATTCGATTGGAAGCTGTTTTGGACAACTTTACTTTCATTCATGCCAAGCACTTGGCAGACCTCCGTGCAACGTCCAGAACACGATGGGAGATGTTTTCTGTGCTCCCGCAGGTTTTCCTTGCCAGACAGAGTGGAAAAGCTTTCTGCTACGATGTAGACCACAAAAGACGCAAAAGATGAAGGCACGATGCTGTCCGGAGCTAAGAGCCGCTCCCGGGCTTCTTTCGGCAGAAGCGGCGCTAAGAGAGCACTGTGAGCGGTACAATCGTCTTTGCGCGAAGAAGCCGCTTCTTCGGCTCCGGGAGCCGGAGAGAGCGGCAGCATCGGAAAGGTGAAGAAGGAAGCTGTACAACACTGGGATTGTGTGCGCAGCTTGCCAACTGATAGAAAACAGTACCTTACCACTTTCCTGACGTTTCCAATCACATGAATATTCGATTGGAAGCTGTTTTGGACAACTTTTCATTCCTTCATGCCAAACACTTGGCAGACCTCCGTGCAACGTCCAGAACACGATGGGAGATGTTTTCTGTGCTCCCGCAGGTTTTCCTTGCCAGACAGAGTGGAAAAGCTTTCTGCTAGCATGTAGACCACAAAAGACGCTAAAGACGAAGGTACGATGCTCTCCGGAGCTAAGAGCCGCTCCCGGGCTTCTTTCGGCAGAAGCGGCGCTAAGAGAGCACTGTGAGCGGTACAATCGTCTTTGCGCGAAGAAGCCGCTTCTTCGGCTCCGGGAGCCGGAGAGAGCGGCAGCATCGGAAAGGTGAAGAAGGAAGCTGTACAACACTGGGATTGTGTGCGCAGCTTGCCAACTGATAGAAAACAGTACCTTACCACTTTCCTGACGTTTCCAATCACATGAATATTCGATTGGAAGCTGTTTTGGACAACTTTTCTTTCCTTCATGCCAAGCACTTGGCAGACCTCCGTGCAACGTCCAGAACACGATGGGAGATGTTTTCTGTGCTCCCGCAGGTTTTCCTTGCCAGACAGAGTGGAAAAGCTTTCTGCTAGGATGTAGACCACAAAAGACATTAGACATTAAAGACGAAGGTACGATGCTCTCCGGAGCTAAGAGCCGCTCCCGGGCTTCTTTCGGCAGAAGCGGCGCTAAGAGAGCACTGTGAGCGGTACAATCGTCTTTGCGCGAAGAAGCCGCTTCTTCGGCTCCGGGAGCCGGAGAGAGCGGCAGCATTGGAATGGTGAAGAAGGAAGCTGTACAACACTGGGATTGTGTGCGCAGCTTGCCAACTGATAGAAAACAGTACCTTACCACTTTCCTGACGTTTCCAATCACATGAATATTCGATTGGAAGCTGTTTTGGACAACTTTTCTTTCCTTCATGCCAAGCACTTGGCAGACCTCCGTGCACAGTCCAGAACACGATGGGAGATGTTTTCTGTGCTCCCGCAGGTTTTCCTTGCCAGACAGAGTGGAAAAGCTTTCTGCTAGGATGTAGACCACAAAAGACGCTAAAGACGAAGGTACGATGCTCTCCGGAGCTAAGAGCCGCTCCCGGGCTTCTTTCGGCAGAAGCGGCGCTAAGAGAGCACTGTGAGCGGTACAATCGTCTTTGCGCGAAGAAGCCGCTTCTTCGGCTCCGGGAGCCAGAGAGAGCGGCAGCATCGGAAAGGTGAAGAAGGAAGCTGTACAACACTGGGATTGTGTGCGCAGCTTGCCAACTGATAGAAAACAGTACCGTACACTTCCCTGACGTTTCCAATCACATGAATATTCGATTGGAAGCTGTTTTGGACAACTTTTCTTTCCTTCATGCCAAGCACTTGGCAGACCTCCGTGCAACGTCCAGAATACGATGGGAGATGTTTTCTGTGCTCCCGCAGGTTTTCCTTGCCGGACAGAGTGGAAAAGCTTTCTGCTAGGATGTAGACCACAAAAGACGCTAAAGACGAAGGTACGATGCTCTCCGGAGCTAAGAGCCGCTCCCGGGCTTCTTTCGGCAGAAGCGGCGCTAAGAGAGCACTGTGAGCGGTACAATCGTCTTTGCGCGAAGAAGCCGCTTCTTCGGCTCCGGGAGCCGGAGAGAGCGGCAGCATTGGAAAGGTGAAGAAGGAAGCTGTACAACACTGGGATTGTGTGCGCAGCTTGCCAACTGATAGAAAACAGTACCTTACCACTTTCCTGATGTTTCCAATCACATGAATATTCGATTGGAAGCTGTTTTGGACAACTTTTCTTTCCTTCATGCCAAACACTTGGCAGAGCTCCGTGCAACGTCCAGAACACGATGGGAGATGTTTTCTGTGCTCCCGCAGGTTTTCCTTGCCAGACAGAGTGGAAAAGCTTTCTGCTAGGATGTAGACCACAAAAGACGCTAAAGATGAAGGTACGATGCTGTCCGGAGCTAAGAGCCGCTCCTGGGATTCTTTCGGCAGAAGCGGCGCTAAGAGAGCACTGTGAGCGGTACAATCGTCTTTGCGCGAAGAAGCCGCTTCTTCGGCTCCGGGAGCCGGAGAGAGCGGCAGCATCGGAAAGGTGAAGAAGGAAGCTGTACAACACTGGGATTGTGTGCGCAGCTTGGCAACTGATAGAAAACAGTACCTTACCACTTTCCTGACGTTTCCAATCACATGAATATTCGATTGGAAGCTGTTTTGGACAACTTTTCTTTCCTTCATGCCAAACACTTGGCAGACCGCTGTGCAACGTCCAGAACACGATGGGAGATGTTTTCTGTGCTCCCGCAGGTTTTCCTTGCCAGACAGAGTGGAAAAGCTTTCTGCTAGGATGTAGACCACAAAAGACGCTAAAGACGAAGGTACGATGCTCTCCGGAGCTAAGAGCCGCTCCCGGGCTTCTTTCGGCAGAAGCGGCGCTAAGAGAGCACTGTGAGCGGTACAATCGTCTTTGCGCGAAGAAGCCGCTTCTTCGGCTCCGGGAGCCGGAGAGAGCGGCAGCATCGGAAAGGTGAAGAAGGAAGCTGTACAACACTGGGATTGTGTGCGCAGCTTGCCAACTGATAGAAAACAGTACCTTACCACTTTCCTGACGTTTCCAATCACATGAATATTCGATTGGAAGCTGTTTTGGACAACTTTTCTTTCCTTCATGCCAAACACTTGGCAGACCTCCGTGCAACGTCCAGAACACGATGCGAGATGTTTTCTGTGCTCTCGCAGGTTTTCCTTGCTAGACAGAGTGGAAAAGCTTTCTGCTAGGATGTAGACCACAAAAGACGCTAAAGACGAAGGTACGATGCTCTCCGGAGCTAAGAGCCGCTCCCGAGCTTCTTTCGGCAGAAGCGGCGCTAAGAGAGCACTGTGAGCGGTGCAATCGTCTTTGCGCAAAGAAGCCGCTTCTTCGGCTCCGGGAGCCGGAGAGAGCGGCAGCATCGGAAAGGTGAAGAAGGAAGCTGTACAACACTGGGATTGTGTGCGCAGCTTGCCAACTGATAGAAAACAGTACCTTACCACTTTCCTGACGTTTCCAATCACATGAATATTCGATTGGAAGCTGTTTTGGACAACTTTTCTTTCCTTCATGCCAAGCACTTGGCAGACGTCCGTGCAACGTCCAGAACACGATGGGAGATGTTTTCTGTGCTCCCGCAGGTTTTCCTTGCCAGACAGAGTGGAAAAGCTTTCTGCTAGGATGTAGACCACAAAAGACGCTAAAGACGAAGGTACGATGCTCTCCGGAGCTAAGAGCCGCTCCCGGGCTTCTTTCGGCAGAAGCGGCGCTAAGAGAGCACTGTGAGCGGTACAATCGTCTTTGCGCGAGGAAGCCGCTTCTTCGGCTCCGGGAGCCGGAGAGAGCGGCAGCATCGGAAAGGTGAAGAAGGAAGCTGTACAACACTGGGATTGTGTGCGCAGCTTGCCAACTGATAGAAAACAGTACCTTACCACTTTCCTGACGTTTCCAATCACATGAATATTCGATTGGAAGCTGTTTTGGACAACTTTACTTTCATTCATGCCAAGCACTTGGCAGACCTCCGTGCAACATCCAGAACACGATGGGAGATGTTTTCTGTGCTCCCGCAGGTTTTCCTTGCCAGACAGAGTGGAAAAGCTTTCTGCTACGATGTAGACCACAAAAGACGCAAAAGACGAAGGCACGATGCTGTCCGGAGCTAAGAGCCGCTCCCGGGCTTCTTTCGGCAGAAGCGGCGCTAAGAGAGCACTGTGAGCGGTACAATCGTCTTTGCGCGAAGAAGCCGCTTCTTCGGCTCCGGGAGCCGGAGAGAGCGGCAGCATCGGAAAGGTGAAGAAGGAAGCTGTACAACACTGGGATTGTGTGCGCAGCTTGCCAACTGATAGAAAACAGTACCTTACACTTCCCTGACGTTTCCAATCACATGAATATTCGATTGGAAGCTGTTTTGGACAACTTTACTTTCATTCATGCCAAGCACTTGGCAGACCTCCGTGCAACGTCCAGAACACGATGGGAGATGTTTTCTGTGCTCCCGCAGGTTTTCCTTGCCAGACAGAGTGGAAAAGCTTTCTGCTAGGATGTAGACCACAAAAGACATTAGACATTAAAGACGAAGGTACGATGCTCTCCGGAGCTAAGAGCCGCTCCCGGGCTTCTTTCGGCAGAAGCGGCGCTAAGAGAGCACTGTGAGCGGTACAATCGTCTTTGCGCGAAGAAGCCGCTTCTTCGGCTCCGGGAGCCGGAGAGAGCGGCAGCACTGGAATGGTGAAGAAGGAAGCTGTACAACACTGGGATTGTGTGCGCAGCTTGCCAGCTGATAGAAAACAGTACCGTACACTTCCCTGACGTTTCCAATCACATGAATATTCGATTGGAAGCTGTTTTGGACAACTTTTCTTTCCTTCATGCCAAGCACTTGGCAGACCTCCGTGCAACGTCCAGAATACGATGGGAGATGTTTTCTGTGCTCCCGCAGGTTTTCCTTGCCGGACAGAGTGGAAAAGCTTTCTGCTAGGATGTAGACCACAAAAGACGCTAAAGACGAAGGTACGATGCTCTCCGGAGCTAAGAGCCGCTCCCGGGCTTCTTTCGGCAGAAGCGGCGCTAAGAGAGCACTGTGAGCGGTACAATCGTCTTTGCGCGAAGAAGCCGCTTCTTCGGCTCCGGGAGCCGGAGAGAGCGGCAGCATTGGAAAGGTGAAGAAGGAAGCTGTACAACACTGGGATTGTGTGCGCAGCTTGCCAACTGATAGAAAACAGTACCTTACCACTTTCCTGATGTTTCCAATCACATGAATATTCGATTGGAAGCTGTTTTGGACAACTTTTCTTTCCTTCATGCCAAACACTTGGCAGAGCTCCGTGCAACGTCCAGAACACGATGGGAGATGTTTTCTGTGCTCCCGCAGGTTTTCCTTGCCAGACAGAGTGGAAAAGCTTTCTGCTAGGATGTAGACCACAAAAGACGCTAAAGACGAAGGTACGATGCTCTCCGGAGCTAAGAGCCGCTCCCGGGCTTCTTTCGGCAGAAGCGGCGCTAAGAGAGCACTGTGAGCGGTACAATCGTCTTTGCGCGAAGAAGCCGCTTCTTCGGCTCCGGGAGCCGGAGAGAGCGGCAGCATCGGAAAGGTGAAGAAGGAACCTGTACAACACTGGGATTGTGTGCGCAGCTTGCCAACTGATAGAAAACAGTACCTTACCACTTTCCTGACGTTTCCAATCACATGAATATTCGATTGGAAGCTGTTTTGGACAACTTTTCTTTCCTTCATGCCAAACACTTGGCAGACCTCCGTGCAACGTCCAGAACACGATGGGAGATGTTTTCTGTGCTCCCGCAGGTTTTCCTTGCCAGACAGATTGGAAAAGCTTTCTGCTAGGATGTAGACCACAAAAGACGCTAAAGATGAAGGTACGATGCTGTCCGGAGCTAAGAGCCGCTCCTGGGATTCTTTCGGCAGAAGCGGCGCTAAGAGAGCACTGTGAGCGGTACAATCGTCTTTGCGCGAAGAAGCCGCTTCTTCGGCTCCGGGAGCCGGAGAGAGCGGCAGCATCGGAAAGGTGAAGAAGGAAGCTGTACAACACTGGGATTGTGTGCGCAGCTTGCCAACTGATAGAAAACAGTACCTTACCACTTTCCTGACGTTTCCAATCACATGAATATTCGATTGGAAGCTGTTTTGGACAACTTTTCTTTCCTTCATGCCAAACACTTGGCAGACCTCCGTGCAACGTCCAGAACACGATGGGAGATGTTTTCTGTGCTCCCGCAGGTTTTCCTTGCCAGACAGAGTGGAAAAGCTTTCTGCTAGGATGTAGACCACAAAAGACGCTAAAGACGAAGGTACGATGCTCTCCGGAGCTAAGAGCCGCTCCCGGGCTTCTTTCGGCAGAAGCGGCGCTAAGAGAGCACTGTGAGCGGTACAATCGTCTTTGCGCGAAGAAGCCGCTTCTTCGGCTCCGGGAGCCGGAGAGAGCGGCAGCATCGGAAAGGTGAAGAAGGAAGCTGTACAACACTGGGATTGTGTGCGCAGCTTGCCAACTGATAGAAAACAGTACCTTACCACTTTCCTGACGTTTCCAATCACATGAATATTCGATTGGAAGCTGTTTTGGACAACTTTTCTTTCCTTCATGCCAAACACTTGGCAGACCTCCGTGCAACGTCCAGAACACGATGCGAGATGTTTTCTGTGCTCTCGCAGGTTTTCCTTGCTAGACAGAGTGGAAAAGCTTTCTGCTAGGATGTAGACCACAAAAGACGCTAAAGACGAAGGTACGATGCTCTCCGGAGCTAAGAGCCGCTCCCGAGCTTCTTTCGGCAGAAGCGGCGCTAAGAGAGCACTGTGAGCGGTGCAATCGTCTTTGCGCAAAGAAGCCGCTTCTTCGGCTCCGGGAGCCGGAGAGAGCGGCAGCATCGGAAAGGTGAAGAAGGAAGCTGTACAACACTGGGATTGTGTGCGCAGCTTGCCAACTGATAGAAAACAGTACCTTACCACTTTCCTGACGTTTCCAATCACATGAATATTCGATTGGAAGCTGTTTTGGACAACTTTTCTTTCCTTCATGCCAAGCACTTGGCAGACGTCCGTGCAACGTCCAGAACACGATGGGAGATGTTTTCTGTGCTCCCGCAGGTTTTCCTTGCCAGACAGAGTGGAAAAGCTTTCTGCTAGGATGTAGACCACAAAAGACGCTAAAGACGAAGGTACGATGCTCTCCGGAGCTAAGAGCCGCTCCCGGGCTTCTTTCGGCAGAAGCGGCGCTAAGAGAGCACTGTGAGCGGTACAATCGTCTTTGCGCGAAGAAGCCGCTTCTTCGGCTCCGGGAGCCGGAGAGAGCGGCAGCATCGGAAAGGTGAAGAAGGAAGCTGTACAACACTGGGATTGTGTGCGCAGCTTGCCAACTGATAGAAAACAGTACCTTACCACTTTCCTGACGTTTCCAATCACATGAATATTCGATTGGAAGCTGTTTTGGACAACTTTACTTTCATTCATGCCAAGCACTTGGCAGACCTCCGTGCAACGTCCAGAACACGATGGGAGATGTTTTCTGTGCTCCCGCAGGTTTTCCTTGCCAGACAGAGTGGAAAAGCTTTCTGCTACGATGTAGACCACAAAAGACGCAAAAGATGAAGGCACGATGCTGTCCGGAGCTAAGAGCCGCTCCCGGGCTTCTTTCGGCAGAAGCGGCGCTAAGAGAGCACTGTGAGCGGTACAATCGTCTTTGCGCGAAGAAGCCGCTTCTTCGGCTCCGGGAGCCGGAGAGAGCGGCAGCATCGGAAAGGTGAAGAAGGAAGCTGTACAACACTGGGATTGTGTGCGCAGCTTGCCAACTGATAGAAAACAGTACCTTACCACTTTCCTGACGTTTCCAATCACATGAATATTCGATTGGAAGCTGTTTTGGACAACTTTTCATTCCTTCATGCCAAACACTTGGCAGACCTCCGTGCAACGTCCAGAACACGATGGGAGATGTTTTCTGTGCTCCCGCAGGTTTTCCTTGCCAGACAGAGTGGAAAAGCTTTCTGCTAGGATGTAGACCACAAAAGACGCTAAAGACGAAGGTACGATGCTCTCCGGAGCTAAGAGCCGCTCCCGGGCTTCTTTCGGCAGAAGCGGCGCTAAGAGAGCACTGTGAGCGGTACAATCGTCTTTGCGCGAAGAAGCCGCTTCTTCGGCTCCGGGAGCCGGAGAGAGCGGCAGCATCGGAAAGGTGAAGAAGGAAGCTGTACAACACTGGGATTGTGTGCGCAGCTTGCCAACTGATAGAAAACAGTACCTTACACTTCCCTGATGTTTCCAATCACATGAATATTCGATTGGAAGCTGTTTTGGACAACTTTTCTTTCCTTCATGCCAAACACTTGGCAGAGCTCCGTGCAACGTCCAGAACACGATGGGAGATGTTTTCTGTGCTCCCGCAGGTTTTCCTTGCCGGACAGAGTGGAAAAGCTTTCTGCTAGGATGTAGACCACAAAAGACGCTAAAGACGAAGGTACGATGCTCTCCGGAGCTAAGAGCCGCTCCCGGGCTTCTTTCGGCAGAAGCGGCGCTAAGAGAGCACTGTGAGCGGTACAATCGTCTTTGCGCGAAGAAGCCGCTTCTTCGGCTCCGGGAGCCGGAGAGAGCGGCAGCATCGGAAAGGTGAAGAAGGAAGCTGTACAACACTGGGATTGTGTGCGCAGCTTGCCAACTGATAGAAAACAGTACCTTACCACTTTCCTGACGTTTCCAATCACATGAATATTCGATTGGAAGCTGTTTTGGACAACTTTTCTTTCCTTCATGCCAAGCACTTGGCAGACCTCCGTGCACCGTCCAGAACATGATGGGAGATGTTTTCTGTGCTCCCGCAGGTTTTCCTTGCCAGACAGAGTGGAAAAGCTTTCTGCTAGGATGTAGACCACAAAAGACGCTAAAGACGAAGGTACGATGCTCTCCGGAGCTAAGAGCCGCTCCCGGGCTTCTTTCGGCAGAAGCGGCGCTAAGAGAGCACTGTGAGCGGTACAATCGTCTTTGCGCGAAGAAGCCGCTTCTTCGGCTCCGGGAGCCGGAGAGAGCGGCAGCATCGGAAAGGTGAAGAAGGAAGCTGTACAACACTGGGATTGTGTGCGCAGCTTGCCAACTGATAGAAAACAGCACCTTACCACTTTCCTGACGTTTCCAATCACATGAATATTCGATTGGAAGCTGTTTTGGACAACTTTTCTTTCCTTCATGCCAAACACTTGGCAGACCTCCGTGCAACGTCCAGAACACGATGGGAGATGTTTTCTGTGCTCTCGCAGGTTTTCCTTGCTAGACAGAGTGGAAAAGCTTTCTGCTAGGATGTAGACCACAAAAGACGGTAAAGACGAAGGTACGATGCTCTCCGGAGCTAAGAGCCGCTCCCGAGCTTCTTTCGGCAGAAGCGGCGCTAAGAGAGCACTGTGAGCGGTACAATCGTCTTTGCGCGAAGAAGCCGCTTCTTCGGCTCCGGGAGCCGGAGAGAGCGGCAGCATCGGAAAGGTGAAGAAGGAAGCTGTACAACACTGGGATTGTGTGCGCAGCTTGCCAACTGATAGAAAACAGTTCCTTACCACTTTCCTGACGTTTCCAATCACATGAATATTCGATTGGAAGCTGTTTTGGACAACTTTTCTTTCCTTAATGCCAAGCACTTGGCAGACCTCCGTGCAACGTCCAGAACACGATGGGAGATGTATTCTGTGCTCTCGCAGGTTTTCCTTGCTAGACAGAGTGGAAAAGCTTTCTGCTAGGATGTAGACCACAAAAGACGCTAAAGACGAAGGTACGATGCTCTCCGGAGCTAAGAGCCGCTCCCGGGCTTCTTTTGGCAGAAGCGGCGCTAAGAGAGCACTGTGAGCGGTACAATCGTCTTTGCGCGAAGAAGCCGCTTCTTCGGCTCCGGGAGCCGGAGAGAGCGGCAGCATCGGAAAGGTGAAGAAGGAAGCTGTACAACACTGGGATTGTTTGCGCAACTTGCCAACTGATAGAAAACAGTACCTTACACTTTCCTGACGTTTCCAATCACATGAATATTCCATAAGAATCTGTTTTGGACAACTTTTCTTTCCTTCATGCCAAGCACTTGGCAGACCTCCGTGCAGCGTCCAGAACACGATGGGAGATGTTTTCTGTGCTCCCGCAGGTTTTCCTTGCCAGACAGAGTGGAAAAGCTTTCTGCTAGGATGTAGACCACAAAAGACGCTAAAGACGAAGGTACGATGCTCTTCGGAGCTAAGAGCCGCTCCCGGGCTTCTTTCGGCAGAAGCGGCGCTAAGAGAGCACTGTGAGCGGTACAATCGTCTTTGCGCGAAGAAGCCGCTTCTTCGGCTCCGGGAGCCAGAGAGAGCGGCAGCATCGGAAAGGTGAAGAAGGAAGCTGTACAACACTGGGATTGTGTGCGCAGCTTGCCAACTGATAGAAAACAGTACCGTACATTTCCCTGACTTTTCCAATCACATGAATATTCGATTGGAAGCTGTTTTGGACAACTTTTCTTTCCTTCATGCCAAGCACTTGGCAGAGCTCCGTGCAACGTCCAGAACACGATGGGAGATGTTTTCTGTGCTCCCGCAGGTTTTCCTTGCCAGACAGAGTGGAAAAGATTTCTGCTAGGATGTAGACCACAAAAGACGCTAAAGACGAAGGTACGATGCTCTCCGGAGCTAAGAGCCGCTCCCGGGCTTCTTTCGGCAGAAGCGGCGCTAAGAGAGCACTGTGAGCGGTACAATCGTCTTTGCGCGAAGAAGCCGCTTCTTCGGCTCCGGGAGCCGGAGAGAGCGGCAGCATTGGAAAGGTGAAGAAGGAAGCTGTACAACACAGGGATTGTGTGCGCAGCTTGCCAACTGATAGAAAACAGTACCTTACCACTTTCCTGATGTTTCCAATCACATGAATATTCTATTGGAAGCTGTTTTGGACAACTTTTCTTTCCTTCATGCCAAGCACTTGGCAGACCTCCGTGCACCGTCCAGAACACGATGGGAGATGTTTTCTGTGCTCCCGCAGGTTTTCCTTGCCAGACAGAGTGGAAAAGCTTTCTGCTAGGATGTAGACCACAAAAGACGCTAAAGACGAAGGTACGATGCTCTCCGGAGCTAAGAGCCGCTCCCGGGCTTCTTTCGGCAGAAGCGGCGCTAAGAGAGCACTGTGAGCGGTACAATCGTCTTTGCGCGAAGAAGCCGCTTCTTCGGCTCCGGGAGCCGGAGAGAGCGGCAGCATTGGAAAGGTGAAGAAGGAAGCTGTACAACACTGGGATTGTGTGCGCAGCTTGCCAACTGATAGAAAACAGTACCTTACCACTTTCCTGACGTTTCCAATCACATGAATATTCGATTGGAAGCTGTTTTGGACAACTTTTCTTTCCTTCATGCCAAGCACTTGGCAGACCTCCGTGCACCGTCCAGAACACGATGGGAGATGTTTTCTGTGCTCCCGCAGGTTTTCCTTGCCAGACAGAGTGGAAAAGCTTTCTGCTAGGATGTAGACCACAAAAGACGCTAAAGACGAAGGTACGATGCTCTCCGGAGCTAAGAGCCGCTCCCGGGCTTCTTTCGGCAGAAGCGGCGCTAAGAGAGCACTGTGAGCGGTACAATCGTCTTTGCGCGAAGAAGCCGCTTCTTCGGCTCCGGGAGCCGGAGAGAGCGGCAGCATCGGAAAGGTGAAGAAGGAAGCTGTACAACACTGGGATAGTGTGCGCAGCTTGCCAACTGATAGAAAACAGTACCTTACCACTTTCCTGACGTTTCCAATCACATGAATATTCGATTGGAAGCTGTTTTGGACAACTTTTCTTTCCTTCATGCCAAGCACTTGGCAGACCTCCGTGCAACGTCCAGAACACGATGGGAGATGTTTTCTGTGCTCCCGCAGGTTTTCCTTGCCAGACAGAGTGGAAAAGCTTTCTGCTAGGATGTAGACCACAAAAGACGCTAAAGACGAAGGTACGATGCTGTCCGGAGCTAAGAGCCGCTCCCGGGCTTCTTTCGGCAGAAGCGGCGCTAAGAGAGCACTGTGAGCGGTACAATCGTCTTTGCGCGAAGAAGCCGCTTCTTCGGCTCCGGGAGCCGGAGAGAGCGGCAGCATCGGAAAGGTGAAGAAGGAAGCTGTACAACACTGGGATTGTGTGCGCAGCTTGCCAACTGATAGAAAACAGTACCTTACCACTTTCCTGACGTTTCCAATCACATGAATATTCGATTGGAAGCTGTTTTGGACAACTTTTCTTTCCTTCATGCCAAGCACTTGGCAGACCTCCGTGCACCGTCCAGAACACGATGGGAGATGTTTTCTGTGCTCCCGCAGGTTTTCCTTGCCAGACAGAGTGGAAAAGCTTTCTGCTAGGATGTAGACCACAAAAGACATTAAAGACGAAGGTACGATGCTCTCTGGAGCTAAGAGCCGCTCCCGGGCTTCTTTCGGCAGAAGCGGCGCTAAGAGAGCACTGTGAGCGGTACAATCGTCTTTGCGCGAAGAAGCCGCTTCTTCGGCTCCGGGAGCCGGAGAGAGCGGCAGCATTGGAAAGGTGAAGAAGGAAGCTGTACAACACTGGGATTGTGTGCGCAGCTTGCCAACTGATAGAAAACAGTACCTTACCACTTTCCTGATGTTTCCAATCACATGAATATTCTATTGGAAGCTGTTTTGGACAACTTTTCTTTCCTTCATGCCAAGCACTTGGCAGACATCCGTGCACCGTCCAGAACACGATGGGAGATGTTTTCTGTGCTCCCGCAGGTTTTCCTTGCCAGACAGAGTGGAAAAGCTTTCTGCTAGGATGTAGACCACAAAAGACGCTAAAGACGAAGGTACGATGCTCTCCGGAGCTAAGAGCCGCTCCCGGGCTTCTTTCGGCAGAAGCGGCGCTAAGAGAGCACTGTGAGCGGTACAATCGTCTTTGCGCGAAGAAGCCGCTTCTTCGGCTCCGGGAGCCGGAGAGAGCGGCAGCATCGGAAAGGTGAAGAAGGAACCTGTACAACACTGGGATTGTGTGCGCAGCTTGCCAACTGATAGAAAACAGTACCTTACCACTTTCCTGACGTTTCCAATCACATGAATATTCGATTGGAAGCTGTTTTGGACAACTTTTCTTTCCTTAATGCCAAGCACTTGGCAGACCTCCGTGCAACGTCCAGAACACAATGGGAGATGTTTTCTGTGCTCCCGCAGGTTTTCCTTGCCAGACAGAGTGGAAAAGCTTTCTGCTAGGATGTAGACCACAAAAGACGCTAAAGACGAAGGTACGATGCTCTCCGGAGCTAAGAGCCGCTCCCGGGCTTCTTTCGGCAGAAGCGGCGCTAAGAGAGCACTGTGAGCGGTACAATCGTCTTTGCGCGAAGAAGCCGCTTCTTCGGCTCCGGGAGCCGGAGAGAGCGGCAGCATTGGAAAGGTGAAGAAGGAAGCTGTACAACACTGGGATTGTGTGCGCAGCTTGCCAACTGATAGAAAACAGTACCTTACCACTTTCCTGACGTTTCCAATCACATGAATATTCGATTGGAAGCTGTTTTGGACAACTTTTCGTTCCTTCATGCCAAGCACTTGGCAGACCTCCGTGCACCGTCCAGAACACGATGGGAGATGTTTTCTGTGCTCCCGCAGGTTTTCCTTGCCAGACAGAGTGGAAAAGCTTTCTGCTAGGATGTAGACCACAAAAGACGCTAAAGACGAAGGTACGATGCTCTCCGGAGCTAAGAGCCGCTCCCGGGCTTCTTTCGGCAGAAGCGGCGCTAAGAGAGCACTGTGAGCGGTACAATCGTCTTTGCGCGAAGAAGCCGCTTCTTCGGCTCCGGGAGCCGGAGAGAGCGGCAGCATCGGAAAGGTGAAGAAGGAAGCTGTACAACACTGGGATTGTGTGCGCAGCTTGCCAACTGATAGAAAACAGTACCTTACCACTTTCCTGACGTTTCCAATCACATGAATATGCCATTGCAAGCTGTTTTGGACAACTTTTCTTTCCTTCATGCCAAGCACTTGGCAGACCTCCGTGCACCGTCCAGAACACGATGGGAGATGTTTTCTGTGCTCCCGCAGGTTTTCCTTGCCAGACAGAGTGGAAAAGCTTTCTGCTAGGATGTAGACCACAAAAGACGCTAAAGACGAAGGTACGATGCTGTCCGGAGCTAAGAGCCGCTCCCGGGCTTCTTTCGGCAGAAGCGGCGCTAAGAGAGCACTGTGAGCGGTACAATCGTCTTTGCGCGAAGAAGCCGCTTCTTCGGCTCCGGGAGCCGGAGAGAGCGGCAGCATCGGAAAGGTGAAGAAGGAAGCTGTACAACACTGGGATAGTGTGCGCAGCTTGCCAACTGATAGAAAACAGTACCTTACCACTTTCCTGACGTTTCCAATCACATGAATATTCGATTGGAAGCTGTTTTGGACAACTTTTCTTTCCTTCATGCCAAGCACTTGGCAGACCTCCGTGCAACGTCCAGAACATGATGGGAGATGTTTTCTGTGCTCCCGCAGGTTTTCCTTGCCAGACAGAGTGGAAAAGCTTTCTGCTAGGATGTAGACCACAAAAGACGCTAAAGACGAAGGTACGATGCTGTCCGGAGCTAAGAGCCGCTCCCGGGCTTCTTTCGGCAGAAGCGGCGCTAAGAGAGCACTGTGAGCGGTACAATCGTCTTTGCGCGAAGAAGCCGCTTCTTCGGCTCCGGGAGCCGGAGAGAGCGGCAGCATCGGAAAGGTGAAGAAGGAAGCTGTACAACACTGGGATTGTGTGCGCAGCTTGCCAACTGATAGAAAACAGTACCTTACCACTTTCCTGACGTTTCCAATCACATGAATATTCGATTGGAAGCTGTTTTGGACAACTTTTCTTTCCTTCATGCCAAGCACTTGGCAGACCTCCGTGCACCGTCCAGAACACGATGGGAGATGTTTTCTGTGCTCCCGCAGGTTTTCCTTGCCAGACAGAGTGGAAAAGCTTTCTGCTAGGATGTAGACCACAAAAGACATTAAAGACGAAGGTACGATGCTCTCTGGAGCTAAGAGCCGCTCCCGGGCTTCTTTCGGCAGAAGCGGCGCTAAGAGAGCACTGTGAGCGGTACAATCGTCTTTGCGCGAAGAAGCCGCTTCTTCGGCTCCGGGAGCCGGAGAGAGCGGCAGCATTGGAAAGGTGAAGAAGGAAGCTGTACAACACTGGGATTGTGTGCGCAGCTTGCCAACTGATAGAAAACAGTACCTTACCACTTTCCTGATGTTTCCAATCACATGAATATTCTATTGGAAGCTGTTTTGGACAACTTTTCTTTCCTTCATGCCAAGCACTTGGCAGACATCCGTGCACCGTCCAGAACACGATGGGAGATGTTTTCTGTGCTCCCGCAGGTTTTCCTTGCCAGACAGAGTGGAAAAGCTTTCTGCTAGGATGTAGACCACAAAAGACGCTAAAGACGAAGGTACGATGCTCTCCGGAGCTAAGAGCCGCTCCCGGGCTTCTTTCGGCAGAAGCGGCGCTAAGAGAGCACTGTGAGCGGTACAATCGTCTTTGCGCGAAGAAGCCGCTTCTTCGGCTCCGGGAGCCGGAGAGAGCGGCAGCATCGGAAAGGTGAAGAAGGAACCTGTACAACACTGGGATTGTGTGCGCAGCTTGCCAACTGATAGAAAACAGTACCTTACCACTTTCCTGACGTTTCCAATCACATGAATATTCGATTGGAAGCTGTTTTGGACAACTTTTCTTTCCTTAATGCCAAGCACTTGGCAGACCTCCGTGCAACGTCCAGAACACAATGGGAGATGTTTTCTGTGCTCCCGCAGGTTTTCCTTGCCAGACAGAGTGGAAAAGCTTTCTGCTAGGATGTAGACCACAAAAGACGCTAAAGACGAAGGTACGATGCTCTCCGGAGCTAAGAGCCGCTCCCGGGCTTCTTTCGGCAGAAGCGGCGCTAAGAGAGCACTGTGAGCGGTACAATCGTCTTTGCGCGAAGAAGCCGCTTCTTCGGCTCCGGGAGCCGGAGAGAGCGGCAGCATTGGAAAGGTGAAGAAGGAAGCTGTACAACACTGGGATTGTGTGCGCAGCTTGCCAACTGATAGAAAACAGTACCTTACCACTTTCCTGACGTTTCCAATCACATGAATATTCGATTGGAAGCTGTTTTGGACAACTTTTCGTTCCTTCATGCCAAGCACTTGGCAGACCTCCGTGCACCGTCCAGAACACGATGGGAGATGTTTTCTGTGCTCCCGCAGGTTTTCCTTGCCAGACAGAGTGGAAAAGCTTTCTGCTAGGATGTAGACCACAAAAGACGCTAAAGACGAAGGTACGATGCTCTCCGGAGCTAAGAGCCGCTCCCGGGCTTCTTTCGGCAGAAGCGGCGCTAAGAGAGCACTGTGAGCGGTACAATCGTCTTTGCGCGAAGAAGCCGCTTCTTCGGCTCCGGGAGCCGGAGAGAGCGGCAGCATCGGAAAGGTGAAGAAGGAAGCTGTACAACACTGGGATTGTGTGCGCAGCTTGCCAACTGATAGAAAACAGTACCTTACCACTTTCCTGACGTTTCCAATCACATGAATATGCCATTGCAAGCTGTTTTGGACAACTTTTCTTTCCTTCATGCCAAGCACTTGGCAGACCTCCGTGCAACGTCCAGAACACGATGGGAGATGTTTTCTGTGCTCCCGCAGGTTTTCCTTGCCAGACAGAGTGGAAAAGCTTTCTGCTAGGATGTAGACCACAAAAGACGCTAAAGACGAAGGTACGATGCTGTCCGGAGCTAAGAGCCGCTCCCGGGCTTCTTTCGGCAGAAGCGGCGCTAAGAGAGCACTGTGAGCGGTACAATCGTCTTTGCGCGAAGAAGCCGCTTCTTCGGCTCCGGGAGCCGGAGAGAGCGGCAGCATCGGAAAGGTGAAGAAGGAAGCTGTACAACACTGGGATTGTGTGCGCAGCTTGCCAACTGATAGAAAACAGTACCTTACCACTTTCCTGACGTTTCCAATCACATGAATATTCGATTGGAAGCTGTTTTGGACAACTTTTCTTTCCTTCATGCCAAGCACTTGGCAGACCTCCGTGCACCGTCCAGAACACGATGGGAGATGTTTTCTGTGCTCCCGCAGGTTTTCCTTGCCAGACAGAGTGGAAAAGCTTTCTGCTAGGATGTAGACCACAAAAGACATTAAAGACGAAGGTACGATGCTCTCCGGAGCTAAGAGCCGCTCCCGGGCTTCTTTCGGCAGAAGCGGCGCTAAGAGAGCACTGTGAGTGGTACAATCGTCTTTGCGCGAAGAAGCCGCTTCTTCGGCTCCGGGAGCCGGAGAGAGCGGCAGCATCGGAAAGGTGAAGAAGGAAGCTGTACAACACTGGGATTGTGTGCGCAACTTGCCAACTGATAGAAAACAGTACCTTACACTTTCCTGACGTTTCCAATCACATGAATATTCGATTGGAAGCTGTTTTGGACAACTTTTCTTTCCTTCATGCCAAGCACTTGGCAGACCTCCGTGCAGCGTCCAGAACACGATGGGAGATGTTTTCTGTGCTCCCGCAGGTTTTCCTTGCCAGACAGAGTGGAAAAGCTTTCTGCTAGGATGTAGACCACAAAAGACGCTAAAGACGAAGGTACGATGCTGTCCGGAGCTAAGAGCCGCTCCCGGGCTTCTTTCGGCAGAAGCGGCGCTAAGAGAGCACTGTGAGCGGTACAATCGTCTTTGCGCGAAGAAGCCGCTTCTTCGGCTCCGGGAGCCGGAGAGAGCGGCAGCATCGGAAAGGTGAAGAAGGAAGCTGTACAACACTGGGATTGTGTGCGCAGCTTGCCAACTGATAGAAAACAGTACCTTACCACTTTCCTGACGTTTCCAATCACATGAATATTCGATTGGAAGCTGTTTTGGACAACTTTTCTTTCCTTCATGCCAAGCACTTGGCAGACCTCCGTGCACCGTCCAGAACACGATGGGAGATGTTTTCTGTGCTCCCGCAGGTTTTCCTTGCCAGACAGAGTGGAAAAGCTTTCTGCTAGGATGTAGACCACAAAAGACATTAAAGACGAAGGTACGATGCTCTCTGGAGCTAAGAGCCGCTCCCGGGCTTCTTTCGGCAGAAGCGGCGCTAAGAGAGCACTGTGAGCGGTACAATCGTCTTTGCGCGAAGAAGCCGCTTCTTCGGCTCCGGGAGCCGGAGAGAGCGGCAGCATTGGAAAGGTGAAGAAGGAAGCTGTACAACACTGGGATTGTGTGCGCAGCTTGCCAACTGATAGAAAACAGTACCTTACCACTTTCCTGATGTTTCCAATCACATGAATATTCTATTGGAAGCTGTTTTGGACAACTTTTCTTTCCTTCATGCCAAGCACTTGGCAGACATCCGTGCACCGTCCAGAACACGATGGGAGATGTTTTCTGTGCTCCCGCAGGTTTTCCTTGCCAGACAGAGTGGAAAAGCTTTCTGCTAGGATGTAGACCACAAAAGACGCTAAAGACGAAGGTACGATGCTCTCCGGAGCTAAGAGCCGCTCCCGGGCTTCTTTCGGCAGAAGCGGCGCTAAGAGAGCACTGTGAGCGGTACAATCGTCTTTGCGCGAAGAAGCCGCTTCTTCGGCTCCGGGAGCCGGAGAGAGCGGCAGCATCGGAAAGGTGAAGAAGGAACCTGTACAACACTGGGATTGTGTGCGCAGCTTGCCAACTGATAGAAAACAGTACCTTACCACTTTCCTGACGTTTCCAATCACATGAATATTCGATTGGAAGCTGTTTTGGACAACTTTTCTTTCCTTAATGCCAAGCACTTGGCAGACCTCCGTGCAACGTCCAGAACACAATGGGAGATGTTTTCTGTGCTCCCGCAGGTTTTCCTTGCCAGACAGAGTGGAAAAGCTTTCTGCTAGGATGTAGACCACAAAAGACGCTAAAGACGAAGGTACGATGCTCTCCGGAGCTAAGAGCCGCTCCCGGGCTTCTTTCGGCAGAAGCGGCGCTAAGAGAGCACTGTGAGCGGTACAATCGTCTTTGCGCGAAGAAGCCGCTTCTTCGGCTCCGGGAGCCGGAGAGAGCGGCAGCATTGGAAAGGTGAAGAAGGAAGCTGTACAACACTGGGATTGTGTGCGCAGCTTGCCAACTGATAGAAAACAGTACCTTACCACTTTCCTGACGTTTCCAATCACATGAATATTCGATTGGAAGCTGTTTTGGACAACTTTTCGTTCCTTCATGCCAAGCACTTGGCAGACCTCCGTGCACCGTCCAGAACACGATGGGAGATGTTTTCTGTGCTCCCGCAGGTTTTCCTTGCCAGACAGAGTGGAAAAGCTTTCTGCTAGGATGTAGACCACAAAAGACGCTAAAGACGAAGGTACGATGCTCTCCGGAGCTAAGAGCCGCTCCCGGGCTTCTTTCGGCAGAAGCGGCGCTAAGAGAGCACTGTGAGCGGTACAATCGTCTTTGCGCGAAGAAGCCGCTTCTTCGGCTCCGGGAGCCGGAGAGAGCGGCAGCATCGGAAAGGTGAAGAAGGAAGCTGTACAACACTGGGATTGTGTGCGCAGCTTGCCAACTGATAGAAAACAGTACCTTACCACTTTCCTGACGTTTCCAATCACATGAATATGCCATTGCAAGCTGTTTTGGACAACTTTTCTTTCCTTCATGCCAAGCACTTGGCAGACCTCCGTGCAACGTCCAGAACACGATGGGAGATGTTTTCTGTGCTCCCGCAGGTTTTCCTTGCCAGACAGAGTGGAAAAGCTTTCTGCTAGGATGTAGACCACAAAAGACGCTAAAGACGAAGGTACGATGCTGTCCGGAGCTAAGAGCCGCTCCCGGGCTTCTTTCGGCAGAAGCGGCGCTAAGAGAGCACTGTGAGCGGTACAATCGTCTTTGCGCGAAGAAGCCGCTTCTTCGGCTCCGGGAGCCGGAGAGAGCGGCAGCATCGGAAAGGTGAAGAAGGAAGCTGTACAACACTGGGATTGTGTGCGCAGCTTGCCAACTGATAGAAAACAGTACCTTACCACTTTCCTGACGTTTCCAATCACATGAATATTCGATTGGAAGCTGTTTTGGACAACTTTTCTTTCCTTCATGCCAAGCACTTGGCAGACCTCCGTGCACCGTCCAGAACACGATGGGAGATGTTTTCTGTGCTCCCGCAGGTTTTCCTTGCCAGACAGAGTGGAAAAGCTTTCTGCTAGGATGTAGACCACAAAAGACATTAAAGACGAAGGTACGATGCTCTCCGGAGCTAAGAGCCGCTCCCGGGCTTCTTTCGGCAGAAGCGGCGCTAAGAGAGCACTGTGAGCGGTACAATCGTCTTTGCGCGAAGAAGCCGCTTCTTCGGCTCCGGGAGCCGGAGAGAGCGGCAGCATCGGAAAGGTGAAGAAGGAAGCTGTACAACACTGGGATTGTGTGCGCAACTTGCCAACTGATAGAAAACAGTACCTTACACTTTCCTGACGTTTCCAATCACATGAATATTCGATTGGAAGCTGTTTTGGACAACTTTTCTTTCCTTCATGCCAAGCACTTGGCAGACCTCCGTGCACCGTCCAGAACACGATGGGAGATGTTTTCTGTGCTCCCGCAGGTTTTCCTTGCCAGACAGAGTGGAAAAGCTTTCTGCTAGGATGTAGACCACAAAAGACGCTAAAGACGAAGGTACGATGCTCTCTGGAGCTAAGAGCCGCTCCCGGGCTTCTTTCGGCAGAAGCGGCGCTAAGAGAGCACTGTGAGCGGTACAATCGTCTTTGCGCGAAGAAGCCGCTTCTTCGGCTCCGGGAGCCGGAGAGAGCGGCAGCATCGGAAAGGTGAAGAAGGAAGCTGTACAACACTGGGATTGTGTGCGCAGCTTGCCAACTGATAGAAAACAGTACCTTACCACTTTCCTGACGTTTCCAATCACATGAATATTCGATTGGAAGCTGTTTTGGACAACTTTTCTTTCCTTCATGCCAAACACTTGGCAGACCTCCGTGCAACGTCCAGAACACGATGGGAGATGTTTTCTGTGCTCCCGCAGGTTTTCCTTGCCAGACAGAGTGGAAAAGCTTTCTGCTAGGATGTAGACCACAAAAGATGCTAAAGACGAAGGTACGATGCTCTCCGGAGCTAAGAGCCGCTCCCGGGCTTCTTTCGGCAGAAGCGGCGCTAAGAGAGCACTGTGAGCGGTACAATCGTCTTTGCGCGAAGAAGCCGCTTCTTCGGCTCCGGGAGCCGGAGAGAGCGGCAGCATCGGAAAGGTGAAGCAGGAAGCTGTACAACACTGGGATTGTGTGCGCAGCTTGCCAACTGATAGAAAACAGTACCTTACCACTTTCCTGACGTTTCCAATCACATGAATCTTCGATTGGAAGCTGTTTTGGACAACTTTTCTTTCCTTCATGCCAAGCACTTGGCAGACCTCCGTGCAGCGTCCAGAACACGATGGGAGATGTTTTCTGTGCTCCCGCAGGTTTTCCTTGCCAGACAGAGTGGAAAAGCTTTCTGCTAGGATGTAGACCACAAAAGATGCTAAAGACGAAGGTACGATGCTCTCCGGAGCTAAGAGCCGCTCCCGGGCTTCTTTCGGCAGAAGCGGCGCTAAGAGAGCACTGTGAGCGGTACAATCGTCTTTGCGCGAAGAAGCCGCTTCTTCGGCTCCGGGAGCCGGAGAGAGCGGCAGCATCGGAAAGGTGAAGAAGGAAGCTGTACAACACTGGGATTGCGTGCGCAACTTTCCAACTGATTGAAAACAGTACCTTACACTTTCCTGACGTTTCCAATCACATGAATATCTGATTGGAAGCTGTTTTGGACAACTTTTCTTTCCTTCATGCCAAACACTTGGCAGACCTCCGTGCAGCGTCCAGAACACGATGGGAGATGTTTTCTGTGCTCCCGCAGGTTTTCCTTGCCAGACAGAGTGGAAAAGCTTTCTGCTAGGATGTAGACCACAAAAGACGCTAAAGACGAAGGTACGATGCTCTCCGGAGCTAAGAGCCGCTCCCGGGCTTCTTTCGGCAGAAGCGGCGCTAAGAGAGCACTGTGAGCGGTACAATCGTCTTTGCGCGAAGAAGCCGCTTCTTCGGCTCCGGGAGCCGGAGAGAGCGGCAGCATTGGAAAGGTGAAGAAGGAAGCTGTACAACACTGGGATTGTGTGCGCAGCTTGCCAACTGATAGAAAACAGTACCTTACCACTTTCCTGACGTTTCCAATCACATGAATATTCGATTGGAAGCTGTTTTGGACAACTTTTCTTTCCTTCATGCCAAACACTTGGCAGACCTCCGTGCAACGTCCAGAACACGATGGGAGATGTTTTCTGTGCTCCCGCAGGTTTTCCTTGCCAGACAGAGTGGAAAAGCTTTCTGCTAGGATGTAGACCACAAAAGACGCTAAAGACGAAGGTACGATGCTCTCCGGAGCTAAGAGCCGCTCCCGGGCTTCTTTCGGCAGAAGCGGCGCTAAGAGAGCACTGTGAGCGGTACAATCGACTTTGCGCGAAGAAGCCGCTTCTTCGGCTCCGGGAGCCGGAGAGAGCGGCAGCATCGGAAAGGTGAAGAAGGAAGCTGTACAACACTGGGATTGTGTGCGCAGCTTGCCAACTGATAGAAAACAGTACCTTACCACTTTCCTGACGTTTCCAATCACATGAATATTCGATTGGAAGCTGTTTTGGACAACTTTTCTTTCCTTCATGCCAAACACTTGGCAGACCTCCGTGCACAGTCCAGAACACGATGGGAGATGTTTTCTGTGCTCCCGCAGGTTTTCCTTGCCAGACAGAGTGGAAAAGCTTTCTGCTAGGATGTAGACCACAAAAGACGCTAAAGACGAAGGTACGATGCTCTCCGGAGCTAAGAGCCGCTCCCGGGCTTCTTTCGGCAGAAGCGGCGCTAAGAGAGCACTGTGAGCGGTACAATCGTCTTTGCGCAAAGAAGCCGCTTCTTCGGCTCCAGGAGCCGGAGAGAGCGGCAGCATCGGAAAGGTGAAGAAGGAAGCTGTACAACACTGGGATTGTGTGCGCAACTTGCCAACTGATAGAAAACAGTACCTTACACTTTCCTGACGTTTCCAATCACATGAATATTCGATTGGAAGCTGTTTTGGACAACTTTTCTTTCCTTCATGCCAAACACTTGGCAGACCTCCGTGCACCGTCCAGAACACGATGGGAGATGTTTTCTGTGCTCCCGCAGGTTTTCCTTGCCAGACAGAGTGGAAAAGCTTTCTGCTAGGATGTAGACCACAAAAGACGCTAAAGACGAAGGTACGATGCTCTCCGGAGCTAAGAGCCGCTCCCGGGCTTCTTTCGGCAGAAGCGGCGCTAAGAGAGCACTGTGAGCGGTACAATGGTCGTTGCGCGAAGAAGCCGGTTCTTCGGCTCCGGGAGCCGGAGAGAGCGGCAGCATCGGAAAGGTGAAGAAGGAAGCTGTACAACACTGGGATTGTGTGCGCAGCTTGCCAACTGATAGAAAACAGTACCTTACCACTTTCCTGACGTTTCCAATCACATGAATATTCGATTGGAAGCTGTTTTGGACAACTTTTCTTTCCTTCATGCCAAACACTTGGCAGACCTCCGTGCAGCGTCCAGAACACGATGGGAGATGTTTTCTGTGCTCCCGCAGGTTTTCCTTGCCAGACAGAGTGGAAAAGCTTTCTGCTAGGATGTAGACCACAAAAGATGCTAAAGACGAAGGTACGATGCTCTCCGGAGCTAAGA
This sequence comes from Ammospiza nelsoni, assembly GCF_027579445.1. Classification (NCBI taxonomy): domain Eukaryota; kingdom Metazoa; phylum Chordata; class Aves; order Passeriformes; family Passerellidae; genus Ammospiza; species Ammospiza nelsoni. The sequence continues at coordinate 5,375,692 of NC_080638.1, forward strand.
GCCGCTGCCGGGCTTCTTTCGGCAGAAGCGGCGCTAAGAGAGCACTGTGAGCGGTACAATCGTCTTTGCGCGAAGAAGCCGCTTCTTCGGCTCCGGGAGCCGGAGAGAGCGGCAGCATCGGAAAGGTGAAGAAGGAAGCTGTACAACACTGGGATTGCGTGCGCAACTTTCCAACTGATTGAAAACAGTACCTTACACTTTCCTGACGTTTCCAATCACATGAATATCTGATTGGAAGCTGTTTTGGACAACTTTTCTTTCCTTCATGCCAAACACTTGGCAGACCTCCGTGCAGCGTCCAGAACACGATGGGAGATGTTTTCTGTGCTCCTGCAGGTTTTCCTTGCCAGACAGAGTGGAAAAGCTTTCTGCTAGGATGTAGACCACAAAAGACGCTAAAGACGAAGGTACGATGCTGTCCGGAGCTAAGAGCCGCTCCCGGGCTTCTTTCGGCAGAAGCGGCGCTAAGAGAGCACTGTGAGCGGTACAATCGTCTTTGCGCGAAGAAGCCGCTTCTTCGGCTCCGGGAGCCGGAGAGAGCGGCAGCATCGGAAAGGTGAAGAAGGAAGCTGTACAACACTGGGATTGTGTGCGCAGCTTGCCAACTGATAGAAAACAGTACCTTACCACTTTCCTGACGTTTCCAATCACATGAATATCTGATTGGAAGCTGTTTTGGACAACTTTTCTTTCCTTCATGCCAAACACTTGGCAGACCTCCGTGCAGCGTCCAGAACACGATGGGAGATGTTTTCTGTGCTCCCGCAGGTTTTCCTTGCCAGACAGAGTGGAAAAGCTTTCTGCTAGGATGTAGACCACAAAAGACGCTAAAGACGAAGGTACGATGCTCTCCGGAGCTAAGAGCCGCTCCCGGGCTTCTTTCGGCAGAAGCGGCGCTAAGAGAGCACTGTGAGCGGTACAATCGTCTTTGCGCGAAGAAGCCGCTTCTTCGGCTCCGGGAGCCGGAGAGAGCGGCAGCATTGGAAAGGTGAAGAAGGAAGCTGTACAACACTGGGATTGTGTGCGCAGCTTGCCAACTGATAGAAAACAGTACCTTACCACTTTCCTGACGTTTCCAATCACATGAATATTCGATTGGAAGCTGTTTTGGACAACTTTTCTTTCCTTCATGCCAAACACTTGGCAGACCTCCGTGCAACGTCCAGAACACGATGGGAGATGTTTTCTGTGCTCCCGCAGGTTTTCCTTGCCAGACAGAGTGGAAAAGCTTTCTGCTAGGATGTAGACCACAAAAGACGCTAAAGACGAAGGTACGATGCTCTCCGGAGCTAAGAGCCGCTGCCGGGCTTCTTTCGGCAGAAGCGGCGCTAAGAGAGCACTGTGAGCGGTACAATCGACTTTGCGCGAAGAAGCTGCTTCTTCGGCTCCGGGAGCCGGAGAGAGCGGCAGCATCGGAAAGGTGAAGAAGGAAGCTGTACAACACTGGGATTGTGTGCGCAGCTTGCCAACTGATAGAAAACAGTACCTTACCACTTTCCTGACGTTTCCAATCACATGAATATTCGATTGGAAGCTGTTTTGGACAACTTTTCTTTCCTTCATGCCAAACACTTGGCAGACCTCCGTGCAACGTCCAGAACACGATGGGAGATGTTTTCTGTGCTTCCGCAGGTTTTCCTTGCCAGACAGAGTGGAAAAGCTTTCTGCTAGGATGTAGACCACAAAAGACGCTAAAGACGAAGGTACGATGCTGTCCGGAGCTAAGAGCCGCTCCCGGGCTTCTTTCGGCAGAAGCGGCGCTAAGAGAGCACTGTGAGCGGTACAATCGTCTTTGCGCAAAGAAGCCGCTTCTTCGGCTCCAGGAGCCGGAGAGAGCGGCAGCATCGGAAAGGTGAAGAAGGAAGCTGTACAACACTGGGATTGTGTGCGCAACTTGCCAACTGATAGAAAACAGTACCTTACACTTTCCTGACGTTTCCAATCACATGAATATTCCATAAGAAGCTGTTTTGGACAACTTTTCTTTCCTTCATGCCAAACACTTGGCAGACCTCCGTGCACCGTCCAGAACACGATGGGAGATGTTTTCTGTGCTCCCGCAGGTTTTCCTTGCCAGACAGAGTGGAAAAGCTTTCTGCTAGGATGTAGACCACAAAAGACGCTAAAGACGAAGGTACGATGCTCTCCGGAGCTAAGAGCCGCTCCCGGGCTTCTTTCGGCAGAAGCGGCGCTAAGAGAGCACTGTGAGCGGTACAATGGTCTTTGCGCGAAGAAGCCGCTTCTTCGGCTCCGGGAGCCGGAGAGAGCGGCAGCATCGGAAAGGTGAAGAAGGAAGCTGTACAACACTGGGATTGTGTGCGCAGCTTGCCAACTGATAGAAAACAGTACCTTACCACTTTCCTGACGTTTCCAATCACATGAATATTCGATTGGAAGCTGTTTTGGACAACTTTTCTTTCCTTCATGCCAAACACTTGGCAGACCTCCGTGCAGCGTCCAGAACACGATGGGAGATGTTTTCTGTGCTCCCGCAGGTTTTCCTTGCCAGACAGAGTGGAAAAGCTTTCTGCTAGGATGTAGACCACAAAAGATGCTAAAGACGAAGGTACGATGCTCTCCGGAGCTAAGAGCCGCTCCCGGGCTTCTTTCGGCAGAAGCGGCGCTAAGAGAGCACTGTGAGCGGTACAATCGTCTTTGCGCAAAGAAGCCGCTTCTTCGGCTCCGGGAGCCGGAGAGAGCGGCAGCATCGGAAAGGTGAAGAAGGAAGCTGTACAACACTGGGATTGCGTGCGCAACTTTCCAACTGATTGAAAACAGTACCTTACACTTTCCTGACGTTTCCAATCACATGAATATCTGATTGGAAGCTGTTTTGGACAACTTTTCTTTCCTTCATGCCAAACACTTGGCAGACCTCCGTGCAGCGTCCAGAACACGATGGGAGATGTTTTCTGTGCTCCCGCAGGTTTTCCTTGCCAGACAGAGTGGAAAAGCTTTCTGCTAGGATGTAGACCACAAAAGACGCTAAAGACGAAGGTACGATGCTCTCCGGAGCTAAGAGCCGCTCCCGGGCTTCTTTCGGCAGAAGCGGCGCTAAGAGAGCACTGTGAGCGGTACAATCGTCTTTGCGCGAAGAAGCCGCTTCTTCGGCTCCGGGAGCCGGAGAGAGCGGCAGCATCGGAAAGGTGAAGAAGGAAGCTGTACAACACTGGGATTGTGTGCGCAGCTTGCCAACTGATAGAAAACAGTACCTTACCACTTTCCTGACCTTTCCAATCACATGAATATTCGATTGGAAGCTGTTTTGGACAACTTTTCTTTCCTTCATGCCAAGCACTTGGCAGACCTCCGTGCAACGTCCAGAACACGATGGGAGATGTTTTCTGTGCTCCCGCAGGTTTTCCTTGCCAGACAGAGTGGAAAAGCTTTCTGCTAGGATGTAGACCACAAAAGACGCTAAAGACGAAGGTACGATGCTGTCCGGAGCTAAGAGCCGCTCCCGGGCTTCTTTCGGCAGAAGCGGCGCTAAGAGAGCACTGTGAGCGGTACAATCGTCTTTGCGCGAAGAAGCCGCTTCTTCGGCTCCGGGAGCCGGAGAGAGCGGCAGCATTGGAAAGGTGAAGAAGGAAGCTGTACAACACTGGGATTGTGTGCGCAGCTTGCCAACTGATAGAAAACAGTACCTTACCACTTTCCTGACGTTTCCAATCACATGAATATTCGATTGGAAGCTGTTTTGGACAACTTTTCTTTCTTTCATGCCAAGCACTTGGCAGACCTCCGTGCAACGTCCAGAACACGATGGGAGATGTTTTCTGTGCTCCCGCAGGTTTTCCTTGCCAGACAGAGTGGAAAAGCTTTCTGCTAGGATGTAGACCACAAAAGACGCTAAAGACGAAGGTACGATGCTCTCCGGAGCTAAGAGCCGCTCCCGGGCTTCTTTCGGCAGAAGCCGCGCTAAGAGAGCACTGTGAGCGGTACAATCGTCTTTGCGCGAAGAAGCCGCTTCTTCGGCTCCGGGAGCCGGAGAGAGCGGCAGCATCGGAAAGGTGAAGAAGGAAGCTGTACAACACTGGGATTGTGTGCGCAGCTTGCCAACTGATAGAAAACAGTACCTTACCACTTTCCTGATGTTTCCAATCACATGAATATTCGATTGGAAGCTGTTTTGGACAACTTTTCTTTCCTTCATGCCAAGCACTTGGCAGACCTCCGTGCAGCGTCCAGAACACGATGGGAGATGTTTTCTGTGCTCCCGCAGGTTTTCCTTGCCAGACAGAATGGAAAAGCTTTCTGCTAGGATGTAGACCACAAAAGACGCTAAAGACGAAGGTACGATGCTCTCCGGAGCTAAGAGCCGCTCCCGGGCTTCTTTCGGCAGAAGCGACGCTAAGAGAGCACTGTGAGCGGTACAATCGTCTTTGCGCGAAGAAGCCGCTTCTTCGGCTCCGGGAGCCGGAGAGAGCGGCAGCATCGGAAAGGTGAAGAAGGAACCTGTACAACACTGGGATTGTGTGTGCAGCTTGCCAACTGATAGAAAACAGTACCTTACCACTTTCCTGACGTTTCCAATCACATGAATATTCGATTGGAAGCTGTTTTGGACAACTTTTCTTTCCTTCATGCCAAACACTTGGCAGACCTCCGTGCAGCGTCCAGAACACGATGGGAGATGTTTTCTGTGCTCCCGCAGGTTTTCCTTGCCAGACAGAGTGGAAAAGCTTTCTGCTAGGATGTAGACCTCAAAAGACGCTAAAGACGAAGGTACGATGCTCTCCGGAGCTAAGAGCCGCTCCCGGGCTTCTTTCGGCAGAAGCGGCGCTAAGAGAGCACTGTGAGCGGTACAATCGTCTTTGCGCGAAGAAGCTGCTTCTTCGGCTCCGGGAGCCGGAGAGAGCGGCAGCATCGGAAAGGTGAAGAAGGAAGCTGTACAACACTGGGATTGTGTGCGCAGCTTGCCAACTGATAGAAAACAGTACCTTACCACTTTCCTGACGTTTCCAATCACATGAATATTCGATTGGAAGCTGTTTTGGACAACTTTTCTTTCCTTCATGCCAAACACTTGGCAGACCTCCGTGCAACGTCCAGAACACGATGGGAGATGTTTTCTGTGCTCCCGCAGGTTTTCCTTGCCAGACAGAGTGGAAAAGCTTTCTGCTAGGATGTAGACCACAAAAGACGCTAAAGACGAAGGTACGATGCTCTCCGGAGCTAAGAGCCGCTCCCGGGCTTCTTTCGGCAGAAGCGGCGCTAAGAGAGCACTGTGAGCGGTACAATCGTCTTTGCGCGAAGAAGCCGCTTCTTCGGCTCCGGGAGCCGGAGAGAGCGGCAGCATCGGAAAGGTGAAGAAGGAAGCTGTACAACACTGGGATTGTGTGCGCAGCTTGCCAACTGATAGAAAACAGTACCTTACACTTTCCTGACGTTTCCAATCACATGAATATTCGATTGGAAGCTGTTTTGGACAACTCTTCTTTCCTTAATGCCAAGCACTTGGCAGACCTCCGTGCAACGTCCAGAACACGATGGGAGATGTTTTCTGTGCTCCCGCAGGTTTTCCTTGCCAGACAGAGTGGAAAAGCTTTCTGCTAGGATGTAGACCACAAAAGACGCTAAAGACGAAGGTACGATGCTCTCCGGAGCTAAGAGCCGCTCCCGGGCTTCTTTCGGCAGAAGCGGCGCTAAGAGAGCACTGTGAGCGGTACAATCGTCTTTGCGCGAAGAAGCCGCTTCTTCGGCTCCGGGAGCCGGAGAGAGCGGCAGCATCGGAAAGGTGAAGAAGGAAGCTGTACAACACTGGGATTGTGTGCGCAGCTTGCCAACTGATAGAAAACAGTACCTTACCACTTTCCTGATGTTTCCAATCACATGAATATTCGATTGGAAGCTGTTTTGGACAACTTTTCTTTCCTTCATGACAAGCACTTGGCAGACCTCCGTGCAGCGTCCAGAACACGATGGGAGATGTTTTCTGTGCTCCCGCAGGTTTTCCTTGCCAGACAGAATGGAAAAGCTTTCTGCTAGGATGTAGACCACAAAAGACGCTAAAGACGAAGGTACGATGCTCTCCGGAGCTAAGAGCCGCTCCCGGGCTTCTTTCGGCAGAAGCGACGCTAAGAGAGCACTGTGAGCGGTACAATCGTCTTTGCGCGAAGAAGCCGCTTCTTCGGCTCCGGGAGCCGGAGAGAGCGGCAGCATCGGAAAGGTGAAGAAGGAACCTGTACAACACTGGGATTGTGTGTGCAGCTTGCCAACTGATAGAAAACAGTACCTTACCACTTTCCTGACGTTTCCAATCACATGAATATTCGATTGGAAGCTGTTTTGGACAACTTTTCTTTCCTTCATGCCAAACACTTGGCAGACCTCCGTGCAACGTCCAGAACACGATGGGAGATGTTTTCTGTGCTCCCGCAGGTTTTCCTTGCCAGACAGAGTGGAAAAGCTTTCTGCTAGGATGTAGACCACAAAAGACGCTAAAGACGAAGGTACGATGCTCTCCGGAGCTAAGAGCCGCTCCCGGGCTTCTTTCGGCAGAAGCGGCGCTAAGAGAGCACTGTGAGCGGTACAATCGTCTTTGCGCGAAGAAGCTGCTTCTTCGGCTCCGGGAGCCGGAGAGAGCGGCAGCATCGGAAAGGTGAAGAAGGAAGCTGTACAACACTGGGATTGTGTGCGCAGCTTGCCAACTGATAGAAAACAGTACCTTACCACTTTCCTGACGTTTCCAATCACATGAATATTCGATTGGAAGCTGTTTTGGACAACTTTTCTTTCCTTCATGCCAAACACTTGGCAGACCTCCGTGCAACGTCCAGAACACGATGGGAGATGTTTTCTGTGCTCCCGCAGGTTTTCCTTGCCAGACAGAGTGGAAAAGCTTTCTGCTAGGATGTAGACCACAAAAGACGCTAAAGACGAAGGTACGATGCTCTCCAGAGCTAAGAGCCGCTCCCGGGCTTCTTTCGGCAGAAGCGGCGCTAAGAGAGCACTGTGAGCGGTACAATCGTCTTTGCGCGAAGAAGCCGCTTCTTCGGCTCCGGGAGCCGGAGAGAGCGGCAGCATCGGAAAGGTGAAGAAGGAAGCTGTACAACACTGGGATTGTGTGCGCAGCTTGCCAACTGATAGAAAACAGTACCTTACACTTTCCTGACGTTTCCAATCACATGAATATTCGATTGGAAGCTGTTTTGGACAACTCTTCTTTCCTTAATGCCAAGCACTTGGCAGACCTCCGTGCAACGTCCAGAACACGATGGGAGATGTTTTCTGTGCTCCCGCAGGTTTTCCTTGCCAGACAGAGTGGAATAGCTTTCTGCTAGGATGTAGACCACAAAAGACGCTAAAGACGAAGGTACGATGCTCTCCGGAGCTAAGAGCCGCTCCCGGGCTTCTTTCGGCAGAAGCGGCGCTAAGAGAGCACTGTGAGCGGTACAATCGTCTTTGCGCGAAGAAGCCGCTTCTTCGGCTCCGGGAGCCGGAGAGAGCGGCAGCATCGGAAAGGTGAAGAAGGAACCTGTACAACACTGGGATTGTGTGCGCAGCTTGCCAACTGATAGAAAACAGTACCTTACCACTTTCCTGACGTTTCCAATCACATGAATATTCGATTGGAAGCTGTTTTGGACAACTTTTCTTTCCTTCATGCCAAACACTTGGCAGACCTCCGTGCACCGTCCAGAACACGATGGGAGATGTTTTCTGTGCTCCCGCAGGTTTTCCTTGCCAGACAGAGTGGAAAAGCTTTCTGCTAGGATGTAGACCACAAAAGACGCTAAAGACAAAGGTACGATGCTCTCCGGAGCTAAGAGCCGCTCCCGGGCTTCTTTCGGCAGAAGCGGCGCTAAGAGAGCACTGTGAGCGGTACAATCGTCTTTGCGCGAAGAAGCCGCTTCTTCGGCTCCGGGAGCCGGAGAGAGCGGCAGCATCGGAAAGGTGAAGAAGGAAGCTGTACAACACTGGGATTGCGTGCGCAACTTGCCAACTGATAGAAAACAGTACCTTACACTTTCCTGACGTTTCCAATCACATGAATATCTGATTGGAAGCTGTTTTGGACAACTTTACTTTCCTTCATGCCAAACACTTGGCAGACCTCCGTGCAACGTCCAGAACACGATGGGAGATGTTTTCTGTGCTCCCGCAGGTTTTCCTTGCCAGACAGAGTGGAAAAGCTTTCTGCTAGGATGTAGACCACAAAAGACGCTAAAGACGAAGGTACGATGCTCTCCGGAGCTAAGAGCCGCTCCCGGGCTTATTTCGGCAGAAGCGGCGCTAAGAGAGCACTGTGAGCGGTACAATCGTCTTTGCGCGAAGAAGCCGCTTCTTCGGCTCCGGGAGCCGGAGAGAGCGGCAGCATCGGAAAGGTGAAGCAGGAAGCTGTACAACACTGGGATTGTGTGCGCAGCTTGCCAACTGATAGAAAACAGTACCTTACCCTTTCCTGACGTTTCCAATCACATGAATCTGCGATTGGAAGCTGTTTTGGACAACTTTTCTTTCCTTCATGCCAAACACTTGGCAGACCTCCGTGCAACGTCCAGAACACGATGGGAGATGTTTTCTGTGCTCCCGCAGGTTTTCCTTGCCAGACAGAGTGGAAAAGCTTTCTGCTAGCATGTAGACCACAAAAGACGCTAAAGACGAAGGGACGATGCTCTCCGGAGCTAAGAGCCGCTCCCGGGCTTCTTTCGGCAGAAGCGGCGCTAAGAGAGCACTGTGAGCGGTACAATCGTCTTTGCGCGAAGAAGCCGCTTCTTCGGCTCCGGGAGCCAGAGAGAGCGGCAGCATCGGAAAGGTGAAGAAGGAAGCTGTACAACACTGGGATTGTGTGCGCAGCTTGCCAACTGATAGAAAACAGTACCTTACCACTTTCCTGATGTTTCCAATCACATGAATATTCGATTGGAAGCTGTTTTGGACAACTTTTCTTTCCTTCATGCCAAGCACTTGGCAGACCTCCGTGCACCGTCCAGAACACGATGGGAGATGTTTTCTGTGCTCCCGCAGGTTTTCCTTGCCAGACAGAATGGAAAAGCTTTCTGCTAGGATGTAGACCACAAAAGACGCTAAAGACGAAGGTACGATGCTCTCCGGAGCTAAGAGCCGCTCCCGGGCTTCTTTCAGCAGAAGCGACGCTAAGAGAGCACTGTGAGCGGTACAATCGTCTTTGCGCGAAGAAGCCGCTTCTTCGGCTCCGGGAGCCGGAGAGAGCGGCAGCATCGGAAAGGTGAAGAAGGAAGCTGTACAACACTGGGATTGTGTGCGCAGCTTGCCAACTGATAGAAAACAGTACCTTACCACTTTCCTGACGTTTCCAATCACATGAATATTCGATTGGAAGCTGTTTTGGACAACTTTTCTTTCCTTCATGCCAAACACTTGGCAGACCTCCGTGCAACGTCCAGAACACGATGGGAGATGTTTTCTGTGCTCCCGCAGGTTTTCCTTGCCAGACAGAGTGGAAAAGCTTTCTGCTAGGATGTAGACCACAAAAGACGCTAAAGACGAAGGTACGATGCTCTCCGGAGTTAAGAGCCGCTCCCGGGCTTCTTTCGGCAGAAGCGGCGCTAAGAGAGCACTGTGAGCGGTACAATCGTCTTTGCGCGAAGAAGCCGCTTCTTCGGCTCCGGGAGCCGGAGAGAGCGGCAGCATCGGAAAGGTGAAGAAGGAAGCTGTACAACACTGGGATTGCGTGCGCAACTTGCCAACTGATAGAAAACAGTACCTTACACTTTCCTGACGTTTCCAATCACATGAATATCTGATTGGAAGCTGTTTTGGACAACTTTTCTTTCCTTCATGCCAAACACTTGGCAGACCTCCGTGCAACGTCCAGAACACGATGGGAGATGTTTTCTGTGCTCCCGCAGGTTTTCCTTGCCAGACAGAGTGGAAAAGCTTTCTGCTAGGATGTAGACCACAAAAGACGCTAAAGACGAAGGTACGATGCTCTCCGGAGCTAAGAGCCGCTCCCGGGCTTCTTTCGGCAGAAGCGGCGCTAAGAGAGCACTGTGAGCGGTACAATCGTCTTTGCGCGAAGAAGCCGCTTCTTCGGCTCCGGGAGCCGGAGAGAGCGGCAGCATCGGAAAGGTGAAGCAGGAAGCTGTACAACACTGGGATTGTGTGCGCAGCTTGCCAACTGATAGAAAACAGTACCTTACCCTTTCCTGACGTTTCCAATCACATGAATCTGCGATTGGAAGCTGTTTTGGACAACTTTTCTTTCCTTCATGCCAAACACTTGGCAGACCTCCGTGCAACGTCCAGAACACGATGGGAGATGTTTTCTGTGCTCCCGCAGGTTTTCCTTGCCAGACAGAGTGGAAAAGCTTTCTGCTAGGATGTAGACCACAAAAGACGCTAAAGACGAAGGTACGATGCTCTCCGGAGCTAAGAGCCGCTCCCGGGCTTCTTTCGGCAGAAGCGGCGCTAAGAGAGCACTGTGAGCGGTACAATCGTCTTTGCGCGAAGAAGCCGCTTCTTCGGCTCCGGGAGCCAGAGAGAGCGGCAGCATCGGAAAGGTGAAGAAGGAAGCTGTACAACACTGGGATTGTGTGCGCAGCTTGCCAACTGATAGAAAACAGTACCTTACCACTTTCCTGATGTTTCCAATCACATGAATATTCGATTGGAAGCTGTTTTGGACAACTTTTCTTTCCTTCATGCCAAGCACTTGGCAGACCTCCGTGCACCGTCCAGAACACGATGGGAGATGTTTTCTGTGCTCCCGCAGGTTTTCCTTGCCAGACAGAATGGAAAAGCTTTCTGCTAGGATGTAGACCACAAAAGACGCTAAAGACGAAGGTACGATGCTCTCCGGAGCTAAGAGCCGCTCCCGGGCTTCTTTCGGCAGAAGCGACGCTAAGAGAGCACTGTGAGCGGTACAATCGTCTTTGCGCGAAGAAGCCGCTTCTTCGGCTCCGGGAGCCGGAGAGAGCGGCAGCATCGGAAAGGTGAAGAAGGAACCTGTACAACACTGGGATTGTGTGCGCAGCTTGCCAACTCATAGAAAACAGTACCTTACCACTTTCCTGACGTTTCCAATCACATGAATATTCGATTGGAAGCTGTTTTGGACAACTTTTCTTTCCTTCATGCCAAACACTTGGCAGACCTCCGTGCAACGTCCAGAACACGATGGGAGATGTTTTCTGTGCTCCCGCAGGTTTTCCTTGCCAGACAGAGTGGAAAAGCTTTCTGCTAGGATGTAGACCACAAAAGACGCTAAAGACGAAGGTACGATGCTGTCCGGAGCTAAGAGCCGCTCCTGGGATTCTTTCGGCAGAAGCGGCGCTAAGAGAGCACTGTGAGCGGTACAATCGTCTTTGCGCGAAGAAGCCGCTTCTTCGGCTCCGGGAGCCGGAGAGAGCGGCAGCATTGGAAAGGTGAAGAAGGAAGCTGTACAACACTGGGATTGTGTGCGCAGCTTGCCAACTGATAGAAAACAGTACCTTACCACTTTCCTGACATTTCCAATCACATGAATATTCGATTGGAAGCTGTTTTGGATAACTTTTCTTTCCTTCATGCCAAACACTTGGCAGACCTCCGTGCAACGTCCAGAACACGATGGGAGATGTTTTCTGTGCTCCCGCAGGTTTTCCTTGCCAGACAGAGTGGAAAAGCTTTCTGCTAGGATGTAGACCACAAAAGACGCTAAAGACGAAGGTACGATGCTCTCCGGAGTTAAGAGCCGCTCCCGGGCTTCTTTCGGCAGAAGCGGCGCTAAGAGAGCACTGTGAGCGGTACAATCGTCTTTGCGCGAAGAAGCCGCTTCTTCGGCTCCGGGAGCCGGAGAGAGCGGCAGCATCGGAAAGGTGAAGAAGGAAGCTGTACAACACTGGGATTGTGTGCGCAGCTTGCCAACTGATAGAAAACAGTACCTTACCACTTTCCTGACGTTTCCAATCACATGAATATTCCATTGGAAGCTGTTTTGGACAACTTTTCTTTCCTTCATGCCAAACACTTGGCAGACCTCCGTGCAACGTCCAGAACACGATGGGAGATGTTTTCTGTGCTCCCGCAGGTTTTCCTTGCCAGACAGAGTGGAAAAGCTTTCTGCTAGGATGTAGACCACAAAAGACGCTAAAGACGAAGGTACGATGCTCTCCGGAGCTAAGAGCCGCTCCCGGGCTTCTTTCGGCAGAAGCGGCGCTAAGAGAGCACTGTGAGCGGTACAATCGTCTTTGCGCGAAGAAGCCGCTTCTTCGGCTCCGGGAGCCGGAGAGAGCGGCAGCATCGGAAAGGTGAAGAAGGAAGCTGTACAACACTGGGATTGCGTGCGCAACTTGCCAACTGATAGAAAACAGTACCTTACCACTTTCCTGGTGTTTCCAATCACATGAATCTGCGATTGGAAGCTGTTTTGGACAACTTTTCTTTCCTTCATGCCAAACACTTGGCAGACCTCCGTGCAACGTCCAGAACACGATGGGAGATGTTTTCTGTGCTCCCGCAGGTTTTCCTTGCCAGACAGAGTGGAAAAGCTTTCTGCTAGGATGTAGACCACAAAAGACGCTAAAGACGAAGGTACGATGCTCTCCGGAGCTAAGAGCCGCTGCCGGGCTTCTTTCGGCAGAAGCGGCGCTAAGAGAGCACTGTGAGCGGTACAATCGTCTTTGCGCGAAGAAGCCGCTTCTTCGGCTCCGGGAGCCGGAGAGAGCGGCAGCATCGGAAAGGTGAAGAAGGAAGCTGTACAACACTGGGATTGTGTGCGCAGCTTGCCAACTGATAGAAAACAGTACCTTACCACTTTCCTGACGTTTCCAATCACATGAATATTCGATTGGAAGCTGTTTTGGACAACTTTTCTTTCCTTCATGCCAAACACTTGGCAGACCTCCGTGCAACGTCCAGAACACGATGGGAGATGTTTTCTGTGCTACCGCAGGTTTTCCTTGCCAGACAGAGTGGAAAAGCTTTCTGCTAGGATGTAGACCACAAAAGACGCTAAAGACGAAGGTACGATGCTCTCCGGAGCTAAGAGCCGCTCCCGGGCTTTCTTCGGCAGAAGCGGCGCTAAGAGAGCACTGTGAGCGGTACAATCGTCTTTCCGCGAAGAAGCCGCTTCTTCGGCTCCGGGAGCCGGAGAGAGCGGCAGCATCGGAAAGGTGAAGAAGGAAGCTGTACAACACTGGGATTGTGTGCGCAGCTTGCCAACTGATAGAAAACAGTACCTTACCACTTTCCTGACGTTTCCAATCACATGAATATTCGATTGGAAGCTGTTTTGGACAACTTTTCTTTCCTTCATTCCAAGCACTTTGCAGACCTCCGTGCACCGTCCAGAACACGATGGGAGATGTTTTCTGTGCTCCCGCAGGTTTTCCTTGCCAGACAGAGTGGAAAAGCTTTCTGCTAGGATGTAGACCACAAAAGACATTAAAGACGAAGGTACGATGCTCTCCGGAGCTAAGAGCCGCTCCCGAGCTTCTTTCGGCAGAAGCGGCGCTAAGAGAGCACTGTGAGCGGTACAATCGTCTTTGCGCAAAGAAGCCGCTTCTTCGGCTCCGGGAGCCGGAGAGAGCGGCAGCATCGGAAAGGTGAAGAAGGAAGCTGTACAACACTGGGATTGTGTGCGCAACTTGCCAACTGATAGAAAACAGTACCTTACACTTTCCTGACGTTTCCAATCACATGAATATTCGATTGGAAGCTGTTTTGGACAACTTTTCTTTCCTTCATGCCAAACACTTGGCAGACCTCCGTGCACCGTCGAGAACACGATGGGAGATGTTTTCTGTGCTCCCGCAGGTTTTCCTTGCCAGACAGAGTGGAAAAGCTTTCTGCTAGGATGTAGACCACAAAAGACGCTAAAGACGAAGGTACGATGCTCTCCGGAGCTAAGAGCCGCTCCCGGGCTTCTTTCGGCAGAAGCGGCGCTAAGAGAGCACTGTGAGCGGTACAATCGTCTTTGCGCGAAGAAGCCGCTTCTTCGGCTCCGGGAGCCGGAGAGAGCGGCAGCATCGGAAAGGTGAAGAAGGAAGCTGTACAACACTGGGATTGTGTGCGCAGCTTGCCAACTGATAGAAAACAGTACCTTACCACTTTCCTGACGTTTCCAATCACATGAATATTCGATTGGAAGCTGTTTTGGACAACTTTTCTTTCCTTCATGCCAAACACTTGGCAGACCTCCGTGCAGCGTCCAGAACACGATGGGAGATGTTTTCTGTGCTCCCGCAGGTTTTCCTTGCCAGACAGAGTGGAAAAGCTTTCTGCTAGGATGTAGACCACAAAAGACGCTAAAGACGAAGGTACGATGCTGTCCAGAGCTAAGAGCCGCTCCCGGGCTTCTTTCGGCAGAAGCGGCGCTAAGAGAGCACTGTGAGCGGTACAATCGTCTTTGCGCGAAGAAGCCGCTTCTTCGGCTCCGGGAGCCGGAGAGAGCGGCAGCATTGGAAAGGTGAAGAAGGAAGCTGTACAACACTGGGATTGTGTGCGCAGCTTGCCAACTGATAGAAAACAGTACCTTACCACTTTCCTGACGTTTCCAATCACATGAATATTCGATTGGAAGCTGTTTTGGACAACTTTTCTTTCTTTCATGCCAAGCACTTGGCAGACCTCCGTGCACCGTCCAGAACACGATGGGAGATGTTTTCTGTGCTCCCGCAGGTTTTCCTTGCCAGACAGAGTGGAAAAGCTTTCTGCTAGGATGTAGACCACAAAAGACGCTAAAGACGAAGGTACGATGCTCTCCGGAGCTAAGAGCCGCTCCCGGGCTTCTTTCGGCAGAAGCCGCGCTAAGAGAGCACTGTGAGCGGTACAATCGTCTTTGCGCGAAGAAGCCGCTTCTTCGGCTCCGGGAGCCGGAGAGAGCGGCAGCATCGGAAAGGTGAAGAAGGAAGCTGTACAACACTGGGATTGTGTGCGCAGCTTGCCAACTGATAGAAAACAGTACCTTACCACTTTCCTGACGTTTCCAATCACATGAATATTCGATTGGAAGCTGTTTTGGACAACTTTTCTTTCCTTCATGCCAAACACTTGGCAGACCTCCGTGCAACGTCCAGAACACGATGGGAGATGTTTTCTGTGCTCCCGCAGGTTTTCCTTGCCAGACAGAGTGGAAAAGCTTTCTGCTAGGATGTAGACCACAAAAGACGCTAAAGACGAAGGTACGATGCTCTCCGGAGCTAAGAGCCGCTCCCGGGCTTCTTTCGGCAGAAGCGGCGCTAAGAGAGCACTGTGAGCGGTACAATCGTCTTTGCGCGAAGAAGCCGCTTCTTCGGCTCCGGGAGCCGGAGAGAGCGGCAGCATCGGAAAGGTGAAGAAGGAAGCTGTACAACACTGGGATTGTGTGCGCAGCTTGCCAACTGATAGAAAACAGTACCTTACACTTTCCTGACGTTTCCAATCACATGAATATTCGATTGGAAGCTGTTTTGGACAACTCTTCTTTCCTTAATGCCAAGCACTTGGCAGACGTCCGTGCAACGTCCAGAACACGATGGGAGATGTTTTCTGTGCTCCCGCAGGTTTTCCTTGCCAGACAGAGTGGAAAAGCTTTCTGCTAGGATGTAGACCACAAAAGACGCTAAAGACGAAGGTACGATGCTGTCCGGAGCTAAGAGCCGCTCCCGGGCTTCTTTCGGCAGAAGCGGCGCTAAGAGAGCACTGTGAGCGGTACAATCGTCTTTGCGCGAAGAAGCCGCTTCTTCGGCTCCGGGAGCCGGAGAGAGCGGCAGCATCGGAAAGGTGAAGAAGGAAGCTGTACAACACTGGGATTGTGTGCGCAGCTTGCCAACTGATAGAAAACAGTACCTTACCACTTTCCTGACGTTTCCAATCACATGAATAGTCGATTGGAAGCTGTTTTGGACAACTTTTCTTTCCTTCATGCCAAACACTTGGCAGACCTCCGTGCACCGTCCAGAACACGATGGGAGATGTTTTCTGTGCTCCCGCAGGTTTTCCTTGCCAGACAGAGTGGAAAAGCTTTCTGCTAGGATGTAGACCACAAAAGACGCTAAAGACAAAGGTACGATGCTCTCCGGAGCTAAGAGCCGCTCCCGGGCTTCTTTCGGCAGAAGCGGCGCTAAGAGAGCACTGTGAGCGGTACAATGGTCTTTGCGCGAAGAAGCCGCTTCTTCGGCTCCGGGAGCCGGAGAGAGCGGCAGCATCGGAAAGGTGAAGAAGGAAGCTGTACAACACTGGGATTGTGTGCGCAGCTTGCCAACTGATAGAAAACAGTACCTTACCACTTTCCTGACGTTTCCAATCACATGAATATTCGATTGGAAGCTGTTTTGGACAACTTTTCTTTCTTTCATGCCAAACACTTGGCAGACATCCGTGCACCGTCCAGAACACGATGGGAGATGTTTTCTGTGCTCCCGCAGGTTTTCCTTGCCAGACAGAGTGGAAAAGCTTTCTGCTAGGATGTAGACCACAAAAGACGCTAAAGACGAAGGTACGATGCTCTCCGGAGCTAAGAGCCGCTCCCGGGCTTCTTTCGGCAGAAGCGGCGCTAAGAGAGCACTGTGAGCGGTACAATCGTCTTTGCGCGAAGAAGCCGCTTCTTCGGCTCCGGGAGCCGGAGAGAGCGGCAGCATCGGAAAGGTGAAGAAGGAAGCTGTACAACACTGGGATTGCGTGCGCAACTTGCCAACTGATAGAAAACAGTACCTTACACTTTCCTGACGTTTCCAATCACATGAATATCTGATTGGAAGCTGTTTTGGACAACTTTTCTTTCCTTCATGTCAAACACTTGGCAGACCTCCGTGCAACGTCCAGAACACGATGGGAGATGTTTTCTGTGCTCCCGCAGGTTTTCCTTGCCAGACAGAGTGGAAAAGCTTTCTGCTAGGATGTAGACCACAAAAGACGCTAAAGACGAAGGTACGATGCTCTCCGGAGCTAAGAGCCGCTCCCGGGCTTATTTCGGCAGAAGCGGCGCTAAGAGAGCACTGTGAGCGGTACAATCGTCTTTGCGCGAAGAAGCCGCTTCTTCGGCTCCGGGAGCCGGAGAGAGCGGCAGCATCGGAAAGGTGAAGCAGGAAGCTGTACAACACTGGGATTGTGTGCGCAGCTTGCCAACTGATAGAAAACAGTACCTTACCCTTTCCTGACGTTTCCAATCACATGAATCTGCGATTGGAAGCTGTTTTGGACAACTTTTCTTTCCTTCATGCCAAACACTTGGCAGACCTCCGTGCAACGTCCAGAACACGATGGGAGATGTTTTCTGTGCTCCCGCAGGTTTTCCTTGCCAGACAGAGTGGAAAAGCTTTCTGCTAGGATGTAGACCACAAAAGACGCTAAAGACGAAGGTACGATGCTCTCCGGAGCTAAGAGCCGCTCCCGGGCTTCTTTCGGCAGAAGCGGCGCTAAGAGAGCACTGTGAGCGGTACAATCGTCTTTGCGCGAAGAAGCAGCTTCTTCGGCTCCGGGAGCCAGAGAGAGCGGCAGCATCGGAAAGGTGAAGAAGGAAGCTGTACAACACTGGGATTGTGTGCGCAGCTTGCCAACTGATAGAAAACAGTACCTTACCACTTTCCTGATGTTTCCAATCACATGAATATTCGATTGGAAGCTGTTTTGGACAACTTTTCTTTCCTTCATGCCAAGCACTTGGCAGACCTCCGTGCACCGTCCAGAACACGATGGGAGATGTTTTCTGTGCTCCCGCAGGTTTTCCTTGCCAGACAGAATGGAAAAGCTTTCTGCTAGGATGTAGACCACAAAAGACGCTAAAGACGAAGGTACGATGCTCTCCGGAGCTAAGAGCCGCTCCCGGGCTTCTTTCAGCAGAAGCAACGCTAAGAGAGCACTGTGAGCGGTACAATCGTCTTTGCGCGAAGAAGCCGCTTCTTCGGCTCCGGGAGCCGGAGAGAGCGGCAGCATCGGAAAGGTGAAGAAGGAACCTGTACAACACTGGGATTGTGTGCGCAGCTTGCCAACTGATAGAAAACAGTACCTTACCACTTTCCTGACGTTTCCAATCACATGAATATTCGATTGGAAGCTGTTTTGGACAACTTTTCTTTCCTTCATGCCAAACACTTGGCAGACCTCCGTGCACCGTCGAGAACACGATGGGAGATGTTTTCTGTGCTCCCGCAGGTTTTCCTTGCCAGACAGAGTGGAAAAGCTTTCTGCTAGGATGTAGACCACAAAAGACGCTAAAGACGAAGGTACGATGCTCTCCGGAGTTAAGAGCCGCTCCCGGGCTTCTTTCGGCAGAAGCGGCGCTAAGAGAGCACTGTGAGCGGTACAATGGTCTTTGCGCGAAGAAGCCGCTTCTTCGGCTCCGGGAGCCGGAGAGAGCGGCAGCATCGGAAAGGTGAAGAAGGAAGCTGTACAACACTGGGATTGCGTGCGCAACTTGCCAACTGATAGAAAACAGTACCTTACACTTTCCTGACGTTTCCAATCACATGAATATTCGATTGGAAGCTGTTTTGGACAACTTTTCTTTCCTTCATGCCAAACACTTGGCAGACCTCCGTGCAACGTCCAGAACACGATGGGAGATGTTTTCTGTGCTCCCGCAGGTTTTCCTTGCCAGACAGAGTGGAAAAGCTTTCTGCTAGGATGTAGACCACAAAAGACGCTAAAGACGAAGGTACGATGCTCTCCGGAGCTAAGAGCCGCTCCCGGGCTTCTTTCGGCAGAAGCGGCGCTAAGAGAGCACTGTGAGCGGTACAATCGTCTTTGCGCGAAGAAGCCGCTTCTTCGGCTCCGGGAGCCGGAGAGAGCGGCAGCATCGGAAAGGTGAAGCAGGAAGCTGTACAACACTGGGATTGTGTGCGCAGCTTGCCAACTGATAGAAAACAGTACCTTACCCTTTCCTGACGTTTCCAATCACATGAATCTGCGATTGGAAGCTGTTTTGGACAACTTTTCTTTCCTTCATGCCAAACACTTGGCAGACCTCCGTGCAACGTCCAGAACACGATGGGAGATGTTTTCTGTGCTCCCGCAGGTTTTCCTTGCCAGACAGAGTGGAAAAGCTTTCTGCTAGGATGTAGACCACAAAAGACGCTAAAGACGAAGGTACGATGCTCTCCGGAGCTAAGAGCCGCTCCCGGGCTTCTTTCGGCAGAAGCGGCGCTAAGAGAGCACTGTGAGCGGTACAATCGTCTTTGCGCGAAGAAGCCGCTTCTTCGGCTCCGGGAGCCAGAGAGAGCGGCAGCATCGGAAAGGTGAAGAAGGAAGCTGTACAACACTGGGATTGTGTGCGCAGCTTGCCAACTGATAGAAAACAGTACCTTACCACTTTCCTGATGTTTCCAATCACATGAATATTCGATTGGAAGCTGTTTTGGACAACTTTTCTTTCCTTCATGCCAAGCACTTGGCAGACCTCCGTGCACCGTCCAGAACACGATGGGAGATGTTTTCTGTGCTCCCGCAGGTTTTCCTTGCCAGACAGAATGGAAAAGCTTTCTGCTAGGATGTAGACCACAAAAGACGCTAAAGACGAAGGTACGATGCTCTCCGGAGCTAAGAGCCGCTCCCGGGCTTCTTTCAGCAGAAGCGACGCTAAGAGAGCACTGTGAGCGGTACAATCGTCTTTGCGCGAAGAAGCCGCTTCTTCGGCTCTGGGAGCCGGAGAGAGCGGCAGCATCGGAAAGGTGAAGAAGGAACCTGTACAACACTGGGATTGTGTGCGCAGCTTGCCAACTGATAGAAAACAGTACCTTACCACTTTCCTGACGTTTCCAATCACATGAATATTCGATTGGAAGCTGTTTTGGACAACTTTTCTTTCCTTCATGCCAAACACTTGGCAGACCTCCGTGCAACGTCCAGAACACGATGGGAGATGTTTTCTGTGCTCCCGCAGGTTTTCC
This sequence comes from Ammospiza nelsoni, assembly GCF_027579445.1. Classification (NCBI taxonomy): domain Eukaryota; kingdom Metazoa; phylum Chordata; class Aves; order Passeriformes; family Passerellidae; genus Ammospiza; species Ammospiza nelsoni. The sequence goes on from NC_080638.1 coordinate 5,395,461, forward strand.
TTGCCAGACAGAGTGGAAAAGCTTTCTGCTAGGATGTAGACCACAAAAGACGCTAAAGACGAAGGTACGATGCTGTCCGGAGCTAAGAGCCGCTCCTGGGATTCTTTCGGCAGAAGCGGCGCTAAGAGAGCACTGTGAGCGGTACAATCGTCTTTGCGCGAAGAAGCCGCTTCTTCGGCTCCGGGAGCCGGAGAGAGCGGCAGCATCGGAAAGGTGAAGAAGGAAGCTGTACAACACTGGGATTGTGTGCGCAGCTTGCCAACTGATAGAAAACAGTACCTTACCACTTTCCTGACGTTTCCAATCACATGAATATTCGATTGGAAGCTGTTTTGGACAACTTTTCTTTCCTTCATGCCAAACACTTGGCAGACCTCCGTGCAACGTCCAGAACACGATGGGAGATGTTTTCTGTGCTCCCGCAGGTTTTCCTTGCCAGACAGAGTGGAAAAGCTTTCTGCTAGGATGTAGACCACAAAAGACGCTAAAGACGAAGGTACGATGCTCTCCGGAGTTAAGAGCCGCTCCCGGGCTTCTTTCGGCAGAAGCGGCGCTAAGAGAGCACTGTGAGCGGTACAATCGTCTTTGCGCGAAGAAGCCGCTTCTTCGGCTCCGGGAGCCGGAGAGAGCGGCAGCATCGGAAAGGTGAAGAAGGAAGCTGTACAACACTGGGATTGTGTGCGCAGCTTGCCAACTGATAGAAAACAGTACCTTACCACTTTCCTGACGTTTCCAATCACATGAATATTCGATTGGAAGCTGTTTTGGACAACTTTTCTTTCCTTCATGCCAAACACTTGGCAGACCTCCGTGCAACGTCCAGAACACGATGGGAGATGTTTTCTGTGCTACCGCAGGTTTTCCTTGCCAGACAGAGTGGAAAAGCTTTCTGCTAGGATGTAGACCACAAAAGACGCTAAAGACGAAGGTACGATGCTCTCCGGAGCTAAGAGCCGCTCCCGGCCTTCTTTCGGCAGAAGCGGCGCTAAGAGAGCACTGTGAGCGGTACAATCGTCTTTGCGCGAAGAAGCCGCTTCTTCGGCTCCGGGAGCCGGAGAGAGCGGCAGCATCGGAAAGGTGAAGAAGGAAGCTGTACAACACTGGGATTGCGTGCGCAACTTGCCAACTGATAGAAAACAGTACCTTACCACTTTCCTGGTGTTTCCAATCACATGAATCTGCGATTGGAAGCTGTTTTGGACAACTTTTCTTTCCTTCATGCCAAACACTTGGCAGACCTCCGTGCAACGTCCAGAACACGATGGGAGATGTTTTCTGTGCTCCCGCAGGTTTTCCTTGCCAGACAGAGTGGAAAAGCTTTCTGCTAGGATGTAGACCACAAAAGACGCTAAAGACGAAGGTACGATGCTCTCCGGAGCTAAGAGCCGCTGCCGGGCTTCTTTCGGCAGAAGCGGCGCTAAGAGAGCACTGTGAGCGGTACAATCGTCTTTGCGCGAAGAAGCCGCTTCTTCGGCTCCGGGAGCCGGAGAGAGCGGCAGCATCGGAAAGGTGAAGAAGGAAGCTGTACAACACTGGGATTGTGTGCGCAGCTTGCCAACTGATAGAAAACAGTACCTTACCACTTTCCTGACGTTTCCAATCACATGAATATTCGATTGGAAGCTGTTTTGGACAACTTTTCTTTCCTTCATGCCAAACACTTGGCAGACCTCCGTGCAACGTCCAGAACACGATGGGAGATGTTTTCTGTGCTCCCGCAGGTTTTCCTTGCCAGACAGAGTGGAAAAGATTTCTGCTAGGATGTAGACCACAAAAGACGCTAAAGACGAAGGTACGATGCTCTCCGGAGCTAAGAGCCGCTCCCGGGCTTTCTTCGGCAGAAGCGGCGCTAAGAGAGCACTGTGAGCGGTACAATCGTCTTTGCGCGAAGAAGCCGCTTCTTCGGCTCCGGGAGCCGGAGAGAGCGGCAGCATCGGAAAGGTGAAGAAGGAAGCTGTACAACACTGGGATTGTGTGCGCAGCTTGCCAACTGATAGAAAACAGTACCTTACCACTTTCCTGACGTTTCCAATCACATGAATATTCGATTGGAAGCTGTTTTGGACAACTTTTCTTTCCTTCATTCCAAGCACTTTGCAGACCTCCGTGCACCGTCCAGAACACGATGGGAGATGTTTTCTGTGCTCCCGCAGGTTTTCCTTGCCAGACAGAGTGGAAAAGCTTTCTGCTAGGATGTAGACCACAAAAGACATTAAAGACGAAGGTACGATGCTCTCCGGAGCTAAGAGCCGCTCCCGAGCTTCTTTCGGCAGAAGCGGCGCTAAGAGAGCACTGTGAGCGGTACAATCGTCTTTGCGCAAAGAAGCCGCTTCTTCGGCTCCGGGAGCCGGAGAGAGCGGCAGCATCGGAAAGGTGAAGAAGGAAGCTGTACAACACTGGGATTGTGTGCGCAACTTGCCAACTGATAGAAAACAGTACCTTACACTTTCCTGACGTTTCCAATCACATGAATATTCGATTGGAAGCTGTTTTGGACAACTTTTCTTTCCTTCATGCCAAACACTTGGCAGACCTCCGTGCACCGTCCAGAACACGATGGGAGATGTTTTCTGTGCTCCCGCAGGTTTTCCTTGCCAGACAGAGTGGAAAAGCTTTCTGCTAGGATGTAGACCACAAAAGACGCTAAAGACGAAGGTACGATGCTCTCCGGAGCTAAGAGCCGCTCCCGGGCTTCTTTCGGCAGAAGCGGCGCTAAGAGAGCACTGTGAGCGGTACAATCGTCTTTGCGCGAAGAAGCCGCTTCTTCGGCTCCGGGAGCCGGAGAGAGCGGCAGCATCGGAAAGGTGAAGAAGGAAGCTGTACAACACTGGGATTGCGTGCGCAACTTTCCAACTGATAGAAAACAGTACCTTACACTTTCCTGACGTTTCCAATCACATGAATATCTGATTGGAAGCTGTTTTGGACAACTTTTCTTTCCTTCATGCCAAACACTTGGCAGACCTCCGTGCAGCGTCCAGAACACGATGGGAGATGTTTTCTGTGCTCCCGCAGGTTTTCCTTGCCAGACAGAGTGGAAAAGCTTTCTGCTAGGATGTAGACCACAAAAGACGCTAAAGACGAAGGTACGATGCTCTCCGGAGCTAAGAGCCGCTCCCGGGCTTCTTTCGGCAGAAGCGGCGCTAAGAGAGCACTGTGAGCGGTACAATCGTCTTTGCGCGAAGAAGCCGCTTCTTCGGCTCCGGGAGCCGGAGAGAGCGGCAGCATCGGAAAGGTGAAGAAGGAAGCTGTACAACACTGGGATTGTGTGCGCAGCTTGCCAACTGATAGAAAACAGTACCTTACCACATTCCTGACGTTTCCAATCACATGAATATTCGATTGGAAGCTGTTTTGGACAACTTTTCTTTCCTTCATGCCAAGCACTTGGCAGACCTCCGTGCAACGTCCAGAACACGATGGGAGATGTTTTCTGTGCTCCCGCAGGTTTTCCTTGCCAGACAGAGTGGAAAAGCTTTCTGCTAGGATGTAGACCACAAAAGACGCTAAAGACGAAGGTACGATGCTGTCCAGAGCTAAGAGCCGCTCCCGGGCTTCTTTCGGCAGAAGCGGCGCTAAGAGAGCACTGTGAGCGGTACAATCGTCTTTGCGCGAAGAAGCCGCTTCTTCGGCTCCGGGAGCCGGAGAGAGCGGCAGCATTGGAAAGGTGAAGAAGGAAGCTGTACAACACTGGGATTGTGTGCGCAGCTTGCCAACTGATAGAAAACAGTACCTTACCACTTTCCTGACGTTTCCAATCACATGAATATTCGATTGGAAGCTGTTTTGGACAACTTTTCTTTCTTTCATGCCAAGCACTTGGCAGACCTCCGTGCACCGTCCAGAACACGATGGGAGATGTTTTCTGTGCTCCCGCAGGTTTTCCTTGCCAGACAGAGTGGAAAAGCTTTCTGCTAGGATGTAGACCACAAAAGACGCTAAAGACGAAGGTACGATGCTCTCCGGAGCTAAGAGCCGCTCCCGGGCTTCTTTCGGCAGAAGCCGCGCTAAGAGAGCACTGTGAGCGGTACAATCGTCTTTGCGCGAAGAAGCCGCTTCTTCGGCTCCGGGAGCCGGAGAGAGCGGCAGCATCGGAAAGGTGAAGAAGGAAGCTGTACAACACTGGGATTGTGTGCGCAGCTTGCCAACTGATAGAAAACAGTACCTTACCACTTTCCTGACGTTTCCAATCACATGAATATTCGAAAGGAAGCTGTTTTGGACAACTTTTCTTTCCTTCATGCCAAACACTTGGCAGACCTCCGTGCAACGTCCAGAACACGATGGGAGATGTTTTCTGTGCTCCCGCAGGTTTTCCTTGCCAGACAGAGTGGAAAAGCTTTCTTCTAGGATGTAGACCACAAAAGACGCTAAAGACGAAGGTACGATGCTGTCCGGAGCTAAGAGCCGCTCCCGGGCTTCTTTCGGCAGAAGCGGCGCTAAGAGAGCACTGTGAGCGGTACAATCGTCTTTGCGCGAAGAAGCCGCTTCTTCGGCTCCGGGAGCCGGAGAGAGCGGCAGCATCGGAAAGGTGAAGAAGGAAGCTGTACAACACTGGGATTGTGTGCGCAGCTTGCCAACTGATAGAAAACAGTACCTTACACTTTCCTGACGTTTCCAATCACATGAATATTCGATTGGAAGCTGTTTTGGACAACTCTTCTTTCCTTAATGCCAAGCACTTGGCAGACCTCCGTGCAACGTCCAGAACACGATGGGAGATGTTTTCTGTGCTCCCGCAGGTTTTCCTTGCCAGACAGAGTGGTATAGCTTTCTGCTAGGATGTAGACCACAAAAGACGCTAAAGACGAAGGTACGATGCTGTCCGGAGCTAAGAGCCGCTCCCGGGCTTCTTTCGGCAGAAGCGGCGCTAAGAGAGCACTGTGAGCGGTACAATCGTCTTTGCGCGAAGAAGCCGCTTCTTCGGCTCCGGGAGCCGGAGAGAGCGGCAGCATCGGAAAGGTGAAGAAGGAAGCTGTACAACACTGGGATTGTGTGCGCAGCTTGCCAACTGATAGAAAACAGTACCTTACCACTTTCCTGACGTTTCCAATCACATGAATATTCGATTGGAAGCTGTTTTGGACAACTTTTCTTTCCTTCATGCCAAACACTTGGCAGACCTCCGTGCAACGTCCAGAACACGATGGGAGATGTTTTCTGTGCTCCCGCAGGTTTTCCTTGCCAGACAGAGTGGAAAAGCTTTCTGCTAGGATGTAGACCACAAAAGACGCTAAAGACCAAGGTACGATGCTCTCCGGAGATAAGAGCCGCTCCCGGGCTTCTTTCGGCAGAAGCGGCGCTTAGAGAGCACTGTGAGCGGTACAATCGTCTTTGCGCGAAGAAGCCGCTTCTTCGGCTCCGGGAGCCGGAGAGAGCGGCAGCATTGGAAAGGTGAAGAAGGAAGCTGTACAACACTGGGATTGCGTGCGCAACTTGCCAACTGATAGAAAACAGTACCTTACACTTTCCTGACGTTTCCAATCACATGAATATTCGATTGGAAGCTGTTTTGGACAACTTTTCTTTCCTTCATGCCAAACACTTGGCAGACCTCCGTGCAACGTCCAGAACACGATGGGAGATGTTTTCTGTGCTCCCGCAGGTTTTCCTTGCCAGACAGAGTGGAAAAGCTTTCTGCTAGGATGTAGACCACAAAAGACGCTAAAGACGAAGGTACGATGCTCTCCGGAGCTAAGAGCCGCTCCCGGGCTTCTTTCGGCAGAAGCGGCGCTAAGAGAGCACTGTGAGCGGTACAATGGTCTTTGCGCGAAGAAGCCGCTTCTTCGGCTCCGGGAGCCGGAGAGAGCGGCAGCATCGGAAAGGTGAAGAAGGAAGCTGTACAACACTGGGATTGTGTGCGCAGCTTGCCAACTGATAGAAAACAGTACCTTACACTTTCCTGACGTTTCCAATCACATGAATCTGCGATTGGAAGCTGTTTTGGACAACTTTTCTTTCCTTCATGCCAAACACTTGGCAGACCTCCGTGCAACGTCCAGAACACGATGGGAGATGTTTTCTGTGCTCCCGCAGGTTTTCCTTGCCAGACAGAGTGGAAAAGCTTTCTGCTAGGATGTAGACCACAAAAGACGCTAAAGACAAAGGTACGATGCTCTCCGGAGCTAAGAGCCGCTCCCGGGCTTCTTTCGGCAGAAGCGGCGCTAAGAGAGCACTGTGAGCGGTACAATCGTCTTTGCGCGAAGAAGCCGCTTCTTCGGCTCCGGGAGCCGGAGAGAGTGGCAGCATCGGAAAGGTGAAGAAGGAAGCTGTACAACACTGGGATTGTGTGCGCAGCTTGCCAACTGATAGAAAACAGTACCTTACCACTTTCCTGACGTTTCCAATCACATGAATATTCGATTGGAAGCTGTTTTGGACAACTTTTCTTTCCTTCATGCCAAACACTTGGCAGACCTCCGTGCAACGTCCAGAACACGATGGGAGATGTTTTCTGTGCTCCCGCAGGTTTTCCTTGCCAGACAGAGTGGAAAAGCTTTCTGCTAGGATGTAGACCACAAAAGACGCTAAAGACGAAGGTACGATGCTCTCCGGAGCTAAGAGCCGCTCCCGGGCTTCTTTCGGCAGAAGCGGCGCTAAGAGAGCACTGTGAGCGGTACAATCGTCTTTGCGCGAAGAAGCCGCTTCTTCGGCTCCGGGAGCCGGAGAGAGCGGCAGCATCGGAAAGTTGAAGAAGGAAGCTGTACAACACTGGGATTGTGTGCGCAGCTTGCCAACTGATAGAAAACAGTACCTTACCACTTTCCTGACGTTTCCAATCACATGAATATTCGATTGGAAGCTGTTTTGGACAACTTTTCTTTCCTTCATGCCAGGAACTTGGCAGACCTCCGTGCAACGTCCAGAACACGATGGGAGATGTTTTCTGTGCTCCCGCAGGTTTTCCTTGCCAGACAGAGTGGAAAAGCTTTCTGCTAGGATGTAGACCACAAAAGATGCTAAAGACGAAGGTACGATGCTCTCCGGAGCTAAGAGCCGCTCCCGGGCTTCTTTCGGCAGAAGCGGCGCTAAGAGAGCACTGTGAGCGGTACAATCGTCTTTGCGCGAAGAAGCCGCTTCTTCGGCTCCGGGAGCCGGAGAGAGCGGCAGCATCGGAAAGGTGAAGAAGGAAGCTGTACAACACTGGGATTGTGTGCGCAGCTTGCCAACTGATAGAAAACAGTACCTTACCACTTTCCTGACGTTTCCAATCACATGAATATTCGATTGGAAGCTGTTTTGGACAACTTTTCTTTCCTTCATGCCAAGCATTTGGCAGACCTCCGTGCAACGTCCAGAACACGATGGGAGATGTTTTCTGTGCTCTCGCAGGTTTTCCTTGCCAGACAGTGTGGAAAAGCTTTCTGCTAGGATGTAAACCACAAAAGACGCTAAAGATGAAGGTACGATGCTCTCCGGAGCTAAGAGCCGCTCCCGGGCTTCTTTCGGCAGAAGCGGCGCTAAGAGAGCACTGTGAGCGGTACAATCGTCTTTGCGCGAAGAAGCCGCTTCTTCGGCTCCGGGAGCCGGAGAGAGCGGCAGCATCGGAAAGTTGAAGAAGGAAGCTGTACAACACGGGTATTGCGTGCGCAACTTGCGAACTGATAGAAAACAGTACCTTACCACTTTCCTGACGTTTCCAATCACATGAATATTCGATTGGAAGCTGTTTTGGACAACTTTTCTTTCCTTCATTCCAAGCACTTTGCAGACCTCCGTGCACCGTCCAGAAAACGATGGGAGATGTTTTCTGTGCTCCCGCAGGTTTTCCTTGCCAGACAGAGTGGAAAAGCTTTCTGCTAGGATGTAGACCACAAAAGACATTAAAGACGAAGGTACGATGCTCTCCGGAGCTAAGAGCCGCTCCCGAGCTTCTTTCGGCAGAAGCGGCGCTAAGAGAGCACTGTGAGCGGTACAATCGTCTTTGCGCAAAGAAGCCGCTTCTTCGGCTCCGGGAGCCGGAGAGAGCGGCAGCATCGGAAAGGTGAAGAAGGAAGCTGTACAACACTGGGATTGTGTGCGCAACTTGCCAACTGATAGAAAACAGTACCTTACACTTTCCTGACGTTTCCAATCACATGAATATTCGATTGGAAGCTGTTTTGGACAACTTTTCTTTCCTTCATGCCAAACACTTGGCAGACCTCCGTGCACCGTCGAGAACACGATGGGAGATGTTTTCTGTGCTCCCGCAGGTTTTCCTTGCCAGACAGAGTGGAAAAGCTTTCTGCTAGGATGTAGACCACAAAAGACGCTAAAGACGAAGGTACGATGCTCTCCGGAGCTAAGAGCCGCTCCCGGGCTTCTTTCGGCAGAAGCGGCGCTAAGAGAGCACTGTGAGCGGTACAATCGTCTTTGCGCGAAGAAGCCGCTTCTTCGGCTCCGGGAGCCGGAGAGAGCGGCAGCATCGGAAAGGTGAAGAAGGAAGCTGTACAACACTGGGATTGTGTGCGCAGCTTGCCAACTGATAGAAAACAGTACCTTACCACTTTCCTGACGTTTCCAATCACATGAATATTCGATTGGAAGCTGTTTTGGACAACTTTTCTTTCCTTCATGCCAAACACTTGGCAGACCTCCGTGCAGCGTCCAGAACACGATGGGAGATGTTTTCTGTGCTCCCGCAGGTTTTCCTTGCCAGACAGAGTGGAAAAGCTTTCTGCTAGGATGTAGACCACAAAAGATGCTAAAGACGAAGGTACGATGCTCTCCGGAGCTAAGAGCCGCTCCCGGGCTTCTTTCGGCAGAAGCGGCGCTAAGAGAGCACTGTGAGCGGTACAATCGTCTTTGCGCGAAGAAGCCGCTTCTTCGGCTCCGGGAGCCGGAGAGAGCGGCAGCATCGGAAAGGTGAAGAAGGAAGCTGTACAACACTGGGATTGCGTGCGCAACTTTCCAACTGATAGAAAACAGTACCTTACACTTTCCTGACGTTTCCAATCACATGAATATCTGATTGGAAGCTGTTTTGGACAACTTTTCTTTCCTTCATGCCAAACACTTGGCAGACCTCCGTGCAGCGTCCAGAACACGATGGGAGATGTTTTCTGTGCTCCCGCAGGTTTTCCTTGCCAGACAGAGTGGAAAAGCTTTCTGCTAGGATGTAGACCACAAAAGACGCTAAAGACGAAGGTACGATGCTCTCCGGAGCTAAGAGCCGCTCCCGGGCTTCTTTCGGCAGAAGCGGCGCTAAGAGAGCACTGTGAGCGGTACAATCGTCTTTGCGCGAAGAAGCCGCTTCTTCGGCTCCGGGAGCCGGAGAGAGCGGCAGCATCGGAAAGGTGAAGAAGGAAGCTGTACAACACTGGGATTGTGTGCGCAGCTTGCCAACTGATAGAAAACAGTACCTTACCACTTTCCTGACGTTTCCAATCACATGAATATTCGATTGGAAGCTGTTTTGGACAACTTTTCTTTCCTTCATGCCAAGCACTTGGCAGACCTCCGTGCAACGTCCAGAACACGATGGGAGATGTTTTCTGTGCTCCCGCAGGTTTTCCTTGCCAGACAGAGTGGAAAAGCTTTCTGCTAGGATGTAGACCACAAAAGACGCTAAAGACGAAGGTACGATGCTGTCCAGAGCTAAGAGCCGCTGCCGGGCTTCTTTCGGCAGAAGCGGCGCTAAGAGAGCACTGTGAGCGGTACAATCGTCTTTGCGCGAAGAAGCCGCTTCTTCGGCTCCGGGAGCCGGAGAGAGCGGCAGCATTGGAAAGGTGAAGAAGGAAGCTGTACAACACTGGGATTGTGTGCGCAGCTTGCCAACTGATAGAAAACAGTACCTTACCACTTTCCTGACGTTTCCAATCACATGAATATTCGATTGGAAGCTGTTTTGGACAACTTTTCTTTCTTTCATGCCAAGCACTTGGCAGACCTCCGTGCACCGTCCAGAACACGATGGGAGATGTTTTCTGTGCTCCCGCAGGTTTTCCTTGCCAGACAGAGTGGAAAAGCTTTCTGCTAGGATGTAGACCACAAAAGACGCTAAAGACGAAGGTACGATGCTCTCCGGAGCTAAGAGCCGCTCCCGGGCTTCTTTCGGCAGAAGCCGCGCTAAGAGAGCACTGTGAGCGGTACAATCGTCTTTGCGCGAAGAAGCCGCTTCTTCGGCTCCGGGAGCCGGAGAGAGCGGCAGCATTGGAAAGGTGAAGAAGGAAGCTGTACAACACTGGGATTGTGTGCGCAGCTTGCCAACTGATAGAAAACAGTACCTTACCACTTTCCTGACGTTTCCAATCACATGAATATTCGATTGGAAGCTGTTTTGGACAACTTTTCTTTCCTTCATGCCAAACACTTGGCAGACCTCCGTGCAACGTCCAGAACACGATGGGAGATGTTTTCTGTGCTCCCGCAGGTTTTCCTTGCCAGACAGAGTGGAAAAGCTTTCTGCTAGGATGTAGACCACAAAAGACGCTAAAGACGAAGGTACGATGCTGTCCGGAGCTAAGAGCCGCTCCCGGGCTTCTTTCGGCAGAAGCGGCGCTAAGAGAGCACTGTGAGCGGTACAATCGTCTTTGCGCGAAGAAGCCGCTTCTTCGGCTCCGGGAGCCGGAGAGAGCGGCAGCATTGGAAAGGTGAAGAAGGAAGCTGTACAACACTGGGATTGCGTGCGCAACTTTCCAACTGATAGAAAACAGTACCTTACACTTTCCTGACGTTTCCAATCACATGAATATTCGATTGGAAGCTGTTTTGGACAACTTTTCTTTCCTTCATGCCAAACACTTGGCAGACCTCCGTGCAACGTCCAGAACACGATGGGAGATGTTTTCTGTGCTCCCGCAGGTTTTCCTTGCCAGACAGAGTGGAAAAGCTTTCTTCTAGGATGTAGACCACAAAAGACGCTAAAGACGAAGGTACGATGCTCTCCGGAGCTAAGAGCCGCTCCCGGGCTTCTTTCGGCAGAAGCGGCGCTAAGAGAGCACTGTGAGCGGTACAATCGTCTTTGCGCGAAGAAGCCGCTTCTTCGGCTCCGGGAGCCGGAGAGAGCGGCAGCATCGGAAAGGTGAAGAAGGAAGTTGTACAACACTGGGATTGTGTGCGCAGCTTGCCAACTGATAGAAAACAGTACCTTACACTTTCCTGACGTTTCCAATCTCATGAATCTGCGATTGGAAGCTGTTTTGGACAACTTTTCTTTCCTTCATGCCAAACACTTGGCAGACCTCCGTGCAACGTCCAGAACACGATGGGAGATGTTTTCTGTGCTCCCGCAGGTTTTCCTTGCCAGACAGAGTGGAAAAGCTTTCTGCTAGGATGTAGACCACAAAAGACGCTAAAGACAAAGGTACGATGCTGTCCGGAGCTAAGAGCCGCTCCCGGGCTTCTTTCGGCAGAAGCGGCGCTAAGAGAGCACTGTGAGCGGTACAATCGTCTTTGCGCGAAGAAGCCGCTTCTTCGGCTCCGGGAGCCGGAGTGAGTGGCAGCATCGGAAAGGTGAAGAAGGAAGCTGTACAACACTGGGATTGTGTGCGCAGCTTGCCAACTGATAGAAAACAGTACCTTACCACTTTCCTGACGTTTCCAATCACATGAATATTCGATTGGAAGCTGTTTTGGACAACTTTTCTTTCCTTCATGCCAAACACTTGGCAGACCTCCGTGCAACGTCCAGAACACGATGGGAGATGTTTTCTGTGCTCCCGCAGGTTTTCCTTGCCAGACAGAGTGGAAAAGCTTTCTGCTAGGATGTAGACCACAAAAGACGCTAAAGACGAAGGTACGATGCTCTCCGGAGCTAAGAGCCGCTCCCGGGCTTCTTTCGGCAGAAGCGGCGCTAAGAGAGCACTGTGAGCGGTACAATCGTCTTTGCGCGAAGAAGCCGCTTCTTCGGCTCCGGGAGCCGGAGAGAGCGGCAGCATCGGAAAGTTGAAGAAGGAAGCTGTACAACACTGGGATTGTGTGCGCAGCTTGCCAACTGATAGAAAACAGTACCTTACCACTTTCCTGACGTTTCCAATCACATGAATATTCGATTGGAAGCTGTTTTGGACAACTTTTCTTTCCTTCATGCCAGGAACTTGGCAGACCTCCGTGCAACGTCCAGAACACGATGGGAGATGTTTTCTGTGCTCCCGCAGGTTTTCCTTGCCAGACAGAGTGGAAAAGCTTTCTGCTAGGATGTAGACCACAAAAGACGCTAAAGACGAAGGTACGATGCTCTCCGGAGCTAAGAGCCGCTCCCGGGCTTCTTTCGGCAGAAGCGGCGCTAAGAGAGCACTGTGAGCGGTACAATTGTCTTTGCGCGAAGAAGCCGCTTCTTCGGCTCCGGGAGCCGGAGAGAGCGGCAGCATCGGAAAGGTGAAGAAGGAAGCTGTACAACACTGGGATTGTGTGCGCAGCTTGCCAACTGATAGAAAACAGTACCTTACCACTTTCCTGACGTTTCCAATCACATGAATATTCGATTGGAAGCTGTTTTGGACAACTTTTCTTTCCTTCATGCCAAGCATTTGGCAGACCTCCGTGCAACGTCCAGAACACGATGGGAGATGTTTTCTGTGCTCTCGCAGGTTTTCCTTGCCAGACAGTGTGGAAAAGCTTTCTGCTAGGATGTAAACCACAAAAGACCCTAAAGATGAAGGTACGATGCTCTCCGGAGCTAAGAGCCGCTCCCGGGCTTCTTTCGGCAGAAGCGGCGCTAAGAGAGCACTGTGAGCGGTACAATCGTCTTTGCGCGAAGAAGCCGCTTCTTCGGCTCCGGGAGCCGGAGAGAGCGGCAGCATCGGAAAGGTGAAGAAGGAAGCTGTACAACACGGGTATTGCGTGCGCAACTTGCGAACTGATAGAAAACAGTACCTTACCACTTTCCTGACGTTTCCAATCACATGAATATTCGATTGGAAGCTGTTTTGGACAACTTTCCTTTTCTTCATGCCAAACACTTGGCAGACCTCCGTGCAACGTCCAGAACACGATGGGAGATGTTTTCTGTGCTCCCGCAGGTTTTCCTTGCCAGACAGAGTGGAAAAGCTTTCTGCTAGGATGTAGACCACAAAAGACGCTAAAGACGAAGGTACGATGCTCTCCGGAGCTAAGAGCCGCTCCCGGGCTTCTTTCGGCAGAAGCGGCGCTGAGAGAGCACTGTGAGCGGTACAATCGTCTTTGCGCGAAGAAGCCGCTTCATCGGCTCCGGGACCCGGAGAGAGTGGCAGCATCGGAAAGGTGAAGAAGGAAGCTGTACAACACTGGGATTGTGTGCGCAGCTTGCCAACTGATAGAAAACAGTACCTTACCACTTTCCTGACATTTCCAATCACATGAATATTCGATTGGAAGCTGTTTTGGACAACTTTTCTTTCCTTCATGCCAAACACTTGGCAGACCTCCGTGCAGCGTCCAGAACACGATGGGAGATGTTTTCTGTGCTCCCGCAGATTTTCCTTGCCAGACAGAGTGGAAAAGATTTCTGCTAGGGTGTAGACCACAAAAGACGCTAAAGACGAAGGTACGATGCTCTCCGGAGCTAAGAGCCGCTCCCGGGCTTCTTTCGGCAGAAGCGGCGCTAAGAGAGCACTGTGAGCGGTACAATCGTCTTTGCGCGAAGAAGCCGCTTCTTCGGCTCCGGGAGCCGGAGAGAGCGGCAGCATCGGAAAGGTGAAGAAGGAAGCTGTACAACACTGGGATTGTGTGCGCAGCTTGCCAACTGATAGAAAACAGTACCTTACCACTTTCCTGACGTTTCCAATCACATGAATATTCGATTGGAAGCTGTTTTGGACAACTTTTCTTTCCTTCATGCCAAACACTTGGCAGACCTCCGTGCAACGTCCAGAACACGATGGGAGATGTTTTCTGTGCTCCCGCAGGTTTTCCTTGCCAGACAGAGTGGAAAAGCTTTCTGCTAGGATGTAGACCACAAAAGACGCTAAAGACGAAGGTACGATGCTCTCCGGAGCTAAGAGCCGCTCCCGGGCTTCTTTCGGCAGAAGCGGCGCTAAGAGAGCACTGTGAGCGGTACAATGGTCTTTGCGCGAAGAAGCCGCTTCTTCGGCTCCGGGAGCCGGAGAGAGCGGCAGCATCGGAAAGGTGAAGAAGGAAGCTGTACAACACTGGGATTGTGTGCGCAGCTTGCCAACTGATAGAAAACAGTACCTTACCACTTTCCTGACGTTTCCAATCACATGAATATTCGATTGGAAGCTGTTTTGGACAACTTTTCTTTCCTTCATGCCAAACACTTGGCAGACCTCCGTGCAACGTCCAGAACACGATGGGAGATGTTTTCTGTGCTCCCGCAGGTTTTCCTTGCCAGACAGAGTGGAAAAGCTTTCTGCTAGGATGTAGACCACAAAAGACGCTAAAGACGAAGGTACGATGCTCTCCGGAGCTAAGAGCCGCTCCCGGGCTTCTTTCGGCAGAAGCGGCGCTAAGAGAGCACTGTGAGCGGTACAATCGTCTTTGCGCGAAGAAGCCGCTTCTTCGGCTCTGGGAGCCGGAGAGAGCGGCAGCATCGGAAAGGTGAAGAAGGAAGCTGTACAACACTGGGATTGTGTGCGCAGCTTGCCAACTGATAGAAAACAGTACCTTACCACTTTCCTGACGTTTCCAATCACATGAATATTCGATTGGAAGCTGTTTTGGACAACTTTTCTTTCCTTCATGCCAAACACTTGGCAGACCTCCGTGCAGCGTCCAGAACACGATGGGAGATGTTTTCTGTGCTCCCGCAGGTTTTCCTTGCCAGACAGAGTGGAAAAGCTCTCTGCTAGGATGTAGACCACAAAAGATGCTAAAGACGAAGGTACGATGCTCTCCGGAGCTAAGAGCCGCTCCCGGGCTTCTTTCGGCAGAAGCGGCGCTAAGAGAGCACTGTGAGCGGTACAATCGTCTTTGCGCGAAGAAGCCGCTTCTTCGGCTCCGGGAGCCGGAGAGAGCGGCAGCATCGGAAAGGTGAAGAAGGAAGCTGTACAACACGGGTATTGCGTGCGCAACTTGCGAACTGATAGAAAACAGTACCTTACACTTTCCTGACGTTTCCAATCACATGAATATTCCATAAGAATCTGTTTTGGACAACTTTTCTTTCCTTCATGCCAAACACTTGGCAGACCTCCGTGCACCGTCCAGAACACGATGGGAGATGTTTTCTGTGCTCCCGCAGGTTTTCCTTGCCAGACAGAGTGGAAAAGCTTTCTGCTAGGATGTAGACCACAAAAGACGCTAAAGACGAAGGTACGATGCTCTCCGGAGCTAAGAGCCGCTCCCGGGCTTCTTTCGGCAGAAGCGGCGCTGAGAGAGCACTGTGAGCGGTACAATCGTCTTTGCGCGAAGAAGCCGCTTCATCGGCTCCGGGACCCGGAGAGAGTGGCAGCATCGGAAAGGTGAAGAAGGAAGCTGTACAACACTGGGATTGTGTGCGCAGCTTGCCAACTGATAGAAAACAGTACCTTACCACTTTCCTGACATTTCCAATCACATGAATATTCGATTGGAAGCTGTTTTGGACAACTTTTCTTTCCTTCATGCCAAACACTTGGCAGACCTCCGTGCAGCGTCCAGAACACGATGGGAGATGTTTTCTGTGCTCCCGCAGATTTTCCTTGCCAGACAGAGTGGAAAAGATTTCTGCTAGGGTGTAGACCACAAAAGACGCTAAAGACGAAGGTACGATGCTCTCCGGAGCTAAGAGCCGCTCCCGGGCTTCTTTCGGCAGAAGCGGCGCTAAGAGAGCACTGTGAGCGGTACAATCGTCTTTGCGCGAAGAAGCCGCTTCTTCGGCTCCGGGAGCCGGAGAGAGCGGCAGCATCGGAAAGGTGAAGAAGGAAGCTGTACAACACTGGGATTGTGTGCGCAGCTTGCCAACTGATAGAAAACAGTACCTTACCACTTTCCTGACGTTTCCAATCACATGAATATTCGATTGGAAGCTGTTTTGGACAACTTTTCTTTCCTTCATGCCAAACACTTGGCAGACCTCCGTGCAACGTCCAGAACACGATGGGAGATGTTTTCTGTGCTCCCGCAGGTTTTCCTTGCCAGACAGAGTGGAAAAGCTTTCTGCTAGGATGTAGACCACAAAAGACGCTAAAGACGAAGGTACGATGCTCTCCGGAGCTAAGAGCCGCTCCCGGGCTTCTTTCGGCAGAAGCGGCGCTAAGAGAGCACTGTGAGCGGTACAATGGTCTTTGCGCGAAGAAGCCGCTTCTTCGGCTCCGGGAGCCGGAGAGAGCGGCAGCATCGGAAAGGTGAAGAAGGAAGCTGTACAACACTGGGATTGTGTGCGCAGCTTGCCAACTGATAGAAAACAGTACCTTACCACTTTCCTGACGTTTCCAATCACATGAATATTCGATTGGAAGCTGTTTTGGACAACTTTTCTTTCCTTCATGCCAAACACTTGGCAGACCTCCGTGCAACGTCCAGAACACGATGGGAGATGTTTTCTGTGCTCCCGCAGGTTTTCCTTGCCAGACAGAGTGGAAAAGCTTTCTGCTAGGATGCAGACCACAAAAGACGCTAAAGACGAAGGTACGATGCTCTCCGGAGCTAAGAGCCGCTCCCGGGCTTCTTTCGGCAGAAGCGGCGCTAAGAGAGCACTGTGAGCGGTACAATCGTCTTTGCGCGAAGAAGCCGCTTCTTCGGCTCCGGGAGCCGGAGAGAGCGGCAGCATCGGAAAGGTGAAGAAGGAAGCTGTACAACACTGGGATTGTGTGCGCAGCTTGCCAACTGATAGAAAACAGTACCTTACCACTTTCCTGACGTTTCCAATCACATGAATATTCGATTGGAAGCTGTTTTGGACAACTTTTCTTTCCTTCATGCCAAGCATTTGGCAGACCTCCGTGCAACGTCCAGAACACGATGGGAGATGTTTTCTGTGCTCTCGCAGGTTTTCCTTGCCAGACAGAGTGGAAAAGCTTTCTGCTAGGATGTAGACCACAAAAGACGCTAAAGATGAAGGTACGATGCTCTCCGGAGCTAAGAGCCGCTCCCGGGCTTCTTTCGGCAGAAGCGGCGCTAAGAGAGCACTGTGAGCGGTACAATCGTCTTTGCGCGAAGAAGCCGCTTCTTCGGCTCCGGGAGCCGGAGAGAGCGGCAGCATCGGAAAGGTGAAGAAGGAAGCTGTACAACACGGGTATTGCGTGCGCAACTTGCGAACTGATAGAAAACAGTACCTTACACTTTCCTGACGTTTCCAATCACATGAATATTCCATAAGAATCTGTTTTGGACAACTTTTCTTTCCTTCATGCCAAACACTTGGCAGACCTCCGTGCACCGTCCAGAACACGATGGGAGATGTTTTCTGTGCTCCCGCAGGTTTTCCTTGCCAGACAGAGTGGAAAAGCTTTCTGCTAGGATGTAGACCACAAAAGACGCTAAAGACGAAGGTACGATGCTCTCCGGAGCTAAGAGCCGCTCCCGGGCTTCTTTCGGCAGAAGCGGCGCTAAGAGAGCACTGTGAGCGGTACAATCGTCTTTGCGCGAAGAAGCCGCTTCTTCGGCTCTGGGAGCCGGAGAGAGCGGCAGCATCGGAAAGGTGAAGAAGGAAGCTGTACAACACTGGGATTGTGTGCGCAGCTTGCCAACTGATAGAAAACAGTACCTTACCACTTTCCTGACGTTTCCAATCACATGAATATTCGATTGGAAGCTGTTTTGGACAACTTTTCTTTCCTTCATGCCAAACACTTGGCAGACCTCCGTGCAGCGTCCAGAACACGATGGGAGATGTTTTCTGTGCTCCCGCAGGTTTTCCTTGCCAGACAGAGTGGAAAAGCTCTCTGCTAGGATGTAGACCACAAAAGATGCTAAAGACGAAGGTACGATGCTCTCCGGAGCTAAGAGCCGCTCCCGGGCTTCTTTCGGCAGAAGCGGCGCTAAGAGAGCACTGTGAGCGGTACAATCGTCTTTGCGCGAAGAAGCCGCTTCTTCGGCTCCGGGAGCCGGAGAGAGCGGCAGCATCGGAAAGGTGAAGAAGGAAGCTGTACAACACGGGTATTGCGTGCGCAACTTGCGAACTGATAGAAAACAGTACCTTACACTTTCCTGACGTTTCCAATCACATGAATATTCCATAAGAATCTGTTTTGGACAACTTTTCTTTCCTTCATGCCAAACACTTGGCAGACCTCCGTGCACCGTCCAGAACACGATGGGAGATGTTTTCTGTGCTCCCGCAGGTTTTCCTTGCCAGACAGAGTGGAAAAGCTTTCTGCTAGGATGTAGACCACAAAAGACGCTAAAGACGAAGGTACGATGCTCTCCGGAGCTAAGAGCCGCTCCCGGGCTTCTTTCGGCAGAAGCGGCGCTAAGAGAGCACTGTGAGCGGTACAATCGTCTTTGCGCGAAGAAGCCGCTTCTTCGGCTCTGGGAGCCGGAGAGAGCGGCAGCATCGGAAAGTTGAAGAAGGAAGCTGTACAACACTGGGATTGTGTGCGCAGCTTGCCAACTGATAGAAAACAGTACCTTACCACTTTCCTGACGTTTCCAATCACATGAATATTCGATTGGAAGCTGTTTTGGACAACTTTTCTTTCCTTCATGCCAAACACTTGGCAGACCTCCGTGCAGCGTCCAGAACACGATGGGAGATGTTTTCTGTGCTCCCGCAGGTTTTCCTTGCCAGACAGAGTGGAAAAGCTTTCTGCTAGGATGTAGACCACAAAAGATGCTAAAGACGAAGGTACGATGCTCTCCGGAGCTAAGAGCCGCTCCCGGGCTTCTTTCGGCAGAAGCGGCGCTGAGAGAGCACTGTGAGCGGTACAATCGTCTTTGCGCGAAGAAGCCGCTTCATCGGCTCCGGGACCCGGAGAGAGTGGCAGCATCGGAAAGGTGAAGAAGGAAGCTGTACAACACTGGGATTGTGTGCGCAGCTTGCCAACTGATAGAAAACAGTACCTTACCACTTTCCTGACATTTCCAATCACATGAATATTCGATTGGAAGCTGTTTTGGACAACTTTTCTTTCCTTCATGCCAAACACTTGGCAGACCTCCGTGCAGCGTCCAGAACACGATGGGAGATGTTTTCTGTGCTCCCGCAGATTTTCCTTGCCAGACAGAGTGGAAAAGATTTCTGCTAGGGTGTAGACCACAAAAGACGCTAAAGACGAAGGTACGATGCTCTCCGGAGCTAAGAGCCGCTCCCGGGCTTCTTTCGGCAGAAGCGGCGCTAAGAGAGCACTGTGAGCGGTACAATCGTCTTTGCGCGAAGAAGCCGCTTCTTCGGCTCCGGGAGCCGGAGAGAGCGGCAGCATCGGAAAGGTGAAGAAGGAAGCTGTACAACACTGGGATTGTGTGCGCAGCTTGCCAACTGATAGAAAACAGTACCTTACCACTTTCCTGACGTTTCCAATCACATGAATATTCGATTGGAAGCTGTTTTGGACAACTTTTCTTTCCTTCATGCCAAACACTTGGCAGACCTCCGTGCAACGTCCAGAACACGATGGGAGATGTTTTCTGTGCTCCCGCAGGTTTTCCTTGCCAGACAGAGTGGAAAAGCTTTCTGCTAGGATGTAGACCACAAAAGACGCTAAAGACGAAGGTACGATGCTCTCCGGAGCTAAGAGCCGCTCCCGGGCTTCTTTCGGCAGAAGCGGCGCTAAGAGAGCACTGTGAGCGGTACAATGGTCTTTGCGCGAAGAAGCCGCTTCTTCGGCTCCGGGAGCCGGAGAGAGCGGCAGCATCGGAAAGGTGAAGAAGGAAGCTGTACAACACTGGGATTGTGTGCGCAGCTTGCCAACTGATAGAAAACAGTACCTTACCACTTTCCTGACGTTTCCAATCACATGAATATTCGATTGGAAGCTGTTTTGGACAACTTTTCTTTCCTTCATGCCAAACACTTGGCAGACCTCCGTGCAACGTCCAGAACACGATGGGAGATGTTTTCTGTGCTCCCGCAGGTTTTCCTTGCCAGACAGAGTGGAAAAGCTTTCTGCTAGGATGCAGACCACAAAAGACGCTAAAGACGAAGGTACGATGCTCTCCGGAGCTAAGAGCCGCTCCCGGGCTTCTTTCGGCAGAAGCGGCGCTAAGAGAGCACTGTGAGCGGTACAATCGTCTTTGCGCGAAGAAGCCGCTTCTTCGGCTCCGGGAGCCGGAGAGAGCGGCAGCATCGGAAAGGTGAAGAAGGAAGCTGTACAACACTGGGATTGTGTGCGCAGCTTGCCAACTGATAGAAAACAGTACCTTACCACTTTCCTGACGTTTCCAATCACATGAATATTCGATTGGAAGCTGTTTTGGACAACTTTTCTTTCCTTCATGCCAAGCATTTGGCAGACCTCCGTGCAACGTCCAGAACACGATGGGAGATGTTTTCTGTGCTCTCGCAGGTTTTCCTTGCCAGACAGTGTGGAAAAGCTTTCTGCTAGGATGTAGACCACAAAAGACGCTAAAGATGAAGGTACGATGCTCTCCGGAGCTAAGAGCCGCTCCCGGGCTTCTTTCGGCAGAAGCGGCGCTAAGAGAGCACTGTGAGCGGTACAATCGTCTTTGCGCGAAGAAGCCGCTTCTTCGGCTCCGGGAGCCGGAGAGAGCGGCAGCATCGGAAAGGTGAAGAAGGAAGCTGTACAACACGGGTATTGCGTGCGCAACTTGCGAACTGATAGAAAACAGTACCTTACACTTTCCTGACGTTTCCAATCACATGAATATTCCATAAGAATCTGTTTTGGACAACTTTTCTTTCCTTCATGCCAAACACTTGGCAGACCTCCGTGCACCGTCCAGAACACGATGGGAGATGTTTTCTGTGCTCCCGCAGGTTTTCCTTGCCAGACAGAGTGGAAAAGCTTTCTGCTAGGATGTAGACCACAAAAGACGCTAAAGACGAAGGTACGATGCTCTCCGGAGCTAAGAGCCGCTCCCGGGCTTCTTTCGGCAGAAGCGGCGCTAAGAGAGCACTGTGAGCGGTACAATCGTCTTTGCGCGAAGAAGCCGCTTCTTCGGCTCTGGGAGCCGGAGAGAGCGGCAGCATCGGAAAGGTGAAGAAGGAAGCTGTACAACACTGGGATTGTGTGCGCAGCTTGCCAACTGATAGAAAACAGTACCTTACCACTTTCCTGACGTTTCCAATCACATGAATATTCGATTGGAAGCTGTTTTGGACAACTTTTCTTTCCTTCATGCCAAACACTTGGCAGACCTCCGTGCAGCGTCCAGAACACGATGGGAGATGTTTTCTGTGCTCCCGCAGGTTTTCCTTGCCAGACAGAGTGGAAAAGCTCTCTGCTAGGATGTAGACCACAAAAGATGCTAAAGACGAAGGTACGATGCTCTCCGGAGCTAAGAGCCGCTCCCGGGCTTCTTTCGGCAGAAGCGGCGCTAAGAGAGCACTGTGAGCGGTACAATCGTCTTTGCGCGAAGAAGCCGCTTCTTCGGCTCCGGGAGCCGGAGAGAGCGGCAGCATCGGAAAGGTGAAGAAGGAAGCTGTACAACACGGGTATTGCGTGCGCAACTTGCGAACTGATAGAAAACAGTACCTTACACTTTCCTGACGTTTCCAATCACATGAATATTCCATAAGAATCTGTTTTGGACAACTTTTCTTTCCTTCATGCCAAACACTTGGCAGACCTCCGTGCACCGTCCAGAACACGATGGGAGATGTTTTCTGTGCTCCCGCAGGTTTTCCTTGCCAGACAGAGTGGAAAAGCTTTCTGCTAGGATGTAGACCACAAAAGACGCTAAAGACGAAGGTACGATGCTCTCCGGAGCTAAGAGCCGCTCCCGGGCTTCTTTCGGCAGAAGCGGCGCTAAGAGAGCACTGTGAGCGGTACAATCGTCTTTGCGCGAAGAAGCCGCTTCTTCGGCTCTGGGAGCCGGAGAGAGCGGCAGCATCGGAAAGTTGAAGAAGGAAGCTGTACAACACTGGGATTGTGTGCGCAGCTTGCCAACTGATAGAAAACAGTACCTTACCACTTTCCTGACGTTTCCAATCACATGAATATTCGATTGGAAGCTGTTTTGGACAACTTTTCTTTCCTTCATGCCAAACACTTGGCAGACCTCCGTGCAGCGTCCAGAACACGATGGGAGATGTTTTCTGTGCTCCCGCAGGTTTTCCTTGCCAGACAGAGTGGAAAAGCTTTCTGCTAGGATGTAGACCACAAAAGATGCTAAAGACGAAGGTACGATGCTCTCCGGAGCTAAGAGCCGCTCCCGGGCTTCTTTCGGCAGAAGCGGCGCTAAGAGAGCACTGTGAGCGGTACAATCGTCTTTGCGCGAAGAAGCCGCTTCTTCGGCTCCGGGAGCCGGAGAGAGCTGCAGCATCGGAAAGGTGAAGAAGGAAGCTGTACAACACTGGGATTGTGTGCGCAGCTTGCCAACTGATAGAAAACAGTACCTTACCACTTTCCTGACGTTTCCAATCACATGAATATTCGATTGGAAGCTGTTTTGGACAACTTTTCTTTCCTTCATGCCAAACACTTGGCAGACCTCCGTGCAACGTCCAGAACACGATGGGAGATGTTTTCTGTGCTCCCGCAGGTTTTCCTTGCCAGACAGAGTGGAAAAGCTTTCTGCTAGGATGTAGACCACAAAAGACGCTAAAGACGAAGGTACGATGCTCTCCGGAGCTAAGAGCCGCTCCCGGGCTTCTTTCGGCAGAAGCGGCGCTAAGAGAGCACTGTGAGCGGTACAATCGTCTTTGCGCGAAGAAGCCGCTTCTTCGGCTCCGGGAGCCGGAGAGAGCGGCAGCATCGGAAAGGTGAAGAAGGAAGCTGTACAACACTGGGATTGTGTGCGCAGCTTGCCAACTGATAGAAAACAGTACCTTACACTTTCCTGACGTTTCCAATCACATGAATATTCGATTGGAAGCTGTTTTGGACAACTCTTCTTTCCTTCATGCCAAGCACTTGGCAGACGTCCGTGCAACGTCCAGAACACGATGGGAGATGTTTTCTGTGCTCCCGCAGGTTTTCCTTGCCAGACAGAGTGGTATAGCTTTCTGCTAGGATGTAGACCACAAAAGACGCTAAAGACGAAGGTACGATGCTCTCCAGAGCTAAGAGCCGCTCCCGGGCTTCTTTCGGCAGAAGCGGCGCTAAGAGAGCACTGTGAGCGGTACAATCGTCTTTGCGCGAAGAAGCCGCTTCTTCGGCTCCGGGAGCCGGAGAGAGCGGCAGCATCGGAAAGGTGAAGAAGGAAGCTGTACAACACGGGTATTGCGTGCGCAACTTGCGAACTGATAGAAAACAGTACCTTACACTTTCCTGACGTTTCCAATCACATGAATATTCGATTGGAAGCTGTTTTGGACAACTTTCCTTTTCTTCATGCCAAACACTTGGCAGACCTCCGTGCAACGTCCAGAACACGATGGGAGATGTTTTCTGTGCTCCCGCAGGTTTTCCTTGCCAGACAGAGTGGAAAAGCTTTCTGCTAGGATGTAGACCACAAAAGACGCTAAAGACGAAGGTACGATGCTCTCCGGAGCTAAGAGCCGCTCCCGGGCTTCTTTCGGCAGAAGCGGCGCTAAGAGAGCACTGTGAGCGGTACAATCGTCTTTGCGCGAAGAAGCCGCTTCTTCGGCTCCGGGAGCCGGAGAGAGCGGCAGCATCGGAAAGGTGAAGCAGGAAGCTGTACAACACTGGGATTGTGTGCGCAGCTTGCCAACTGATAGAAAACAGTACCTTACCACTTTCCTGACGTTTCCAATCACATGAATATTCGATTGGAAGCTGTTTTGGACAACTTTTCTTTCCTTCATGCCAAACACTTGGCAGACCTCCGTGCAACGTCCAGAACACGATGGGAGATGTTTTCTGTGCTCCCGCAGGTTTTCCTTGCCAGACAGAGTGGAAAAGCTTTCTGCTAGGATGCAGACCACAAAAGACGCTAAAGACGAAGGTACGATGCTCTCCGGAGCTAAGAGCCGCTCCCGGGCTTCTTTCGGCAGAAGCGGCGCTAAGAGAGCACTGTGAGCGGTACAATCGTCTTTGCGCGAAGAAGCCGCTTCTTCGGCTCCGGGAGCCGGAGAGAGCGGCAGCATCGGAAAGGTGAAGAAGGAAGCTGTACAACACTGGGATTGTGTGCGCAGCTTGCCAACTGATAGAAAACAGTACCTTACCACTTTCCTGACGTTTCCAATCACATGAATATTCGATTGGAAGCTGTTTTGGACAACTTTTCTTTCCTTCATGCCAAGCATTTGGCAGACCTCCGTGCAACGTCCAGAACACGATGGGAGATGTTTTCTGTGCTCCCGCAGGTTTTCCTTGCCAGACAGGGTGGAAAAGCTTTCTGCTAGGATGTAGACCACAAAAGACGCTAAAGACGAAGGTACGATGCTCTCCGGAGCTAAGAGCCGCTCCCGGGCTTCTTTCGGCAGAAGCGGCGCTAAGAGAGCACTGTGAGCGGTACAATCGTCTTTGCGCGAAGAAGCCGCTTCTTCGGCTCCGGGAGCCGGAGAGAGCGGCAGCATCGGAAAGGTGAAGAAGGAAGCTGTACAACACTGGGATTGTGTGCGCAGCTTGCCAACTGATAGAAAACAGTACCTTACCACTTTCCTGACGTTTCCAATCACATGAATATTCGATTGGAAGCTGTTTTGGACAACTTTTCTTTCCTTCATGCCAAACACTTGGCAGACCTCCGTGCAACGTCCAGAACACGATGGGAGATGTTTTCTGTGCTCCCGCAGGTTTTCCTTGCCAGACAGAGTGGAAAAGCTTTCTGCTAGGATGTAGACCACAAAAGACGCTAAAGACGAATTACGATGCTGTCCGGAGCTAAGAGCCGCTCCCGGGCTTCTTTCGGCAGAAGCGGCGCTAAGAGAGCACTGTGAGCGGTACAATCGTCTTTGCGCGAAGAAGCCGCTTCTTCGGCTCCGGGAGCCGGAGAGAGCGGCAGCATTGGAAAGGTGAAGAAGGAAGCTGTACAACACTGGGATTGCGTGCGCAACTTGCCAACTGATAGAAAACAGTACCTTACACTTTCCTGACGTTTCCAATCACATGAATATTCGATTGGAAGCTGTTTTGGACAACTTTTCTTTCCTTCATGCCAAACACTTGGCAGACCTCCGTGCAACGTCCAGAACACGATGGGAGATGTTTTCTGTGCTCCCGCAGGTTTTCCTTGCCAGACAGAGTGGAAAAGCTTTCTGCTAGGATGTAGACCACAAAAGACGCTAAAGACAAAGGTACGATGCTGTCCGGAGCTAAGAGCCGCTCCCGGGCTTCTTTCGGCAGAAGCGGCGCTAAGAGAGCACTGTGAGCGGTACAATCGTCTTTGCGCGAAGAAGCCGCTTCTTCGGCTCCGGGAGCCGGAGAGAGTGGCAGCATCGGAAAGGTGAAGAAGGAAGCTGTACAACACTGGGATTGTGTGCGCAGCTTGCCAACTGATAGAAAACAGTACCTTACCACTTTCCTGACGTTTCCAATCACATGAATATTCGATTGGAAGCTGTTTTGGACAACTTTTCTTTCCTTCATGCCAAACACTTGGCAGACCTCCGTGCAACGTCCAGAACACGATGGGAGATGTTTTCTGTGCTCCCGCAGGTTTTCCTTGCCAGACAGAGTGGAAAAGCTTTCTGCTAGGATGTAGACCACAAAAGACGCTAAAGACGAAGGTACGATGCTCTCCGGAGCTAAGAGCCGCTCCCGGGCTTCTTTCGGCAGAAGCGGCGCTAAGAGAGCACTGTGAGCGGTACAATCGTCTTTGCGCGAAGAAGCCGCTTCTTCGGCTCCGGGAGCCGGAGAGAGCGGCAGCATCGGAAAGTTGAAGAAGGAAGCTGTACAACACTGGGATTGTGTGCGCAGCTTGCCAACTGATAGAAAACAGTACCTTACCACTTTCCTGACGTTTCCAATCACATGAATATTCGATTGGAAGCTGTTTTGGACAACTTTTCTTTCCTTCATGCCAGGAACTTGGCAGACCTCCGTGCAACGTCCAGAACACGATGGGAGATGTTTTCTGTGCTCCCGCAGGTTTTCCTTGCCAGACAGAGTGGAAAAGCTTTCTGCTAGGATGTAGACCACAAAAGACGCTAAAGATGAAGGTACGATGCTCTCCGGAGCTAAGAGCCGCTCCCGGGCTTCTTTCGGCAGAAGCGGCGCTAAGAGAGCACTGTGAGCGGTACAATTGTCTTTGCGCGAAGAAGCCGCTTCTTCGGCTCCGGGAGCCGGAGAGAGCGGCAGCATCGGAAAGGTGAAGAAGGAAGCTGTACAACACTGGGATTGTGTGCGCAGCTTGCCAACTGATAGAAAACAGTACCTTACCACTTTCCTGACGTTTCCAATCACATGAATATTCGATTGGAAGCTGTTTTGGACAACTTTTCTTTCCTTCATGCCAAGCATTTGGCAGACCTCCGTGCAACGTCCAGAACACGATGGGAGATGTTTTCTGTGCTCTCGCAGGTTTTCCTTGCCAGACAGTGTGGAAAAGCTTTCTGCTAGGATGTAAACCACAAAAGACGCTAAAGATGAAGGTACGATGCTCTCCGGAGCTAAGAGCCGCTCCCGGGCTTCTTTCGGCAGAAGCGGCGCTAAGAGAGCACTGTGAGCGGTACAATCGTCTTTGCGCGAAGAAGCCGCTTCTTCGGCTCCGGGAGCCGGAGAGAGCGGCAGCATCGGAAAGGTGAAGAAGGAAGCTGTACAACACGGGTATTGCGTGCGCAACTTGCGAACTGATAGAAAACAGTACCTTACCACTTTCCTGACGTTTCCAATCACATGAATATTCGATTGGAAGCTGTTTTGGACAACTTTCCTTTTCTTCATGCCAAACACTTGGCAGACCTCCGTGCAACGTCCAGAACACGATGGGAGATGTTTTCTGTGCTCCCGCAGGTTTTCCTTGCCAGACAGAGTGGAAAAGCTTTCTGCTAGGATGTAGACCACAAAAGACGCTAAAGACGAAGGTACGATGCTCTCCGGAGCTAAGAGCCGCTCCCGGGCTTCTTTCGGCAGAAGCGGCGCTGAGAGAGCACTGTGAGCGGTACAATCGTCTTTGCGCGAAGAAGCCGCTTCATCGGCTCCGGGAGCCGGAGAGAGTGGCAGCATCGGAAAGGTGAAGAAGGAAGCTGTACAACACTGGGATTGTGTGCGCAGCTTGCCAACTGATAGAAAACAGTACCTTACCACTTTCCTGACGTTTCCAATCACATGAATATTCGATTGGAAGCTGTTTTGGACAACTTTTCTTTCCTTCATGCCAAACACTTGGCAGACCTCCGTGCAGCGTCCAGAACACGATGGGAGATGTTTTCTGTGCTCCCGCAGATTTTCCTTGCCAGACAGAGTGGAAAAGATTTCTGCTAGGGTGTAGACCACAAAAGACGCTGAAGACGAAGGTACGATGCTCTCCGGAGCTAAGAGCCGCTCCCGGGCTTCTTTCGGCAGAAGCGGCGCTAAGAGAGCACTGTGAGCGGTACAATCGTCTTTGCGCGAAGAAGCCGCTTCTTCGGCTCCGGGAGCCGGAGAGAGCGGCAGCATCGGAAAGGTGAAGAAGGAAGCTGTACAACACTGGGATTGTGTGCGCAGCTTGCCAACTGATAGAAAACAGTACCTTACCACTTTCCTGACGTTTCCAATCACATGAATATTCGATTGGAAGCTGTTTTGGACAACTTTTCTTTCCTTCATGCCAAACACTTGGCAGACCTCCGTGCAACGTCCAGAACACGATGGGAGATGTTTTCTGTGCTCCCGCAGGTTTTCCTTGCCAGACAGAGTGGAAAAGCTTTCTGCTAGGATGTAGACCACAAAAGACGCTAAAGACGAAGGTACGATGCTCTCCGGAGCTAAGAGCCGCTCCCGGGCTTCTTTCGGCAGAAGCGGCGCTAAGAGAGCACTGTGAGCGGTACAATGGTCTTTGCGCGAAGAAGCCGCTTCTTCGGCTCCGGGAGCCGGAGAGAGCGGCAGCATCGGAAAGGTGAAGAAGGAAGCTGTACAACACTGGGATTGTGTGCGCAGCTTGCCAACTGATAGAAAACAGTACCTTACCACTTTCCTGACGTTTCCAATCACATGAATATTCGATTGGAAGCTGTTTTGGACAACTTTTCTTTCCTTCATGCCAAACACTTGGCAGACCTCCGTGCAACGTCCAGAACACGATGGGAGATGTTTTCTGTGCTCCCGCAGGTTTTCCTTGCCAGACAGAGTGGAAAAGCTTTCTTCTAGGATGTAGACCACAAAAGACGCTAAAGACGAAGGTACGATGCTCTCCGGAGCTAAGAGCCGCTCCCGGGCTTCTTTCGGCAGAAGCGGCGCTAAGAGAGCACTGTGAGCGGTACAATCGTCTTTGCGCGAAGAAGCCGCTTCTTCGGCTCCGGGAGCCGGAGAGAGCGGCAGCATCGGAAAGGTGAAGAAGGAAGCTGTACAACACTGGGATTGTGTGCGCAGCTTGCCAACTGATAGAAAACAGTACCTTACCACTTTCCTGACGTTTCCAATCACATGAATATTCGATTGGAAGCTGTTTTGGACAACTTTTCTTTCCTTCATGCCAAGCATTTGGCAGACCTCCGTGCAACGTCCAGAACACGATGGGAGATGTTTTCTATGCTCTCGCAGGTTTTCCTTGCCAGACAGTGTGGAAAAGCTTTCTGCTAGGATGCAGACCACAAAAGACGCTAAAGATGAAGGTACGATGCTCTCCGGAGCTAAGAGCCGCTCCCGGGCTTCTTTCGGCAGAAGCGGCGCTAAGAGAGCACTGTGAGCGGTACAATCGTCTTTGCGCGAAGAAGCCGCTTCTTCGGCTCCGGGAGCCGGAGAGAGCGGCAGCATCGGAAAGGTGAAGAAGGAAGCTGTACAACACGGGTATTGCGTGCGCAACTTGCGAACTGATAGAAAACAGTACCTTACACTTTCCTGACGTTTCCAATCACATGAATATTCCATAAGAATCTGTTTTGGACAACTTTTCTTTCCTTCATGCCAAACACTTGGCAGACCTCCGTGCACCGTCCAGAACACGATGGGAGATGTTTTCTGTGCTCCCGCAGGTTTTCCTTGCCAGACAGAGTGGAAAAGCTTTCTGCTAGGATGTAGACCACAAAAGACGCTAAAGACGAAGGTACGATGCTCTCCGGAGCTAAGAGCCGCTCCCGGGCTTCTTTCGGCAGAAGCAGCGCTAAGAGAGCACTGTGAGCGGTACAATCGTCTTTGCGCGAAGAAGCCGCTTCTTCGGCTCTGGGAGCCGGAGAGAGCGGCAGCATCGGAAAGGTGAAGAAGGAAGCTGTACAACACTGGGATTGTGTGCGCAGCTTGCCAACTGATAGAAAACAGTACCTTACCACTTTCCTGACGTTTCCAATCACATGAATATTCGATTGGAAGCTGTTTTGGACAACTTTTCTTTCCTTCATGCCAAACACTTGGCAGACCTCCGTGCAGCGTCCAGAACACGATGGGAGATGTTTTCTGTGCTCCCGCAGGTTTTCCTTGCCAGACAGAGTGGAAAAGCTTTCTGCTAGGATGTAGACCACAAAAGATGCTAAAGACGAAGGTACGATGCTCTCCGGAGCTAAGAGCCGCTCCCGGGCTTCTTTCGGCAGAAGCGGCGCTAAGAGAGCACTGTGAGCGGTACAATCGTCTTTGCGCGAAGAAGCCGCTTCTTCGGCTCCGGGAGCCGGAGAGAGCTGCAGCATCGGAAAGGTGAAGAAGGAACCTGTACAACACTGGGATTGTGTGCGCAGCTTGCCAACTGATAGAAAACAGTACCTTACCACTTTCCTGACGTTTCCAATCACATGAATATTCGATTGGAAGCTGTTTTGGACAACTTTTCTTTCCTTCATGCCAAACACTTGGCAGACCTCCGTGCAACGTCCAGAACACGATGGGAGATGTTTTCTGTGCTCCCGCAGGTTTTCCTTGCCAGACAGAGTGGAAAAGCTTTCTGCTAGGATGTAGACCACAAAAGACGCTAAAGACGAAGGTACGATGCTCTCCGGAGCTAAGAGCCGCTCCCGGGCTTCTTTCGGCAGAAGCGGCGCTAAGAGAGCACTGTGAGCGGTACAATCGTCTTTGCGCGAAGAAGCCGCTTCTTCGGCTCCGGGAGCCGGAGAGAGCGGCAGCATCGGAAAGGTGAAGAAGGAAGCTGTACAACACTGGGATTGTGTGCGCAGCTTGCCAACTGATAGAAAACAGTACCTTACACTTTCCTGACGTTTCCAATCACATGAATATTCGATTGGAAGCTGTTTTGGACAACTCTTCTTTCCTTCATGCCAAGCACTTGGCAGACGTCCGTGCAACGTCCAGAACACGATGGGAGATGTTTTCTGTGCTCCCGCAGGTTTTCCTTGCCAGACAGAGTGGTATAGCTTTCTGCTAGGATGTAGACCACAAAAGACGCTAAAGACGAAGGTACGATGCTCTCCAGAGCTAAGAGCCGCTCCCGGGCTTCTTTCGGCAGAAGCGGCGCTAAGAGAGCACTGTGAGCGGTACAATCGTCTTTGCGCGAAGAAGCCGCTTCTTCGGCTCCGGGAGCCGGAGAGAGCGGCAGCATCGGAAAGGTGAAGAAGGAAGCTGTACAACACGGGTATTGCGTGCGCAACTTGCGAACTGATAGAAAACAGTACCTTACACTTTCCTGACGTTTCCAATCACATGAATATTCGATTGGAAGCTGTTTTGGACAACTTTTCTTTCCTTCATGCCAAACACTTGGCAGACCTCCGTGCAACGTCCAGAACACGATGGGAGATGTTTTCTGTGCTCCCGCAGGTTTTCCTTGCCAGACAGAGTGGAAAAGCTTTCTGCTAGGATGCAGACCACAAAAGACGCTAAAGACGAAGGTACGATGCTCTCCGGAGCTAAGAGCCGCTCCCGGGCTTCTTTCGGCAGAAGCGGCGCTAAGAGAGCACTGTGAGCGGTACAATCGTCTTTGCGCGAAGAAGCCGCTTCTTCGGCTCCGGGAGCCGGAGAGAGCGGCAGCATCGGAAAGGTGAAGAAGGAAGCTGTACAACACTGGGATTGTGTGCGCAGCTTGCCAACTGATAGAAAACAGTACCTTACCACTTTCCTGACGTTTCCAATCACATGAATATTCGATTGGAAGCTGTTTTGGACAACTTTTCTTTCCTTCATGCCAAGCATTTGGCAGACCTCCGTGCAACGTCCAGAACACGATGGGAGATGTTTTCTGTGCTCCCGCAGGTTTTCCTTGCCAGACAGGGTGGAAAAGCTTTCTGCTAGGATGTAGACCACAAAAGACGCTAAAGACGAAGGTACGATGCTCTCCGGAGCTAAGAGCCGCTCCCGGGCTTCTTTCGGCAGAAGCGGCGCTAAGAGAGCACTGTGAGCGGTACAATCGTCTTTGCGCGAAGAAGCCGCTTCTTCGGCTCCGGGAGCCGGAGAGAGCGGCAGCATCGGAAAGGTGAAGAAGGAAGCTGTACAACACTGGGATTGTGTGCGCAGCTTGCCAACTGATAGAAAACAGTACCTTACCACTTTCCTGATGTTTCCAATCACATGAATATTCGATTGGAAGCTGTTTTGGACAACTTTTCTTTCCTTCATGCCAAACACTTGGCAGACCTCCGTGCAACGTCCAGAACATGATGGGAGATGTTTTCTGTGCTCCCGCAGGTTTTCCTTGCCAGACAGAGTGGAAAAGCTTTCTGCTAGGGTGTAGACCACAAAAGACTCTAAAGACGAAGGTACGATGCTCTCCGGAGCTAAGAGCCGCTCCCGGGCTTCTTTCGGCAGAAGCGGCGCTAAGAGAGCACTGTGAGCGGTACAATGGTCTTTGCGCGAAGAAGCCGCTTCTTCGGCTCCGGGAGCCGGAGAGAGCGGCAGCATCGGAAAGGTGAAGAAGGAAGCTGTACAACACTGGGATTGTGTGCGCAGCTTGCCAAGTGCTAAAAAACAGTACCTTACCATATTCCTGACGTTTCCCATCACATGAATCTGCGATTGGAAGCTGTTTTGGACAACTTTACTTTCCTTCATGCCAAACACTTGGCAGACCTCCGTGCAACGTCCAGAACACGATGGGAGATGTTTTCTGTGCTCCCGCAGGTTTTCCTTGCCAGACAGAGTGGAAAAGCTTTCTGCTAGGATGTAGACCACAAAAGACGCTAAAGACAAAGGTACGATGCTCTCCGGAGCTAAGAGCCGCTCCCGGGCTTCTTTCGGCAGAAGCGGCGCTAAGAGAGCACTGTGAGCGGTACAATCGTCTTTGCGCGAAGAAGCCGCTTCTTCGGCTCCGGGAGCCGGAGAGAGCGGCAGCATCGGAGAGGTGAAGCAGGAAGCTGTACAACACTGGGATTGTGTGCGCAGCTTGCCAACTGATAGAAAACAGTACCTTACCACTTTCCTGACGTTTCCAATCACATGAATATTCGATTGGAAGCTGTTTTGGACAACTTTTCTTTCCTTCATGCCAAACACTTGGCAGACCTCCGTGCAACGTCCAGAACACGATGGGAGATGTTTTCTGTGCTCCCGCAGGTTTTCCTTGCCAGACAGGGTGGAAAAGCTTTCTGCTAGGATGTAGACCACAAAAGACGCTAAAGACGAAGGTACGATGCTCTCCGGCGCTAAGAGCCGCTCCCGGGCTTCTTTCGGCAGAAGCGGCGCTAAGAGAGCACTGTGAGCGGTACAATCGTCTTTGCGCGAAGAAGCCGCTTCTTCGGCTCCGGGAGCCGGAGAGAGCGGCAGCATCGGAAAGGTGAAGAAGGAAGCTGTACAACACTGGGATTGTGTGCGCAGCTTGCCAACTGATAGAAAACAGTACCTTACCACTTTCCTGACGTTTCCAATCACATGAATATTCGATTGGAAGCTGTTTTGGACAACTTTTCTTTCCTTCATGCCAAACACTTGGCAGACCTCCGTGCAACGTCCAGAACACGATGGGAGATGTTTTCTGTGCTCCCGCAGGTTTTCCTTGCCAGACAGAGTGGAAAAGCTTTCTGCTAGGGTGTAGACCACAAAAGACGCTAAAGACGAAGGTACGATGCTCTCCGGAGCTAAGAGCCGCTCCCGGGCTTCTTTCGGCAGAAGCGGCGCTAAGAGAGCACTGTGAGCGGTACAATCGTCTTTGCGCGAAGAAGCCGCTTCTTCGGCTCCGGGAGCCGGAGAGAGCGGCAGCATCGGAAAGGTGAAGAAGGAAGCTGTACAACACTGGGATTGTGTGCGCAGCTTGCCAACTGATAGAAAACAGTACCTTACACTTTCCTGACGTTTCCAATCACATGAATATTCGATTGGAAGCTGTTTTGGACAACTTTTCTTTCCTTCATGCCAAGCACTTGGCAGACCTCCGTGCAACGTCCAGAACACGATGGGAGATGTTTTCTGTGCTCCCGCAGGTTTTCCTTGCCAGACAGAGTGGAAAAGCTTTCTGCTAGGATGTAGACCACAAAAGACGCTAAAGACGAAGGTGCGATGCTGTCCGGAGCTAAGAGCCGCTCCCGGGCTTCTTTCGGCAGAAGCGGCGCTAAGAGAGCACTGTGAGCGGTACAATCGTCTTTGCGCGAAGAAGCCACTTCTTCGGCTCCGGGAGCCGGAGAGAGCGGCAGCATCGGAAAGGTGAAGAAGGAAGCTGTACAACACTGGGATTGTGTGCGCAGCTTGCCAACTGATAGAAAACAGTACCTTACCACTTTCCTGACGTTTCCAATCACATGAATATTCGATTGGAAGCTGTTTTGGACAACTTTTCTTTCCTTCATGCCAAACACTTGGCAGACCTCCGTGCAACGTCCAGAACACGATGGGAGATGTTTTCTGTGCTCCCGCAGGTTTTCCTTGCCAGACAGAGTGGAAAAGCTTTCTGCTAGGGTGTAGACCACAAAAGACTCTAAAGACGAAGGTACGATGCTCTCCGGAGCTAAGAGCCGCTCCCGGGCTTCTTTCGGCAGAAGCGGCGCTAAGAGAGCACTGTGAGCGGTACAATGGTCTTTGCGCGAAGAAGCCGCTTCTTCGGCTCCGGGAGCCGGAGAGAGCGGCAGCATCGGAAAGGTGAAGAAGGAAGCTGTACAACACTGGGATTGTGTGCGCAGCTTGCCAAGTGCTAAAAAACAGTACCTTACCATATTCCTGACGTTTCCCATCACATGAATCTGCGATTGGAAGCTGTTTTGGACAACTTTACTTTCCTTCATGCCAAACACTTGGCAGACCTCCGTGCAACGTCCAGAACACGATGGGAGATGTTTTCTGTGCTCCCGCAGGTTTTCCTTGCCAGACAGAGTGGAAAAGCTTTCTGCTAGGATGTAGACCACAAAAGACGCTAAAGACAAAGGTACGATGCTCTCCGGAGCTAAGAGCCGCTCCCGGGCTTCTTTCGGCAGAAGCGGCGCTAAGAGAGCACTGTGAGCGGTACAATCGTCTTTGCGCGAAGAAGCCGCTTCTTCGGCTCCGGGAGCCGGAGAGAGCGGCAGCATCGGAAAGGTGAAGAAGGAAGCTGTACAACACTGGGATTGTGTGCGCAGCTTGCCAACTGATAGAAAACAGTACCTTACCACTTTCCTGACGTTTCCAATCACATGAATATTCGATTGGAAGCTGTTTTGGACAACTTTTCTTTCCTTCATGCCAAACACTTGGCAGACCTCCGTGCAACGTCCAGAACACGATGGGAGATGTTTTCTGTGCTCCCGCAGGTTTTCCTTGCCAGACAGAGTGGAAAAGCTTTCTGCTAGGATGCAGACCACAAAAGACGCTAAAGACGAAGGTACGATGCTCTCCGGAGCTAAGAGCCGCTCCCGGGCTTCTTTCGGCAGAAGCGGCGCTAAGAGAGCACTGTGAGCGGTACAATCGTCTTTGCGCGAAGAAGCCGCTTCTTCGGCTCCGGGAGCCGGAGAGAGCGGCAGCATCGGAAAGGTGAAGAAGGAAGCTGTACAACACTGGGATTGTGTGCGCAGCTTGCCAACTGATAGAAAACAGTACCTTACCACTTTCCTGACGTTTCCAATCACATGAATATTCGATTGGAAGCTGTTTTGGACAACTTTTCTTTCCTTCATGCCAAACACTTGGCAGACCTCCGTGCAACGTCCAGAACACGATGGGAGATGTTTTCTGTGCTCCCGCAGGTTTTCCTTGCCAGACAGAGTGGAAAAGCTTTCTGCTAGGATGTAGACCACAAAAGACGCTAAAGACGAAGGTACGATGCTCTCCGGAGCTAAGAGCCGCTCCCGGGCTTCTTTCGGCAGAAGCGGCGCTAAGAGAGCACTGTGAGTGGTACAATCGTCTTTGCGCGAAGAAGCCGCTTCTTCGGCTCCGGGAGCCGGAGAGAGCGGCAGCTTCGGAAAGGTGAAGAAGGAAGCTGTACAACACTGGGATTGTGTGTGCAGCTTGCCAACTGATAGAAAACAGTACCTTACCACTTTCCTGACGTTTCCAATCACATGAATATTCGATTGGAAGCTGTTTTGGACAACTTTTCTTTCCTTCATGCCAAACACTTGGCAGACCTCCGTGCACCGTCCAGAACACGATGGGAGATGTTTTCTGTGCTCCCGCAGGTTTTCCTTGCCAGACAGAGTGGAAAAGCTTTCTGCTAGGATGTAGACCGCAAAAGACGCCAAAGACGAAGGTACGATGCTCTCCGGAGCTAAGAGCCGCTCCCGGGCTTCTTTCGGCAGAAGCGGCGCTAAGAGAGCACTGTGAGCGGTACAATCGTCTTTGCGCAAAGAAGCCGCTTCTTCGGCTCCGGGAGCCGGAGAGAGCGGCAGCATTGGAAAGGTGAAGAAGGAAGCTGTACAACACTGGGATTGTGTGCGCAACTTTCCAACTGATAGAAAACAGTACCTTACCACTTTCCTGACGTTTCCAATCACAGGAATATTCGATTGGAAGCTGTTTTGGACAACTTTTCTTTCCTTCATGACAAACACTTGGCAGACCTCCGTGCAACGTCCAGAACACGATGGGAGATGTTTTCTGTGCTCCCGCAGGTTTTCCTTGCCAGACAGGGTGGAAAAGCTTTCTGCTAGGATGTAGACCACAAAAGACGCTAAAGACGAAGGTACGATGCTCTCCGGAGCTAAGAGCCGCTCCCGGGCTTCTTTCGGCAGAAGCGGCGCTAAGAGAGCACTGTGAGCGGTACAATCGTCTTTGCGCGAAGAAGCCGCTTCTTCGGCTCCGGGAGCCGGAGAGAGCGGCAGCATCGGAAAGGTGAAGAAGGAAGCTGTACAACACTGGGATTGTGTGCGCAGCTTGCCAAGTGCTAAAAAACAGTACCTTACCATATTCCTGACGTTTCCCATCACATGAATCTGCGATTGGAAGCTGTTTTGGACAACTTTACTTTCCTTCATGCCAAACACTTGGCAGACCTCCGTGCAACGTCCAGAACACGATGGGAGATGTTTTCTGTGCTCCCGCAGGTTTTCCTTGCCAGACAGAGTGGAAAAGCTTTCTGCTAGGATGTAGACCACAAAAGACGCTAAAGACAAAGGTACGATGCTCTCCGGAGCTAAGAGCCGCTCCCGGGCTTCTTTCGGCAGAAGCGGCGCTAAGAGAGCACTGTGAGCGGTACAATCGTCTTTGCGCGAAGAAGCCGCTTCTTCGGCTCCGGGAGCCGGAGAGAGCGGCAGCATCGGAGAGGTGAAGCAGGAAGCTGCACAACACTGGGATTGTGTGCGCAGCTTGCCAACTGATAGAAAACAGTACCTTACCACTTTCCTGACGTTTCCAATCACATGAATATTCGATTGGAAGCTGTTTTGGACAACTTTTCTTTCCTTCATGCCAAACACTTGGCAGACCTCCGTGCAACGTCCAGAACACGATGGGAGATGTTTTCTGTGCTCCCGCAGGTTTTCCTTGCCAGACAGGGTGGAAAAGCTTTCTGCTAGGATGTAGACCACAAAAGACGCTAAAGACGAAGGTACGATGCTCTCCGGCGCTAAGAGCCGCTCCCGGGCTTCTTTCGGCAGAAGCGGCGCTAAGAGAGCACTGTGAGCGGTACAATCGTCTTTGCGCGAAGAAGCCGCTTCTTCGGCTCCGGGAGCCGGAGAGAGCGGCAGCATCGGAAAGGTGAAGAAGGAAGCTGTACAACACTGGGATTGTGTGCGCAGCTTGCCAACTGATAGAAAACAGTACCTTACCACTTTCCTGACGTTTCCAATCACATGAATATTCGATTGGAAGCTGTTTTGGACAACTTTTCTTTCCTTCATGCCAAACACTTGGCAGACCTCCGTGCAACGTCCAGAACACGATGGGAGATGTTTTCTGTGCTCCCGCAGGTTTTCCTTGCCAGACAGAGTGGAAAAGCTTTCTGCTAGGGTGTAGACCACAAAAGACGCTAAAGACGAAGGTACGATGCTCTCCGGAGCTAAGAGCCGCTCCCGGGCTTCTTTCGGCAGAAGCGGCGCTAAGAGAGCACTGTGAGCGGTACAATCGTCTTTGCGCGAAGAAGCCGCTTCTTCGGCTCCGGGAGCCGGAGAGAGCGGCAGCATCGGAAAGGTGAAGAAGGAAGCTGTACAACACTGGGATTGTGTGCGCAGCTTGCCAACTGATAGAAAACAGTACCTTACACTTTCCTGACGTTTCCAATCACATGAATATTCGATTGGAAGCTGTTTTGGACAACTTTTCTTTCCTTCATGCCAAGCACTTGGCAGACCTCCGTGCAACGTCCAGAACACGATGGGAGATGTTTTCTGTGCTCCCGCAGGTTTTCCTTGCCAGACAGAGTGGAAAAGCTTTCTGCTAGGATGTAGACCACAAAAGACGCTAAAGACGAAGGTGCGATGCTGTCCGGAGCTAAGAGCCGCTCCCGGGCTTCTTTCGGCAGAAGCGGCGCTAAGAGAGCACTGTGAGCGGTACAATCGTCTTTGCGCGAAGAAGCCACTTCTTCGGCTCCGGGAGCCGGAGAGAGCGGCAGCATCGGAAAGGTGAAGAAGGAAGCTGTACAACACTGGGATTGTGTGCGCAGCTTGCCAACTGATAGAAAACAGTACCTTACCACTTTCCTGACGTTTCCAATCACATGAATATTCGATTGGAAGCTGTTTTGGACAACTTTTCTTTCCTTCATGCCAAACACTTGGCAGACCTCCGTGCAACGTCCAGAACACGATGGGAGATGTTTTCTGTGCTCCCGCAGGTTTTCCTTGCCAGACAGAGTGGAAAAGCTTTCTGCTAGGGTGTAGACCACAAAAGACTCTAAAGACGAAGGTACGATGCTCTCCGGAGCTAAGAGCCGCTCCCGGGCTTCTTTCGGCAGAAGCGGCGCTAAGAGAGCACTGTGAGCGGTACAATGGTCTTTGCGCGAAGAAGCCGCTTCTTCGGCTCCGGGAGCCGGAGAGAGCGGCAGCATCGGAAAGGTGAAGAAGGAAGCTGTACAACACTGGGATTGTGTGCGCAGCTTGCCAAGTGCTAAAAAACAGTACCTTACCATATTCCTGACGTTTCCCATCACATGAATCTGCGATTGGAAGCTGTTTTGGACAACTTTACTTTCCTTCATGCCAAACACTTGGCAGACCTCCGTGCAACGTCCAGAACACGATGGGAGATGTTTTCTGTGCTCCCGCAGGTTTTCCTTGCCAGACAGAGTGGAAAAGCTTTCTGCTAGGATGTAGACCACAAAAGACGCTAAAGACAAAGGTACGATGCTCTCCGGAGCTAAGAGCCGCTCCCGGGCTTCTTTCGGCAGAAGCGGCGCTAAGAGAGCACTGTGAGCGGTACAATCGTCTTTGCGCGAAGAAGCCGCTTCTTCGGCTCCGGGAGCCGGAGAGAGCGGCAGCATCGGAAAGGTGAAGAAGGAAGCTGTACAACACTGGGATTGTGTGCGCAGCTTGCCAACTGATAGAAAACAGTACCTTACCACTTTCCTGACGTTTCCAATCACATGAATATTCGATTGGAAGCTGTTTTGGACAACTTTTCTTTCCTTCATGCCAAACACTTGGCAGACCTCCGTGCAACGTCCAGAACACGATGGGAGATGTTTTCTGTGCTCCCGCAGGTTTTCCTTGCCAGACAGAGTGGAAAAGCTTTCTGCTAGGATGCAGACCACAAAAGACGCTAAAGACGAAGGTACGATGCTCTCCGGAGCTAAGAGCCGCTCCCGGGCTTCTTTCGGCAGAAGCGGCGCTAAGAGAGCACTGTGAGCGGTACAATCGTCTTTGCGCGAAGAAGCCGCTTCTTCGGCTCCGGGAGCCGGAGAGAGCGGCAGCATCGGAAAGGTGAAGAAGGAAGCTGTACAACACTGGGATTGTGTGCGCAGCTTGCCAACTGATAGAAAACAGTACCTTACCACTTTCCTGACGTTTCCAATCACATGAATATTCGATTGGAAGCTGTTTTGGACAACTTTTCTTTCCTTCATGCCAAACACTTGGCAGACCTCCGTGCAACGTCCAGAACACGATGGGAGATGTTTTCTGTGCTCCCGCAGGTTTTCCTTGCCAGACAGAGTGGAAAAGCTTTCTGCTAGGATGTAGACCACAAAAGACGCTAAAGACGAAGGTACGATGCTCTCCGGAGCTAAGAGCCGCTCCCGGGCTTCTTTCGGCAGAAGCGGCGCTAAGAGAGCACTGTGAGTGGTACAATCGTCTTTGCGCGAAGAAGCCGCTTCTTCGGCTCCGGGAGCCGGAGAGAGCGGCAGCTTCGGAAAGGTGAAGAAGGAAGCTGTACAACACTGGGATTGTGTGTGCAGCTTGCCAACTGATAGAAAACAGTACCTTACCACTTTCCTGACGTTTCCAATCACATGAATATTCGATTGGAAGCTGTTTTGGACAACTTTTCTTTCCTTCATGCCAAACACTTGGCAGACCTCCGTGCACCGTCCAGAACACGATGGGAGATGTTTTCTGTGCTCCCGCAGGTTTTCCTTGCCAGACAGAGTGGAAAAGCTTTCTGCTAGGATGTAGACCGCAAAAGACGCCAAAGACGAAGGTACGATGCTCTCCGGAGCTAAGAGCCGCTCCCGGGCTTCTTTCGGCAGAAGCGGCGCTAAGAGAGCACTGTGAGCGGTACAATCGTCTTTGCGCAAAGAAGCCGCTTCTTCGGCTCCGGGAGCCGGAGAGAGCGGCAGCATTGGAAAGGTGAAGAAGGAAGCTGTACAACACTGGGATTGTGTGCGCAACTTTCCAACTGATAGAAAACAGTACCTTACCACTTTCCTGACGTTTCCAATCACAGGAATATTCGATTGGAAGCTGTTTTGGACAACTTTTCTTTCCTTCATGACAAACACTTGGCAGACCTCCGTGCAACGTCCAGAACACGATGGGAGATGTTTTCTGTGCTCCCGCAGGTTTTCCTTGCCAGACAGGGTGGAAAAGCTTTCTGCTAGGATGTAGACCACAAAAGACGCTAAAGACGAAGGTACGATGCTCTCCGGAGCTAAGAGCCGCTCCCGGGCTTCTTTCGGCAGAAGCGGCGCTAAGAGAGCACTGTGAGCGGTACAATCGTCTTTGCGCGAAGAAGCCGCTTCTTCGGCTCCGGGAGCTGGAGAGAGCGGCAGCATCGGAAAGGTGAAGAAGGAAGCTGTACAACACTGGGATTGTGTGCGCAGCTTGCCAACTGATAGAAAACAGTACCTTACCACTTTCCTGACGTTTCCAATCACATGAATATTCGATTGGAAGCTGTTTTGGACAACTTTTCTTTCCTTCATGCCAAACACTTGGCAGACCTCCGTGCAACGTCCAGAACACGATGGGAGATGTTTTCTGTGCTCCCGCAGGTTTTCCTTGCCAGACAGAGTGGAAAAGCTTTCTGCTAGGATGTAGACCACAAAAGACGCTAAAGACGAAGGTACGATGCTGTCCGGAGCTAAGAGCCGCTCCCGGGCTTCTTTCGGCAGAAGCGGCGCTAAGAGAGCACTTGCGAGCGGTACAATCGTCTTTGCGCAAAGAAGCCGCTTCTTCGGCTCCGAGAGCCGGAGAGAGCGGCAGCATCGGAAAGGTGAAGAAGGAAGCTGTACAACACTGGGAGTGTGTGCGCAGCTTGCCAACTGATAGAAAACAGTTCCTTACCACTTTCCTGACGTTTCCAATCACATGAATATTCGATTGGAAGCTGTTTTGGACAACTTTTCTTTCCTTCATGCCAAACACTTGGCAGACCTCCGTGCAACGTCCAGAACACGATGGGAGATGTTTTCTGTGCTCCCGCAGGTTTTCCTTGCCAGACAGAGTGGAAAAGCTTTCTGCTAGGATGTAGACCACAAAAGACGCTAAAGACGAAGGTACGATGCTCTCCGGAGCTAAGAGCCGCTCCCGGGCTTCTTTCGGCAGAAGCGGCGCTAAGAGAGCACTGTGAGCGGTACAATCGTCTTTGCGCAAAGAAGCCGCTTCTTCGGCTCCGGGAGCCGGAGAGAGCGGCAGCATCGGAAGGGTGAAGAAGGAAGCTGTACAACACGGGGATTGCGTGCGCAACTTGCCAACTGATAGAAAACAGTACCTTACGCTTTCCTGACGTTTCCAATCACATGAATATTCGATTGGAAGCTGTTTTGGACAACTTTTCTTTCCTTCATGCCAAACACTTGGCAGACCTCCGTGCAACGTCCAGAACACGATGGGAGATGTTTTCTGTGCTCCCGCAGGTTTTCCTTGCCAGACAGAGTGGAAAAGCTTTCTGCTAGGATGTAGACCACAAAAGACGCTAAAGACGAAGGTACGATGCTCTCCGGAGCTAAGAGCCGCTCCCGGGCTTCTTTCGGCAGAAGCGGCGCTAAGAGAGCACTGTGAGCGGTACAATCGTCTTTGCGCGAAGAAGCCGCTTCTTCGGCTCCGGGAGCCGGAGAGAGCGGCAGCATCGGAAAGGTGAAGAAGGAAGCTGTACAACACTTGGATTTTGTGTGCAGCTTGCCAACTGATAGAAAACAGTACCTTACCACTTTCCTGACGTTTCCAATCACATGAATATTCGATAAGAAGCTGTTTTGGACAACTTTTCTTTCCTTCATGCCAAACACTTGGCAGACCTCCGTGCAACGTCCAGAACACGATGGGAGATGTTTTCTGTGCTCCCGCAGGTTTTCCTTGCCAGACAGAGTGGAAAAGCTTTCTGCTAGCATGTAGACCACAAAAGACGCTAAAGACGAAGGTACGATGCTCTCCGGAGCTAAGAGCCGCTCCCGGGCTTCTTTCGGCAGAAGCGGCGCTAAGAGAGCACTGTGAGCGGTACAATCGTCTTTGCGCAAAGAAGCCGCTTCTTCGGCTCCGGGAGCCGGAGAGAGCGGCAGCATCGGAAAGGTGAAGAAGGAAGCTGTACAACACTGGGATTGTGTGCGCAGCTTGCCAACTGATAGAAAACAGTACCTTACCACTTTCCTGACGTTTCCAATCACATGAATATTCGATTGGAAGCTGTTTTGGACAACTTTTCTTTCCTTCATGCCAAGCATTTGGCAGACCTCCGTGCAACGTCCAGAACACGATGGGAGATGTTTTCTGTGCTCTCGCAGGTTTTCCTTGCCAGACAGTGTGGAAAAGCTTTCTGCTAGGATGTAGACCACAAAAGACGCTAAAGATGAAGGTACGATGCTCTCCGGAGCTAAGAGCCGCTCCCGGGCTTCTTTCGGCAGAAGCGGCGCTAAGAGAGCACTGTGAGCGGTACAATCGTCTTTGCGCGAAGAAGCCGCTTCTTCGGCTCCGGGAGCCGGAGAGAGCGGCAGCATCGGAAAGGTGAAGAAGGAAGCTGTACAACACTGGGATTGTGTGTGCAGCTTGGCAACTGATAGAAAACAGTACCTTACCACTTTCCTGACGTTTCCAATCACATGAATATTCGATTGGAAGCTGTTTTGGACAACTTTTCTTTCCTTCATGCCAAACACTTGGCAGACCTCCGTGCACCGTCCAGAACACGATGGGAGATGTTTTCTGTGCTCCCGCAGGTTTTCCTTGCCAGACAGAGTGGAAAAGCTTTCTGCTAGGATGTAGACCGCAAAAGACGCTAAAGACGAAGGTACGATGCTCTCCGGAGCTAAGAGCCGCTCCCGGGCTTCTTTCGGCAGAAGCGGCGCTAAGAGAGTACTGTGAGCGGTACAATCGTCTTTGCGCGAAGAAGCCGCTTCTTCGGCTCCGGGAGCCGGAGAGAGCGGCAGCATCGGAAAGGTGAAGAAGGAAGCTGTACAACACTGGGATTGTGTGCGCAGCTTGCCAACTGATAGAAAACAGTACCTTACCACTTTCCTGACGTTTCCAATCACATGAATATTCGATTGGAAGCTGTTTTGGACAACTTTTCTTTCCTTCATGCCAAACACTTGGCAGACCTCCGTGCAACGTCCAGAACACGATGGGAGATGTTTTCTGTGCTCCCGCAGGTTTTCCTTGCCAGACAGAGTGGAAAAGCTTTCTGCTAGGATGTAGACCACAAAAGACGCTAAAGACGAAGGTACGATGCTGTCCGGAGCTAAGAGCCGCTCCCGGGCTTCTTTCGGCAGAAGCGGCGCTAAGAGAGCACTTGCGAGCGGTACAATCGTCTTTGCGCAAAGAAGCCGCTTCTTCGGCTCCGAGAGCCGGAGAGAGCGGCAGCATCGGAAAGGTGAAGAAGGAAGCTGTACAACACTGGGATTGTGTGCGCAGCTTGCCAACTGATAGAAAACAGTTCCTTACCACTTTCCTGACGTTTCCAATCACATGAATATTCGATTGGAAGCTGTTTTGGACAACTTTTCTTTCCTTCATGCCAAACACTTGGCAGACCTCCGTGCACCGTCCAGAACACGATGGGAGATGTTTTCTGTGCTCCCGCAGGTTTTCCTTGCCAGACAGAGTGGAAAAGCTTTCTGCTAGGATGTAGACCACAAAAGATGCTAAAGACGAAGGTACGATGCTGTCCGGAGCTAAGAGCCGCTCCCGGGCTTCTTTCGGCAGAAGCGGCGCTAAGAGAGCACTGTGAGCGGTACAATCGTCTTTGCGCAAAGAAGCCGCTTCTTCGGCTCCGGGAGCCGGAGAGAGCGGCAGCATCGGAAGGGTGAAGAAGGAAGCTGTACAACACGGGGATTGCGTGCGCAACTTGCCAACTGATAGAAAACAGTAGCTTACGATTTCCTGACGTTTCCAATCACATGAATATTCGATTGGAAGCTGTTTTGGACAACTTTTCTTTCCTTCATGCCAAACACTTGGCAGACCTCCGTGCAACGTCCAGAACACGATGGGAGATGTTTTCTGTGCTCCCGCAGGTTTTCCTTGCCAGACAGAGTGGAAAAGCTTTCTGCTAGGATGTAGACCACAAAAGACGCTAAAGACGAAGGTACGATGCTCTCCGGAGCTAAGAGCCGCTCCCGGGCTTCTTTCGGCAGAAGCGGCGCTAAGAGAGCACTGTGAGCGGTACAATCGTCTTTGCGCGAAGAAGCCGCTTCTTCGGCTCCGGGAGCCGGAGAGAGCGGCAGCATCGGAAAGGTGAAGAAGGAAGCTGTACAACACTTGGATTTTGTGTGCAGCTTGCCAACTAATAGAAAACAGTACCTTACCACTTTCCTGACGTTTCCAATCACATGAATATTCGATAAGAAGCTGTTTTGGACAACTTTTCTTTCCTTCATGCCAAACACTTGGCAGACCTCCGTGCAACGTCCAGAACACGATGGGAGATGTTTTCTGTGCTCCCGCAGGTTTTCCTTGCCAGACAGAGTGGAAAAGCTTTCTGCTAGCATGTAGACCACAAAAGACGCTAAAGACGAAGGTACGATGCTCTCCGGAGCTAAGAGCCGCTCCCGGGCTTCTTTCGGCAGAAGCGGCGCTAAGAGAGCACTGTGAGCGGTACAATCGTCTTTGCGCGAAGAAGCCGCTTCTTCGGCTCCGGGAGCCGGAGAGAGCGGCAGCATCGGAAAGGTGAAGAAGGAAGCTGTACAACACTGGGATTGTGTGCGCAGCTTGCCAACTGATAGAAAACAGTTCCTTACCACTTTCCTGACGTTTCCAATCACATGAATATTCGATTGGAAGCTGTTTTGGGCAACTCTTCTTTCCTTCATGCCAAACACTTGGCAGACCTCCGTGCAACGTCCAGAACACGATG
This sequence comes from Ammospiza nelsoni, assembly GCF_027579445.1. Lineage (NCBI taxonomy): Eukaryota > Metazoa > Chordata > Aves > Passeriformes > Passerellidae > Ammospiza > Ammospiza nelsoni. The sequence goes on from NC_080638.1 coordinate 5,440,334, forward strand.
GGAGATGTTTTCTGTGCTCCCGCAGGTTTTCCTTGCCAGACAGAGTGGAAAAGCTTTCTGCTAGGATGTAGACCACAAAAGACGCTAAAGACGAAGGTACGATGCTCTCCGGAGCTAAGAGCCGCTCCCGGGCTTCTTTCGGCAGAAGCGGCGCTGAGAGAGCACTGTGAGCGGTACAATCGTCTTTGCGTGAAGAAGCCGCTTCTTCGGCTCCGGGAGCCGGAGAGAGCGGCAGCATCGGAAAGGTGAAGAAGGAAGCTGTACAACACTGGGATTGTGTGCGCAGCTTGCCAACTGATAGAAAACAGTACCTTACCACTTTCCTGACGTTTCCAATCACATGAATATTCGATTGGAAGCTGTTTTGGACAACTTTTCTTTCCTTCATGCCAAACACTTGGCAGACCTCCGTGCAACGTCCAGAACACGATGGGAGATGTTTTCTGTGCTCCCGCAGATTTTCCTTGCCAGACAGAGTGGAAAAGATTTCTGCTAGGGTGTAGACCACAAAAGACGCTAAAGACGAAGGTACGATGCTCTCCGGAGCTAAGAGCCGCTCCCGGGCTTCTTTCGGCAGAAGCGGCGCTAAGAGAGCACTGTGAGCGGTACAATCGTCTTTGCGCGAAGAAGCCGCTTCTTCGGCTCCGGGAGCCGGAGAGAGCGGCAGCATCGGAAAGGTGAAGAAGGAAGCTGTACAACACTGGGATTGTGTGCGCAGCTTGCCAACTGATAGAAAACAGTACCTTACCACTTTCCTGACGTTTCCAATCACATGAATCTGCGATTGGAAGCTGTTTTGGACAACTTTTCTTTCCTTCATGCCAAACACTTGGCAGACCTCCGTGCAACGTCCAGAACACGATGGGAGATGTTTTCTGTGCTCCCGCAGGTTTTCCTTGCCAGACAGAGTGGAAAAGCTTTCTGCTAGGATGTAGACCACAAAAGACGCTAAAGACGAAGGTACGATGCTCTCCGGAGCTAAGAGCCGCTCCCGGGCTTCTTTCGGCAGAAGCGGCGCTAAGAGAGCACTGTGAGCGGTACAATCGTCTTTGCGCAAAGAAGCCGCTTCTTCGGCTCGGGGAGCCGGAGAGAGCGGCAGCATCGGAAAGGTGAAGAAGGAAGCTGTACAACACTGGGATTGTGTGCGCAGCTTGCCAACTGATAGAAAACAGTACCTTACCACTTTCCTGACGTTTCCAATCACATGAATATTCGATTGGAAGCTGTTTTGGACAACTTTTCTTTCCTTCATGCCAAGCACTTGGCAGACCTCCGTGCAACGTCCAGAACACGATGGGAGATGTTTTCTGTGCTCCCGCAGGTTTTCCTTGCCAGACAGAGTGGAAAAGCTTTCTGCTAGGATGTAGACCACAAAAGACGCTAAAGACGAAGGTACGATGCTGTCCGGAGCTAAGAGCCGCTCCCGGGCTTCTTTCGGCAGAAGCGGCGCTAAGAGAGCACTGTGAGCGGTACAATCGTCTTTGCGCGAAGAAGCCGCTTCTTCGGCTCCGGGAGCCGGAGAGAGCGGCAGCATCGGAAAGGTGAAGAAGGAAGCTGTACAACACTGGGATTGTGTGCGCAGCTTGCCAAGTGCTAAAAAACAGTACCTTACCACTTTCCTGACGTTTCCAATCACATGAATCTGCGATTGGAAGCTGTTTTGGACAACTTTTCTTTCCTTCATGCCAAACACTTGGCAGACCTCCGTGCAGCGTCCAGAACACGATGGGAGATGTTTTCTGTGCTCCCGCAGGTTTTCCTTGCCAGACAGAGTGGAAAAGCTTTCTGCTAGGATGTAGACCACAAAAGACGCTAAAGACGAAGGTACGATGCTCTCCGGAGCTAAGAGCGCTCCCGGGCTTCTTTCGGCAGAAGCGGCGCTAAGAGAGCACTGTGAGCGGTACAATCGTCTTTGCGCGAAGAAGCCGCTTCTTCGGCTCCGGGAGCCGGAGAGAGCGGCAGCATCGGAAAGGTGAAGAAGGAAGCTGTACAACACTGGGATTGTGTGCGCAGCTTGCCAACTGATAGAAAACAGTACCTTACCACTTTCCTGACGTTTCCAATCACATGAATATTCGATTGGAAGTTGTTTTGGACAACTTTTCTTTCCTTCATGCCAAACACTTGGCAGACCTCCGTGCAACGTCCAGAACACGATGGGAGATGTTTTCTGTGCTGGCACAATTTTTTCCTGCCAGACATAGTGCAAAAGCCTTTTGGTAAGATGTAGACGAGAAAACACGCTAAAGACGCAGGTACGATGCTCTCCGGAGCTAAGAGCCGCTCCCGGGCGTCTTTCGGCAGAAGCCGCCTAAGGAGAGCACTGTGAGCGGCACAATCGTCATTGCGCGAAGAAGCCGCTTCTTCGCCTCCGGGAGCCGGAGAGAGCGGCAGCTTCGGGAAGGTGCAGAAGGAAGCTGCACTACACTGGGATTGTGTGCGCAGCTTGCCAACTGATAGAAACCAGTACCTTTGCACTCTCCTGACTTTTCCAATCACATGAACATTCGATTGGAAGCTGTTTTGGACAACTTTTCTTTTCTTCCTGCCAAACACTTGGCAGACCTCTCTGCAACATCTAGAACACGATGGGAGATGTTTTCTGTGCTGGCACAATTTTTTCCTGCCAGACATAGTGCAAAAGCCTTTTGGTAAGATGTAGATGAGAAAACACGCTAAAGACAAAGGTACGATGCTCTCCGGAGCTAAGAGCCGCTCCCGGGCGTCTTTCGGCTGAAGCCGCCTAAGGAGAGCACTGTGAGCGGCACAATCGTCTTTGAGCGAAGAAGCCGCTTCTTCGCCTCCGGGAGCCGGAGAGAGCGGCAGCTTCGGGAAGGTGCAGAAGGAAGCTGTACAACACTGGGATTGTGTGCGCAGCTTGCCAACTGATAGAAACCAGTACCTTTGCACCCTCCTGACTTTTCCAATCACATGAACATTCGATTGGAAGCTGTTTTGGACAACTTTCCTTTTCTTCCTGCCAAACACTTGGCAGACCTCTCTGCAAGGTCTATAACACGATGGGAGATGTTTCCTGTGCTGGCACAATTTTTTCCTGCCAGACATAGTGGAAAAGCCTTTTGGTAAGATGTAGATGAGTAAAGAAGCTAAAGACGAAGGTACGACGCTGTCCCGAGCTAAGAGCCGCTCCCGGGCGTCTTTCGGCAGAAGCGGCGCTAAGAGAGCACTGTGAGCGGTACAATCGTCTTTGCGCGAAGAAGCCGCTTCTTCGGCTCCGGGAGCCGGAGAGAGCGGCAGCATCGGAAAGGTGAAGAAGGAAGCTGTACAACACTGGGATTGTGTGCGCAACTTTCCAACTGATAGAAAACAGTACCTTACCACTTTCCTGACGTTTCCAATCACATGAATATTCGATTGGAAGCTGTTTTGGACAACTTTTCTTTCCTTCATGACAAACATTTGGCAGACCTCCGTGCAACGTCCAGAACACGATGGGAGATGTTTTCTGTGCTCCCGCAGGTTTTCCTTGCCAGACAGGGTGGAAAAGCTTTCTGCTAGGATGTAGACCACAAAAGACGCTAAAGACGAAGGTACGATGCTCTCCGGAGCTAAGAGCCGCTCCCGGGCTTCTTTCGGCAGAAGCGGCGCTAAGAGAGCACTGTGAGCGGTACAATCGTCTTTGCGCGAAGAAGCCGCTTCTTCGGCTCCGGGAGCCGGAGAGAGCGGCAGCATCGGAAAGGTGAAGAAGGAAGCTGTACAACACTGGGATTGTGTGCGCAGCTTGCCAACTGATAGAAAACAGTACCTTACCACTTTCCTGACGTTTCCAATCACATGAATATTCGATTGGAAGCTGTTTTGGACAACTTTTCTTTCCTTCATGCCAAACACTTGGCAGACCTCCGTGCAACGTCCAGAACACGATGGGAGATGTTTTCTGTGCTGGCACAATTTTTTCCTGCCAGACATAGTGCAAAAGCCTTTTGGTAAGATGTAGACGAGAAAACACGCTAAAGACGCAGGTACGATGCTCTCCGGAGCTAAGAGCCGCTCCCGGGCGTCTTTCGGCAGAAGCCGCCTAAGGAGAGCACTGTGAGCGGCACAATCGTCATTGCACGAAGAAGCCGCTTCTTCGCCTCCGGGAGCCGGAGAGAGCGGCAGCATCGGAAAGGTGCAGAAGGAAGCTGCACAACACTGGGATTGTGTGCGCAGCTTGCCAACTGATAGAAACCAGTACCTTTGCACTCTCCTGACTTTTCCAATCACATGAACATTCGATTGGAAGCTGTTTTGGACAACTTTTCTTTTCTTCCTGCCAAACACTTGGCAGACCTCTCTGCAACGTCTAGAACACGATGGGAGATGTTTTCTGTGCTGGCACAATTTTTTCCTGCCAGACATAGTGCAAAAGCCTTTTGGTAAGATGTAGATGAGAAAACACGCTAAAGACAAAGGTACGATGCTCTCCGGAGCTAAGAGCCGCTCCCGGGCGTCTTTCGGCTGAAGCCGCCTAAGGAGAGCACTGTGAGCGGCACAATCGTCTTTGAGCGAAGAAGCCGCTTCTTCGCCTCCGGGAGCCGGAGAGAGCGGCAGCTTCGGGAAGGTGCAGAAGGAAGCTGTACAACACTGGGATTGTGTGCGCAGCTTGCCAACTGATAGAAACCAGTACCTTTGCACCCTCCTGACTTTTCCAATCACATGAACATTCGATTGGAAGCTGTTTTGGACAACTTTCCTTTTCTTCCTGCCAAACACTTGGCAGACCTCTCTGCAAGGTCTATAACACGATGGGAGATGTTTCCTGTGCTGGCACAATTTTTTCCTGCCAGACATAGTGGAAAAGCCTTTTGGTAAGATGTAGATGAGTAAAGAAGCTAAAGACGAAGGTACGACGCTGTCCCGAGCTAAGAGCCGCTCCCGGGCGTCTTTCGGCTGAAGCCGCCTAAGGAGAGCACTGTGAGCGGTACAATCGTCTTTGCGCGAAGAAGCCGCTTCTTCGGCTCCGGGAGCCGGAGAGAGCGGCAGCATCGGAAAGGTGAAGAAGGAAGCTGTACAACACTTGGATTTTGTGTGCAGCTTGCCAACTGATAGAAAACAGTACCTTACCACTTTCCTGACGTTTCCAATCACATGAATATTCGATAAGAAGCTGTTTTGGACAACTTTTCTTTCCTTCATGCCAAACACTTGGCAGACCTCCGTGCAACGTCCAGAACACGATGGGAGATGTTTTCTGTGCTCCCGCAGGTTTTCCTTGCCAGACAGAGTGGAAAAGCTTTCTGCTAGGATGTAGACCACAAAAGACGCTAAAGACGAAGGTACGATGCTCTCCGGAGCTAAGAGCCGCTCCCGGGCTTCTTTCGGCAGAAGCGGCGCTAAGAGAGCACTGTGAGCGGTACAATCGTCTTTGCGCAAAGAAGCCGCTTCTTCGGCTCCGGGAGCCGGAGAGAGCGGCAGCATCGGAAAGGTGAAGAAGGAAGCTGTACAACACTGGGATTGTGTGCGCAGCTTGCCAACTGATAGAAAACAGTTCCTTACCACTTTCCTGACGTTTCCAATCACATGAATATTCGATTGGAAGCTGTTTTGGACAACTTTTCTTTCCTTCGTGCCAAGCATTTGGCAGACCTCCGTGCAACGTCCAGAACACGATGGGAGATGTTTTCTGTGCTCTCGCAGGTTTTCCTTGCCAGACAGTGTGGAAAAGCTTTCTGCTAGGATGTAGACCACAAAAGACGCTAAAGATGAAGGTACGATGCTCTCCGGAGCTAAGAGCCGCTCCCGGGCTTCTTTCGGCAGAAGCGGCGCTAAGAGAGCACTGTGAGCGGTACAATCGTCTTTGCGCGAAGAAGCCGCTTCTTCGGCTCCGGGAGCCGGAGAGAGCGGCAGCATCGGAAAGGTGAAGAAGGAAGCTGTACAACACTGGGATTGTGTGTGCAGCTTGCCAACTGATAGAAAACAGTACCTTACCACTTTCCTGACGTTTCCAATCACATGAATATTCGATTGGAAGCTGTTTTGGACAACTTTTCTTTCCTTCATGCCAAACACTTGGCAGACCTCCGTGCACCGTCCAGAACACGATGGGAGATGTTTTCTGTGCTCCCGCAGGTTTTCCTTGCCAGACAGAGTGGAAAAGCTTTCTGCTAGGATGTAGACCGCAAAAGACGCTAAAGACGAAGGTACGATGCTCTCCGGAGCTAAGAGCCGCTCCCGGGCTTCTTTCGGCAGAAGCGGCGCTAAGAGAGCACTTTGAGCGGTACAATCGTCTTTGCGCGAAGAAGCCGCTTCTTCGGCTCCGGGAGCCGGAGAGAGCGGCAGCATCGGAAAGGTGAAGAAGGAAGCTGTACAACACGGGGATTGCGTGCGCAACTTGCCAACTGATAGAAAACAGTACCTTACACTTTCCTGACGTTTCCAATCACATGAATATTCGATTGGAAGCTGTTTTGGACAACTTTTCTTTCCTTCATGCCAAACACTTGGCAGACCTCCGTGCAACGTCCAGAACACGATGGGAGATGTTTTCTGTGCTCCCGCAGGTTTTCCTTGCCAGACAGAGTGGAAAAGCTTTCTGCTAGGATGTAGACCACAAAAGACGCTAAAGACGAAGGTACGATGCTCTCCGGAGCTAAGAGCCGCTCCCGGGCTTCTTTCGGCAGAAGCGGCGCTGAGAGAGCACTGTGAGCGGTACAATCGTCTTTGCGTGAAGAAGCCGCTTCTTCGGCTCCGGGAGCCGGAGAGAGCGGCAGCATCGGAAAGGTGAAGAAGGAAGCTGTACAACACTGGGATTGTGTGCGCAGCTTGCCAACTGATAGAAAACAGTACCTTACCACTTTCCTGACGTTTCCAATCACATGAATATTCGATTGGAAGCTGTTTTGGACAACTTTTCTTTCCTTCATGCCAAACACTTGGCAGACCTCCGTGCAACGTCCAGAACACGATGGGAGATGTTTTCTGTGCTCCCGCAGATTTTCCTTGCCAGACAGAGTGGAAAAGATTTCTGCTAGGGTGTAGACCACAAAAGACGCTAAAGACGAAGGTACGATGCTCTCCGGAGCTAAGAGCCGCTCCCGGGCTTCTTTCGGCAGAAGCGGCGCTAAGAGAGCACTGTGAGCGGTACAATGGTCTTTGCGCGAAGAAGCCGCTTCTTCGGCTCCGGGAGCCGGAGAGAGCGGCAGCATCGGAAAGGTGAAGAAGGAAGCTGTACAACACTGGGATTGTGTGCGCAGCTTGCCAACTGATAGAAAACAGTACCTTACCACTTTCCTGACGTTTCCAATCACATGAATCTGCGATTGGAAGCTGTTTTGGACAACTTTTCTTTCCTTCATGCCAAACACTTGGCAGACCTCCGTGCAACGTCCAGAACACGATGGGAGATGTTTTCTGTGCTCCCGCAGGTTTTCCTTGCCAGACAGAGTGGAAAAGCTTTCTGCTAGGATGTAGACCACAAAAGACGCTAAAGACGAAGGTACGATGCTCTCCGGAGCTAAGAGCCGCTCCCGGGCTTCTTTCGGCAGAAGCGGCGCTAAGAGAGCACTGTGAGCGGTACAATCGTCTTTGCGCAAAGAAGCCGCTTCTTCGGCTCGGGGAGCCGGAGAGAGCGGCAGCATCGGAAAGGTGAAGAAGGAAGCTGTACAACACTGGGATTGTGTGCGCAGCTTGCCAACTGATAGAAAACAGTACCTTACCACTTTCCTGACGTTTCCAATCACATGAATATTCGATTGGAAGCTGTTTTGGACAACTTTTCTTTCCTTCATGCCAAGCACTTGGCAGACCTCCGTGCAACGTCCAGAACACGATGGGAGATGTTTTCTGTGCTCCCGCAGGTTTTCCTTGCCAGACAGAGTGGAAAAGCTTTCTGCTAGGATGTAGACCACAAAAGACGCTAAAGACGAAGGTACGATGCTGTCCGGAGCTAAGAGCCGCTCCCGGGCTTCTTTCGGCAGAAGCGGCGCTAAGAGAGCACTGTGAGCGGTACAATCGTCTTTGCGCGAAGAAGCCGCTTCTTCGGCTCCGGGAGCCGGAGAGAGCGGCAGCATCGGAAAGGTGAAGAAGGAAGCTGTACAACACTGGGATTGTGTGCGCAGCTTGCCAAGTGCTAAAAAACAGTACCTTACCACTTTCCTGACGTTTCCAATCACATGAATCTGCGATTGGAAGCTGTTTTGGACAACTTTTCTTTCCTTCATGCCAAACACTTGGCAGACCTCCGTGCAGCGTCCAGAACACGATGGGAGATGTTTTCTGTGCTCCCGCAGGTTTTCCTTGCCAGACAGAGTGGAAAAGCTTTCTGCTAGGATGTAGACCACAAAAGACGCTAAAGACGAAGGTACGATGCTCTCCGGAGCTAAGAGCGCTCCCGGGCTTCTTTCGGCAGAAGCGGCGCTAAGAGAGCACTGTGAGCGGTACAATCGTCTTTGCGCGAAGAAGCCGCTTCTTCGGCTCCGGGAGCCGGAGAGAGCGGCAGCATCGGAAAGGTGAAGAAGGAAGCTGTACAACACTGGGATTGTGTGCGCAGCTTGCCAACTGATAGAAAACAGTACCTTACCACTTTCCTGACGTTTCCAATCACATGAATATTCGATTGGAAGTTGTTTTGGACAACTTTTCTTTCCTTCATGCCAAACACTTGGCAGACCTCCGTGCAACGTCCAGAACACGATGGGAGATGTTTTCTGTGCTGGCACAATTTTTTCCTGCCAGACATAGTGCAAAAGCCTTTTGGTAAGATGTAGACGAGAAAACACGCTAAAGACGCAGGTACGATGCTCTCCGGAGCTAAGAGCCGCTCCCGGGCGTCTTTCGGCAGAAGCCGCCTAAGGAGAGCACTGTGAGCGGCACAATCGTCATTGCGCGAAGAAGCCGCTTCTTCGCCTCCGGGAGCCGGAGAGAGCGGCAGCTTCGGGAAGGTGCAGAAGGAAGCTGCACTACACTGGGATTGTGTGCGCAGCTTGCCAACTGATAGAAACCAGTACCTTTGCACTCTCCTGACTTTTCCAATCACATGAACATTCGATTGGAAGCTGTTTTGGACAACTTTTCTTTTCTTCCTGCCAAACACTTGGCAGACCTCTCTGCAACATCTAGAACACGATGGGAGATGTTTTCTGTGCTGGCACAATTTTTTCCTGCCAGACATAGTGCAAAAGCCTTTTGGTAAGATGTAGATGAGAAAACACGCTAAAGACAAAGGTACGATGCTCTCCGGAGCTAAGAGCCGCTCCCGGGCGTCTTTCGGCTGAAGCCGCCTAAGGAGAGCACTGTGAGCGGCACAATCGTCTTTGAGCGAAGAAGCCGCTTCTTCGCCTCCGGGAGCCGGAGAGAGCGGCAGCTTCGGGAAGGTGCAGAAGGAAGCTGTACAACACTGGGATTGTGTGCGCAGCTTGCCAACTGATAGAAACCAGTACCTTTGCACCCTCCTGACTTTTCCAATCACATGAACATTCGATTGGAAGCTGTTTTGGACAACTTTCCTTTTCTTCCTGCCAAACACTTGGCAGACCTCTCTGCAAGGTCTATAACACGATGGGAGATGTTTCCTGTGCTGGCACAATTTTTTCCTGCCAGACATAGTGGAAAAGCCTTTTGGTAAGATGTAGATGAGTAAAGAAGCTAAAGACGAAGGTACGACGCTGTCCCGAGCTAAGAGCCGCTCCCGGGCGTCTTTCGGCAGAAGCGGCGCTAAGAGAGCACTGTGAGCGGTACAATCGTCTTTGCGCGAAGAAGCCGCTTCTTCGGCTCCGGGAGCCGGAGAGAGCGGCAGCATCGGAAAGGTGAAGAAGGAAGCTGTACAACACTGGGATTGTGTGCGCAACTTTCCAACTGATAGAAAACAGTACCTTACCACTTTCCTGACGTTTCCAATCACATGAATATTCGATTGGAAGCTGTTTTGGACAACTTTTCTTTCCTTCATGACAAACACTTGGCAGACCTCCGTGCAACGTCCAGAAGACGATGGGAGATGTTTTCTGTGCTCCCGCAGGTTTTCCTTGCCAGACAGGGTGGAAAAGCTTTCTGCTAGGATGTAGACCACAAAAGACGCTAAAGACGAAGGTACGATGCTCTCCGGAGCTAAGAGCCGCTCCCGGGCTTCTTTCGGCAGAAGCGGCGCTAAGAGAGCACTGTGAGCGGTACAATCGTCTTTGCGCGAAGAAGCCGCTTCTTCGGCTCCGGGAGCCGGAGAGAGCGGCAGCATCGGAAAGGTGAAGAAGGAAGCTGTACAACACTGGGATTGTGTGCGCAGCTTGCCAACTGATAGAAAACAGTACCTTACCACTTTCCTGACGTTTCCAATCACATGAATATTCGATTGGAAGCTGTTTTGGACAACTTTTCTTTCCTTCATGCCAAACACTTGGCAGACCTCCGTGCAACGTCCAGAACACGATGGGAGATGTTTTCTGTGCTGGCACAATTTTTTCCTGCCAGACATAGTGCAAAAGCCTTTTGGTAAGATGTTGACGAGAAAACACGCTAAAGACGCAGGTACGATGCTCTCCGGAGCTAAGAGCCGCTCCCGGGCGTCTTTCGGCAGAAGCCGCCTAAGGAGAGCACTGTGAGCGGCACAATCGTCATTGCACGAAGAAGCCGCTTCTTCGCCTCCGGGAGCCGGAGAGAGCGGCAGCTTCGGGAAGGTGCAGAAGGAAGCTGCACAACACTGGGATTGTGTGCGCAGCTTGCCAACTGATAGAAACCAGTACCTTTGCACTCTCCTGACTTTTCCAATCACATGAACATTCGATTGGAAGCTGTTTTGGACAACTTTTCTTTTCTTCCTGCCAAACACTTGGCAGACCTCTCTGCAACGTCTAGAACACGATGGGAGATGTTTTCTGTGCTGGCACAATTTTTTCCTGCCAGACATAGTGCAAAAGCCTTTTGGTAAGATGTAGATGAGAAAACACGCTAAAGACAAAGGTACGATGCTCTCCGGAGCTAAGAGCCGCTCCCGGGCGTCTTTCGGCTGAAGCCGCCTAAGGAGAGCACTGTGAGCGGCACAATCGTCTTTGAGCGAAGAAGCCGCTTCTTCGCCTCCGGGAGCCGGAGAGAGCGGCAGCTTCGGGAAGGTGCAGAAGGAAGCTGTACAACACTGGGATTGTGTGCGCAGCTTGCCAACTGATAGAAACCAGTACCTTTGCACCCTCCTGACTTTTCCAATCACATGAACATTCGATTGGAAGCTGTTTTGGACAACTTTCCTTTTCTTCCTGCCAAACACTTGGCAGACCTCTCTGCAAGGTCTATAACACGATGGGAGATGTTTCCTGTGCTGGCACAATTTTTTCCTGCCAGACATAGTGGAAAAGCCTTTTGGTAAGATGTAGATGAGTAAAGAAGCTAAAGACGAAGGTACGACGCTGTCCCGAGCTAAGAGCCGCTCCCGGGCGTCTTTCGGCTGAAGCCGCCTAAGGAGAGCACTGTGAGCGGTACAATCGTCTTTGCGCGAAGAAGCCGCTTCTTCGGCTCCGGGAGCCGGAGAGAGCGGCAGCATCGGAAAGGTGAAGAAGGAAGCTGTACAACACTTGGATTTTGTGTGCAGCTTGCCAACTGATAGAAAACAGTACCTTACCACTTTCCTGACGTTTCCAATCACATGAATATTCGATAAGAAGCTGTTTTGGACAACTTTTCTTTCCTTCATGCCAAACACTTGGCAGACCTCCGTGCAACGTCCAGAACACGATGGGAGATGTTTTCTGTGCTCCCGCAGGTTTTCCTTGCCAGACAGAGTGGAAAAGCTTTCTGCTAGCATGTAGACCACAAAAGACGCTAAAGACGAAGGTACGATGCTCTCCGGAGCTAAGAGCCGCTCCCGGGCTTCTTTCGGCAGAAGCGGCGCTAAGAGAGCACTGTGAGCGGTACAATCGTCTTTGCGCAAAGAAGCCGCTTCTTCGGCTCCGGGAGCCGGAGAGAGCGGCAGCATCGGAAAGGTGAAGAAGGAAGCTGTACAACACTGGGATTGTGTGCGCAGCTTGCCAACTGATAGAAAACAGTTCCTTACCACTTTCCTGACGTTTCCAATCACATGAATATTCGATTGGAAGCTGTTTTGGACAACTTTTCTTTCCTTCGTGCCAAGCATTTGGCAGACCTCCGTGCAACGTCCAGAACACGATGGGAGATGTTTTCTGTGCTCTCGCAGGTTTTCCTTGCCAGACAGTGTGGAAAAGCTTTCTGCTAGGATGTAGACCACAAAAGACGCTAAAGATGAAGGTACGATGCTCTCCGGAGCTAAGAGCCGCTCCCGGGCTTCTTTCGGCAGAAGCGGCGCTAAGAGAGCACTGTGAGCGGTACAATCGTCTTTGCGCGAAGAAGCCGCTTCTTCGGCTCCGGGAGCCGGAGAGAGCGGCAGCATCGGAAAGGTGAAGAAGGAAGCTGTACAACACTGGGATTGTGTGTGCAGCTTGCCAACTGATAGAAAACAGTACCTTACCACTTTCCTGACGTTTCCAATCACATGAATATTCGATTGGAAGCTGTTTTGGACAACTTTTCTTTCCTTCATGCCAAACACTTGGCAGACCTCCGTGCACCGTCCAGAACACGATGGGAGATGTTTTCTGTGCTCCCGCAGGTTTTCCTTGCCAGACAGAGTGGAAAAGCTTTCTGCTAGGATGTAGACCGCAAAAGACGCTAAAGACGAAGGTACGATGCTCTCCGGAGCTAAGAGCCGCTCCCGGGCTTCTTTCGGCAGAAGCGGCGCTAAGAGAGCACTGTGAGCGGTACAATCGTCTTTGCGCAAAGAAGCCGCTTCTTCGGCTCCGGGAGCCGGAGAGAGCGGCAGCATCGGAAAGGTGAAGAAGGAAGCTGTACAACACTGGGATTGTGTGCGCAACTTTCCAACTGATAGAAAACAGTACCTTACCACTTTCCTGACGTTTCCAATCACATGAATATTCGATTGGAAGCTGTTTTGGACAACTTTTCTTTCCTTCATGACAAACACTTGGCAGACCTCCGTGCAACGTCCAGAACACGATGGGAGATGTTTTCTGTGCTCCTGCAGGTTTTCCTTGCCAGACAGGGTGGAAAAGCTTTCTGCTAGGATGTAGACCACAAAAGACGCTAAAGACGAAGGTACGATGCTCTCCGGAGCTAAGAGCCGCTCCCGGGCTTCTTTCGCAGAAGCGGCGCTAAGAGAGCACTGTGAGCGGTACAATCGTCTTTGCGCGAAGAAGCCGCTTCTTCGGCTCCGGGAGCCGGAGAGAGCGGCAGCATCGGAAAGGTGAAGAAGGAAGCTGTACAACACTGGGATTGTGTGCGCAGCTTGCCAACTGATAGAAAACAGTACCTTACCACTTTCCTGACGTTTCCAATCACATGAATATTCGATTGGAAGCTGTTTTGGACAACTTTTCTTTCCTTCATGCCAAACACTTGGCAGACCTCCGTGCAACGTCCAGAACACGATGGGAGATGTTTTCTGTGCTCCCGCAGGTTTTCCTTGCCAGACAGAGTGGAAAAGCTTTCTGCTAGGATGTAGACCACAAAAGACGCTAAAGACGAAGGTACGATGCTCTCCGGAGCTAAGAGCCGCTCCCGGGCTTCTTTCGGCAGAAGTGGCGCTAAGAGAGCACTTGCGAGCGGTACAATCGTCTTTGCGCAAAGAAGCCGCTTCTTCGGCTCCGAGAGCCGGAGAGAGCGGCAGCATCGGAAAGGTGAAGAAGGAAGCTGTACAACACTGGGATTGTGTGCGCAGCTTGCCAACTGATAGAAAACAGTTCCTTACCACTTTCCTGACGTTTCCAATCACATGAATATTCGATTGGAAGCTGTTTTGGACAACTTTTCTTTCCTTCATGCCAAACACTTGGCAGACCTCCGTGCACCGTCCAGAACACGATGGGAGATGTTTTCTGTGCTCCCGCAGGTTTTCCTTGCCAGACAGAGTGGAAAAGCTTTCTGCTAGGATGTAGACCGCAAAAGACGCTAAAGACGAAGGTACGATGCTGTCCGGAGCTAAGAGCCGCTCCCGGGCTTCTTTCGGCAGAAGCGGCGCTAAGAGAGCACTGTGAGCGGCACAATCGTCTTTGCGCAAAGAAGCCGCTTCTTCGGCTCCGGGAGCCGGAGAGAGCGGCAGCATCGGAAGGGTGAAGAAGGAAGCTGTACAACACGGGGATTGCGTGCGCAACTTGCCAACTGATAGAAAACAGTAGCTTACGATTTCCTGACGTTTCCAATCACATGAATATTCGATTGGAAGCTGTTTTGGACAACTTTTCTTTCCTTCATGCCAAACACTTGGCAGACCTCCGTGCACCGTCCAGAACACGATGGGAGATGTTTTCTGTGCTCCCGCAGGTTTTCCTTGCCAGACAGGGTGGAAAAGCTTTCTGCTAGGATGTAGACCACAAAAGACGCTAAAGACGAAGGTACGATGCTCTCCGGAGCTAAGAGCCGCTCCCGGGCTTCTTTCGGCAGAAGCGGCGCTAAGAGAGCACTGTGAGCGGTACAATCGTCTTTGCGCGAAGAAGCCGCTTCTTCGGCTCCGGGAGCCGGAGAGAGCGGCAGCATCGGAAAGGTGAAGAAGGAAGCTGTACAACACTTGGATTTTGTGTGCAGCTTGCCAACTAATAGAAAACAGTACCTTACCACTTTCCTGACGTTTCCAATCACATGAATATTCGATAAGAAGCTGTTTTGGACAACTTTTCTTTCCTTCATGCCAAACACTTGGCAGACCTCCGTGCAACGTCCAGAACACGATGGGAGATGTTTTCTGTGCTCCCGCAGGTTTTCCTTGCCAGACAGAGTGGAAAAGCTTTCTGCTAGCATGTAGACCACAAAAGACGCTAAAGACGAAGGTACGATGCTCTCCGGAGCTAAGAGCCGCTCCCGGGCTTCTTTCGGCAGAAGCGGCGCTAAGAGAGCACTGTGAGCGGTACAATCGTCTTTGCGCAAAGAAGCCGCTTCTTCGGCTCCGGGAGCCGGAGAGAGCGGCAGCATCGGAAAGGTGAAGAAGGAAGCTGTACAACACTGGGATTGTGTGCGCAGCTTGCGAACTGATAGAAAACAGTTCCTTACCACTTTCCTGACGTTTCCAATCACATGAATATTCGATTGGAAGCTGTTTTGGACAACTCTTCTTTCCTTCATGCCAAACACTTGGCAGACCTCCGTGCAACGTCCAGAACACGATGGGAGATGTTTTCTGTGCTCCCGCAGGTTTTCCTTGCCAGACAGAGTGGAAAAGCTTTCTGCTAGGATGTAGACCACAAAAGACGCTAAAGACGAAGGTACGATGCTGTCCGGAGCTAAGAGCCGCTCCCGGGCTTCTTTCGGCAGAAGCGGCGCTAAGAGAGCACTTTGAGCGGTACAATCGTCTTTGCGCGAAGAAGCCGCTTCTTCGGCTCCGGGAGCCGGAGAGAGCGGCAGCATCGGAAAGGTGAAGAAGGAAGCTGTACAACACGGGGATTGCGTGCGCAACTTGCCAACTGATAGAAAACAGTACCTTACACTTTCCTGACGTTTCCAATCACATGAATATTCGATTGGAAGTTGTTTTGGACAACTTTTCTTTCCTTCATGCCAAACACTTGGCAGACCTCCGTGCAACGTCCAGAACACGATGGGAGATGTTTTCTGTGCTGGCACAATTTTTTCCTGCCAGACATAGTGCAAAAGCCTTTTGGTAAGATGTAGACGAGAAAACACGCTAAAGACGCAGGTACGATGCTCTCCGGAGCTAAGAGCCGCTCCCGGGCGTCTTTCGGCAGAAGCCGCCTAAGGAGAGCACTGTGAGCGGCACAATCGTCATTGCGCGAAGAAGCCGCTTCTTCGCCTCCGGGAGCCGGAGAGAGCGGCAGCTTCGGGAAGGTGCAGAAGGAAGCTGCACTACACTGGGATTGTGTGCGCAGCTTGCCAACTGATAGAAACCAGTACCTTTGCACTCTCCTGACTTTTCCAATCACATGAACATTCGATTGGAAGCTGTTTTGGACAACTTTTCTTTTCTTCCTGCCAAACACTTGGCAGACCTCTCTGCAACATCTAGAACACGATGGGAGATGTTTTCTGTGCTGGCACAATTTTTTCCTGCCAGACATAGTGCAAAAGCCTTTTGGTAAGATGTAGATGAGAAAACACGCTAAAGACAAAGGTACGATGCTCTCCGGAGCTAAGAGCCGCTCCCGGGCGTCTTTCGGCTGAAGCCGCCTAAGGAGAGCACTGTGAGCGGCACAATCGTCTTTGAGCGAAGAAGCCGCTTCTTCGCCTCCGGGAGCCGGAGAGAGCGGCAGCTTCGGGAAGGTGCAGAAGGAAGCTGTACAACACTGGGATTGTGTGCGCAGCTTGCCAACTGATAGAAACCAGTACCTTTGCACCCTCCTGACTTTTCCAATCACATGAACATTCGATTGGAAGCTGTTTTGGACAACTTTCCTTTTCTTCCTGCCAAACACTTGGCAGACCTCTCTGCAAGGTCTATAACACGATGGGAGATGTTTCCTGTGCTGGCACAATTTTTTCCTGCCAGACATAGTGGAAAAGCCTTTTGGTAAGATGTAGATGAGTAAAGAAGCTAAAGACGAAGGTACGACGCTGTCCCGAGCTAAGAGCCGCTCCCGGGCGTCTTTCGGCAGAAGCGGCGCTAAGAGAGCACTGTGAGCGGTACAATCGTCTTTGCGCGAAGAAGCCGCTTCTTCGGCTCCGGGAGCCGGAGAGAGCGGCAGCATCGGAAAGGTGAAGAAGGAACCTGTACAACACTGGGATTGTGTGCGCAACTTTCCAACTGATAGAAAACAGTACCTTACCACTTTCCTGACGTTTCCAATCACATGAATATTCGATTGGAAGCTGTTTTGGACAACTTTTCTTTCCTTCATGACAAACACTTGGCAGACCTCCGTGCAACGTCCAGAACACGATGGGAGATGTTTTCTGTGCTCCCGCAGGTTTTCCTTGCCAGACAGGGTGGAAAAGCTTTCTGCTAGGATGTAGACCACAAAAGACGCTAAAGACGAAGGTACGATGCTCTCCGGAGCTAAGAGCCGCTCCCGGGCTTCTTTCGGCAGAAGCGGCGCTAAGAGAGCACTGTGAGCGGTACAATCGTCTTTGCGCGAAGAAGCCGCTTCTTCGGCTCCGGGAGCCGGAGAGAGCGGCAGCATCGGAAAGGTGAAGAAGGAAGCTGTACAACACTGGGATTGTGTGCGCAGCTTGCCAACTGATAGAAAACAGTACCTTACCACTTTCCTGACGTTTCCAATCACATGAATATTCGATTGGAAGCTGTTTTGGACAACTTTTCTTTCCTTCATGCCAAACACTTGGCAGACCTCCGTGCAACGTCCAGAACACGATGGGAGATGTTTTCTGTGCTGGCACAATTTTTTCCTGCCAGACATAGTGCAAAATCCTTTTGGTAAGATGTAGACGAGAAAACACGCTAAAGACGCAGGTACGATGCTCTCCGGAGCTAAGAGCCGCTCCCGGGCGTCTTTCGGCAGAAGCCGCCTAAGGAGAGCACTGTGAGCGGCACAATCGTCATTGCACGAAGAAGCCGCTTCTTCGCCTCCGGGAGCCGGAGAGAGCGGCAGCTTCGGGAAGGTGCAGAAGGAAGCTGCACAACACTGGGATTGTGTGCGCAGCTTGCCAACTGATAGAAACCAGTACCTTTGCACTCTCCTGACTTTTCCAATCACATGAACATTCGATTGGAAGCTGTTTTGGACAACTTTTCTTTTCTTCCTGCCAAACACTTGGCAGACCTCTCTGCAACATCTAGAACACGATGGGAGATGTTTTCTGTGCTGGCACAATTTTTTCCTGCCAGACATAGTGCAAAAGCCTTTTGGTAAGATGTAGATGAGAAAACACGCTAAAGACAAAGGTACGATGCTCTCCGGAGCTAAGAGCCGCTCCCGGGCGTCTTTCGGCTGAAGCCGCCTAAGGAGAGCACTGTGAGCGGCACAATCGTCTTTGAGCGAAGAAGCCGCTTCTTCGCCTCCGGGAGCCGGAGAGAGCGGCAGCTTCGGGAAGGTGCAGAAGGAAGCTGTACAACACTGGGATTGTGTGCGCAGCTTGCCAACTGATAGAAACCAGTACCTTTGCACCCTCCTGACTTTTCCAATCACATGAACATTCGATTGGAAGCTGTTTTGGACAACTTTCCTTTTCTTCCTGCCAAACACTTGGCAGACCTCTCTGCAAGGTCTATAACACGATGGGAGATGTTTCCTGTGCTGGCACAATTTTTTCCTGCCAGACATAGTGGAAAAGCCTTTTGGTAAGATGTAGATGAGTAAAGAAGCTAAAGACGAAGGTACGACGCTGTCCGGAGCTAAGAGCCGCTCCCGGGCGTCTTTCGGCTGAAGCCGCCTAAGGAGAGCACTGTGAGCGGTACAATCGTCTTTGCGCGAAGAAGCCGCTTCTTCGGCTCCGGGAGCCGGAGAGAGCGGCAGCATCGGAAAGGTGAAGAAGGAAGCTGTACAACACTTGGATTTTGTGTGCAGCTTGCCAACTGATAGAAAACAGTACCTTACCACTTTCCTGACGTTTCCAATCACATGAATATTCGATAAGAAGCTGTTTTGGACAACTTTTCTTTCCTTCATGCCAAACACTTGGCAGACCTCCGTGCAACGTCCAGAACACGATGGGAGATGTTTTCTGTGCTCCCGCAGGTTTTCCTTGCCAGACAGAGTGGAAAAGCTTTCTGCTAGCATGTAGACCACAAAAGACGCTAAAGACGAAGGTACGATGCTCTCCGGAGCTAAGAGCCGCTCCCGGGCTTCTTTCGGCAGAAGCGGCGCTAAGAGAGCACTGTGAGCGGTACAATCGTCTTTGCGCAAAGAAGCCGCTTCTTCGGCTCCGGGAGCCGGAGAGAGCGGCAGCATCGGAAAGGTGAAGAAGGAAGCTGTACAACACTGGGATTGTGTGCGCAGCTTGCCAACTGATAGAAAACAGTTCCTTACCACTTTCCTGACGTTTCCAATCACATGAATATTCGATTGGAAGCTGTTTTGGACAACTTTTCTTTCCTTCGTGCCAAGCATTTGGCAGACCTCCGTGCAACGTCCAGAACACGATGGGAGATGTTTTCTGTGCTCTCGCAGGTTTTCCTTGCCAGACAGTGTGGAAAAGCTTTCTGCTAGGATGTAGACCACAAAAGACGCTAAAGATGAAGGTACGATGCTCTCCGGAGCTAAGAGCCGCTCCCGGGCTTCTTTCGGCAGAAGCGGCGCTAAGAGAGCACTGTGAGCGGTACAATCGTCTTTGCGCGAAGAAGCCGCTTCTTCGGCTCCGGGAGCCGGAGAGAGCGGCAGCATCGGAAAGGTGAAGAAGGAAGCTGTACAACACTGGGATTGTGTGTGCAGCTTGCCAACTGATAGAAAACAGTACCTTACCACTTTCCTGACGTTTCCAATCACATGAATATTCGATTGGAAGCTGTTTTGGACAACTTTTCTTTCCTTCATGCCAAACACTTGGCAGACCTCCGTGCACCGTCCAGAACACGATGGGAGATGTTTTCTGTGCTCCCGCAGGTTTTCCTTGCCAGACAGAGTGGAAAAGCTTTCTGCTAGGATGTAGACCGCAAAAGACGCTAAAGACGAAGGTACGATGCTCTCCGGAGCTAAGAGCCGCTCCCGGGCTTCTTTCGGCAGAAGCGGCGCTAAGAGAGCACTGTGAGCGGTACAATCGTCTTTGCGCAAAGAAGCCGCTTCTTCGGCTCCGGGAGCCGGAGAGAGCGGCAGCATCGGAAAGGTGAAGAAGGAAGCTGTACAACACTGGGATTGTGTGCGCAACTTTCCAACTGATAGAAAACAGTACCTTACCACTTTCCTGACGTTTCCAATCACATGAATATTCGATTGGAAGCTGTTTTGGACAACTTTTCTTTCCTTCATGCCAAACACTTGGCAGACCTCCGTGCAACGTCCAGAACACGATGGGAGATGTTTTCTGTGCTCCTGCAGGTTTTCCTTGCCAGACAGGGTGGAAAAGCTTTCTGCTAGGATGTAGACCACAAAAGACGCTAAAGACGAAGGTACGATGCTCTCCGGAGCTAAGAGCCGCTCCCGGGCTTCTTTCGGCAGAAGCGGCGCTAAGAGAGCACTGTGAGCGGTACAATCGTCTTTGCGCGAAGAAGCCGCTTCTTCGGCTCCGGGAGCCGGAGAGAGCGGCAGCATCGGAAAGGTGAAGAAGGAAGCTGTACAACACTGGGATTGTGTGCGCAGCTTGCCAACTGATAGAAAACAGTACCTTACCACTTTCCTGACGTTTCCAATCACATGAATATTCGATTGGAAGCTGTTTTGGACAACTTTTCTTTCCTTCATGCCAAACACTTGGCAGACCTCCGTGCAACGTCCAGAACACGATGGGAGATGTTTTCTGTGCTCCCGCAGGTTTTCCTTGCCAGACAGAGTGGAAAAGCTTTCTGCTAGGATGTAGACCACAAAAGACGCTAAAGACGAAGGTACGATGCTGTCCGGAGCTAAGAGCCGCTCCCGGGCTTCTTTCGGCAGAAGTGGCGCTAAGAGAGCACTTGCGAGCGGTACAATCGTCTTTGCGCAAAGAAGCCGCTTCTTCGGCTCCGAGAGCCGGAGAGAGCGGCAGCATCGGAAAGGTGAAGAAGGAAGCTGTACAACACTGGGATTGTGTGCGCAGCTTGCCAACTGATAGAAAACAGTTCCTTACCACTTTCCTGACGTTTCCAATCACATGAATATTCGATTGGAAGCTGTTTTGGACAACTTTTCTTTCCTTCATGCCAAACACTTGGCAGACCTCCGTGCACCGTCCAGAACACGATGGGAGATGTTTTCTGTGCTCCCGCAGGTTTTCCTTGCCAGACAGAGTGGAAAAGCTTTCTGCTAGGATGTAGACCGCAAAAGACGCTAAAGACGAAGGTACGATGCTGTCCGGAGCTAAGAGCCGCTCCCGGGCTTCTTTCGGCAGAAGCGGCGCTAAGAGAGCACTGTGAGCGGCACAATCGTCTTTGCGCAAAGAAGCCGCTTCTTCGGCTCCGGGAGCCGGAGAGAGCGGCAGCATCGGAAGGGTGAAGAAGGAAGCTGTACAACACGGGGATTGCGTGCGCAACTTGCCAACTGATAGAAAACAGTAGCTTACGATTTCCTGACGTTTCCAATCACATGAATATTCGATTGGAAGCTGTTTTGGACAACTTTTCTTTCCTTCATGCCAAACACTTGGCAGACCTCCGTGCACCGTCCAGAACACGATGGGAGATGTTTTCTGTGCTCCCGCAGGTTTTCCTTGCCAGACAGAGTGGAAAAGCTTTCTGCTAGCATGTAGACCACAAAAGACGCTAAAGACGAAGGTACGATGCTCTCCGGAGCTAAGAGCCGCTCCCGGGCTTCTTTCGGCAGAAGCGGCGCTAAGAGAGCACTGTGAGCGGTACAATCGTCTTTGCGCAAAGAAGCCGCTTCTTCGGCTCCGGGAGCCGGAGAGAGCGGCAGCATCGGAAAGGTGAAGAAGGAAGCTGTACAACACTGGGATTGTGTGCGCAGCTTGCGAACTGATAGAAAACAGTTCCTTACCACTTTCCTGACGTTTCCAATCACATGAATATTCGATTGGAAGCTGTTTTGGACAACTCTTCTTTCCTTCATGCCAAACACTTGGCAGACCTCCGTGCAACGTCCAGAACACGATGGGAGATGTTTTCTGTGCTCCCGCAGGTTTTCCTTGCCAGACAGAGTGGAAAAGCTTTCTGCTAGGATGTAGACCACAAAAGACGCTAAAGACGAAGGTACGATGCTGTCCGGAGCTAAGAGCCGCTCCCGGGCTTCTTTCGGCAGAAGCGGCGCTAAGAGAGCACTTTGAGCGGTACAATCGTCTTTGCGCGAAGAAGCCGCTTCTTCGGCTCCGGGAGCCGGAGAGAGCGGCAGCATCGGAAAGGTGAAGAAGGAAGCTGTACAACACGGGGATTGCGTGCGCAACTTGCCAACTGATAGAAAACAGTACCTTACACTTTCCTGACGTTTCCAATCACATGAATATTCGATTGGAAGCTGTTTTGGACAACTTTTCTTTCCTTCATGCCAAACACTTGGCAGACCTCCGTGCAACGTCCAGAACACGATGGGAGATGTTTTCTGTGCTCCCGCAGGTTTTCCTTGCCAGACAGAGTGGAAAAGCTTTCTGCTAGGATGTAGACCACAAAAGACGCTAAAGACGAAGGTACGATGCTCTCCGGAGCTAAGAGCCGCTCCCGGGCTTCTTTCGGCAGAAGCGGCGCTGAGAGAGCACTGTGAGCGGTACAATCGTCTTTGCGTGAAGAAGCCGCTTCTTCGGCTCCGGGAGCCGGAGAGAGCGGCAGCATCGGAAAGGTGAAGAAGGAAGCTGTACAACACTGGGATTGTGTGCGCAGCTTGCCAACTGATA
Organism: Ammospiza nelsoni; assembly: GCF_027579445.1. Taxonomy (NCBI): domain Eukaryota; kingdom Metazoa; phylum Chordata; class Aves; order Passeriformes; family Passerellidae; genus Ammospiza; species Ammospiza nelsoni. The sequence continues at coordinate 5,462,660 of NC_080638.1, forward strand.
GAAAACAGTACCTTACCACTTTCCTGACGTTTCCAATCACATGAATCTGCGATTGGAAGCTGTTTTGGACAACTTTTCTTTCCTTCATGCCAAACACTTGGCAGACCTCCGTGCAACGTCCAGAACACGATGGGAGATGTTTTCTGTGCTCCCGCAGGTTTTCCTTGCCAGACAGAGTGGAAAAGCTTTCTGCTAGGATGTAGACCACAAAAGACGCTAAAGACGAAGGTACGATGCTCTCCGGAGCTAAGAGCCGCTCCCGGGCTTCTTTCGGCAGAAGCGGCGCTAAGAGAGCACTGTGAGCGGTACAATCGTCTTTGCGCAAAGAAGCCGCTTCTTCGGCTCCGGGAGCCGGAGAGAGCGGCAGCATCGGAAAGGTGAAGAAGGAAGCTGTACAACACTGGGATTGTGTGCGCAGCTTGCCAACTGATAGAAAACAGTACCTTACCACTTTCCTGACGTTTCCAATCACATGAATATTCGATTGGAAGCTGTTTTGGACAACTTTTCTTTCCTTCATGCCAAGCACTTGGCAGACCTCCGTGCAACGTCCAGAACACGATGGGAGATGTTTTCTGTGCTCCCGCAGGTTTTCCTTGCCAGACAGAGTGGAAAAGCTTTCTGCTAGGATGTAGACCACAAAAGACGCTAAAGACGAAGGTACGATGCTGTCCGGAGCTAAGAGCCGCTCCCGGGCTTCTTTCGGCAGAAGCGGCGCTAAGAGAGCACTGTGAGCGGTACAATCGTCTTTGCGCGAAGAAGCCGCTTCTTCGGCTCCGGGAGCCGGAGAGAGCGGCAGCATCGGAAAGGTGAAGAAGGAAGCTGTACAACACTGGGATTGTGTGCGCAGCTTGCCAAGTGCTAAAAAACAGTACCTTACCACTTTCCTGACGTTTCCAATCACATGAATCTGCGATTGGAAGCTGTTTTGGACAACTTTTCTTTCCTTCATGCCAAACACTTGGCAGACCTCCGTGCAACGTCCAGAACACGATGGGAGATGTTTTCTGTGCTCCCGCAGGTTTTCCTTGCCAGACAGAGTGGAAAAGCTTTCTGCTAGGATGTAGACCACAAAAGACGCTAAAGACGAAGGTACGATGCTCTCCGGAGCTAAGAGCCGCTCCCGGGCTTCTTTCGGCAGAAGCGGCGCTAAGAGAGCACTGTGAGCGGTACAATCGTCTTTGCGCAAAGAAGCCGCTTCTTCGGCTCGGGGAGCCGGAGAGAGCGGCAGCATCGGAAAGGTGAAGAAGGAAGCTGTACAACACTGGGATTGTGTGCGCAGCTTGCCAACTGATAGAAAACAGTACCTTACCACTTTCCTGACGTTTCCAATCACATGAATATTCGATTGGAAGCTGTTTTGGACAACTTTTCTTTCCTTCATGCCAAGCACTTGGCAGACCTCCGTGCAACGTCCAGAACACGATGGGAGATGTTTTCTGTGCTCCCGCAGGTTTTCCTTGCCAGACAGAGTGGAAAAGCTTTCTGCTAGGATGTAGACCACAAAAGACGCTAAAGACGAAGGTACGATGCTGTCCGGAGCTAAGAGCCGCTCCCGGGCTTCTTTCGGCAGAAGCGGCGCTAAGAGAGCACTGTGAGCGGTACAATCGTCTTTGCGCGAAGAAGCCGCTTCTTCGGCTCCGGGAGCCGGAGAGAGCGGCAGCATCGGAAAGGTGAAGAAGGAAGCTGTACAACACTGGGATTGTGTGCGCAGCTTGCCAAGTGCTAAAAAACAGTACCTTACCACTTTCCTGACGTTTCCAATCACATGAATCTGCGATTGGAAGCTGTTTTGGACAACTTTTCTTTCCTTCATGCCAAACACTTGGCAGACCTCCGTGCAGCGTCCAGAACACGATGGGAGATGTTTTCTGTGCTCCCGCAGGTTTTCCTTGCCAGACAGAGTGGAAAAGCTTTCTGCTAGGATGTAGACCACAAAAGACGCTAAAGACGAAGGTACGATGCTCTCCGGAGCTAAGAGCGCTCCCGGGCTTCTTTCGGCAGAAGCGGCGCTAAGAGAGCACTGTGAGCGGTACAATCGTCTTTGCGCGAAGAAGCCGCTTCTTCGGCTCCGGGAGCCGGAGAGAGCGGCAGCATCGGAAAGGTGAAGAAGGAAGCTGTACAACACTGGGATTGTGTGCGCAGCTTGCCAACTGATAGAAAACAGTACCTTACCACTTTCCTGACGTTTCCAATCACATGAATATTCGATTGGAAGCTGTTTTGGACAACTTTTCTTTCCTTCATGCCAAACACTTGGCAGACCTCCGTGCAACGTCCAGAACACAATGGGAGATGTTTTCTGTGCTGGCACAATTTTTTCCTGCCAGACATAGTGCAAAAGCCTTTTGGTAAGATGTAGACGAGAAAACACGCTAAAGACTCAGGTACGATGCTCTCCGGAGCTAAGAGCCGCTCCCGGGCGTCTTTCGGCAGAAGCCGCCTAAGGAGAGCACTGTGAGCGGCACAATCGTCATTGCACGAAGAAGCCGCTTCTTCGCCTCCGGGAGCCGGAGAGAGCGGCAGCTTCGGGAAGGTGCAGAAGGAAGCTGCACAACACTGGGATTGTGTGCGCAGCTTGCCAACTGATAGAAACCAGTACCTTTGCACTCTCCTGACTTTTCCAATCACATGAACATTCGATTGGAAGCTGTTTTGGACAACTTTTCTTTTCTTCCTGCCAAACACTTGGCAGACCTCTCTGCAACGTCTAGAACACGATGGGAGATGTTTTCTGTGCTGGCACAATTTTTTCCTGCCAGACATAGTGCAAAAGCCTTTTGGTAAGATGTAGATGAGAAAACACGCTAAAGACAAAGGTACGATGCTCTCCGGAGCTAAGAGCCGCTCCCGGGCGGCTTTCGGCAGAAGCCGCCTAAGGAGAGCATTGTGAGTGGCACAATCGTCTTTGCGCTAAGAAGCCGCTTCTTCGCCTCCGGGAGCCGGCGAGAGCGTCAGCTTCGGGAAGGTGCAGAAGGAAGCTGCACAACACTGCGATTGTGTGCGCAGCTTGCCAACTGATAGAAACCAGTACCTTTGCACTCTCCTGACTTTTCCAATCACATGAACATTCGATTGGAAGCTGTTTTGGACAACTTTTCTTTTCTTCCTGCCAAACACGTGGCACACCGCGGTGCAACGTGTAGAACACGATGAGAGATGTTTTCTCTGCTGGCACAATTTTTTCCTGCCAGACATAATGCAAAGGCCTTTTGGTAAGATGTAGAAGAGAAGAGACGCTAAAGACGAAGGTACGATGCTCTCTGGAGCTAAGAGCCGCTCCCGGGCGTCTTTCGGCAGAAGCCGCCTAAGGAGAGCACTGTGAGCGGCACAATCGTCATTGCGCGTAGAAGCCGCTTCTTCGCCTCTGGGAGCCGGAGAGAGCGGCAGCATCGGGAAGGTGCAGAAAGAAGCTGTACAACACTGGGATTGTGTGCTCAGCTTGCCAACTGGTATAAACCAGTACCTTTGCACTCTCTTGACTTTTCCAATCACATGAATATTCGATTGGAAGCTGTTTTGGACAACTTTTCTTTTCTTCCTGCCAAACACCTGGCAGACCTCTCTGCAACGTCTAGAACACGATGGGAGATGTTTTCTGTGCTGGCACAATTTTTTCCTGCCAGACATAGTGCAAAAGCCTTTTGGTAAGATGTCGACGAGAAGAGACGCTAAATACGCAGGTACGATGCTGTCCGGAGCTAAGAGCCGCTCCCGGGCGTCTTTCGGCTGAAGCCGCCTAAGGAGAGCACTGTGAGCGGCACAATCGTCTTTGCGCGAAGAAGCCGCTTCTTCGCCTCCAGGAGCCAGAGAGAGCGGCAGCTTCGGAAAGGTGCAGAAGGAAGCTGTACAACTCTGGGATTGTGTGCGCAGCTTGCCAACTGATAGAAACCAGTACCTTTGCACTCTCCTGACTTTTCCAATCACATTAACATTCGATTGGAAGCTGTTTCGGACAACTTTTCTTTTCTTCCTGCCAAACACTTGGCAGACCCCTCTGCAAGGTCTAGAAAACAATGGGAGATGTTTTCTGTGCTGGCACAATTTTTTCCTGCCAGACATAGTGGAAAAGCCTTAGGTATGATGTAGACGAGAAAACACGCTAAAGACGAAGGTACGATGCTCTCCGGAGCTAAGAGCCGCTCCCGGGCGTCTTTCGGCAGAAGCCGCCTAAGGAGAGCACTGTGAGCGGCACAATCGTCTTTGCACGAAGAAGCCGCTTCTTCGCCTCCGGGAGCCGGAGAGAGCGGCAGCTTCGGAAAGGTGCAGAAGGAAGCTGTACAACACTGGGATTGTGTGCGCAGCTTGCCAACTGATAGAAACCAGTACCTTTGCACTCTCCTGACTTTTCCAATCACATGAACATTCGATTGGAAGCTGTTTTGGACAACTTTCCTTTTCTTCCTGCCAAACACTTGGCAGACCTCTCTGCAACGTCTAGAACACGATGGGAGATGTTTTCTGTGCTGGCACAATTTTTTCCTGCCAGACATAGTGCAAAAGCCTTTTGGTAAGATGTAGACGAGAAAACACGCTAAAGACTCAGGTACGATGCTCTCCGGAGCTAAGAGCCGCTCCCGGGCGTCTTTCGGCAGAAGCCGCCTAAGGAGAGCACTGTGAGCGGCACAATCGTCATTGCACGAAGAAGCCGCTTCTTCGCCTCCGGGAGCCGGAGAGAGCGGCAGCTTCGGGAAGGTGCAGAAGGAAGCTGCACAACACTGGGATTGTGTGCGCAGCTTGCCAACTGATAGAAACCAGTACCTTTGCACTCTCCTGACTTTTCCAATCACATGAACATTCGATTGGAAGCTGTTTTGGACAACTTTTCTTTTCTTCCTGCCAAACACTTGGCAGACCTCTCTGCAACGTCTAGAACACGATGGGAGATGTTTTCTGTGCTGGCACAATTTTTTCCTGCCAGACATAGTGCAAAAGCCTTTTGGTAAGATGTAGATGAGAAAACACGCTAAAGACAAAGGTACGATGCTCTCCGGAGCTAAGAGCCGCTCCCGGGCGGCTTTCGGCAGAAGCCGCCTAAGGAGAGCATTGTGAGTGGCACAATCGTCTTTGCGCTAAGAAGCCGCTTCTTCGCCTCCGGGAGCCGGCGAGAGCGTCAGCTTCGGGAAGGTGCAGAAGGAAGCTGCACAACACTGCGATTGTGTGCGCAGCTTGCCAACTGATAGAAACCAGTACCTTTGCACTCTCCTGACTTTTCCAATCACATGAACATTCGATTGGAAGCTGTTTTGGACAACTTTTCTTTTCTTCCTGCCAAACACGTGGCACACCGCGGTGCAACGTGTAGAACACGATGAGAGATGTTTTCTCTGCTGGCACAATTTTTTCCTGCCAGACATAATGCAAAGGCCTTTTGGTAAGATGTAGAAGAGAAGAGACGCTAAAGACGAAGGTACGATGCTCTCTGGAGCTAAGAGCCGCTCCCGGGCGTCTTTCGGCAGAAGCCGCCTAAGGAGAGCACTGTGAGCGGCACAATCGTCATTGCGCGTAGAAGCCGCTTCTTCGCCTCTGGGAGCCGGAGAGAGCGGCAGCATCGGGAAGGTGCAGAAAGAAGCTGTACAACACTGGGATTGTGTGCTCAGCTTGCCAACTGGTATAAACCAGTACCTTTGCACTCTCTTGACTTTTCCAATCACATGAATATTCGATTGGAAGCTGTTTTGGACAACTTTTCTTTTCTTCCTGCCAAACACCTGGCAGACCTCTCTGCAACGTCTAGAACACGATGGGAGATGTTTTCTGTGCTGGCACAATTTTTTCCTGCCAGACATAGTGCAAAAGCCTTTTGGTAAGATGTCGACGAGAAGAGACGCTAAATACGCAGGTACGATGCTGTCCGGAGCTAAGAGCCGCTCCCGGGCGTCTTTCGGCTGAAGCCGCCTAAGGAGAGCACTGTGAGCGGCACAATCGTCTTTGCGCGAAGAAGCCGCTTCTTCGCCTCCAGGAGCCAGAGAGAGCGGCAGCTTCGGAAAGGTGCAGAAGGAAGCTGTACAACTCTGGGATTGTGTGCGCAGCTTGCCAACTGATAGAAACCAGTACCTTTGCACTCTCCTGACTTTTCCAATCACATTAACATTCGATTGGAAGCTGTTTCGGACAACTTTTCTTTTCTTCCTGCCAAACACTTGGCAGACCCCTCTGCAAGGTCTAGAAAACAATGGGAGATGTTTTCTGTGCTGGCACAATTTTTTCCTGCCAGACATAGTGGAAAAGCCTTAGGTATGATGTAGACGAGAAAACACGCTAAAGACGAAGGTACGATGCTCTCCGGAGCTAAGAGCCGCTCCCGGGCGTCTTTCGGCAGAAGCCGCCTAAGGAGAGCACTGTGAGCGGCACAATCGTCTTTGCACGAAGAAGCCGCTTCTTCGCCTCCGGGAGCCGGAGAGAGCGGCAGCTTCGGAAAGGTGCAGAAGGAAGCTGTACAACACTGGGATTGTGTGCGCAGCTTGCCAACTGATAGAAACCAGTACCTTTGCACTCTCCTGACTTTTCCAATCACATGAACATTCGATTGGAAGCTGTTTTGGACAACTTTCCTTTTCTTCCTGCCAAACACTTGGCAGACCTCTCTGCAACGTCTAGAACACGATGGGAGATGTTTTCTGTGCTGGCACAATTTTTTCCTGCCAGACATAGTGCAAAAGCCTTTTGGTAAGATGTAGACGAGAAAACACGCTAAAGACGCAGGTACGATGCTCTCTGGAGCTAAGAGCCGCTCCCGGGCGTCTTTCGGCTGAAGCCGCCTAAGGAGAGCACTGTGAGCGGCACAATCGTCTTTGCGCGAAGAAGCCGCTTCTTCGCCTCCAGGAGCCGGAGAGAGCGGCAGCTTCGGAAAGGTGCAGAAGGAAGCTGTACAACACTGGGATTGTGTGCGCAGCTTGCCAACTGATAGAAACCAGTACCTTTGCACCCTCCTGACTTTTCCAATCACATGAACATTCGATTGGAAGCTGTTTTGGACAACTTTCCTTTTCTTCCTGCCAAACACTTGGCAGACCTCTCTGCAAGGTCTAGAACACGATGGGAGATGTTTTCTGTGCTGGCACAATTTTTTCCTGCCAGACATAGTGGAAAAGCCTTTTGGTAAGATGTAGACGAGAAGAGACGCTAAAGACGAAGGTACGATGCTCTCCGGAGCTAAGAGCCGCTCCCGAGCGTCTTTCGGCAGAAGCCGCCTAAGGAGAGCACTGTGAGCGGCAGAATCATCTTTGCGCGAAGAAGCCGCTTCTTCGCCTCCATGAGCCGGAGAGAGCGGCAGCTTCGGAAAGGTGCAGAAGGAAGCTGTACAACACTGGGCTTGTGTGCGCAGCTTGCCAACTGATAGAAACCAGTACCTTTGCACTCTCCTGACTTTTCCAATCACATGAACATTCGATTGGAAGCTGTTTTGGACAACTTTTCTTTTCTTCCTGCCAAACACTTGGCAGACCTCTCTGCAAGGTCTAGAACACGACGGGAGATGTTTTCTGTGCTGGCACAATTTTTTCCTGCCATAGTGCAAAAGCCTTTTGGTAAGATGTAGACGAGAATAGACCCTAAGGACGAAGGTACGATGCTCTCCGGAGCTAAGAGCCGCTCCCGGGCGTCTTTCGGCTGAAGCCGCCTAAGGAGAGCACTGTGAGCGGCACAATCGTCTTTGCGCGAAGAAGCCGCTTCTTCGGCTACGGGAGCCGGAGAGAGCGGCAGCTTCGGAAAGGTGCAGAAGGAAGTTGTACAACACTGGGATTGTGTGCGCAGCTTGCCAACTGATAGAAACCAGTACCTTTGCACTCTCCTGACTTTTCCAATCACATGAACATTCGATTGGAAGCTGTTTTGGACAACTTTTCTTTTCTTCCTGGCAAACACTTGGCACACCTCCGTGCAACGTCTAGAACACGATGGGAGATGTTTTCTGTGCTGGCACAGTTTTTCCTTACCAGACGTAGTGGAAATGCTTTTTGCTAATATTTAGACGACAAGAGAGCCTAAAGACTGGATGTAAGCAAATGACACCCATCTTCAAAAAAGGCAATTAGGAGGACTCGGAATAGTACAAACCAGCCAGCCTCTTTTTTATCCCCAGGAAGTTAATGAAGCAGCTCTTCCTGGAAAACCTTGCCAGGCACATGAAAGACGACAGAATAATGTAGGTCGCATGATTTTTCAGGGGAATTTCATGCTGAACATCACTTTAAACTCCTCTGATGAATCAACTTGACTGGTAGATGAAGGGAATATTATCTGCCTGGGCTTCAGGGAGGTTTTTGACATATCTCTACATGGCAGCACACATCCATATGGAAGCAATATTGCAAAGGGGAGGGAACCAGTGTCTTTTCAGTGATGCTGTGTGAAAAGACAAGAGGCAGTGGGCACACAATGAAATAGAGGAGATTTCCTTTGAACATCGGTAAATGATTCTTTACTGTGAGGGTGACTGAACCACGGCACAGACTGCCCAGAAAGATTGTGGAGCCTGGATCTTGGAAGACATTAAAAGTACACCCAGATAGAATCCTGGCCAAGAGGCTCTAGGTATCCTGGTTTAGGCAGGGGGGTCGGGCCTGGTTAGCCCCACCAACCCCTTCCACTCTCATTCATTCTGTGCTAGTGAATTCTCTTCAAGATGCATTTCAAGCACTGGCATGACAAAGGTCTGTGCAGACAGAGATCCAAATGGACATGGCATCTAAGTTCCTTAAGAAGTGTTCTAGAAGAATGTAAAACTCTGGGACAAGTGTCTCTTCCCTAATTGAATCCCTTTCATGGGAAAATTCCCAGCTCTAGAAAGATCTTCTGATACGCATGCTTAAGACTGCCACTGGCTGAGCAAATTTCTCCCTATGTGTGTCTAAGACCAGTTAGGATCCTCAGCCAAAGTGCTGTCAACATAGTCACAGAATGCCTATTGTTAAGAAGTGACAACTTCCATCAGAATGGCAACTATTGGTCCACCAAATGGATTAATGGATGGGAATTATCTTCTTGGGTTAAAAACAAAAAGAAAGAGTTGGTCTTTATTTATCAATTTCATTGCAATATTGATAAGGGAAGAAAAAGACCTAAGTCCTTGACTTTCTTAACTCGAGGAAAGATTTTAAAAATTCCTTGTAAAAATGTATGATCACAATCAGACTACTGAAACCATTTGAGTTGGGAAAAAAGTTCCAAAATTGTCTAGATAGTGGCAAAGAAGCCAAGAAAATAGGAAAGAAACAAAAAGAGAGCAAAAGAGTACGCTTCAGTGTACAAGCTCGTTCTAGAAGTAGTCTGCTGGGAAAAGGAAGCCCCAGTTGAATTTCCAAGGTATTCCTGCGCTGGATTCAGTAACTGGTCAATGTAAAAACCAATCATTTTGTACAACTTCTTCCAGCAACAAAAACTCCAACAGGTTGACACTACCATCATGCCTGTTCCAGACATATTTCAAAGAGAAATGATGATTTTCTTGAAAACCTACTTGCATAAAAGTTGCAAGATGGTGGAGGGATTCCCACATCCTCCTTCCTCCATCTGGCTTGAAAGTAGATTTGATAAAATATGCAACAAAGCACATGATTTATAAGGTAGAGTCAAATGGATGATTTGGGAATTGATCTTTTGTTGATAGGAAACTTCATATCCACTCTGTGTGACCTTTCTAAAACAAAATGTGGAGCTGAGGCATGAATCTGCCACAACAATTGTAAAGCAAACATACACACTCCCCTTCACATGCCCCCCCTTCCACACACACCTAGGCACACACAGAGATCAGCATAGCAGATCATGAACACCTTGGAAAAGACTGAAATGCTAAATGCCTCTCTTGATGGGCAAAAGAGCTGGTGCAGTAATTCAAATGCCTGGTACAAAAATTCTGTTTCATATTTAGCTCCTATTTAAAACACAGCTTTTCATTTCATTCTATTTACAGAATATTTTCATTTCATTTGTTTCTTTAAAATTACTTAGGTCTCACCTGTTGTATGTCTAGGAATATTTTCTTCCAAAAATAGAAAAAAATAGATGCTATCTTTTCAGCAGAAAACATTGGTTGATACAATTTTAAACCATCATGATATGGAAGAATTGTTCTGTCCCTCTCGAAGGTGGAAGAAGCATTTGGATCACAGATCATCTACAATGAAATACTTGACATGTTTAAGATGCTTTCAATCAATTTTGATCGTCAATTGCTTCTTCGTTGTAAACAGTAATTCTTCAGTGAAGGGAAAGTGTGTGTGCTATATCTACATGATGTGGTCAAACCCAGTTCCTACTAATGGCCAGGCTGAATTCCAGTAAATAATGTCCCGAATGATATTTTGCTGCCTTCTTTGGCACTTCATGAAATCTTACCATGATGAAGTGCTGAAACACAGAGATTTTCTCTTAGAGAGTGCCTCATGTTGTAACCCATCCCATGGATTTTATGCTGTAATTCTTATCTCTTTTAAAATTTGCTATCTTCTGTACAGTTTTCATGAACCTTTCTGTTACAGTAGTGAATAGCACAGATAAATGTCATTTTGTACAACTTTGAATTTACCCCAAGAGCTGAGAGAAAACTTGCTCCTATACTTCAATCCCAGTTTCTTCTATAGTCTAACTTTGTTTCTCTACCATCAAGCTTCTCCTTTGTTGCTGCTCCAAGCCCCGTCCAAGCTGACCTTGAATACTTTCAGGGATGGGACACCCACAACTTCTCTGGGCAACCTGTCCCAGTGTTCCAGCACTCCCACAGTAAAAAAGGCCTTCCTTTCATCTAATATGTGTAGGAAATCATACATCTAGGCATAGAAACTTGGAGTGCAAATTTGAAATTCTTTTGATTTGAAGCACATTTTACATGAATACTGACTTACAGATGACTAAAAGATGTTGATGGGCATTTGAGCTGACAAGTTTTGAAAAAGTGTACGGAAATTAAAATTGAAACCACTAAAATTAAAAACTTCTTGCCATGTTCTTTTTCCTCTCCTATTCAAAATTGCATATGTCAGATATCAGTGCTTGATGCAAACCTCTCAGATGCTCTCAGAGAAAAAGCTTTTCTTTCAGACTAAGTTGCGGTTGACGTAGAACACTAGCAGTAGTGAAAGTTTTTCTGGGCATGGGGGCAGCACCTTATCCTTGGATTTGTGTGCAGAATGCATTTTATCCAAACTGGAAAATAGATCCCAGCTCTGTTCCAATCATCATTCTTACTGTATCAGGCCTGAAGATGTTGCGAAAAGTAGACTGTGGACCTTGAAGATAGCGCATGTGAAACAGATGAGAGAGGATGGAGAAGTTGAGGGAGAGAAGAAAGAGCATATGGCCCAGTAAGGACACCAGAAAGTATTTCTTCATGTGATCATGGGAGATTGCAGGAGCCACTTGGTGCTATCAAACCAGCCCGACTTGGCACTGGTGCCACCTTGGGTCTGGCAACCATCCTGCGTATCGTGGATTTTCAGGAGCCAGCTGGCCACTGCCAGCCACAGGCCCCCAAACACAAACCACAGCCCTTTACCCTGGCAAACAAAACTCATCTGCCCCGCCTCTTGATGGCAGATTGCAGGAGACCCATGGCAATGTCAAGCCAGCCCGACTTGGCAGCGTTGCCACCTTGAGTCTGGCAACCATCCTGCATATCAAAGAATTTCAGGAGCCAGCCGGCCACTCCCAGCCATAGGCCCCAAGACAAAAACCTGTGCCCTTTTCCCTGGCCAACAAAACTCAGCTGTCCCGCTTCTGGATGGCAGATTGCAGGAGCCACTTGCTACTATGAAACCAGCCCAACGTGGCAATGGTGCCACCTTGGGTCTGGGAACCATCCTGCCTATCATAGATTTTCAGGAGCCAGCCGGCCACTGCCGGCCACAGGCCCCCAAACACAAGCCACGACCCTTTTCCATGGCCAAAAAATCTCACCTGCCCCACATGTGGATGGCAGATTGCAGGAGCCACTTGGTACTATCAAACCAGCCCTACTTGACAGTGTTGCCATAATGGGTCTGGGAAACATCCTGCGTATTTTGGATTTTCAGGAGCTAACCTGTCACTCCCTGCCACAGGCCACCAAAACCAAACCTCGGCCCTTTTCCCTGGTCAACAAAACTCACCTGCCCAGCAACTGGATGGCAGATTGCAGGAGTCACTTGGTACTATCAAAAAAGCCTGACTTGGCCGTGGTGCCACCTTGTGTCTAGGAACCCTCCTGCGTAATGTGGATTTTCAGGCGCCAGCCAGCCACTCCCAGCCACAGGCCCCCAAACATATATCTCGGCCCTTTTCCCTGGCAAACAAAACTCACCTGCCCCACTTCTGGATGTCAGATTGCAGGAGCCATTTGGGACAATCAAACCAGCCTGACTTGGCACTGGTGGCACCTTGGGTCTGTGAAGCATTCTGCGTGCCGTTGATTTTAAAGAGCCAACCGGCCACCCCCAGCCACAGGAACCAAACACAAACTTCGGCCATTTTCCCTGGGAAACAAAACATATTTGCCCTTCTTCTGGATGGCAGATTGCAGGAGACACTTGGTACTATCAAACCAGCCTGACTTGGCACTGCTGCCACCTTGTGGCTGGGCCACATCCTGCGTAATGTGGATTTTCAAGTTCCAGCCAGCCACTCCTGGCCACAGGCCCACAAACAGAAACCTCGGCCCTTTTCCCTGGCAAACAAAACTCACCTGTCCCGCATCTGGATGGCAGATTGCAGGAGTCACTTTTTGCTCTCAAACCAGCCCGACCTGGCACTGGTGCCACCTTTGGCCTTGGAAACATCCTGTGTGTCATTGATTTCCAGGAGCAGGCCGGCCGCTCCCAGCCGCAGGCCCCCAAACACATACCTCGGCCATTTTCCCTGGAAAACAAAACTCACCTGCCCCGCTTATAGATTGCAGATTGCAGGAGCCACTTGGTAGTATCAAACAAGCCTGACTTGGCACTGGTGCCACCTTGTGTCTGGGAACCATCCTGTGTAATGTGGATTTTCAGGTGCCAGCCAGCCACTCCCAGAAACAGGCCCTCAAACACCTACCTCGGCCCTTTTCCCTGGAAAGCAAAACTTACCTGCCCCACTTTTGGATGGCCGATTGCAGGAGCCACTTGGGACAATAAACAGGCCTGACTTGGCAGGGGTTCCGCTGTCGGTCTGGGAGACATCCTGCGTGTCGTGGTTTTTCAGGAGCCAACTGTCCACTCCCTGCCGCAGGCCCCCAAAAACAAACCCCGGCCCTTTTCCCTGGCAAACAAAACACACCTGCCCTGCTTATTGATTGCGGATTGCAGGAGCCACTTGGTACTATCAAACCAGCCTGACTTGGCCCTTGTGCCACCTTGTGTCTGGGATCCATCCTGCGTAATGTGGATTTTGAGGTGCCAGCCAGACTCTCCCAGCCACAGGCCAACAAACACATACCTCGGCCCTTTTCCCTGGAAAGCAAAATCACCTTCCCCGCTTCTGGATGGCAGATTGCAGGAGCCACTTGCGACAATCAAACCAGCCTGATTTGGCAGGGCTTCCACCGTGGGTCTGGGAAACATACTGTGTGTCGTGCTTTTTCAGGAGCCATCTTGCCACTCCCAGCCAGAGGCCCCCAAACACAAACCTCGGCCCTTTTCCCTGGCAAACAAAACACACCTGTCCTGCTTATAGATTGCAGATTGCAGGAGACACTTGGTACTATCAAACCAGCCCGACTTGGCCCTGGTGCCACCTTGTGTCTGGGAACCATCCTGTTTAATGTGGATTTTCAGGTGCCAGCCAGCCACTCCCAGCCACAGGCCCACAAACACATACCTCGGCCCTTTTCCCTGGCAAACAAAACTCATCTGCCTGGCTTCTGGATGACAGATTGCAGGCGCCACTTTGTACTGTCAAACCAGCCCGACTTGGTACTGGTGCCACCTTTGGCCTTGGAACCATCCTGTGTGTCATGGATTTCCAGGAGCCAACTGGCCGCTCCCAGCCGCAGGCCCCCAAACACATACCTCGGCCCTTTTCCCTGGAAAACTAAACACACCTGCCCCACTTATCGATTGCAGATTGAAGGAGACACTTGGTATTATAAAACCAGCCTGACTTGGCCCTGGTGTCACCTTGTGTCTGGGAGCCATCCTGCGTAATTTGCATTTTCAGGTGCCAGCCGTACACTCCTGGCCACAGGCCCCCAAACACACATCTCGGCCTTTTTCCCTGGAAAACAAAACTCACCAGCCCCGCTTCTAGATTGCAAGTTGCAGGAGTTACATGGTACTATCAAACCAGCCTGACTTGGCACTGGTGGCACCTAGGGTCTGGGAACCATCCTGCGTGTAATGTGGATTTTAAAGTGCCAACTGGGCACTCCCAGCCGCAGGGCCCCAAACACATACCTCGGCCCTTTTTCCTGGAAAGCAAAGCTCACCTTCCCCGTTTCTGGATGGGAGATTGCAGGAGCCACTAGGGACAATCAAACCAGCCTGACTTGGCAGGGGTTCCGACGTGGGTCTGGGAAACATCCTATGTGTCGTGGTTTTTCAGGAGCCAACTGGCCACTCCCTGCCAAGGGCCCCAAAACACAAACCTCGGCCCTTTTCCCTGGCAAACAAAACACACCTGCCCTGCTTATAAATTGCAGATTGCAGGTGTCACTTGATATTATCAAACCAGCCCGACTTGGCCCTGGTGCCACCTTGTGTCTGGGAACCATCCTGCGTAATGTGGATTTTCAGGTGCCAGCCAGCCACACCCGGCCACAGGCTCTCAAACACACACCTCGGCTTTTTCCCTGGAAAACAAAACTCACCTGCCCCGCTTCTGCATTGCAGATTGCAGGAGCCACTTTGTATTCTCAAACCAGACCGACTTGGCACTGCTGCCACCTTTGCCTCGGAACAATCCTGTGTGTCATGGATTTGTAGGAGCAGGCTGGCCGCTCCCAGCTGCAGGCCCCCAAACACATACCTCGGCCCTTTTCCCTGGAAAACAAAACTCAGCTGCCCCGCTTATAGATTGAAGATTGAAGGAGACACTTGGTACTATCAAACCAGCCTGACTTGGCCCTGGTGCCACCTTTTGTCTTGGAACCATCCTGCGTAATGTGGATTTTCAGCTGCCAGCCAGCCACTCCCGGCCACAGGCCCCCAAACACCTACCTCGGCCCTTTTCCCTGGAAAGCAAAACTCACCTGCCCCGCTTCTGGACGGCAGATTGCAGGAGACACTTGGGACAATCAAACCAGACTGACTTGGCACTGGTGGCACCTTGGGTCTGGGAAGCATCCTGTGTGTCGTGTATTTTAAAGTGCCAACCGGCCACTCCCAGACACAGGCCCCAAACACAAACCTCGGCCCTTTTCCCTGGAAAATAAAATTTACCTGCCGTGCTTCTGAATGGCAGATTGCAGGATCCACTTGGGACAATCAAACCAGCCTGACTTGGCACTGCTGTCACCTTGTGTCTGGGAACCATCCTGCGTAATTTGGATTTTCACGTGCCAGCCAGCCACTCCCGGCCACAGGCCCCCAAACACACATCTCGGCCTTTTTCCCTGGAAAACAAAACTCACCACCCCGCTTCTGGATTGCAAGTTGCAGGAGTTACTTGGTACTATCAAAGCAGCCTGACTTGGCACTGGTGGCACCTAGGGTCTGGGAACCATCCTGCGTGTCGTGGATTTTAAAGTGCCAACTGGGCACTCCCAGCCGCAGGCCCCCAAACACCTACCTCAGCCCTATTCCCTGGAAAGCAAAGCTCACCTTCCCCGCTTCTGGATGGGAGATTGCAGGAGCCACTAGGGACAATCAAACCTGCCTGACTTAGCAAGGGTTCCGACTTGGGTCTGGGAAAAATCCTGCGTGTCGTGGTTTTTCAGGAGCCAACTGGCCACTCCCTGCCCCAGGCCCCCAAACACAAACCTCGGCCCTTTTCCCTGGCAAACAAAACACACCTGCCCTGCTTATAAATTGCAGATTGCAGGAGACACTTGGGTCAATCAAACCAGCCTGACTTGGCACTGCTGCCATCTTGCGTCTGGGAGGCATCCTGCGTAATGTGGATTTTCAGGTGCCAGCCAGCCACTCCCGGCCACAGGCTCTCAGACACATACCTCGGCCCTTTTCCGTGACAAACAAAAGTCAGCTGCCCCGCTTCGGGATATCAGATTGCAGGAGCCACTTTGTACTCTCAAACCAGCCTGACTTGGCACTGCTGCCACCTTTGGCCTAGGAACAATCCTGTTTGTGATGGATTTCTGGGAGCAGGCTGGCCGCTCCCAGCCGAAGGCCCCCAAACACATACCTCGGCCCTTTTCCCTGGAAAACAAAACTCACCTGCCCCGCTTATAGATTGCAGATTGAAGGAGACACTTGGTACTGTCAAACCAGCCTGACTTGGCAGTGGTGGCACCTAGGGTCTGGGAACCATCCTGTATAATGTGGATTTTCAGGTGCCATCCAGCCACTCATGGCCACAGACCCCTAAACAGAAACCTCGGCCATTTTCCCTGGCAAACAAAACGGACCTGCCCTGCTTATAGATTGCAGATTGCAGGAGACACTTGGTACTATCAAACCAGCCCAACTTGGCCGTGGTGCCACCTTGTGTCTGGGAACCATCCTGCGTAATGTGGATTTTCAGGTGCCAGCGAGCCACTCCCGGCCACAGGCCCCCAAACACATACCTCGGCCCTTTTCCCTGGCAAAAACTCACCTGCCCCGCTTCTGGAAGTCAGATTGCAGGAGCCACTTGGGACAATCAAACCAGACTGACTTGGCACTTGTGGCACCTTGGGTCTGTGAAGCATTCTGCGTGCCGTTGATTTTAAAGAGCCAACCGGCCACCCCCAGCCACAGGAACCAAAAACTAACCTCGGCCCTTTTCCCTGGGATTCAAAACACACCTGCCCTTCTTCTGGATGGCAGATTGCAGGAGACACTTGGTACTATCAAACCAGCCTGACTTGGCACTGGTGCCACCTTGTGTCTGGGAACCATCCTGCATATTAGGGATTTTCATGTGCCAGCTGGCCACTCCGTGCCACAGGCCCCTAAACTGAAACCTCGGCCATTTTCCCTGGCAAACAAAACGCACCTGCCCTACTTATAGATTGCAGATTACAGGAGACAGTTGGTACTATCAAACCAGCCCGACTTCGCCGTGGTGCCACCTTGGTCCTTGGAACCGTCCTGCGTGTCGTTGATTTCCAGGAGCAGTCCGGCCGCTCCCAGCCACAGGCCCCCAAACCCATACCTCGGCCCTTTTCCCTGGAAAACAAAACTCACCTGCCCCGCTTCTGGATGGCAGATTGCAGGAGACACTTGGGAGAATCAAACCAGCCTGATTTGGCACTGCTGCCATCTTGAGTCTGGCAACCACCCTGCGTATTGTGGATTTTCAGGTGCCAGCCGTACACTCCTGGCCACAGGACCCCAAACACACACCTTGGCCTTTTTCCCTGGCAAACAAAACTCACCTGCCCCGCTTGTGGATTTCAAGTTGTAGGAGTTACTTGGTACTATCAAACCAGCCTGACTTGGCACTGGTGGCACCTAGGGTCTGGGAACCATCCTGTGTGTCGTGTATTTTAAAGTGCCAACCGGCCACTCCCAGACACAGGCCCCAAACACAAACCTCGGCCCTTTTCCCTGGAAAATAAAATTTACCTGCCGCGCTTCTGAATGGCAGATTGCAGGATCCACTTGGGACAATCAAACCAGCCTGACTTGGCACTGCTGTCACCTTGTGTCTGGGAACCATCCTGCGTAATTTGGATTTTCACGTGCCAGCCAGCCACTCCCGGCCACAGGCCCCCAAACACACATCTCGGCCTTTTTCCCTGGAAAACAAAACTCACCAGCCCCGCTTCTAGATTGCAAGTTGCAGGAGTTACATGGTACTATCAAACCAGCCTGACTTGGCACTGGTGGCACCTAGGGTCTGGGAACCATCCTGCGTGTAATGTGGATTTCAAAGTGCCAACTGGGCACTCCCAGCCGCAGGGCCCCAAACACATACCTCGGCCCTTTTTCCTGGAAAGCAAAGCTCACCTTCCCCGTTTCTGGATGGGAGATTGCAGGAGCCACTAGGGACAATCAAACCAGCCTGACTTGGCAGGGGTTCCGACGTGGGTCTGGGAAACATCCTATGTGTCGTGGTTTTTCAGGAGCCAACTGGCCACTCCCTGCCAAGGGCCCCAAAACACAAACCTCGGCCCTTTTCCCTGGCAAACAAAACACACCTGCCCTGCTTATAAATTGCAGATTGCAGGAGACACTTGGGTCAATCAAACCAGCCTGACTTGGCACTGCTGCCATCTTGCGTCTGGGAGGCATCCTGCGTAATGTGGATTTTCAGGTGCCAGCCAGCCACTCCCGGCCACAGGCTCTCAGACACATACCTCGGCCCTTTTCCGTGACAAACAAAAGTCAGCTGCCCCGCTTCGGGATGTCAGATTGCAGGAGCCACTTTGTACTCTCAAACCAGCCTGACTTGGCACTGCTGCCACCTTTGGCCTTGGAACAATCCTGTTTGTGATGGATTTCTGGGAGCAGGCTGGCCGCTCCCAGCCGAAGGCCCCCAAACACATACCTCGGCCCTTTTCCCTGGAAAACAAAACTCACCTGCCCCGCTTATAGATTGCAGATTGAAGGAGACACTTGGTACTGTCAAACCAGCCCAACTTGGCCGTGGTGCCACCTTGTGTCTGGGAACCATCCTGCGTAATGTGGATTTTCAGGTGCCAGCCAGCCACTCCCGGCCACAGGCCCCCAAACACATACCTCGGCCCTTTTCCCTGGCAAAAACTCACCTGCCCCGCTTCTGGAAGTCAGATTGCAGGAGCCACTTGGGACAATCAAACCAGACTGACTTGGCACTTGTGGCACCTTGGGTCTGTGAAGCATTCTGCGTGCCGTTGATTTTAAAGAGCCAACCGGCCACCCCCAGCCACAGGAACCAAAAACTAACCTCGGCCCTTTTCCCTGGGATTCAAAACACACCTGCCCTTCTTCTGGATGGCAGATTGCAGGAGACACTTGGTACTATCAAACCAGCCTGACTTGGCACTGGTGCCACCTGGGGTTTGGAACCATCCTGCGTGTCGTTGATTTCCAGGAGCAGTCCGGCCGCTCCCAGCCACAGGCCCCAAAACCCATACCTCGGCCCTTTTCCCTGGAAAACAAAACTCACCTGCGCCGCTTCTGGATGCCAGATTGCAGGAGCCACTTGGGACAATCAAACCAGCCTGATTTGGCACTGCTGCCATCTTGAGTCTGGCAACCATCCTGCGTGTTGTGGATTTTCAGGTGCCAGCCGTACACTCCTGGCCACAGGACCCCAAACACACACCTTGGCCCTTTTCCCTGGCAAACAAAACTCACCTGCCCTGCTTGTGGATTTCAAGTTGTAGGAGTTACTTGGTACTATCAAATCAGCCTGACTTGGCACTGCTGCCACCTCAGGTCTGGGACCCTTCCTGTGTATTGAGGATTTTCAGGTGCCAGCAGCCTACTCCCATTCACAGGCCGCATACATACAACTCGGCCCGTTCCCCTGGCAAACAAAAACTCATCTGCCCGGCTTCTAGATGGCAGATTGCAGGAGACTGTTGGTACTATAAAAAAAGCCCAGCTTCGCACTGGTACCAGTTTGGGTCGTGGAACCATCATGTGTATCCTGGATTTTCAGGAGCCAGCTGGCCTCTCTAGGCCACAGGACCCGGACACAAACCTCGGCAGTTTTCCCCTGCAAACAAAACACATCTTACCCATTTCTGGATGGCAGATTGCAGGAGCCACTTGGGACAATCAAACCAGAATGACTTGGCAGTGGTTCCGCCGTGGGTCTGGGAAACATCCTGCGTGTCATGGTTTTTCAGGAGCCAACTGACCTCTCCCAGCCAAAGCCCCCAAACACATACCTCGGCCCTTTTCCCTGGCAAACAAAACTCTCCTGCCCCGCTTCTGGAAGTCAGATTGCAGGAGCCACTTGGGACAGTCACCAGTCTGACTTTGCAGTCATTCCGCCGTGGGTCTGGGAACCATCCTGCGTGTCCTGGATTTTCAGGAGCCAACTGTCCACTCCCAGCCACAGGCCCCCAACAACAAACCTCGACTCTTTTCCCTGGGAAACAAAACACATCAGCCCTGCTTATAGATTGCAGATTGCAGGAGACACTTGGTATTATCAAACCAGCCTGACTTGGCCCTGGTGCCACCTTGTGTCTTGGAACCATCCTGCGTAATGTGGATTTTCAGGTGCCAGCCAGCCACTCCTGGACACATGCCCCCAAACAAATGCCTCGGCCCTTTTCCCTGGAAAGTAAAACTCACCTCACCCGCTTCTGCATTGCAGATTGCAGGAGCCACTTTGTACTCTCAAACCAGCACGACTTGGCACTGCTGCCACCTTGGGCCTGGGAACCATCCTGTGTGTCGTGGATTTCCAGGAGAAGGCTTGCCGCTCCCAGCCGCAGGATCCGAAACACATACCTTGGCCTTTTCCCTGGAAAACAAAACTCACCTGCCCCGATTATAGGTTGCAGATTGCTGGAGCCACTTGGTACTATCAAACCAGCCTGACTTGGCACTGGTGCCATCTTGGGTCTGGGAACCATCCTGGTATCGTGGATTTTAAAGAGCCAACCGGCCACTCCCAGCCCCAGGCCCCAAAAACTAACCTCGGTCCTTTTCCCTGGAAAATAAAACTCACCTGCCCCGGTTATAGATTGCAGATTGCAGGAGACACTTGGTACTATCAAACCAGCATGACTTGGCACTGGTGCCATCTTGGGTCTGGGAACCATCCTGCGTATCGTGGATTTTAAAGAGCCAACCGGCCACTCCCAGCCCCAGGCCCCAAAAACTAACCTCGGTCCTTTTCCCTGGAAAATAAAACTCACCTGACCCGGTTATAGATTGCAGATTGCAGGAGACACTTGGTACTATCAAACCAGCATGACTTGGCAGTGGTGCCATCTTGTGTCTGGGAACCATCCTGCGTATTAGGGATTTTCAGGTTCCAGCTGGCCACTCCCGCCACAAGCCCCAAAACACAAACCTCGGCCCTTTTCCCTGGCAAACAAAACAAACCTGCCCTGCTTATAGATTGCAGATTGCAGGAGACACTTGGTAGTATCAACCAGCCTAAATTGGTCGTGGTGTCACCTTGTGTCTGGGAACCATCCTGCGTAATATGGATTTTCAGTTACCAGCCAGCCACTCCCCGCCACAGGCCCTCAAACACGTACCTCGGCCCTTTTCCCGGGAAAACAAAACTCACCTGCCCTTCTTCTGGATGGCAGATTGCAGGAGCCACTTGGGACAATCAAACCAGCCGGACTTGGCTCTGGTGGCACCTTGGATCGGGGAAGCATCCTGCGTGTCGTGGATTTTAAAGAGCCAACCGGCCACCCCCAGCCACAGGAACCAAACACAAATCTCGGCCCTTTTCTCTGGGAAACAAAACACACCTGCCCTGCCTATAGATTGCAGATTGCAGGAGACCCTTGATACTATCAAGCCAGCCTGACTTGGCACTGGTGCCACCTGGGGTTTGGAACCATCCTGCGTGTCGTTGATTTCCAGGAGCAGGCTGGCCGCTCCCAGCCGCAGGCCCCAAACACATACCTCTGTCCTTTTCCCTGGAAAACAAAATTCACCTCCCCCGCCTATAGATTGCAGATTGCAGGAGCCACTTGGTACTTTCAAACCAGCCTGACTTGGCCCTGGTACCACCTTGTGTCTGGGAACCATCCTGCGTAATGTGGATTTTCAGGTTGCAGCCAGCCACTCCCGGCCACAGGCTCCCAAACACACACCTCGGCTTTTTCCCTGGAAAACAAAACTCACGTGCCCCGCTTCTGGATGTCAGATTGCAGGAGCCACTTGGGACAATGAAACCAGCCTGACTTGGCACTGCTGCCATCTTGGGTCTGGGAACCATCCTGCGTATTGTGGAATGTCAGATTCCAGCCGGCCACTCCCGGCCACAGGTCCCCAAACACATACCTCAGCCCTTTTCCCTGGCAAACAAAACTCACCTGCCCCGCTTCTAGATGGATGATTGCAGGAGCCACTTTGTACTCTCAAACCAGCCTGACTTGGCACTGCTGCCACCTTTGGCCTTGGAACCATCCTGAGTTTCATTGATTTCCAGGAGCAGGCTGGCCGCTCCCAGCCGCAGGCCCCCAAACACATATCTCAACCCTTTTTCCTGGAAAACAAAACTCAGCTGCCCCGCTTATCGATTGCAGATTGAAGGAGACACTTGGTATTATAAAACCAGCCTGACTTGGCCCTGGTGTCACCTTGTGTCTGGGAGCCATCCTGCGTAATTTGGATTTTCAGGTGCCAGCCAGCTACTCCTGGCCACAGGCCCCCAAACACACATCTCGGCCTTTTTCCCTGGAAAACAAAACTCACCAGCCCCGCTTCTAGATTGCAAGTTGCAGGAGTTACATGGTACTATCAAACCAGCCTGACTTGGCACTGGTGGCACCTAGGGTCTGGGAACCATCCTGCGTGTAATGTGGATTTCAAAGTGCCAACTGGGCACTCCCAGCCGCAGGGCCCCAAACACATACCTCGGCCCTTTTTCCTGGAAAGCAAAGCTCACCTTCCCCGTTTCTGGATGGGAGATTGCAGGAGCCACTAGGGACAATCAAACCAGCCTGACTTGGCAGGGGTTCCGACGTGGGTCTGGGAAACATCCTATGTGTCGTGGTTTTTCAGGAGCCAACTGGCCACTCCCTGCCAAGGGCCCCAAAACACAAACCTCGGCCCTTTTCCCTGGCAAAAAAAAAAACCTGCCCTGCTTATAAATTGCAGATTGCAGGTGTCACTTGATATTATCAAACCAGCCCGACTTGGCCCTGGTGCCACCTTGTGTCTGGGAACCATCCTGCGTAATGTGGATTTTCAGGTGCCAGCCAGCCACACCCGGCCACAGGCTCTCAAACACACACCTCGGCTTTTTCCCTGGAAAACAAAACTCACCTGCCCCGCTTCTGCATTGCAGATTGCAGGAGCCACTTTGTATTCTCAAACCAGACCGACTTGGCACTGCTGCCACCTTTGCCTCGGAACAATCCTGTGTGTCATGGATTTGTAGGAGCAGGCTGGCCGCTCCCAGCTGCAGGCCCCCAAACACATACCTCGGCCCTTTTCCCTGGAAAACAAAACTCAGCTGCCCCGCTTATAGATTGAAGATTGAAGGAGACACTTGGTACTATCAAACCAGCCTGACTTGGCCCTGGTGCCACCTTTTGTCTTGGAACCATCCTGCGTAATGTGGATTTTCAGCTGCTAGCCAGCCACTCCCGGCCACAGGCCCCCAAACACCTACCTCGGCCCTTTTCCCTGGCAAGCAAAACTCACCTGCCCCGCTTCTGGACAGCAGATTGCAGGAGACACTTGGGACAATCAAACCAGACTGACTTGGCACTGGTGGCACCTTGGGTCTGGGAAGCATCCTGCGTGCCGTTGATTTTAAAGAGCCAACCGGCCACCCCCAGCCACAGGAACCAAAACCAAACCTCGGCCCTTTTCCCTGGCAAACAAAACACACCTGCCCTTCTTCTGGATAGCAGATTACAGGAGACATTTGGTACTATCAAACCAGCCTGACTTGGCACTGGTGCCACCTTGTGTCTGGGAACCATCCTGCATATTAGGGATTTTCATGTGCCAGCTGGCCACTCCGTGCCACAGGCCCCTAAACTGAAACCTCGGCCATTTTCCCTGGCAAACAAAACGCACCTGCCCTACTTATAGATTGCAGATTACAGGAGACAGTTGGTACTATCAAACCAGCCCGACTTCGCCGTGGTGCCACCTTGGTCCTTGGAACCGTCCTGCGTGTCGTTGATTTCCAGGAGCAGTCCGGCCGCTCCCAGCCACAGGCCCCCAAACCCATACCTCGGCCCTTTTCCCTGGAAAACAAAACACACCTGCCCCGCTTCTGGATGGCAGATTGCAGGAGACACTTGGGAGAATCAAACCAGCCTGATTTGGCACTGCTGCCATCTTGAGTCTGGCAACCATCCTGCGTATTGTGGATTTTCAGGTGCCAGCCGTACACTCCTGGCCACAGGACCCCAAACACACACCTTGGCCCTTTTCCCTGGCAAACAAAACTCACCTGCCCCGCTTGTGGATTTCAAGTTGTAGGAGTTACTTGGTACTATCAAACCAGCCTGACTTGGCACTGGTGGCACCTAGGGTCTGGGAACCATCCTGCGTGTCGTGGATTTTAAAGTGCCAACTGGGCACTCCCAGCCGCAGGCCCCCAAACACCTACCTCAGCCCTATTCCCTGGAAAGCAAAGCTCACCTTCCCCGCTTCTGGATGGGAGATTGCAGGAGCCACTAGGGACAATCAAACCAGCCTGACTTAGCAAGGGTTCCGACTTGGGTCTGGGAAAAATCCTGCGTGTCGTGGTTTTTCAGGAGCCAACTGGCCACTCCCTGCCAAGGGCCCCCAAACACAAACCTCGGCCCTTTTCCCTGGCAAACAAAACACACCTGCCCTGCTTATAAATTGCAGATTGCAGGAGACACTTGGGTCAATCAAACCAGCCTGACTTGGCACTGCTGCCATCTTGGGTCTGGGAACCATCCTGCGTATTGTGGAATGTCAGGTTCCAGCCGGCCACTCCCGGCCACAGGTCCCCAAACACATACCTCAGCCCTTTTCCCTGGCAAACAAAACTCAGCTGCCC
This sequence comes from Ammospiza nelsoni, assembly GCF_027579445.1. Lineage (NCBI taxonomy): Eukaryota > Metazoa > Chordata > Aves > Passeriformes > Passerellidae > Ammospiza > Ammospiza nelsoni. The sequence continues at coordinate 5,487,332 of NC_080638.1, forward strand.
CGCTTCTAGATGGATGATTGCAGGAGCCACTTTGTACTCTCAAACCAGCCTGACTTGGCACTGCTGCCACCTTTGGCCTTGGAACCATCCTGCGTGTCGTTGATTTCCAGGAGCAGTCCGGCCGCTCCCAGCCGCCGGCCCCAAAACCCATACCTCAGCCCTTTTCCCTGGAAAACAAAACTCACCTGCGCCGCTTCTGGATGCCAGATTGCAGGAGCCACTTGGGACAATCAAACCAGCCTTATTTGGCACTGCTGCCATCTTGAGTCTGGCAACCATCCTGCGTGTTGTGGATTTTCAGGTGCCAGCCGTACACTCCTGGCCACAGGACCCCAAACACACACCTTGGCCTTTTTCCCTGGCAAACAAAACTCACCTGCCCTGCTTGTGGATTTCAAGTTGTAGGAGTTACTTGGTACTATCAAATCAGCCTGACTTGGCACTGCTGCCACCTCAGGTCTGGGACCCTTCCTGTGTATTGAGGATTTTCAGGTGCCAGCAGCCTACTCCCATTCACAGGCCGCATACATACAACTCGGCCCGTTCCCCTGGCAAACAAAAACTCATCTGCCCGGCTTCTAGATGGCAGATTGCAGGAGACTGTTGGTACTATAAAAAAAGCCCAGCTTCGCACTGGTACCAGTTTGGGTCGTGGAACCATCATGTGTATCCTGGATTTTCAGGAGCCAGCTGGCCTCTCTAGGCCACAGGACCCGGACACAAACCTCGGCAGTTTTCCCCTGCAAACAAAACACATCTTACCCATTTCTGGATGGCAGATTGCAGGAGCCACTTGGGACAATCAAACCAGAATGACTTGGCAGTGGTTCCGCCGTGGGTCTGGGAAACATCCTGCGTGTCATGGTTTTTCAGGAGCCAACTGACCTCTCCCAGCCAAAGCCCCCAAACACATACCTCGGCCCTTTTCCCTGGCAAACAAAACTCTCCTGCCCCGCTTCTGGAAGTCAGATTGCAGGAGCCACTTGGGACAGTCACCAGTCTGACTTTGCAGTCATTCCGCCGTGGGTCTGGGAACCATCCTGCGTGTCCTGGATTTTCAGGAGCCAACTGTCCACTCCCAGCCACAGGCCCCCAACAACAAACCTCGACTCTTTTCCCTGGGAAACAAAACACATCAGCCCTGCTTATAGATTGCAGATTGCAGGAGACACTTGGTATTATCAAACCAGCCTGACTTGGCCCTGGTGCCACCTTGTGTCTTGGAACCATCCTGCGTAATGTGGATTTTCAGGTGCCAGCCAGCCACTCCTGGACACATGCCCCCAAACAAATGCCTCGGCCCTTTTCCCTGGAAAGTAAAACTCACCTCACCCGCTTCTGCATTGCAGATTGCAGGAGCCACTTTGTACTCTCAAACCAGCACGACTTGGCACTGCTGCCACCTTGGGCCTGGGAACCATCCTGTGTGTCGTGGATTTCCAGGAGAAGGCTTGCCGCTCCCAGCCGCAGGATCCGAAACACATACCTTGGCCTTTTCCCTGGAAAACAAAACTCACCTGCCCCGATTATAGGTTGCAGATTGCTGGAGCCACTTGGTACTATCAAACCAGCCTGACTTGGCACTGGTGCCATCTTGGGTCTGGGAACCATCCTGGTATCGTGGATTTTAAAGAGCCAACCGGCCACTCCCAGCCCCAGGCCCCAAAAACTAACCTCGGTCCTTTTCCCTGGAAAATAAAACTCACCTGCCCCGGTTATAGATTGCAGATTGCAGGAGACACTTGGTACTATCAAACCAGCATGACTTGGCAGTGGTGCCATCTTGTGTCTGGGAACCATCCTGCGTATTAGGGATTTTCAGGTTCCAGCTGGCCACTCCCGCCACAAGCCCCAAAACACAAACCTCGGCCCTTTTCCCTGGCAAACAAAACAAACCTGCCCTGCTTATAGATTGCAGATTGCAGGAGACACTTGGTAGTATCAACCAGCCTAAATTGGTCGTGGTGTCACCTTGTGTCTGGGAACCATCCTGCGTAATATGGATTTTCAGTTACCAGCCAGCCACTCCCCGCCACAGGCCCTCAAACACGTACCTCGGCCCTTTTCCCGGGAAAACAAAACTCACCTGCCCTTCTTCTGGATGGCAGATTGCAGGAGCCACTTGGGACAATCAAACCAGCCGGACTTGGCTCTGGTGGCACCTTGAATCGGGGAAGCATCCTGCGTGTCGTGGATTTTAAAGAGCCAACCGGCCACCCCCAGCCACAGGAACCAAACACAAATCTCGGCCCTTTTCTCTGGGAAACAAAACACACCTGCCCTGCTTATAGATTGCAGATTGCAGAAGACCCTTGATACTATCAAGCCAGCCTGACTTGGCACTGGTGCCACCTGGGGTTTGGAACCATCCTGCGTGTCGTTGATTTCCAGGAGCAGGCTGGCCGCTCCCAGCCGCAGGCCCCAAACACATACCTCTGTCCTTTTCCCTGGAAAACAAAATTCACCTCCCCCGCCTATAGATTGCAGATTGCAGGAGCCACTTGGTACTTTCAAACCAGCCTGACTTGGCCCTGGTACCACCTTGTGTCTGGGAACCATCCTGCGTAATGTGGATTTTCAGGTTGCAGCCAGCCACTCCCGGCCACAGGCTCCCAAACACACACCTCGGCTTTTTCCCTGGAAAACAAAACTCACGTGCCCCGCTTCTGGATGTCAGATTGCAGGAGCCACTTGGGACAATGAAACCAGCCTGACTTGGCACTGCTGCCATCTTGGGTCTGGGAACCATCCTGCGTATTGTGGAATGTCAGGTTCCAGCCGGCCACTCCCGGCCACAGGTCCCCAAACACATACCTCAGCCCTTTACCCTGGCAAACAAAACTCAGCTGCCCCGCTCCTAGATGGATGATTGCAGGAGCCACTTTGTACTCTCAAACCAGCCTGACTTGGCACTGCTGCCACCTTTGGCCTTGGAACCATCCTGTGTGTCATTGATTTCCAGGAGCAGGCTGGCCGCTCCCAGCCGCAGGCCCCCAAACACATATCTCAACCCTTTTTCCTGGAAAACAAAACTCAGCTGCCCCGCTTATCGATTGCAGATTGAAGGAGACACTTGGTATTATAAAACCAGCCTGACTTGGCCCTGGTGTCACCTTGTGTCTGGGAGCCATCCTGCGTAATTTGGATTTTCAGGTGCCAGCCAGCTACTCCTGGCCACAGGCCCCCAAACACACATCTCGGCCTTTTTCACTGGAAAACAAAACTCACCAGCCCCGCTTCTAGATTGCAAGTTGCAGGAGTTACATGGTACTATCAAACCAGCCTGACTTGGCACTGGTGGCACCTAGGGTCTGGGAACCATCCTGCGTGTAATGTGGATTTCAAAGTGCCAACTGGGCACTCCCAGCCGCAGGGCCCCAAACACATACCTCGGCCCTTTTTCCTGGAAAGCAAAGCTCACCTTCCCCGTTTCTGGATGGGAGATTGCAGGAGCCACTAGGGACAATCAAACCAGCCTGACTTGGCAGGGGTTCCGACGTGGGTCTGGGAAACATCCTACGTGTCGTGGTTTTTCAGGAGCCAACTGGCCACTCCCTGCCAAGGGCCCCAAAACACAAACCTCGGCCCTTTTCCCTGGCAAACAAAACACACCTGCCCTGCTTATAAATTGCAGATTGCAGGTGTCACTTGATATTATCAAACCAGCCCGACTTGGCCCTGGTGCCACCTTGTGTCTGGGAACCATCCTGCGTAATGTGGATTTTCAGGTGCCAGCCAGCCACACCCGGCCACAGGCTCTCAAACACACACCTCGGCTTTTTCCCTGGAAAACAAAACTCACCTGCCCCGCTTCTGCATTGCAGATTGCAGGAGCCACTTTGTATTCTCAAACCAGACCGACTTGGCACTGCTGCCACCTTTGCCTCGGAACAATCCTGTGTGTCATGGATTTGTAGGAGCAGGTTGGCCGCTCCCAGCTGCAGGCCCCCAAACACATACCTCGGCCCTTTTCCCTGGAAAACAAAACTCAGCTGCCCCGCTTATAGATTGAAGATTGAAGGAGACACTTGGTACTATCAAACCAGCCTGACTTGGCCCTGGTGCCACCTTTTGTCTTGGAACCATCCTGCGTAATGTGGATTTTCAGGTGCCAGCCAGCCACTCCCGGCCACAGGCCCCCAAACACCTACCTCGGCCCTTTTCCCTGGCAAGCAAAACTCACCTGCCCCGCTTCTGGACAGCAGATTGCAGGAGACACTTGGGACAATCAAACCAGACTGACTTGGCACTGGTGGCACCTTGGGTCTGGGAAGCATCCTGCGTGCCGTTGATTTTAAAGAGCCAACCGGCCACCCCCAGCCACAGGAACCAAAACCAAACCTCGGCCCTTTTCCCTGGGATTCAAAACACACCTGCCCTTCTTCTGGATAGCAGATTACAGGAGACACTTGGTACTATCAAACCAGCCTCACTTGGCACTGGTGCCACCTTGTGTCTGGGAACCATCCTGCGTATTAAGGATTTTCATGTGCCAGCTGGCCACTCCGTGCCACAGGCCCCTAAACTGAAACCTCGGCCATTTTCCCTGGCAAACAAAACGCACCTGCCCTATTTATAGATTGCAGATTACAGGAGACAGTTGGTACTATCAAACCAGCCCGACTTCGCCGTGGTGCCACCTTGGTCCTTGGAACCGTCCTGCGTGTCGTTGATTTCCAGGAGCCGTCCGGCCGCTCCCAGCCACAGGCCCCCAAACCCATACCTCGGCCCTTTTCCCTGGAAAACAAAACTCACCTGCCCCGCTTCTGGATGGCAGATTGCAGGAGACACTTGGGAGAATCAAACCAGCCTGATTTGGCACTGCTGCCATCTTGAGTCTGGCAACCATCCTGCGTATTGTGGATTTTCAGGTGCCAGCCGTACACTCCTGGCCACAGGACCCAAAACACACACCTTGGCCTTTTTCCCTGGCAAACAAAACTCACCTGCCCTGCTTGTGGATTTCAAGTTGTAGGAGTTACTTGGTACTATCAAACCAGCCTGACTTGGCACTGGTGGCACCTAGGGTCTGGGAACCATCCTGTGTGTCGTGTATTTTAAAGTGCCAACCGGCCACTCCCAGACACAGGCCCCAAACACAAACCTCGGCCCTTTTCCCTGGAAAATAAAATTTACCTGCCGCGCTTCTGAATGGCAGATTGCAGGATCCACTTGGGACAATCAAACCAGCCTGACTTGGCACTGCTGTCACCTTGTGTCTGGGAACCATCCTGCGTAATTTGGATTTTCATGTGCCAGCCAGCCACTCCCGGCCACAGGCCCCCAAACACACATCTCGGCCTTTTTCCCTGGAAAACAAAACTCACCACCCCGCTTCTGGATTGCAAGTTGCAGGAGTTACTTGGTACTATCAAAGCAGCCTGACTTGGCACTGGTGGCATCTAGGGTCTGGGAACCATCCTGCGTGTCGTGGATTTTAAAGTGCCAACTGGGCACTCCCAGCCGCAGGCCCCCAAACACCTACCTCAGCCCTATTCCCTGGAAAGCAAAGCTCACCTTCCCCGCTTCTGGATGGGAGATTGCAGGAGCCACTAGGGACAATCAAACCTGCCTGACTGAGCAAGGGTTCCGACTTGGGTCTGGGAAAAATCCTGCGTGTCATGGTTTTTCAGGAGCCAACTGGCCACTCCCTGCCCCAGGCCCCCAAACACAAACCTCGGCCCTTTTCCCTGGCAAACAAAACACACCTGCCCTGCTTGTAAATTGCAGATTGCAGGAGACACTTGGGTCAATCAAACCAGCCTGACTTGGCACTGCTGCCATCTTGCGTCTGGGAGGCATCCTGCGTAATGTGGATTTTCAGGTGCCAGCCAGCCACTCCCGGCCACAGGCTCTCAGACACATACCTCGGCCCTTTTCCGTGACAAACAAAAGTCAGCTGCCCCGCTTCGGGATGTCAGATTGCAGGAGCCACTTTGTACTCTCAAACCAGCCTGACTTGGCACTGCTGCCACCTTTGGCCTTGGAACAATCCTGTTTGTGATGGATTTCTGGGAGCAGGCTGGCCGCTCCCAGCCGAAGGCCCCCAAACACATACCTCGGCCCTTTTCCCTGGAAAAAAAAACTCACCTGCCCCGCTTATAGATTGCAGATTGAAGGAGACACTTGGTACTGTCAAACCAGCCTGACTTGGCAGTGGTGGCACCTAGGGTCTGGGAACCATCCTGTATAATGTGGATTTTCAGGTGCCATCCAGCCACTCATGGCCACAGACCCCTAAACAGAAACCTCGGCCATTTTCCCTGGCAAACAAAACGGACCTGCCCTGCTTATAGATTGCAGATTGCAGGAGACACTTGGTACTATCAAACCAGCCCAACTTGGCCGTGGTGCCACCTTGTGTCTGGGAACCATCCTGTGTAATGTGGATTTTCAGGTGCCAGCCAGCCACTCCCGGCCACAGGCCCCCAAACACATACCTCGGCCCTTTTCCCTGGAAAACAAAACTCACCTGCCCCGCTTCTGGAAGTCAGATTGCAGGAGCCACTTGGGACAATCAAACCAGACTGACTTGGCACTTGTGGCACCTTGGGTCTGTGAAGCATTCTGCGTGCCGTTGATTTTAAAGAGCCAACCGGCCACCCCCAGCCACAGGAACCAAAACCAAACCTCGGCCCTTTTCCCTGGGATTCAAAACACACCTGCCCTTCTTCTGGATGGCAGATTGCAGGAGACACTTGGTACTATCAAACCAGCCTGACTTGGCACTGGTGCCACCTAGGGCCTTGGAACCATCCTGCGTGTCGTTGATTTCCAGGAGCAGTCCAGCCGCTCCCAGCCACAGGCCCCAAAACCCATACCTCGGCCCTTTTCCCTGGAAAACAAAACTCACCTGCGCTGCTACTGGATGCCAGATTGCAGGAGCCACTTGGTACTTTCAAACCAGCCTGACTGGGCCCTGGTACCACGTTGTGTCTGGGAACCATCCTTCGTAATGTGGATTTTCAGGGGCCAGCCAGCCACTCCCGGCTACAGGCCCCCAAACACAAACCTCGGCAGCTTTCCCCTGCAATCAAAAGACATCTAACCCGTTTCTGGATGTCAGATTGCAGGAGCTACTTGGGACAATGAAACCAGACTGACTTGGCAGTGGTTCCGCCGTGGGTCTGGGAGACATCCTGTGTGTCATGGTTTTTCAGGAGCCAACTGGACACTCCCAGCCACAGGCCCCACAACACAAACCTCGGCCCTTTTCCCTAGGAAAGAAAAGACACCTGCACTGCTTATAGATTGCAGATTGCAGGAGACACTTGGTACTATCAATCCAGCCTGACTTGGCACTGGTGCCACCTTGGGTATGGGAACCATCCTGTGTGTTGTGGATTTCCAGGAGCAGGCTGGACGTTCCCATCCGCAGGAACACAAACACATACTTCGGACTTTTTCCCTGGAAAGCCAACCTCACCTGCCCCGCTTCTGGATGGCAGATTGCAGGACCCACTTAGGACAATCAAACCAGCCTGACTTGGCAAGGGTTCCGCCGTGGGTCTGGAAAACATCCTGCGTGTCGTTGTTTTTCAGGAGGCAACGGGATTCTCCCTGCCACAGGACCCCAAACACAAACCTCGGCCCTTTTCCCGGGCAAACAAAACAAACCTGCCCTGCTTATAGATTGCAGATTGCAGGAGCCACTTGATACTATCAAATCAGCCCGACTTGGCCCTGGTGCCACATTGTGTCTGGGAACTATCCTGCGTAATGTGGATTTTCAGGTGCCAGCCAGCCACTCCCGGCTACAAACCCCAAAACAAATACCTCGGCCCTTTTCCCTGGAAAGCAAAACTCACCTGACCCGCTTCTGGATGGCAGATTGCAGGAGCCACTTTGTACTCTCAAACCAGCACGACTTGGCAGTGCTGCCACCTTGGGTCTGGGAACCATCCTGCGTATTGTTATTTTCAGGTGCCAGCCGGCCACTCCCGGCCACAGGCCCCCAAACACATACCTCGGCCCTTTTCCCTGGCAAACAAAACTCACCTTCCCCGCTTCTGGATGGCAGATTGCAGGAGCCACATTGTACTCTCAAAGCAGCCCGACTTGGCACTGGTGCCACCTTGTGTCTGGGAACCATCCTGTGTGTCGTGGATTTCCAGGAGAAGGCTTTCCGCTCCCAGCCGCAGGCCCCCAAGCACATACCTCGGCCCTTTTCCCTGGAAAACAAAACTCACCTGCCCCGATTATAGGTTGCAGATTGCAGGAGCCACTTGGTACTATCAAACCAGCCTGACTTGGCACTGGTGGCACCTAGGGTCTGGGAACCATCCTGCGTATTGTGGATTTTCAGGTGCCTGCCTGCCACTCCCAGCCACAGGTCCCTAAACACACAACTCGGCCCTTTTCCCTTGCAAACTTACCTCACCTGCCCCACTTCTGAATGGCAGATTGCAGGAGCCACTTGGGACGGTCAAACCAGTCTGACTTGGCAGTGGTTCCGCCGTGGGTCTGGGAAACATCCTGCGTGTCGTGGATTTTCAGGAGCCAACTGTCCACTCCCAGCCACAGGCCCCCATACACAAACCTTGAGTCTTTTCCCTGGGAAATAAAACTCACCTGCCCCGCTTATAGATTGCAGATTGCAGGAGACACTTGGTACGATCAAACCAGTCTGACATGGCACAGCTGACACCTTTTTTCTGGGAACCATCCTGCGTGATGTGGATTTTCAGGTGCCAGCCAGCCGCTCCCGGCCACACGCCCACAAACACATACCTCGGCCCTTTTCCGTGGAGAGCAAAACTCACCATCCTGGCTTCTGGATGGCAGATTACAGGAGCCACTTTGTACTGTCAAACCAGCCCGACTTGGCACTGGTGCCACCTTTGGCCTTGGAACCATCCTGTGTGTCATGGATTTCCAGGAGCAGGCTGGCCGCTCCCAGCCGCAGGCCCCCAAACACATACTTCGGCCATTTTCCCTGGAAAACAAAACTCACCTGCCCTGCTTATTGATTGCTGATTGCAGGAGCCACTTGGTACTATCAAACCAGCCTGACGTGGCACTGGTTCCACCTTTGGCCTTGGAACCATCCTGCGTAATGTGGATTTTTAGGTGCCAGCCAGCCACTCCCAGCCACAGCCTCCCAAACACATACCTCGGTCTTTTTTCCTGGCAAACAAAACTCACCTGCCCCGAATCTGGATGTCAGATTGCAGGAGCCACTTGGGACAATCAAACCAGCCTGACTTGGTGCTGCTGCCATCTTGTGTCTGGGAACCATCCTGCTTATTGTGGATTTTCAGGTGCCAGCCGGCCACTCCCGGCCACAGGCCCCCAAACACAAACCTCGGCCCTTTTCCCTGAAAAACAAATCTCACCTCCCCGCTTTTGAATTGCAAGTTGCAGGAGCCACTTGGTACTGTCAAACCAGCCTGACTTGGCACTGGTGCCATCTTGTGTCTGGGAACCATCCTGTGTAATGTGGATTTTAAGGTTCCAGCCAGCCACTCCCTGCAACAGGCCCCCAGACACCTACCTCGGCCCTTTTCAATGGAATGCAAAACTCACCTGCCCCGCTTTTGGATGTCAGATTGCAGGAGCCACTTGGGACCATCAAACCAGCCTGACTTGGCAGGGGTTCCGCCGTGGGTCTGGGAAACATCCTGCGTGTCGTGGTTTTTCAGGAGCCAACTGGCCACTCCCTGCCACAAGCCCCCAAAAACAACCCTCGGCCCTTGTCCCTGGCAAACAAAACACACCCGCCCTGCTTATTGATTGCAGATTGCAGGAGCCACTTGGTACAATCAAACCAGCCTAACTTGGCCACAGTGCCACCTTGTGTCTGGGAACCATCCTGCGTAATGTGGATTTTCAGGTGCCAGCCAGCCACTCCAGGCCACAGGCTCCCAAACACAAACCTCGGCCTTTTTCCCTGGAAAACAAAACTCACGTGCCCCGCTTCTGAATGTCAGATTGAAGGAGACACTTTGTACTCTCAAAGCAGCCTGACTTGGCACTGGTGCCACCTTGGGTCTGGGAACCATCCTGTGTATCGAGGATTTTCAGGATCGAGTAGCGTATTTCCAGTCACTGGCCTCATACATAAACCTCGGCCCGTTTTCCTGGCCAACAAAACTCATCTGCCTGGCTTCTGGATGGCAGATTGCCGGAGACTCTTGGTACTATCAAAAAAGCCCGACTTGGCACTGGTACCAGCTTGGGTCGTGGGACCATCCTGCGTAATGTGGATTTTCAGGAGCCAGCTGGCCTCTCTAGGCCACAGAACCCGGACACACACCTCGGCAGTTTTCCCCTGCAAACAAAACACATCTTACCCGTTTCTGGATGGAAGATCGCAGGAGCCACTTGGTACTATCAATCCAGAGCAATTTGGCATGAGTGCCACCTTGCATCTGGGAACAATCCTGCCTGTCGTGGATTTCATGGAGCCAGCTGGCCACTCCCGACTCAGGCCCCTAAACACAAACCTCGGCGACGTTGAATGCAAACAAAAGTCACTTGTCCCGCTACTGGATGGCAGATTGCAGGAGCCACTTGGTACAATCAAACCGGCCTGACTTGGAACTGGTGGCACCTAGGGTCTGGGAACCATCCTGCGTGATGTGGATTTTCAGGTGCCAGCCAGCCACTCCCGGCCACAGGCCCACAAACACATACCTCGGCCCTTTTCCCTGGAGAGCAAAACTCACCATCCTGGCTTCTGGATGGCAGATTGCAGGAGTTACTTTGTACTGTCAAACCAGCCCGACTTGGCACTGGTGCCACCTTTGGCCTTGGAACCATCCTGTGTGTCATGGATTTCCAGGAGCAGGCTGGCCGCTCCCAGACGCAGGCCCCCAAACACATACCTCGGCCATTTTCCCTGGAAAACAAAACTCACCTGCCCCGCTTATAGATTGCAGATTGCAGGAGCCTCTTGATACTATCAAACCAGGCCGACTTGGCCCTGGTGCCACCTTGTGTCTGGGAACCATCCTGTGTAATGTGGATTTTCAGGTGCCAGCCAGCCACTCCCGGAAACAGGCCCTGAAACACCTACCTCGGCCCTTTTCCCTGGAAAGAAAAACTCACCTGCCCCGCTTCTGGATGGCAAATCGCAGGAGCCACTTGGGACAATAAACCAGCCTGACTTGGCAGGGGTTCCGCCGTCGGTCTGGGAGACATCCTGCGTGTCGTGGTTTTTCAGGAGGCAACTGTCCACTCCCTGCCGCATGCCCCCAAACACAAACCCCAGCCCTTTTCCCTGGTAAACAAAACACACCTGCCCTGCTTCTTGATTGCAGATTGCAAGAGCCACTTGGTACTATCAAACCAGCCTGACTTGGCACTGGTGCCATCTTGTGTCTGGGAACCATCCTGTGTAATGTGGATTTTAAGGTGCCAGCCAGCCACTCCCGGAAACAGGCCCCCAGACACCTACCTCGGCCCTTTTCCCTGGAATGCAACACTCATGTGCCCCGCTTCTGGATGTCAGATTGCAGGAGCCACTTGGGACCATCAAACCAGCCTGACTTGGTAGGGGTTCCGCTGTGGGTCTGGGAAACATCCTGCGTGTCGTGGATTTTCAGGAGCCAACTGGCCACTCCCAGCCACAAGCCCCCAAACACAACCCTCGGCCCTTGTCCCTGGCAAACAAAACACACCTGCCCTGCTTATTGATTGCAGATTGCAGGAGCCACTTGGTACAATCAAACCAGCCTTACTTGGCACTGTTGGCATCTTGTGTCTGGGAACCATCCTGTGTGTCGTGGATTTCCGGGAGCAGGCTGGCTGCTCACTTCCACAGGCCCACAAACACATACCTCGGCCCTTTTCCGTGGAAAACAAAACACACATGCCCCGCTTATAGATTGCAGATATCAGGAGATACTTGGTGCTATCAAACCAGCCTGACTTGGCACTGGTGCCACATTTTGTCTGGGAACCATCCTGCGTAATGTGGATTTTCAGGTGCCAGACGGCCACTCCCGGCCACAGGCCTCAAACACAAACATCTGCCTTTTCCCTGGGGAAAAAAAACTCACCTGCCCCGCTTATAGATTGCAGATTGCAGGAGCCTCCTAGGACAATCAAAGCAGCCTGACTTGGCACTGCTGCCACTTTGAATCTGGGAACAACCCTGTGTATTGTGGATTTTCAAGTGCCAGCCGGCCACTCCCAGACACAGGTCCCCCAATACATACCTTGGCCCTTTTCCCTGGTAAACAAAACTCACCTGCCCCGCTTCTGGATGGCAGATTGCAGGAGCCACTTTTTACTCTCAAACCAGCCGTACTTGGAACTGGTGGCATCTTTTGTCTGGGAACCATCCGGCGTGTCGTGGATTTTAAAGATCCAACTGGCCACTCACAGCCATCGGACCCAAACACAAACCTCTGCGCTTTTCCCTGGCAAGCAAAACACACCTGCCCTTCTTCTGGATGGCAGATTGCAAGGGACACTTGTGACAATCAAACCAGCCTGACTTGGCAGTGATTCGCTGTGGGTCTGGGAACCATCCTGCGTAATGTGGATTTTCAGGAGCCAACTGGCCTCTCCCAGCCACAGGCCCCCAAACACAAACCTCGGCCCTTTTCCCTGGCAAACAAACACACCTCCCCTGTTTATAGATTGCAGACTGCAGGAGCCACTTGGTACTATCAAACCAGCCTGACTTGGCACTGGTGCCATATTGTATCTTGGAAACATAATGCGTAATATGGATTTTAAGGTGCCAGCCAGCCACTCCCGGCCACAGGCCCCAAACACATACCTTGGCCCTTGTCCAAGGAAAACAAAATTCGCCTGCCCCGCTTCTGGATGTCAGATTGCAGGAGCCACTTCGGACAATCAAACCAGCCTGACTTGGCACTGGTGCCACCTTGGGTCTGGGATACATCTCGCGTACTGTGGATTTTCAGGTACCAGCCCGCCACTCCCAGCCAAGGGCCCCCAAACACAGACCTTGTCCCCTTTTCCCTGGAAAGCAAAACTCACCTGCCCCGCTTCTGGATGGCAGATTGCAGGAGCCACTTGGTACTATCAAACCAGCCTGACTTGGCACTGGTGGCACCTCGGGTCTGGGAACCATCCTGCGTGTCGTGGATTTTAAAGAGCCACCCGGCCACTCCCAGCCACAGACCCACAAACACAAACCTCGGCCCTTTTCCTTGGAAAACAAAACTCACCTGCCCCGCTTATAGATTGCAGATTGCAGTAGATACTTGGTACTATCAAACCAGCCCGACTTGGCAATGGTGCCACATTTTGTCTGGGAACCATCTTGCGTAATGTGGATTTTCATGTGCCAGCCGGCCATTCTTGGCCACATGCCTCAAACTCTAACCTCGGCCCTATACCCTGGGAAACAAAACACCCCTGCCCTGCTTATAGATTGCAGATTGCAGGAGACACTTGGTACTGTCAAACCAGCCCAACTTGGCCGTGGTGCCACCTTGTGTCTGGGAACCATCCTGCGTAATTTGGATTTTCAGGTGCCAGACAGCCACTCCCAGCCACAGGCCCCAAAACACATACCTCGGCCCTTTTCCCTGGTAAACAAAACTCACCTGCCCCGCTTCTGGATGGCAGATATCAGGAGCCACTTTGTACTCTCAAACCAGCCTCACTTGGCACTGGTGGCACCTTGTGTCTGGGAACCATCCTGCGTGTCGTGGATTTTTAAGATCCAACCGGCCACTCCCAGCCACAGGAACCAAACACAAACCTCGGCCCTTTTCCCTGGGTAAAAAAACACACCTGCCCTTCTTCTGGATGTCAGATTGCAGCAGACACTTGGGACAATCAATCCAGCCTGACTTGGCACTGGTGCCACCTTGGGCCTTGGAACCATCCTGCGTAATGTGAATTTTCAGGTGCCAGCCAGCCACTCCGGGCCACAGGCCCCCAAACCCATACATCACCCTTTTTCCCTGGCAAACAAAACTCACCTGCCCCGCTTCTGGATGGCAGATTGCAGGAACCACTTTGTACTCTCAAACCAGCCTGACTTGGCACTCGTGCCACCTTGGGTCTGGGAACCATCCTGCGTATTGTCGATTTTCTGGTGGCAGCCGTCCACTCCTAGCCAGAGTCCCACAAACACCTACCTCGGCCCTTTTCCCTGGCAAACAAAACTCACCTGCCCCGATTCTGGATGGCAGATTGCAGGAGACTCTTGGTACTATCAAAAAAGCCCGACTTGGCACTGGTACCACTTTGGGTCGTGGAACCATCCTGCGTATCGTGGATTTTCAGGAGCCAGCTGGCCTCTCTAGGCAACATGACCCGGACACACACCTCGGCAGTTTTCCACTGCAAACAAAACACATCTAACCAGTTTCTGGATGGAAAATTGCAGGAGCCACTTGGTACTATCAATCCAGAGCAATTTGGCATTTGTGCCACCTTTGGTCTGGGAACAATCCTGCCTGTCGTGGATTTTATCGAGCCAGCCGGCCACTCCCGACTCAGGCCCCTAAACATATATCTCGGCCCTGTTGCCTTCAAACCAAACTCACCTGCCCCGCTTCTGGATGGCAGATTCCAGGAGCCACTTGTGACAATCAAACCAGCCTGACTTGGCAGTGGTTCCGCCGTGGGTCTGGGAAACATCCTGCGTGTCGTGGTTTTTCAGGAACCAACTGGCCACTCCCAGCCACAGGCCCCCAAACACAAACCTCGGCCCTTTTCCCTTGCAAATAAAACACACCTGCCCTGCTTATAGATTGCAGATTGCAGGAGCCACTTGGTACTATCAAACCCGCCCAACTTGTCCCTGGTGCCACATTGTGTCTTGGAACCATACTGCGTAATGTGGATTTTTAGGTGCCCGCCAGCCACTCCCGGCCACAGGCCCCCAAACACAAACCTCAGCCCTTTTCCCTGGCAGACAAAACTCACCAGCCCGCTTCTGGATTGCAAGTTGCAGGAGCCACTTGGTACTATCAAACCAGCCTGACTTGGCACTGTTGGCTACTTGGGTCTGGGAACCATCCTGCCTGTCGTAGATTTTAAAAAACCAACAAGCCACTCCCAGCCACAGGACCCAAACACAAATCTCGGCCCTTTTTTCCTGGCGAACAAAACACACCTCCCCTTCTTCTGGATGGCATATTGCAGGACACACTTGGTACTATCAATCCAGCCTGACTTGGCACTGGTGCCACCTTGGGCCTTGGAACCATCCTGCATGTCGTTGATTTCAAGGAGCAGGCCGGCCGCTCCCAGCCACAGGCCCCTAAACGGATACCTCGGCCCTTTTCAGTGGCAAACAAAACTCAACTGCCCCGCTTCTGGATGGCAGATTGCAGGAGCCACTTGGGACAATCAAACCAGCCTGACTTGGTAGTGGTGTCGCCGTGGGTCTGGGAACCATCCTGCGTGTCATGTATTTTCAGGATCCAACTGGCCACTCCCGGCCACACGCCCCAAACACAAACCTCGGCCATTTTCCCTGGCAAGCAAAACTCACTTGCCCCGCTTCTGGATGGCAGATTGCAGGAGCCACTTTGTACTCTCAAACCAGCCCGACTTGTCAGTTGCGGAACCTTTGGCCTTGTAACCATCGTGCATGATGTTGATTTCCAGGAGCAGGCCGGCCGCTCCCAGCCACAGGCCCCCAAACCCATACCACGGCCCTTTTTCCTGGAAAACAAAACTCAATTGCCCCGCTTATAGATCGCAGATTGCAGGAGCCTCTTGGTACTATCAAACCAGCCTGACTTGGCCCTGGTGCCACTTTCTGTCTGGGAACCATTCTGTGTAATGTGGATTTTCAGGTGCCAGCCGGCTAGTCCCAGCCACAGGCCACCAAACACAAACCTCGACGGTTTTCCTTGGCAAACAAACTCACCTGCCCCGCTTCTGGATTGCAGATTGCAGGAGCCACTTGGGACAATCAAACCAGCCTGACTTGGCAGGGGTTCAGCCGTGGGTCTGGGAAACATCCTGTGTGTCGTGTATTTTCAGGAGCCAACTGGCCACTCCCTGCCACAGGCCCCCAAACACAAACCTCGGCCCTTTTCCCTGGCAAACAAAACTCACCGGCCCTGCTTATACATTGCAGATTGCAGGAGCCACTTGGTAATATCGAACCACCCCGACCTGGACCTTGTGCCTAATATCTTGGAACCATCCTGCGTAATATGGATTTTCAGGTGCCAGCCAGCCAATCCCAGCCACAGGCCCCCAAACACAAACCTCGACCCTTTTCCCTGGAAAAAAAAACTCACCTTCCCTCCTTATAGATTGCAGATTGCGGGAGCCACTTGGTAATATCAAATCACCCCGACTTGCCCCTGGTGCCACCTTATGTCTGGGAACCGCCCTGCGTAATGTGGAATTTCAGGTGCTAGCCAGCCACTCCCGGCCACACGCCCCCAAAATCATACCTCGCCCCTTTTCCCTGGCAAACAAAACTCACCTGCCTTGCTTCTGGAGGGCTGATTGCAGGAGACACCTTGTACTCTAAAACCAGCCCGACTTGGCCCTGCTGCCACCTTGGGTATGGGAACAATCTTGAGTATTGTGGATTTTCAGGAGCCAGCCGGCCACTCCCGGCCAAAGCCCCCAAACACAAACCTCGGCCCTTTTCCCTGGAACGCAAAACTCGCCTTCCCCGCTTCTGGATAGCAAGTGTCAGGAGCCACTATGTACTATCAAACCAGCCTGACTTGGCACTGGTGGCACCGTGGGTCTGGGAACCATCCTGCGCGACGTGGATTTCAAAGAGCCAACCGGCCACTCCCAGCCACAGGACCCGAACACAAACCTCGGCCCTTTTCCCTGGAAAACAAAACACACCTGCCCTTCTTCTGGATGTCCGATTGCTGGAGCCACTTGGAACTATGAAACCACCCCTACTTGCCCTTGGTGCCACCTTAGGCCTTGGAACCATCCTGTGTATTGTGGATTTTCAGGTGCCAGCCGGCCACTCCCAGTCAAAGGCCCCCAAAGACATACCTCGGCCAGTTCCCCTGGCAAACAAAACTCACCTGCCCCGATCCTGGATGGCAGATTGCAGGAGACTCTTGGTACTATCAAAAAAGCCCGACTTGGCACTGGTACCAGCTTGGGTCGTGGAACCATCCTGCGTATCGTGGATTTTCAGGAGCCAGCTGGCCTCTCTAGGCCACAGGACCCGGGCACACACCTCGGCAGTTTCACCCTGCAAACAAAACTCATCTAACCTCTTTCTGGATGGAAGATTGCAGGAGCCACTTGGTACTATCAATCCAGAGCAATGTGGTATTTGTGCCACCTTGGGTCTTGGAACCATCCTTCCTGTCGTGGATTTTATGGAGCCAGACGGCCACTCCCGACTCAGGACCCTAAACACATACCTCGGCCCTTTACCCTGGAAAACAAAACTCACCTGCCCCGCTTCTGGATGGCAGATTGCAGGAGCCACTTGGGACAATCAAACCAGCCTGACTTGGCACTGCTGCCACCTTGGATCAGGGAACCATCCTGAGTGTCGTTGATTTCCAGGAGCGGGCTGTCCGCTCCCTGCCACAGTCCCCCAAACATCAACCACGGCCTATTTCCCTGACAAACAAAAGCCGCCCGCCCCGCTTCTGGATGGCAGATTGCAGGAGCCACTTTGTACTCTCAAAGCAGCCTGACTTGGCACTGGTGGCACCTTTGGCCTTAAAACCATCCTGCGTGATGTTGATTTCCAGGAGCAGGCCGGCCGCTCCCAGCTACAGGCCCTCAAACCCATACCACGGCCCTTTTCCCTGGAAAACAAAACTCTCCTGCCCCGCTTATAGATTGAAGATTTCAGGAGATACTTGGTACTATCAAACCAGCATGACTTGGCACTGGTGGCACCTTGGATCTGGGAACCATCCTGCATATTGTGGATTTTTAGGTGCCTGCCGGCCACTCCCAGCCACAGTCCCCCAAACACATGCCTCAGCCCTTTACCGTGGCAAAGAAAACTCACCTCCCCCGCTTCTGCATGGCAGATTGTAGGAGCCACTTGGGACAATCAAACGAGCCTGACTTGGCAGTGGTTGCGCCGTGGGTCGGGGAAACATCCTGCGTGTCGTGTATTTTCAGGAGCCAACTGGCCACTCCCTGCCACAGGCCCCCAAACCCAAACCTCGGCCCTTTTCCCTGGCAAACAAAACTCACCTGCCCCACTTCTGGATGGCAGATTGCAGGAGCCAGTTGGGACAATGAAACCCGCCCGACTTGGCACTGCTGGCACCTTGGGTCGTGGAACCATCCTGCGTATCGTGGATTTTCAGGAGCCAGCTGGCCTCTCTAGGCCACAGGACCCAAACACACACCTTGGCAGTTTTCCCCTGCCAACAAAACACATCTAACAAGTTTCTGCATGGAAGACTGCAGGAGGCACTTGGTACTATCAATCCAGAGCAATTTGGAATTTGTGCCACCTTGGGTGTGGGAACAATCCTGCCTGTCGTGGATTTTATGGAGCCAACTGGCCTCTCCCAGCCACAGGCCCCCAAACACAAACCTCGGCACTTTTCGCTGGCAAAAAAACCACACCGGCTCTGCTTATAGATTGCAGATTGCAGGAGCCACTTGGTACTATCAAACCAGCCTGACTTGGCCTTGGTGCCACCTTGGGTCTGGGAAAATTCCTGAATAATGTGGATTTTCAGGTGCCAGCCAGCCACTCCCAGCCACAGGCCCCTAAACCCATACCTCGGCCCTTTTCCCTGCAAACAAAACTCACCTGCCCTGCTTCTGGATGGCAGAATGCTGGAGCCACTTGGGACAATCAAACCAGCCTGACCTGGCAGGGGTCCGCCGTGGGTCTGGGAACCATCTTGCGTGTCGTGTATTTTCAGGAGCCAACTGTCCACTCCCAGCCATAGGCCCCCAAACACAAACCTCGGCCCTTTTCCCTGGGAAACAAAACACACCTGCCCAGCTTATAGATTGCAGATTGCAGGAGACACTTGATACTATCAAACCAGCCTGACTTGGCCCTGCTGCCACCTTGTGTCTGGGAAAATTCCTGAATAATGTGGATTTTCAGGTGCCAGCCAGCCACTCCCGGCCACAGGACCCCATACACACACCTCGGCCCTTTTCCCTGGCAAACAAAACACACCTGCCCTTCTTCTGGATGGCAGATTGCAGGAGCCACTTGGTACTCTCAAAGCAGCCTGACTTGGCACTGGAGCCACCTTTGGCCTTGCAACTATCCGGTGTGTCATGGATTTCCAGGAGCAGGCTGGCCGCTCCAGGCCGCAGGCACCTAAACACATACCTCGGCCCTTTTCCCTGGAAAACAAAACTCACCTGTCCCGCTTCTGGATGGCAGATTGCAGGAGCCACTTGGGACAATCAAACCAGACTGACTTGGCAGGGGTTCCGCCGTGGGTCTGGGAAACATAATGCGTGTCCTGAATTTCAGGATCCAACTGGCCTCTCCCAGCCACAGGCCCCCAAACACAAACCTCGGCACTTTTCGCTGGCAAAAAAAACACACCGGCCCTGCTTATAGATTGCAGATTGCAGGAGCCACTTGGTACTATCAAACCAGCCTGACTTGGCCTTGGTGCCACCTTGGGTCTAGGAACCATGCCGTGTAGTGTGGATTTTAAAGAACCAACCGGCCACTCCCAGACACAGGCCCCAAACAAAATCCTTGGCCCTTTTCCCTGGAAAACAAAACTCACCTGCCCCGCTTATAGATTGCAGATTGCAGGAGACACTTGGTATTATCAAACCAGCCTGACTTTGCCCTGGTGCCACATTGAGTCTGGGAACCATCCTGCATATTGTGGATTTTCAGGTGCCAGCTAGCCACACCCGGCCACAGGACCCCATACACACACCTCGGCCCTTTTCCCTGGAAAACAAAACTCACCTGTCCGCTTCTGGATGGCAGATTGCAGGAGCCACTTGGGACAATCAAACCAGCCTTACTTGGCACTGCTGCCAACATGGATCAGGGAATCATCCTGCGTGTCATTTATTTCCAGGAGCAGGCCGGCTGCTCCCAGCCACAGGCCCCTAAACCCATACCTCGGCCCTTTTCCCTGGGAAATAAACTCACCTGCCCCGCTTCTGGATGGCAGATTGCAGGAGCCACTAGGTACTATCAAACCAGCCTGACTTGGCCCTGCTGCCACCTTGTGTCTGGGAAAATTCCTGAATAATGTGGATTTTCAGGTGCCAGCCAGCCACTCCCTGCCACTGGCCCCCAAACACAAACCTCGGCCCTTTTCCCTGGCAAACAAAACACACCTGCCCTTCTTCTGGATGGCAGATTGCAGGAGCCACTTGGTACTCTCAAACCAGCCTGACTTGGCACTGGAGCCACCTTTGGCCTTGCAACTATCCGGTGTGTCATGGATTTCCAGGAGCAGGCTGGCCGCTCCAGGCCGCAGGCACCTAAACACATACCTCGGCCCTTTTCCCTGGAAAACAAAACTCACCTGTCCCGCTTCTGGATGGCAGATTGCAGGAGCCACTTGGGACAATCAAACCAGCCTGACTTGGTAGTGGTGTCGCCGTGGGTCTGGGAACCATCCTGCGTGTCATGTATTTTCAGGATCCAACTGGCCACTCCCGGCCACACGCCCCAAACACAAACCTCGGCCATTTTCCCTGGCAAGCAAAACTCACTTGCCCCGCTTCTGGATGGCAGATTGCAGGAGCCACTTTGTACTCTCAAACCAGCCCGACTTGTCAGTTGCGGAACCTTTGGCCTTGTAACCATCGTGCATGATGTTGATTTCCAGGAGCAGGCCGGCCGCTCCCAGCCACAGGCCCCCAAACCCATGCCACGGCCCTTTTTCCTGGAAAACAAAACTCAATTGCCCCGCTTATAGATCGCAGATTGCAGGAGCCTCTTGGTACTATCAAACCAGCCTGACTTGGCCCTGGTGCCACTTTCTGTCTGGGAACCATTCTGTGTAATGTGGATTTTCAGGTGCCAGCCGGCTAGTCCCAGCCACAGGCCACCAAACACAAACCTCGACGGTTTTCCTTGGCAAACAAACTCACCTGCCCCGCTTCTGGATTGCAGATTGCAGGAGCCACTTGGGACAATCAAACCAGCCTGACTTGGCAGGGGTTCAGCCGTGGGTCTGGGAAACATCCTGTGTGTCGTGTATTTTCAGGAGCCAACTGGCCACTCCCTGCCACAGGCCCCCAAACACAAACCTCGGCCCTTTTCCCTGGCAAACAAAACTCACCGGCCCTGCTTATACATTGCAGATTGCAGGAGCCACTTGGTAATATCGAACCACCCCGACCTGGACCTTGTGCCTAATATCTTGGAACCATCCTGCGTAATATGGATTTTCAGGTGCCAGCCAGCCAATCCCAGCCACAGGCCCCCAAACACAAACCTCGACCCTTTTCCCTGGAAAAAAAAACTCACCTTCCCTCCTTATAGATTGCAGATTGCGGGAGCCACTTGGTAATATCAAATCACCCCGACTTGCCCCTGGTGCCACCTTATGTCTGGGAACCGCCCTGCGTAATGTGGAATTTCAGGTGCTAGCCAGCCACTCCCGGCCACACGCCCCCAAAATCATACCTCGCCCCTTTTCCCTGGCAAACAAAACTCACCTGCCTTGCTTCTGGAGGGCTGATTGCAGGAGACACCTTGTACTCTAAAACCAGCCCGACTTGGCCCTGCTGCCACCTTGGGTATGGGAACAATCTTGAGTATTGTGGATTTTCAGGAGCCAGCCGGCCACTCCCGGCCAAAGCCCCCAAACACAAACCTCGGCTCTTTTCCCTGGAACGCAAAACTCGCCTTCCCCGCTTCTGGATAGCAAGTGTCAGGAGCCACTATGTACTATCAAACCAGCCTGACTTGGCACTGGTGGCACCGTGGGTCTGGGAACCATCCTGCGCGACGTGGATTTCAAAGAGCCAACCGGCCACTCCCAGCCACAGGACCCGAACACAAACCTCGGCCCTTTTCCCTGGAAAACAAAACACACCTGCCCTTCTTCTGGATGTCCGATTGCTGGAGCCACTTGGAACTATGAAACCACCCCTACTTGCCCTTGGTGCCACCTTAGGCCTTGGAACCATCCTGTGTATTGTGGATTTTCAGGTGCCAGCCGGCCACTCCCAGTCAAAGGCCCCCAAAGACATACCTCGGCCAGTTCCCCTGGCAAACAAAACTCACCTGCCCCGATCCTGGATGGCAGATTGCAGGAGACTCTTGGTACTATCAAAAAAGCCCGACTTGGCACTGGTACCAGCTTGGGTCGTGGAACCATCCTGCGTATCGTGGATTTTCAGGAGCCAGCTGGCCTCTCTAGGCCACAGGACCCGGGCACACACCTCGGCAGTTTCACCCTGCAAACAAAACTCATCTAACCTCTTTCTGGATGGAAGATTGCAGGAGCCACTTGGTACTATCAATCCAGAGCAATGTGGTATTTGTGCCACCTTGGGTCTTGGAACCATCCTTCCTGTCGTGGATTTTATGGAGCCAGACGGCCACTCCCGACTCAGGACCCTAAACACATACCTCGGCCCTTTACCCTGGAAAACAAAACTCACCTGCCCCGCTTCTGGATGGCAGATTGCAGGAGCCACTTGGGACAATCAAACCAGCCTGACTTGGCACTGCTGCCACCTTGGATCAGGGAACCATCCTGAGTGTCGTTGATTTCCAGGAGCGGGCTGTCCGCTCCCTGCCACAGTCCCCCAAACATCAACCACGGCCTATTTCCCTGACAAACAAAAGCCGCCCGCCCCGCTTCTGGATGGCAGATTGCAGGAGCCACTTTGTACTCTCAAAGCAGCCTGACTTGGCACTGGTGGCACCTTTGGCCTTAAAACCATCCTGCGTGATGTTGATTTCCAGGAGCAGGCCGGCCGCTCCCAGCTACAGGCCCTCAAACCCATACCACGGCCCTTTTCCCTGGAAAACAAAACTCTCCTGCCCCGCTTATAGATTGAAGATTTCAGGAGATACTTGGTACTATCAAACCAGCATGACTTGGCACTGGTGGCACCTTGGATCTGGGAACCATCCTGCATATTGTGGATTTTTAGGTGCCTGCCGGCCACTCCCAGCCACAGTCCCCCAAACACATGCCTCAGCCCTTTACCGTGGCAAAGAAAACTCACCTCCCCCGCTTCTGCATGGCAGATTGTAGGAGCCACTTGGGACAATCAAACGAGCCTGACTTGGCAGTGGTTGCGCCGTGGGTATGGGAACCATCCTGCGTGTCGTGTATTTTCAGGAGCCAACTGGCCACTCCCTGCCACAGGCCCCCAAACCCAAACCTCGGCCCTTTTCCCTGGCAAACAAAACTCACCTGCCCCACTTCTGGATGGCAGATTGCAGGAGCCAGTTGGGACAATGAAACCCGCCCGACTTGGCACTGCTGGCACCTTGGGTCGTGGAACCATCCTGCGTATCGTGGATTTTCAGGAGCCAGCTGGCCTCTCTAGGCCACAGGACCCAAACACACACCTTGGCAGTTTTCCCCTGCCAACAAAACACATCTAACAAGTTTCTGCATGGAAGACTGCAGGAGGCACTTGGTACTATCAATCCAGAGCAATTTGGAATTTGTGCCACCTTGGGTGTGGGAACAATCCTGCCTGTCGTGGATTTTATGGAGCCAACTGGCCTCTCCCAGCCACAGGCCCCCAAACACAAACCTCGGCACTTTTCGCTGGCAAAAAAACCACACCGGCTCTGCTTATAGATTGCAGATTGCAGGAGCCACTTGGTACTATCAAACCAGCCTGACTTGGCCTTGGTGCCACCTTGGGTCTGGGAAAATTCCTGAATAATGTGGATTTTCAGGTGCCAGCCAGCCACTCCCAGCCACAGGCCCCTAAACCCATACCTCGGCCCTTTTCCCTGCAAACAAAACTCACCTGCCCTGCTTCTGGATGGCAGAATGCTGGAGCCACTTGGGACAATCAAACCAGCCTGACCTGGCAGGGGTCCGCCGTGGGTCTGGGAACCATCTTGCGTGTCGTGTATTTTCAGGAGCCAACTGTCCACTCCCAGCCATAGGCCCCCAAACACAAACCTCGGCCCTTTTCCCTGGGAAACAAAACACACCTGCCCAGCTTATAGATTGCAGATTGCAGGAGACACTTGATACTATCAAACCAGCCTGACTTGGCCCTGCTGCCACCTTGTGTCTGGGAAAATTCCTGAATAATGTGGATTTTCAGGTGCCAGCCAGCCACTCCCGGCCACAGGACCCCATACACACACCTCGGCCCTTTTCCCTGGCAAACAAAACACACCTGCCCTTCTTCTGGATGGCAGATTGCAGGAGCCACTTGGTACTCTCAAAGCAGCCTGACTTGGCACTGGAGCCACCTTTGGCCTTGCAACTATCCGGTGTGTCATGGATTTCCAGGAGCAGGCTGGCCGCTCCAGGCCGCAGGCACCTAAACACATACCTCGGCCCTTTTCCCTGGAAAACAAAACTCACCTGTCCCGCTTCTGGATGGCAGATTGCAGGAGCCACTTGGGACAATCAAACCAGACTGACTTGGCAGGGGTTCCGCCGTGGGTCTGGGAAACATAATGCGTGTCCTGAATTTCAGGATCCAACTGGCCTCTCCCAGCCACAGGCCCCCAAACACAAACCTCAGCACTTTTCGCTGGCAAAAAAAACACACCGGCCCTGCTTATAGATTGCAGATTGCAGGAGCCACTTGGTACTATCAAACCAGCCTGACTTGGCCTTGGTGCCACCTTGGGTCTAGGAACCATGCCGTGTAGTGTGGATTTTAAAGAACCAACCGGCCACTCCCAGACACAGGCCCCAAACAAAATCCTTGGCCCTTTTCCCTGGAAAACAAAACTCACCTGCCCCGCTTATAGATTGCAGATTGCAGGAGACACTTGGTATTATCAAACCAGCCTGACTTTGCCCTGGTGCCACATTGAGTCTGGGAACCATCCTGCATATTGTGGATTTTCAGGTGCCAGCTAGCCACACCCGGCCACAGGACCCCATACACACACCTCGGCCCTTTTCCCTGGAAAACAAAACTCACCTGTCCGCTTCTGGATGGCAGATTGCAGGAGCCACTTGGGACAATCAAACCAGCCTTACTTGGCACTGCTGCCAACATGGATCAGGGAATCATCCTGCGTGTCATTTATTTCCAGGAGCAGGCCGGCTGCTCCCAGCCACAGGCCCCTAAACCCATACCTCGGCCCTTTTCCCTGGGAAATAAACTCACCTGCCCCGCTTCTGGATGGCAGATTGCAGGAGCCACTAGGTACTATCAAACCAGCCGGACTTGGCACTGGTGCCACTTTGTGTCTGAGAACCATCCTGTGTAATGTGGATTTTCAGGTGCCAGCCAGCCACTCCCGGCCACTGGCCCCCAAACACATACCTCAGCCCATTTCCCTGGCAAACAAAACTCACCTGTCCCGCTTCTGGATGTCAGATTGCAGGAGCCACTTGGGACAATCAAGGCAGCCTGACTTGGCAGAGGTTCCTCCGTGAGTCTGGGAAACATCCTGCGTGTCGTGTTTTTTCAGGAGCCAACTCGCCACTCCTAGACACAGACCCCAAAAACAAACCTCGGCCCTTTTCCCTGGAAAACAAAACACACCTGCCCCGCTAATAGATTTAAGATTGCAGGAGACACTTGGTACTATCAAACCAGCCTCACGCGGCAGTGGTGCCACCGCGTGTCTGGGAACCATTCTACGTATTGTGGATTTTCAGGTGCCAGCCAGCCACTCCCGGCCACAGGCCCCCAAACACACACCTCGGCATTTTTCCCTGGAAAAAAAAACTCGCCTGCCCCGCTTCTGGATGGCAGATTGCAGGAGTCACTTGGGACAATCAAACCAGCCTGACTTGGCACTGCTGCCACCGTGGGTCTGGGAACCATCCTGCGTATTGTGGATTTTCAGGTGCCTGCTGGCTACTACCAGCCACAGGCCCCTAAACACATACCTTGGCCCTTTTCCTGGAAAACAAAACACACCTGCCCTTCTTCTGCATGGCAGATTGCAGGAGCCACTTGGGACAATCAAATCAGCCCAACTTGGCAATGGCGGCACCTCTGGCCTTGGAACCATCCTCCGTGACGTTGATTTCCAGGAGCAGGCCGGCCTCTCCGAGCCACAGGCCCACAAACACAAACCTCGGTCCTTTTCCCTGGAAAAAAAACACACCTGCTCTTCTTCTGGATGGCAGATTGCAGGAGACACTTGGGACAATCAAACCAGCCTGACTTGGCACTGCTGCCACCTTGGATCAGGGAACCATCCTGCGTGTCATGGATTTCCAGGAGCAGGCCGGCCGATCCCAGCCACTGGCCCCCAAAAACATACCTCGGCCCTTTTCCCTGGCAAACAAAACTCACCTGCCCCACTTCTGGATGGCAGATTGCAGGAGCCACTTGGGACAATCAAAGCAGCCTGACTTGGAAGGGGTTCCGCCGTGGGTCGGGGAAACATCCTGCGTGTCGTGTATTTTCAGGAGCCAACTGGCCACTCCCTGCCACAGGTCCCCAATCCCAAACCTCGGCCCTTTTCCCTGGCAAACAAAACTCACCTGCCCCACTTCTGGATGGCAGATTGCAGGAGCCAGTTGGGACAATGAAACCCGCCCGACTTGGCACTGCTGGCACCTTGGGTCGTGGAACCATCCTGCGTATCGTGGATTTTCAGGAGCCAGCTGGCCTCTCTAGGCCACAGGACCCAAACACACACCTTGGCAGTTTTCCCCTGCCAACAAAACACATCTAACAAGTTTCTGCATGGAAGACTGCAGGAGGCACTTGGTACTATCAATCCAGAGCAATTTGGAATTTGTGCCACCTTGGGTGTGGGAACAATCCTGCCTGTCGTGGATTTTATGGAGCCAACTGGCCTCTCCCAGCCACAGGCCCCCAAACACAAACCTCGGCACTTTTCGCTGGCAAAAAAACCACACCGGCTCTGCTTATAGATTGCAGATTGCAGGAGCCACTTGGTACTATCAAACCAGCCTGACTTGGCCTTGGTGCCACCTTGGGTCTGGGAAAATTCCTGAATAATGTGGATTTTCAGGTGCCAGCCAGCCACTCCCTGCCACTGGCCCCCAAACACAAACCTCGGCCCTTTTCCCTGGCAAACAAAACTCACCTGACCTGCTTCTGGATGGCAGATTGCAGGACACACTTGGTACTCTCAAACCAGCCTGACTTGGCACTGGAGCCACCTTTGGCCTTGCAACTATCCGGTGTGTCATGGATTTCCAGGAGCAGGCTGGCCGCTCCAGGCCGCAGGCCCCTAAACACATACCTCGGCCCTTTTCCCTGGAAAACAAAACTCACCTGCCCCGCTTCTGGATGGCAGATTGCAGGAGCCACTTGACACAATCAAACCAGACTGACTTGGAAGGGGTCCCGCCGTGGGTCTGGGAACCATCCTGCGTGTCCTGGATTTTCAGGATCCAACTGGCCTCTCCCAGCCACAGGCCCCTAAACACAAACCTCGGCACTTTTCGCTGGCAAAAAAAACACACTGGCCCTGCTTATAGATTGCAGATTGCAGGAGCCACTTGGTACTATCAAACCAGCCTGACTTGGCCTTGGTGCCACCTTGAGTCTGGGAACCATCCTGCGTGTCGTGGATTTTAAAGAACCAACCGGCCACTCCCAGACACAGGCCCCAAACAAAATCCTTGGCCCTTTTCCCTGGAAAACAAAACTCACCTGCCCCGCTTATAGATTGCAGATATCAGGAGCCACTTGGTACAATCAAACCAGCCTGACTTGGCACTGGTGCCACCTTGGGTCTAGGAACCATGCCGTGTAGTGTGGATTTTCAGGTGCCTGCCGGCCACTCCCGACTCAGGCCCCTAAACCCATACCTCGGCCCTTTTCCCTGCAAACAAAACTCACCTGCCCTGCTTCTGGATGGCAGAATGCTGGAGCCACTTGGGACAATCAAACCAGCCTGACCTGGCAGGGGTCCGCCGTGGGTCTAGGAACCATCTTGCGTGTCGTGTATTTTCAGGAGCCAACTGTCCACTCCCAGCCATAGGCCCCCAAACACAAACCTCGTCTCTTTTCCCTGGGAAAAAACAATCACCTGCCCTGCTTATAGATTGCAGATTGCAGGAGCCACTTGGTACTATCAAACCAGCCTGACTTGGCCCTAGTGCCACTTTGTGTCTGGGAAAAATCCTGCGTGATGTGGATTTTAAGGTTCCAGCCAGCCACTCCCAGCCACAGGCCCCAAACCCATACCTCGGCCCTTTTCCCTGAGAAACAAAACTCACCTACCCTGCTTATAGATGGCAGATTGCAGGAGCCACTTGGTACAATCAAACCAGCCTGACTTGGCCGTGGTGCCACCTTTGGCCTTGGAACCATCCTGAGTGTCATGGATTTCCAGGAGTAGGCTGGCCGTTCCTGGCCTCAGGCCCCCAAACATATACCTTGGCCCTTTTTGCCTGGAAAGCAAAACTCACCTGTCCCGCTTCTGGATGGCAGATTGCAGGAACCACTTGGTACTATCAAACACGACCAACTTGGTACTGGTGCCAACTTGGGTCTGGGAACGCTCCTATGTATCGAGGATTTTCAGGAGCCAGCAGCCTACTCCCAGTCAGAGGCCTCATACATAAACCTCGGCCCATTCCCCTGGCAAACAAAACTCACCTTCCCTGATTCTGGATGGCAGATTGCAGGAGACTCTTGCTACTATCAAAAAAGCCCGACTTGGCACTGGTACCAGCTTGGGTCGTGGAACCATCCTGGGTATCGTGGATATTCAGGAGCCAGCTGGCCTCTCCCAGCCACAGGACCCGGACACACACCTCGGCAGTTTTCCCCTGCAAACAAAACACATCTAACCCGTTTCTGGATGGAAGATTGCAGGAGCCACTTGGTACTATCAATGCAGAGCAATTTGGCATTAGTGCCACCTTGGGTCTGGGAACAATCCTGCCTGTCGTGGATTTTATGGAGCCAGCCGGCCACTCCCGACTCAGGCCCCTAAACACATACCTCGGCCCGATTGCCTCCAAACCAAACTCACTTGCCCCGCTTCTGGATGGCAGATTGCAAGAGACACTTGGGACAATCAAACCAGCCTGACTTGGCTGTGGTTCTGCCGTGGGTCTGGGAACCATCTTGCGTGTCGTGGTTTATCAGGAGCCAACTGGCCACTCCCAGCCACAGGCCCCCAAACACAAACCTCGGCCCTTTTCCTTTGCAAACAAAACTCACCTGCCCGCTTATAGGTTGCAGATTGCAGGACACACTTGGTACTATCAAACCAGCCTGATTTGGCACTGGTGCCACCTTGTGTCTCGGAACCATCCTACGTAATGTGGATTTTCAGGTGCCAGACGGCCACTCCCGGCTACAGGCCCCCAAATAAATACCTCGGCCCTTTTCCCTGGAAAACAAATCTCGCCTGCCCCTCTTCTGGATGGCAGATTGCAGGAACCACTTTGGACAATCAAAACAGCCTGACTTGGCACTGCTGCAAACTTGGGTCTGGGAACCATCTTGCGTATTGTGGATTTTCAAGTGCCAGCCAGCAACTGCCAGCCACAGGCCCCCAAACACATACCTCGGCCCTTTTCCCTGGAATACAAAACTCACCTGCCGCGCTTATAGATTGCAGATATCAGGAGACACTTGTTACTATCAAACCAGCCTGACTTGGAACTGGTGCCACCTTGGGTCAGGGAACCATGCCGTGTAGTGTGGATTTTCAGGTGCCTGCCGGCCACTCCCAGCCACAGGCCCCTAAACCCATACCTCGGCCCTTTTCCCTGGCAAACAAAACTCACCTGTCCCCTTCTTCTGGATGGCAGATTGCAGGAGCCACTAGGTACTATCAAACCAGCCGGACTTGGCACTGGTGCCACTTTGTGTCTGAGAACCATCCTGTGTAATGTGGATTTTCAGGTGCCAGCCAGCCACTCCCGGCCACAGGCCCCCAAACACAAACCTCAGCCCGTTTCCCTGGCAAACAAAACTCACCTGACCCGCTTCTGGATGGCAGAATGCTGGAGCCACTTGGGACAATCAAAGCAGCCTGACTAGGCAGAGGTTCCGCCGTGGGTCTGGGAACCATCCTGCGTGTCGTGTATTTTCAGGAGCCAACTGGCCACTCCCTGCCACAGGCCCCCAAACACAAACCTCGGCCCTTTTCCCTGGGAAACAAAACACACCTGCCCAGCTTATAGATTGCAGATTGCAGGAGACACTTGATACTATCAAACCAGCCTGACTTAGCCCTGCTGCCACCTTGTGTCTGGGAAAATTCCTGAATAATGTGGATTTTCAGGTGCCAGCCAGCCACTCCCTGCCACTGGCCCCCAAACACAAACCTCGGCCCTTTTCCCTGGCAAACAAAACTCACCTGACCTGCTTCTGGATGGCAGATTGCAGGACACACTTGGTACTCTCAAACCAGCCTGACTTGGCACTGGAGCCACCTTTGGCCTTGCAACTATCCGGTGTGTCATGGATTTCCAGGAGCAGGCTGGCCGCTCCAGGCCGCAGGCCCCTAAACACATACCTCGGCCCTTTTCCCTGGAAAACAAAACTCACCTGCCCCGCTTCTGGATGGCAGATTGCAGGAGCCACTTGACACAATCAAACCAGACTGACTTGGAAGGGGTCCCGCCGTGGGTCTGGGAACCATCCTGCGTGTCCTGGATTTTCAGGATCCAACTGGCCTCTCCCAGCCACAGGCCCCCAAACACAAACCTCGGCACTTTTCGCTGGCAAAAAAACCACACCGGCCCTACTTATAGATTGCAGATTGCAGGAGCCACTTGGTACTATCAAACCAGCCTGACTTGGCCTTGGTGCCACCTTGGGTCTAGGAACCATGCTGTGTAGTATGGATTTTAAAGAACCAACCGGCCACTCCCAGACACAGGCCCCAAACAAAATCCTTGGCCCTTTTCCCTGGAAAACAAAACTCACCTGCCCCGCTTATAGATTGCAGATATCAGGAGCCACTTGGTACAATCAAACCAGCCTGACTTGGCACTGGTGCCACCTTGGGTCTAGGAACCATGCCGTGTAGTGTGGATTTTCAGGTGCCTGCCGGCCACTCCCGACTCAGGCCCCTAAACCCATACCTCGGCCCTTTTCCCTGCAAACAAAACTCACCTGCCCTGCTTCTGGATGGCAGAATGCTGGAGCCACTTGGGACAATCAAACCAGCCTGACCTGGCAGGGGTCCGCCGTGGGTCTAGGAACCATCTTGCGTGTCGTGTATTTTCAGGAGCCAACTGTCCACTCCCAGCCATAGGCCCCCAAACACAAACCTCGTCTCTTTTCCCTGGGAAAAAACAATCACCTGCCCTGCTTATAGATTGCAGATTGCAGGAGCCACTTGGTACTATCAAACCAGCCTGACTTGGCCCTAGTGCCACTTTGTGTCTGGGAAAAATCCTGCGTGATGTGGATTTTAAGGTGCCAGCCAGCCACTCCCAGCCACAGGCCCCAAACCCATACCTCGGCCCTTTTCCCTGGCAAACAAAACTCACCTGCCCCACTTCTGGATGGCAGATTGCAGGAGCCAGTTGGGACAATGAAACCCGCCTGACTTGGCACTGCTGGCACCTTGGGTCGTGGAACCATCCTGCGTATCATGGATTTTCAGGAGCCAGCTGGCCTCTCTAGGCCACAGGACCCAAACACACACCTTGGCAGTTTTCCCCTGCCAACAAAACACATCTAACAAGTTTCTGCATGGAAGACTGCAGGAGGCACTTGGTACTATCAATCCAGAGCAATTTGGCATTAGTGCCACCTTGGGTGTGGGAACAATCCTGCCTGTCGTGGATTTTATGGAGCCAACTGGCCTCTCCCAGCCACAGGCCCCCAAACACAAACCTCGGCCCTTTTCCCTGGGAAACAAAACACACCTGCCCAGCTTATAGATTGCAGATTGCAGGAGACACTTGATACTATCAAACCAGCCTGACTTAGCCCTGCTGCCACCTTGTGTCTGGGAAAATTCCTGAATAATGTGGATTTTCAGGTGCCAGCCAGCCACTCCCTGCCACTGGCCCCCAAACACAAACCTCGGCCCTTTTCCCTGGCAAACAAAACTCACCTGACCTGCTTCTGGATGGCAGATTGCAGGACACACTTGGTACTCTCAAACCAGCCTGACTTGGCACTGGAGCCACCTTTGGCCTTGCAACTATCCGGTGTGTCATGGATTTCCAGGAGCAGGCTGGCCGCTCCAGGCCGCAGGCCCCTAAACACATACCTCGGCCCTTTTCCCTGGAAAACAAAACTCACCTGCCCCGCTTCTGGATGGCAGATTGCAGGAGCCACTTGACACAATCAAACCAGACTGACTTGGAAGGGGTCCCGCCGTGGGTCTGGGAACCATCCTGCGTGTCCTGGATTTTCAGGATCCAACTGGCCTCTCCCAGCCACAGGCCCCCAAACACAAACCTCGGCACTTTTCGCTGGCAAAAAAACCACACCGGCCCTACTTATAGATTGCAGATTGCAGGAGCCACTTGGTACTATCAAACCAGCCTGACTTGGCCTTGGTGCCACCTTGGGTCTAGGAACCATGCCGTGTAGTGTGGATTTTAAAGAACCAACCGGCCACTCCCAGACACAGGCCCCAAACAAAATCCTTGGCCCTTTTCCCTGGAAAACAAAACTCACCTGCCCCGCTTATAGATTGCAGATATCAGGAGCCACTTGGTACAATCAAACCAGCCTGACTTGGCACTGGTGCCACCTTGGGTCTAGGAACCATGCCGTGTAGTGTGGATTTTCAGGTGCCTGCCGGCCACTCCCGACTCAGGCCCCTAAACCCATACCTCGGCCCTTTTCCCTGCAAACAAAACTCACCTGCCCTGCTTCTCGATGGCAGAATGCTGGAGCCACTTGGGACAATCAAACCAGCCTGACCTGGCAGGGGTCCGCCGTGGGTCTAGGAACCATCTTGCGTGTCGTGTATTTTCAGGAGCCAACTGTCCACTCCCAGCCATAGGCCCCCAAACACAAACCTCGTCTCTTTTCCCTGGGAAAAAACAATCACCTGCCCTGCTTATAGATTGCAGATTGCAGGAGCCACTTGGTACTATCAAACCAGCCTGACTTGGCCCTAGTGCCACTTTGTGTCTGGGAAAAATCCTGCGTGATGTGGATTTTAAGGTGCCAGCCAGCCACTCCCAGCCACAGGCCCCAAACCCATACCTCGGCCCTTTTCCCTGGCAAACAAAACTCACCTGCCCCACTTCTGGATGGCAGATTGCAGGAGCCAGTTGGGACAATGAAACCCGCCTGACTTGGCACTGCTGGCACCTTGGGTTGTGGAACCATCCTGCGTATCATGGATTTTCAGGAGCCAGCTGGCCTCTCTAGGCCACAGGACCCAAACACACACCTTGGCAGTTTTCCCCTGCCAACAAAACACATCTAACAAGTTTCTGCATGGAAGATTGCAGGAGCCACTTGGTACTATCAATGCAGAGCAATTTGTCATTAGTGCCACCTTGGGTCTGGGAACAATCCTGCCTGTCGTGGATTTTATGGAGCCAGCCGGCCACTCCCGACTCAGGCCCCTAAACACATACCTCGGCCCGATTGCCTCCAAACCAAACTCACTTGCCCCGCTTCTGGATGGCAGATTGCAAGAGACACTTGGGACAATCAAACCAGCCTGACTTGGCTGTGGTTCTGCCGTGGGTCTGGGAACCATCTTGCGTGTCGTGGTTTATCAGGAGCCAACTGGCCACTCCCTGCCACTGGCCCCCAAACACAAACCTCGGCCCTTTTCCTTTGCAAACAAAACTCACCTGCCCGCTTATAGGTTGCAGATTGCAGGACACACTTGGTACTATCAAACCAGCCTGATTTGGCACTGGTGCCACCTTGTGTCTCGGAACCATCCTACGTAATGTGGATTTTCAGGTGCCAGACGGCCACTCCCGGCTACAGGCCCCCAAATAAATACCTCGGCCCTTTTCCCTGGAAAACAAATCTCGCCTGCCCCTCTTCTGGATGGCAGATTGCAGGAACCACTTTGGACAATCAAAACAGCCTGACTTGGCACTGCTGCAAACTTGGGTCTGGGAACCATCTTGCGTATTGTGGATTTTCAAGTGCCAGCCAGCAACTGCCAGCCACAGGCCCCCAAACACATACCTCGGCCCTTTTCCCTGGAATACAAAACTCACCTGCCGCGCTTATAGATTGCAGATATCAGGAGACACTTGTTACTATCAAACCAGCCTGACTTGGAACTGGTGCCACCTTGGGTCAGGGAACCATGCCGTGTAGTGTGGATTTTCAGGTGCCTGCCGGCCACTCCCAGCCACAGGCCCCTAAACCCATACCTCGGCCCTTTTCCCTGGCAAACAAAACTCACCTGTCCCCTTCTTCTGGATGGCAGATTGCAGGAGCCACTAGGTACTATCAAACCAGCCAGACTTGGCACTGGTGCCACTTTGTGTCTGAGAACCATCCTGTGTAATGTGGATTTTCAGGTGCCAGCCAGCCACTCCCGGCCACAGGCCCCCAAACACAAACCTCAGCCCGTTTCCCTGGCAAACAAAACTCACCTGACCCGCTTCTGGATGGCAGAAAGCTGGAGCCACTTGGGACAATCAAAGCAGCCTGACTAGGCAGAGGTTCCGCCGTGGGTCGGGGAACCATCCTGCGTGTCGTGTATTTTCAGGAGCCAACTGGCCACTCCCAGCCACAGGCCCCCAAACCCAAACCTCGGCCCTTTTCCCTGGCAAACAAAACTCACCTGCCCCACTTCTGGATGGCAGATTGCAGGAGCCAGTTGGGACAATGAAACCCGCCCGACTTGGCACTGCTGGCACCTTGGGTCGTGGAACCATCCTGCGTATCGTGGATTTTCAGGAGCCAGCTGGCCTCTCTAGGCCACAGGACCCAAACACACACCTTGGCAGTTTTCCCCTGCCAACAAAACACATCTAACAAGTTTCTGCATGGAAGACTGCAGGAGGCACTTGGTACTATCAATCCAGAGCAATTTGGCATTAGTGCCACCTTGGGTGTGGGAACAATCCTGCCTGTCGTGGATTTTATGGAGCCAACTGGCCTCTCCCAGCCACAGGCCCCCAAACACAAACCTCGGCACTTTTCGCTGGCAAAAAAACCACACCGGCTCTGCTTATAGATTGCAGATTGCAGGAGCCACTTGGTACTATAAAACCAGCCTGACTTGGCCTTGGTGCCACCTTGGGTCTGGGAACCATCCTGCGTGTCGTGGATTTTAAAGAACCAACCGGCCACTCCCAGACACAGGCCCCAAACAAAATCCTTGGCCCTTTTCCCTGGAAAACAAAACTCACCTGCCCCGCTTCTGGATGGCAGATTGCAGGAGCCACTTGTGACAATCAAACCAGCCTGACTTGGCACTGCTGCCAACTTGGATCAGGGAACCATCCTGCGTGTCGTTGATTTCCAGGAGCAGGCCGGCCGCTCCCAGCCACAGGCCCCCAGACCCATACCTCGGCTCTTTTCCCTGGCAAACAAAACTCACCTGCCCCGCTTATAGATTGCAGATTGCAGGAGACACTTGGTACTATCAAACCAGCCTGTCTTGGCAGTGGTGGCAACTTTGGTCTCGGAAACATCCTGTGTGTCGTGGATTTTAAAGACCCAACTGGCCACTCCCAGCCACAGGACCCAAACACAAACCTCGGCACTTTTCCCTGGCAAGAAAAACACACCTGCCCTTCTTCTGGATGGCAGATTGCAGGAGATACATGGGACAATCAAACCAGCCTGACTTGGCAGGAGTTCCGTCGTGGGTCGGGGAAACATCCTGCGTGTCGTGGTATTTCAGGAGCCAACTGGCCACTCCCTGCCACAGGCCCCCAAACACAAACCTCGGCCCTTTTCCCTGGGAAACTGAAGCCCCAAAGCAGATAGCCTCCAAGAAATAATGAGTTAAAACATAGAATGTGAGGCATTTGAAGAAGGCATAGTATTAGGAAACACATAGAGCAATTAATCAGCTAAAGCATGAAACACAATGACAGGAAGGAGATAGGGATAGGGGGAACTGATGGGCTAAGCATGTTCAGAGCCAACAATGTCAAACTGACCCTAAGAACTTTGCCAAGCCATAGAGACCAAGCCAAGTACACCGGGAATTGACCAAATTAGGGAAGAGGTTCAAAAGTTTAAAGAGGAAGAGTCATCGGAAAGACCCCGTCTATGATGAAGGCAACAGGAACGACCACCCGAAAATTCCCCAAAAGAGATGTCTCCACCTACGCTCCGCCTACACCACGCCCCATATGAATATGCATGATTATGTATCTGGTCTGATGTAATCCTATACCCAAAATTGTATATAAGGCTTGCTTTTGCTATGTGAACTCAGAAATCCACTTCGTGATTTCTCCGACGCGTCGTAATAAAATACCTCCTGCTTATCTGACTTAGGCTGAGTCTCTTAAGCAGTTATTCTCGCCTTTTGGGGCAAAATTCGGCATCATTTTCTGGCGACCCAGATGGGACCAGACAGGAGATCCGGGCCCTGAGGTCCTCCCGGGCCGGGTCCGGGGTCGGGATTCTCTGGGCGCCCCTGACGAATTTTTTTGTCAGAAGAGACCCCCCTGGACCGGCGCCTTGGTGGACGGAGGGTTCCCTGCATCTCCTGCTTCAATTAAGAGGTATTTTAATTGTTTATTGGTCTTATTGGTAGGGAAACGGGGGTCAGACGTGACCGCCCGAAGGGAAAGCTGGGGGACGCCCCGGTAACGAATCCCAGCTGGGTTAAAACCCCAGCATTGGGTTGCTAGCATTGGGTTGCTAGCATTGGGTTGCTAGCATTGGTTTGCCAGGGTTAGATTCCCGGCATTGTTTTTGTAGAGAAAAGGATAAAGTCCTGCTACTGGGTGAGAGTCCCGGTAATAGAAACGCAGGTTAAAGTCCTGCCACACTGGGTTAGAGTCCCGGTAATAGAAACACAGGGGTAAAAAAAAAAAAAAAAACAAACAAAAAAAAAAAAAAAACAAAAAAAAAAAACAAAAAAAAAACAAAAAAAAAAAAAAAAAGAAAAAAAAAACAAAGAAGAGGGAGAACGCAGGTTAAAGTCCTGCTGAAAGGAGTATTTGTTTATCTTGGTATCTTTGGTTCGTTTATACTGTATGGGAAACTGTCTCAACATTGTGTTTGATGTTATAATACTGCGATAATACTGCGAATTAAGGGTTAAGAACTGAGACTGCTATCTGAGAGGTTTGTCGGCCGGTGATCTTCTTGTGTCTGTTCTATGTGTCTGTTGCAAAATTTTACAGGAAACGCCTTGTCACTCTCTTTGTAATCTTTTAGAAGAGAATCAGTTGATAGACATCCGGAAGAAAATTGTCACCCCCTGCAATTGTTATATTGTCTACGGCTGCGATTGTATGAATCTGGCAAACCGGTGTCTCATGGTCTGTAAGCGACCTCTTGTGACCAAACCTGGTAAAACAGTCTGTTCTGATATAGACCATAAGGTAGGAACTATTTTATAAAGGTGTGTGGGTATGGCTGAGAGTGAATGAGACGCAGCATCGCTGCGACGCGAGAAGCCAGGACAAAGCGACTGAAAATTGTGTGTGAAGTGTTAAACCAACACAGGGAATAACTATGGGAGGTCAACAGAGTACGAAGTGATGTATGCTGACATGTTCTTTACCCTAAGAAATAAACAGGAGTGGCAAAGAGAGTGCGGGGTAAACGTAGCACCTCAGGGCCCCCTGGTACTCGCCCTGGAAAAGGATAAGAAAGGTTCGAAGCCTAAAGAACGTTGCTGTGATGCATGTAGTAGAAATGAGAAAAAGCAGAAAGCAGATGCCAGAATTTTGGTGGCAGCAGTTCAAGAATTGCAGACAGTTTTGAATACAGAAAATTTGCAGGGAAAGACAAACAGTGGATGCCAGGATCTATTCTTAGGAACACAAGACCTGTGCATTTTTCTCGCAGCAAAAAAAAAAAAAAAAAAAAAAAAAAAAAAAAAAAAAAAAAAAAAAAAAACCACTTTAAAAATTCTTGCCCCACTTTGAAGGGTGCGGGACCTACCTGTTTTTATTGTCATAAAAAGGGGCACCTGCAAAAAATTGCAGAAAGAAACAGAAGAAACAGCAAGATGAGAAAACTTCTCAGGAGAATCAGAAAGGGCAAGAGTTTTGTTTAACGAAGAGGATCGAATTACACCTAGAAGAGCCCTTGATAATAAAACTAAGAGTAGGTCCTCAGAGTGAAGAATTTGTATTTTTAGTAAATACAGGAGTTTCTCGGTCAACAGTGATGAAATTACCCCAGGGATGTGAGATCAGTTGTGAACAAATCTCAGTAATCGGAGTTACAGGAGAAGCTTTCCCTGTTCCTGTAATAAAAGGAGTAAAAGTTGAAACGAATGACAAATTTGGAGTAAATGATTTATTGTTGATACCAGAGGCCGAGGAAGATATGTTAGGCAGAGATCTAATAATAGCCCTAAATTTACAGATACAACCCTGTGAAGGAAAACTTGAAATTCATTCTTTACCTGAAGAAGACAATCTAGAAATTAATGACATGGGTTGGCATCCAGGTGAGGTAGAAAAAGGTTTAGAGTGAAGGAGTCTGGTCCCTTTAGTCCCTCCTGGTCGGGGCAAGCCTGTGGATTTTAAAAAGGCAAGAAGGGACTATTTATACAGACTCCAAATATGCTTTTAGTGTAGTACATACTTTTAAAGAAGTTTGGAAGGAAAGGGGACTTAAGGATAATAGAGTCAGAAAAATAATTTGGCTGATAAAAAAAAAGCAGAAGAGCGACCTCAAGAAAAGGAGATACTAAAATCATGACCTTACAAAAATAAAAATAGAAATCCAGCAGGAGACTCTTTCCCTCCTGCTAGTAAAATTGGTAGCTATAAGGAAATTAGGAGCAACATTTAAGGAGGAAAAGTGAGTTTTTCTTGATAGAATTATGATGCCAAAACCAGTGGCACATTAGATCTTAGGTAACTTGTATAGACGGACATACTGGGATAACAAGAGCCTTTTGTGATCACCTTTTAAAATTTTTTTGGTGTATGGGGATATTTGAAATTAAAAGGCAAATTACCCAGAGGTGTCTCACCTGTTAAAAGGTAAATAAGAAGGTGTTTAAAAGCCCTCCCTCTGGAGGATGCAAAACAGCCTAGCGGCTATTTCAAAAGATCCAGGTTAATTCTGTAGACTTGCTTAAAGTAGGTCGGTGGAAATATCTGTTAATTATAGTAGATCAATTAACTCAGTGGGTTAAAGCACAGTTCAAACAGTACTTTTGGTTAATGCGGGAGCAACCTTTTCGGTTTTAAATCAAGAATTGGTACCTAAAAGTGATGAATTTGTACAAGTTGTGGGAGCAACAGGCCAACCAGAAAAGGCCAACCAGAAAAAGCTTACTTTTTGAAACCTATCAAATACAAAATTGGGAAACAAATGGGAATACACCAGTTTCTGTATTTGCCAAATTCGCCAAAACCTCTACTAGGGAGAGACTTACTAGAGAACTTGGGAGCCATAATAAAGTTCAAAAGGGACAGATTTGAATTTCAAGTAAAAGAAGAACAACTGATTACAGCCCTAAGCCTAACAATCAGTTGTGTGAAACCTAAACCTGAGAATCACAATTTTGAGCGAGTCCTGAGCGAGGCATACCCATTAGTATGGGCTACTGATATACCTGGAAAATCAAAACAAGCAG
Source organism: Ammospiza nelsoni (assembly GCF_027579445.1). Lineage (NCBI taxonomy): Eukaryota > Metazoa > Chordata > Aves > Passeriformes > Passerellidae > Ammospiza > Ammospiza nelsoni. The sequence continues at coordinate 5,526,948 of NC_080638.1, forward strand.
CACCGATTGTTGTTGAACTTAAAGACGGGGCAAGACCGGTGGTAAGAAAACAATACCCTTTGAGAATAGAAGACAGGAAGGGGATTGAGCCCATAATCAAAAGGTTTCTGGAACTGGGGTTATTGGTAGAATGCGAATCGGATTTTAATACACCAATCTTGCCAGTAAAAAAAAAACCTAATGGAGCTTATAGACTAGTTCAGGACTTGAGAGCAGTAAACGAAATAACCAAGATATTACATCCTTTGGTTGCTAATCCATACACGCTTTTAACTAGACTCAAGGATAATTTGGCCTGGTTCACTGTATTAGACTTGAAAGATGCATTCTTCTGCCTTCCCTTAGCTCCCGAGAGTCAAAAGATTTTTGCCTTTGAATGGGAATCTGTAGATAAAGGAAGAAAGACCCAACTTACCTGGACGGTATTGCCCCAAGAATGGGCGAACTCCCCTACGATTTTTGGGAATCAGTTAGCCAAAGAATTAGAACAGTGGGAAAGGCCGCTGGGAGATGGCACCCTTCTGCAATACGTAGATGACCTCTTAATAGCAACAGTGACAGAGGAAGAATGCATTGAATGGACTATTTCCTTGTTAAATTTCCTGGGTTTAAGTGGATACCGAGTCTCTCAACAGAAAGCACAGCTGGTGCAAAAAGAAGTGGTGTACCTGGGATACGAAGTCTCCAGAGGACAGCGATCCCTGGGAACAGCTAGGAAAGAGGCCATCTGTCAAATGCCTAAACCAGAGACAGTGAGAGATCTGCGCGCCTTTCTGGGGATGACAGGTTGGTGTCGGCTATGGATCTACCAGTACGGGATACTCGCTAAACCACTGTACGATTTGTTGAAAGAAACTAAGGATGTTCTAGTTTGGACTCCCGAGGCAGAAGGGGCCTTCAAGAAGTTGAAGCTGGATCTAATGAGAGCACTGGCTTTAGGTCTCCCAGATGTATCAAAACCATTCTGGCTGTTCTCCCATGAACGACAAGGGATGGCCCTAGGAGTCCTGGCACAGCAGTTGGGAACACACAAGAGAGCTGTGGCCTACTTCTCCAAGCGATTGGATGAAGTAAGTAAAGGATGGCCAGGCTGTCTGAGGGCAGTGGCTGCAGTGATAATTAACATAGAAGAGGCCAGAAAGCTCACACTGGGCCAAAAGATGACTGTGTTAGTATCTCACACTGTGTCGGCTGTGCTGGAACAGAAAGGCAACCATTGGTTGTCCCCTTCCAGATTCCTAAAATACCAGGCCATCTTGGCTGAATCAGATGACGTAACCATTCAGGTAACTAACATTGTGAACCCAGCTTCATTTCTAGAAGGGAGAGCCCCAGCAGAACCCATCGAACACGACTGCCTGGAAACAATTGAAGCCGTCTATTCCAGTCGCCCAGATCTCAAAGAAGAGCCGCTCGAAGGTGCGGACAACTGGTTCTCAGATGGCAGCAGCTTCGTGAAGCAAGGAGTAAGAATGGCTGGCTATGCAGTCACCACTACAGAAAGGGTAATTGAGTCAAACCCCTTGCCTGCAGGGACCTCAGCCCAAAAGGCAGAGCTGATAGCTCTGACCCGAGCCCTGGAATTGGCAGAAAACATGCAAATTAATATATGGACAGACTCTAAATATGCCTTCTTTGTTGTACATGCTCATGGGGCCATCTGGAAAGAAAGAGGACTATTGACTACACAAGGAAAAACAGTCAAACATGCAGAAGAGATTCTGTGATTGCTAGAGGCGGTCCAACTCCCAGCACAAGTGGCCATAATGCATTGTAAAGGACATCTGAAAGGTAACACTATTCCAGAAATAGGGAACAGGAAGGCAGATACAGAAGCTAAATTGGCTGCCACAAGGAAAAGAGAAGTGGAAATAGTGGCCCTAATACCAGGAGAGCTGGATACCAATATCCAGCCAGAATACCAAGAATCAGATCATAGATGGATTCAAAAGAATAAAGGTAAACTGTTAGACAGTGGATGGGGACAATTAGAAACAGGACAGTTGATAATACCAGGGAACATAATGTGGCAGATTGTGAAGGCGGAGCATGAAAAGGCCCATTGGGGTCTAGATCCGCTTTATCAACATTTGCGAGCCAGGATAGCAGGACCGAAATTATTTACTACTGTAAAGCACGGCACATCCCAGTGCGAGCGGTGTCTGAAAAATAACCCGAACACAGGAACCAAAGTACATCAAGGAGCCATAAATCGAGGTAAATTCCCAGGTGAAGTATGGCAAATTGATTTTTCTGAACTCCCAAGAAAAGGGGGGTTTCGGTATTTGTTGGTACTAACTGATACATTTTCTGGGTGGCCTGAAGCATTCCCTTGTAGGACAAATAAGGAAAGAGAAGTGACTAAAGTACTGTTGAATGAAATTATTCCACGGTTTGGGGTACCAAAGAGCATTTCTTCGGATAGAGGTACACACTTCTGTGCAAAAGTGGTGAGAGCAATAAGCAAAGCATTACAAATCAAATGGCAACTACACACACCTTATCGTCCACAGGCCAGTGGGCAAGTGGAAAAGATGAATCATCTCATCAAACAGCAAATTGCCAAAATATGCCAGGAGACTAATTTGCAGTGGTATCAGGCTTTGCCTATTGCACTGCTTAGGCTGAGAGTCAAACCAAGATCAAAAGAAAAGTTAAGCCCATTTGAAATTTTGTATGGTAGACCTTATGCTATGCAAGTTGTAAATGGGGACGCTATAGACCAAATCGGTAATCAGTATATTTATGATTATGTAATTACGGTGGGGAAACAGTTTGATAAGAATGCTACTGTGGTGATAGGGCACCAACCTAAACAACCCGACTGCAAATTGCATCCGTTTAATCCCGGTGATTGGGTGTATGTTAAGAATCTTTTAGGAAAACCCCTACAAGAGAAGTGGGAGGGACCTTTCCAAGTACTGCTGACTACCTTCACTGCGGTTCGGATCAAGGAGCGACCCACGTGGATCCATTACTCACGAGTCAAGAAAGCTCCGGAGAATAAAAAAGAGGAGCAGACATCATGATCCTGACTCCACCTCAGATCTTCACAACCCTGATCATTGGACTAATGATAAGTATAGTGCTTCCCCAAGACTCTTCCCCAATAGACCCATGGTCTCATGCGCACCAGTGTATCCACCCAGAGTTGGGAACGAGAGGGCCCTATTTCGAGGTTTATGCCTTACGTAACAATCAGCCATATGCAAGTGAAGTGTGGGATCAGCCCTCCATGGTAGCATACAAGGGAGACCAAGTCCAAATTGGGTGTCGAGAACTTGACCCAGAGGAAGGGAAAACAAGGCGGCTAGTATTAACAATTAAACCCTTGATGCCAGCCTTTAAACATAACCTAATTACCTTTAGTCCAGTGAAAATGGGCAGGCCCACAGTCTGGATCCAGCAAAAGGGCCCAATTTCATGTCAGTGGAGCGACTTCAGGGAGGATCCACCTGGATCACAACAACCGATAAAGGGGGTGATTTATAGAGAAGATTCACTTGGGGAGCTACGCCCTCAAAACATAACCTATGACCCTCACCCCCTTCTCCATTCTCCGGGAGAAATTGTAATATCTAGTGGTCCTGAGGGAGGAAAAGCACTGTGTGAGATGGCATTTAGATTGGATCAGTCAATGACGTTCACATGTGAAAGGGAGTTGAAAACACTGGGACAGGATATTAGCTCCCTCGGGCGTGCTCTCGGGCGTGCTGTCGATTATAGGATACAATTACCAGAAGACGTGATCCCATTGTATCCAGATCTAGACTTGCCTCAAGAAACCACCCTACCAGTGGAGTGTAAAGCAGTACACAACCTAACCTTTATAGGGCCTCAGGTGATAAGAAAATCTAACGAACTAAAATTATTGTTAGACCCCACTTATTCCCTGAAAAAGGTGCAAATGAACATTCACACCAATATTACTTATTTGCAAAAGGATTGCCGACCATTTATACAGCAAAGCCTTAAGGGATGGAATGCATGGCTAGCGACAAGGTCTCATCACAGAAAAACAAAAAGAGATCTAAGTGGGTGGATTGGCACCGGATTTGGCATAGTAAACACAATAGATCAAGAGGTATTAGTAAACAAATTAAGTACCGTCACATCGAGCTTAGGAAAGCTTAAGGTGCCTCTCAGTACATCCATGCTTACATTAGCTGAAACACAATCGCTAGTGGTGAAATTACTAACCATGGTAGCGAACCACACTGCAGAGGATTTTGTGAAGCTCGCTAACTACACAGGGGAGCTTGGCAAAGACATTGCACTCGCTATCCAATGCTCTCAGACGCAACAATGGGTACAGTCAGTAGCGGCAGGAATAATGAGAGAAGGAACGGCAGGTATATTACCTCAAGAAATAAGGGAAACAATATTAAAGGACAATCATACTACACGATTTGAAAGGGACCATCAAGCTTGGTGGCAATTAGTAAACTTCACTTACGAACCTCAACAAGAACACGTTGAAGCTTATGTCCTCACCATTAGTGCGGCAGAGGAAAGAGGTATCTTTCCCATCCTCACTTTAGGGACAATACATCAAGATATCATTGTCAGGCCAATAAACCATAACGTCTGGGCCAGTTATGATTACACCAAAAATAAGTGGCAATCGGTTAGCACAGAAGCATGCATCCCTAGAGGACAATTAGGCTATGTTTGCGAAAATGCTGTGGTAGAAGCCGAAGATTTATGCTTAGATGTTGAAAATAGCGTATGTACCTTAGAAATGCTTCCGCATGATAGAACACAATCACAAGTTTACTATATAGGAAATGGGTGTGCTTGCGTAAGGACAGCTTGTGACAACGTCACTATAGATAATTGCCTAGAAGAGACTAACAATACTAACTTTTGTGTATGCAACTTTACCAAGATCATAGGTTGTGATTTTCATTACACTGTCCCAATAACTACCCAACAGCTAATTAACGCAAATTTCAACCTATATCAAGAGATACCGAAATTACAAATAGGGATGGACGTCAAAAATTCTCAAAGCAATGCTTGCACACCCTAAAGTAAAGAAATTGGTGCAAAAGGTGAATCAAACAACTAAACGAATGGTATGGCAGATAGAACACAATTCAGAAAGGATAAAGAACGTCCTGACCGAAGTAGAACAAGTAGGCCAGCATCACTGGTGGGACATCTTTACAGGATACTCCCCAACAGCTAAACAGGTCTTCCATTACCTGGTGCACCCAATGCTAGTAGTAATTATAGCTTTGTTATTACTAACTCTTACAAACATTTGTTTGTGGTGGAGACTAAGGGGCATAATGAAGAGGACCCAAATGATTTGGGCAATGGCACGAGCCTATCAGCGTCCTGTGGGACGAGAACTTGACGAAAGAATTCGTAAGCTATAAGAAAAGGGGGGAATGAAGCCCCAAAGCAGATAGCCTCCAAGAAATAATGAGTTAAAACATAGAATGTGAGGCATTTGAAGAAGGCATAGTATTAGGAAACACATAGAGCAATTAATCAGCTAAAGCATGAAACACAATGACAGGAAGGAGATAGGGATAGGGGGAACTGATGGGCTAAGCATGTTCAGAGCCAACAATGTCAAACTGACCCTAAGAACTTTGCCAAGCCATAGAGACCAAGCCAAGTACACCGGGAATTGACCAAATTAGGGAAGAGGTTCAAAAGTTTAAAGAGGAAGAGTCATCGGAAAGACCCCGTCTATGATGAAGGCAACAGGAACGACCACCCGAAAATTCCCCAAAAGAGATGTCTCCACCTACGCTCCGCCTACACCACGCCCCATATGAATATGCATGATTATGTATCTGATCTGATGTAATCCTATACCCAAAATTGTATATAAGGCTTGCTTTTGCTATGTGAACTCAGAAATCCACTTCGTGATTTCTCCGACGCGTCGTAATAAAATACCTCCGGCTTATCTGACTTAGGCTGAGTCTCTTAAGCAGTTATTCTCGCCTTTTGGGGCAAAATTCGGCATCAAAACAAAACACACCTGCCCAGCTTATAGATTGCAGATTGCAGGAGACACTTGATACTATCAAACCAGCCTGACTTAGCCCTGCTGCCACCTTGTGTCTGGGAAAATTCCTGAATAATGTGGATTTTCAGGTGCCAGCCAGCCACTCCCTGCCACTGGCCCCCAAACACAAACCTCGGCCCTTTTCCCTGGCAAACAAAACTCACCTGACCTGCTTCTGGATGGCAGATTGCAGGACACACTTGGTACTCTCAAACCAGCCTGACTTGGCACTGGAGCCACCTTTGGCCTTGCAACTATCCAGTGTGTCATGGATTTCCAGGAGCAGGCTGGCCGCTCCAGGCCGCAGGCCCCTAAACACATACCTCGGCCCTTTTCCCTGGAAAACAAAACTCACCTGCCCCGCTTCTGGATGGCAGATTGCAGGAGCCACTTGACACAATCAAACCAGACTGACTTGGAAGGGGTCCCGCAGTGGGTCTGGGAACCATCCTGCGTGTCCTGGATTTTCAGGATCCAACTGGCCTCTCCCAGCCACAGGCCCCCAAACACAAACCTCGGCACTTTTCGCTGGCAAAAAAACCACACCGGCTCTGCTTATAGATTGCAGATTGCAGGAGCCACTTGGTACTATAAAACCAGCCTGACTTGGCCTTGGTGCCACCTTGGGTCTGGGAACCATCCTGCGTGTCGTGGATTTTAAAGAACCAACCGGCCACTCCCAGACACAGGCCCCAAACAAAATCCTTGGCCCTTTTCCCTGGAAAACAAAACTCACCTGCCCCGCTTATAGATTGCAGATATCAGGAGCCACTTGTTACTATCAAACCAGCCTGACTTGGCACTGGTGTCACCTTGGGTCTAGGAACCATGCCGTGTAGTGTGGATTTTCAGGTGCCTGCCGGCCACTCCCGACTCAGGCCCCTAAACCCATACCTCGGCCCTTTTCCCTGCAAACAAAACTCACCTGCCCTGCTTCTGGATGGCAGAATGCTGGAGCCACTTGGGACAATCAAACCAGCCTGACCTGGCAGGGGTCCGCCGTGGGTCTAGGAACCATCTTGCGTGTCGTGTATTTTCAGGAGCCAACTGTCCACTCCCAGCCATAGGCCCCCAAACACAAACCTCGTCTCTTTTCCCTGGGAAAAAACAATCACCTGCCCTGCTTATAGATTGCAGATTGCAGGAGCCACTTGGTACTATCAAACCAGCCTGACTTGGCCCTAGTGCCACTTTGTGTCTGGGAAAAATCCTGCGTGATGTGGATTTTAAGGTTCCAGCCAGCCACTCCCAGCCACAGGCCCCAAACCCATACCTCGGCCCTTTTCCCTGAGAAACAAAACTCACCTACCCTGCTTATAGATGGCAGATTGCAGGAGCCACTTGGTACAATCAAACCAGCCTGACTTGGCCGTGGTGCCACCTTTGGCCTTGGAACCATCCTGAGTGTCATGGATTTCCAGGAGTAGGCTGGCCGTTCCTGGCCTCAGGCCCCCAAACATATACCTTGGCCCTTTTTGCCTGGAAAGCAAAACTCACCTGTCCCGCTTCTGGATGGCAGATTGCAGGAACCACTTGGTACTATCAAACACGACCAACTTGGTACTGGTGCCAACTTGGGTCTGGGAACGCTCCTATGTATCGAGGATTTTCAGGAGCCAGCAGCCTACTCCCAGTCAGAGGCCTCATACATAAACCTCGGCCCATTCCCCTGGCAAACAAAACTCACCTTCCCTGATTCTGGATGGCAGATTGCAGGAGACTCTTGCTACTATCAAAAAAGCCCGACTTGGCACTGGTACCAGCTTGGGTCGTGGAACCATCCTGGGTATCGTGGATATTCAGGAGCCAGCTGGCCTCTCCCAGCCACAGGACCCGGACACACACCTCGGCAGTTTTCCCCTGCAAACAAAACACATCTAACCCGTTTCTGGATGGAAGATTGCAGGAGCCACTTGGTACTCTCAATGCAGAGCAATTTGGCATTAGTGCCACCTTGGGTCTGGGAACAATCCTGCCTGTCGTGGATTTTATGGAGCCAGCCGGCCACTCCCGACTCAGGCCCCTAAACACATACCTCGGCCCGATTGCCTCCAAACCAAACTCACTTGCCCCGCTTCTGGATGGCAGATTGCAAGAGACACTTGGGACAATCAAACCAGCCTGACTTGGCTGTGGTTCCGCCGTGGGTCTGGGAACCATCTTGCGTGTCGTGGTTTTTCAGGAGCCAACTGGCCACTCCAAGCCACAGGCCCCCAAACACAAACCTCGGCCCTTTTCCTTTGCAAACAAAACTCACCAGCCCGCTTATAGGTTGCAGATTGCAGGACACACTTGGTACTATCAAACCAGCCTGATTTGGCACTGGTGCCACCTTGTGTCTCGGAACCATCCTACGTAATGTGGATTTTCAGGTGCCAGACGGCCACTCCCGGCTACAGGCCCCCAAATAAATACCTCGGCCCTTTTCCCTGGAAAACAAATCTCGCCTGCCCCTCTTCTGGATGGCAGATTGCAGGAACCACTTTGGACAATCAAAACAGCCTGACTTGGCACTGCTGCAAACTTGGGTCTGGGAACCATCTTGCGTATTGTGGATTTTCAAGTGCCAGCCAGCAACTGCCAGCCACAGGCCCCCAAACACATACCTCGGCCCTTTTCCCTGGAATACAAAACTCACCTGCCGCGCTTATAGATTGCAGATATCAGGAGACACTTGTTACTATCAAACCAGCCTGACTTGGAACTGGTGCCACCTTGGGTCAGGGAACCATGCCGTGTAGTGTGGATTTTCAGGTGCCTGCCGGCCACTCCCAGCCACAGGCCCCTAAACCCATACCTCGGCCCTTTTCCCTGGCAAACAAAACTCACCTGTCCCCTTCTTCTGGATGGCAGATTGCAGGAGCCACTAGGTACTCTCAAACCAGCCGGACTTGGCACTGGTGCCACTTTGTGTCTGAGAACCATCCTGTGTAATGTGGATTTTCAGGTGCCAGCCAGCCACTCCCGGCCACAGGCCCCCAAACACATACCTCAGCCCGTTTCCCTGGCAAACAAAACTCACCTGCCCCGATTCTGGATGGCAGAATGCTGGAGCCACTTGGGACAATCAAAGCAGCCTGACTAGGCAGAGGTTCCGCCGTGGGTCGGGGAACCATCCTGCGTGTCGTGTATTTTCAGGAGCCAACTGGCCACTCCCTGCCACAGGCCCCCAAACCCAAACCTCGGCCCTTTTCCCTGGCAAACAAAACTCACCTGCCCCACTTCTGGATGGCAGATTGCAGGAGCCAGTTGGGACAATGAAACCCGCCCGACTTGGCACTGCTGGCACCTTGGGTCGTGGAACCATCCTGCGTATCGTGGATTTTCAGGAGCCAGCTGGCCTCTCTAGGCCACAGGACCCAAACACACACCTTGGCAGTTTTCCCCTGCCAACAAAACACATCTAACAAGTTTCTGCATGGAAGTCTGCAGGAGGCACTTGGTACTATCAATCCAGAGCAATTTGGCATTAGTGCCACCTTGGGTGTGGGAACAATCCTGCCTGTCGTGGATTTTATGGAGCCAACTGGCCTCTCCCAGCCACAGGCCCCCAAACACAAACCTCGGCACTTTTCGCTGGCAAAAAAACCACACCGGCTCTGCTTATAGATTGCAGATTGCAGGAGCCACTTGGTACTATAAAACCAGCCTGACTTGGCCTTGGTGCCACCTTGGGTCTGGGAACCATCCTGCGTGTCGTGGATTTTAAAGAACCAACCGGCCACTCCCAGACACAGGCCCCAAACAAAATCCTTGGCCCTTTTCCCTGGAAAACAAAACTCACCTGCCCCGCTTCTGGATGGCAGATTGCAGGAGCCACTTGTGACAATCAAACCAGCCTGACTTGGCACTGCTGCCAACTTGGATCAGGGAACCATCCTGCGTGTCGTTGATTTCCAGGAGCAGGCCGGCCGCTCCCAGCCACAGGCCCCCAGACCCATACCTCGGCTCTTTTCCCTGGCAAACAAAACTCACCTGCCCCGCTTATAGATTGCAGATTGCAGGAGACACTTGGTACTATCAAACCAGCCTGTCTTGGCAGTGGTGGCAACTTTGGTCTCGGAAACATCCTGTGTGTCGTGGATTTTAAAGACCCAACTGGCCACTCCCAGCCACAGGACCCAAACACAAACCTCGGCACTTTTCCCTGGCAAGAAAAACACACCTGCCCTTCTTCTGGATGGCAGATTGCAGGAGATACATGGGACAATCAAACCAGCCTGACTTGGCAGGGGTTCCGTCGTGGGTCGGGGAAACATCCTGCGTGTCGTGGTATTTCAGGAGCCAACTGGCCACTCCCTGCCACAGGCCCCCAAACACAAACCTCGGCCCTTTTCCCTGGCAAACAAAACTCACCTGCCCCACTTCTGGATGGCAGATTGCAGGAGCCACTTGGTACTATCAAACCAGCCTGACTTGGCCATGGTGCCACCTAGGGTCTGGGAACCCTCCTGCGTGTCGTGGATTTTAAAGAACCAACCGGTCACTCCCAGACACAGGCCCCAAACAAAATCCTTGGCCCTTTTCCCTGGAAAACAAAACTCACCTGCCCCGCTTATAGATTGCAGATATCAGGAGCCACTTGTTACTATCAAACCAGCCTGACTTGGCACTGGTGCCACCTTGGGTCTAGGAACCATGCCGTGTAGTGTGGATTTTCAGGTGCCTGCAGGCCACTCCCAGCCACAGGCCCCTATACCCATACCTCGGCCCTTTTCCCTGCAAACAAAACTCACCTGCCCCGCTTCTGGATGGCAGAATGCTGGAGCCACTTGGGACAATCAAACCAGCCTGACCTGGCAGGGGTCCGCCGTGGGTCTAGGAACCATCTTGCGTGTCGTGTATTTTCAGGAGCCAACTGTCCACTCCCAGCCATAGGCCCCCAAACACAAACCTCGTCTCTTTTCCCTGGGAAAAAACAATCACCTGCCCTGCTTATAGATTGCAGATTGCAGGAGCCACTTGGTACTATCAAACCAGCCTGACTTGGCCCTAGTGCCACTTTGTGTCTGGGAAAAATCCTGCGTGATGTGGATTTTAAGGTTCCAGCCAGCCACTCCCAGCCACAGGCCCCAAACCCATACCTCGGCCCTTTTCCCTGAGAAACAAAACTCACCTACCCTGCTTATAGATGGCAGATTGCAGGAGCCACTTGGTACAATCAAACCAGCCTGACTTGGCCGTGGTGCCACCTTTGGCCTTGGAACCATCCTGAGTGTCATGGATTTCCAGGAGTAGGCTGGCCGTTCCTGGCCTCAGGCCCCCAAACATATACCTTGGCCCTTTTTGCCTGGAAAGCAAAACTCACCTGTCCCGCTTCTGGATGGCAGATTGCAGGAACCACTTGGTACTATCAAACACGACCAACTTGGTACTGGTGCCAACTTGGGTCTGGGAACGCTCCTATGTATCGAGGATTTTCAGGAGCCAGCAGCCTACTCCCAGTCAGAGGCCTCATACATAAACCTCGGCCCATTCTCCTGGCAAACAAAACTCACCTTCCCTGATTCTGGATGGCAGATTGCAGGAGACTCTTGCTACTATCAAAAAAGCCCGACTTGGCACTGGTACCAGCTTGGGTCGTGGAACCATCCTGGGTATCGTGGATATTCAGGAGCCAGCTGGCCTCTCCCAGCCACAGGACCCGGACACACACCTCGGCAGTTTTCCCCTGCAAACAAAACACATCTAACCCGTTTCTGGATGGAAGATTGCAGGAGCCACTTGGTACTATCAATGCAGAGCAATTTGTCATTAGTGCCACCTTGGGTCTGGGAACAATCCTGCCTGTCGTGGATTTTATGGAGCCAGCCGGCCACTCCCGACTCAGGCCCCTAAACACATACCTCGGCCCGATTGCCTCCAAACCAAACTCACTTGCCCCGCTTATGGATGGCAGATTGCAAGAGACACTTGGGACAATCAAACCAGCCTGACTTGGCTGTGGTTCCGCCGTGGGTCTGGGAACCATCTTGCGTGTCGTGGTTTTTCAGGAGCCAACTGGCCACTCCCAGCCACAGGCCCCCAAACACAAACCTCGGCCCTTTTCCTTTGCAAACAAAACTCACCTGCCCGCTTATAGGTTGCAGATTGCAGGACACACTTGGTACTATCAAACCAGCCTGATTTGGCACTGGTGCCACCTTGTGTCTCGGAACCATCCTACGTAATGTGGATTTTCAGGTGCCAGACGGCCACTCCCGGCTACAGGCCCCCAAATAAATACCTCGGCCCTTTTCCCTGGAAAACAAATCTCGCCTGCCCCTCTTCTGGATGGCAGATTGCAGGAACCACTTGTGACAATCAAACCAGCCTGACTTGGCACTGCTGCCAACTTGGATCAGGGAACCATCCTGCGTGTCGTTGATTTCCAGGAGCAGGCCGGCCGCTCCCAGCCACAGGCCCCCAGACCCATACCTCGGCCCTTTTCCCTGGCAAACAAAACTCACCTGCCCCGCTTATAGATTGCAGATTGCAGGAGACACTTGTTACTATCAAACCAGCCTGACTTGGAACTGGTGCCACCTTGGGTCAGGGAACCATGCCATGTAGTGTGGATTTTCAGGTGCCTGCCGGCCACTCCCAGCCACAGGCCTCTAAACCCATACCTCGGCCCTTTTCCCTGGCAAACAAAACTCACCTGCCCCACTTCTGGATGGCAGATTGCAGGAGCCAGTTGGGACAATGAAACCTGCCCGACTTGGCACTGCTGGCACCTTGGGTCGTGGAACCATCCTGCGTATCGTGGATTTTCAGGAGCCAGCTGGCCTCTCTAGGCCACAGGACCCAACACACACCTTGGCAGTTTTCCCCTGCCAACAAAACACATCTAACAAGTTTCTGCATGGAAGACTGCAGGAGGCACTTGGTACTATCAATCCAGAGCAATTTGGCATTAGTGCCACCTTGGGTGTGGGAACAATCCTGCCTGTCGTGGATTTTATGAAGCCAACTGGCCTCTCCCAGCCACAGGCCCCCAAACACAAACCTCGGCACTTTTCGCTGGCAAAAAAACCACACCGGCTCTGCTTATAGATTGCAGATTGCAGGAGCCACTTGGTACTATCAAACCAGCCTGACTTGGCCTTGGTGCCACCTTGGGTCTGGGAACCATCCTGCGTGTCGTGGATTTTAAAGAACCAACCGGCCACTCCCAGACACAGGCCCCAAACAAAATCCTTGGCCCTTTTCCCTGGAAAACAAAACTCACCTGCCCCGCTTCTGGATGGCAGATTGCAGGAGCCACTTGTGACAATCAAACCAGCCTGACTTGGCACTGCTGCCAACTTGGATCAGGGAACCATCCTGCGTGTTGTTGATTTCCAGGAGCAGGCCGGCCGCTCCCAGCCACAGGCCCCCTGACCCATACCTCGGCCCTTTTCCCTGGCAAACAAAACTCACCTGCCCCGCTTATAGATTGCAGATTGCAGGAGACACTTGGTACTATCAAACCAGCCTGTCTTGGCAGTGGTGGCAACTTTGGTCTTGGAAACATCCTGTGTGTCGTGGATTTTAAAGACCCAACTGGCCACTCCCAGCCACAGGACCCAAACACAAACCTCGGCACTTTTCCCTGGCAAGAAAAACACACCTGCCCTTCTTCTGGATGGCAGATTGCAGGAGATACATGGGACAATCAAACCAGCCTGACTTGGCAGGGGTTCCGTCGTGGGTCGGGGAAACATCCTGCGTGTCGTGGTATTTCAGGAGCCAACTGGCCGCTCCCAGCCACAGGCCCCCTGACCCATACCTCGGCCCTTTTCCCTGGCAAACAAAACTCACCTGCCCCGCTTATAGATTGCAGATTGCAGGAGACACTTGGTACTATCAAACCAGCCTGTCTTGGCAGTGGTGGCAACTTTGGTCTTGGAAACATCCTCTGTGTCGTGGATTTTAAAGACCCAACTGGCCACTCCCAGCCACAGGACCCAAACACAAACCTCGGCACTTTTCCCTGGCAAGAAAAACACACCTGCCCTTCTTCTGGATGGCAGATTGCAGGAGATACATGGGACAATCAAACCAGCCTGACTTGGCAGGGGTTCCGTCGTGGGTCGGGGAAACATCCTGCGTGTCGTGGTATTTCAGGAGCCAACTGGCCACTCCCTGCCACAGGCCCCCAAACACAAACCTCGGCCCTTTTCCCTGGCAAACAAAACTCACCTGCCTCGCTAATAGATTTAAGATTGCAGGAGACACTTGGTACTATCAAACCAGCCTCACTCGGCAGTGGTGCCACCGCGTTTCTGGGAACCATTCTGCGTATTGTGGATTTTCAGGAGCCAGCCAGCCACTCCCGGCCACAGGCCCCAAAACACACCTCTCGGCAATTTTCCCTGGAAAAAAAAAACTCGCCAGCCCCGCTTCTGGATGGCAGATTGCAGGAGCCACTTGGGACAATCAAACCAGCCTGACTTGGCACTGCATCCACCTTGGGTCTGGGAACCATCCTGGGTATTGTGGATTTTCAGGTGCCTGCCGGCTACTGCCAGCCACAGGCCCCGAAACACATAAATCGGCCCTTTTTCCTGGAAAACAAAACTCACCTGCCCCACTTCTGGATGGCAGATTGCAGGAGCCACTTGTGACAGTCAAACCAGTCTGACTTGGCAGTGGTTCCGCGGTGGGTGTGGGAAACATCCTTCGTAATGTGGTTTTTCAGGAGCCAACTGGCCACTCCCAGCCACAGGCCCCCAAACACAAACATCGACTCTTTTCCCTGGGAAACAAAACACACCTGCCCTGCTTATAGATTGCAGATTGCAGGAGCCACTTGGTACTATCAAACCAGCCTGACTTGGCCCTAGTGCCACCTTGTGTCTGGGAACCACCCTGTGTAATGTGGATTTTCATGTGCCAGCCAGCAACTCCGAGCCACAGGCCAAAAAACACATACCTCGGCCCTTGTCCCCTGTAAACAAATCTCACCTGCCCCGCTTCTGGATGGCAGATTGCAGGAGCCACTTTGTACTCTCAAACCAGCCTGACTTGGCACTGGTGCCACCTTTGGCCTTGGAACAATATTGTGTGTCATGGATTTCCAGGAGCATGCTGGCCGCTCCCAGCCGCAGGCCCCCAAACACATACCTCGGCCATTTTCCCTGGAAACAATACTCACCTGACCCGCTTCTGTATGGCAGATTGCAGGAGCCACTCTGTACTCTCAAACCAGCCCGACTTGGCACTGGTGTCAGCTTGTGTCTGGGAACCGTCCTGCGTATTAAGGATTTTCACGTGCCAGCAGGCCGCTCCCGGCCACAGGCCCCCAAACACATACCTCAGCCCGTTTCCCTGGCAAACAAAACTGACCTGCCCCGCTTCTGGATGGCAGATTGCAGGAGCCACTTGGTAATATCACACCTGCCTGACTTGGCACTTGTGGCACCTTGGGTCTGGGAACCATCCTGTGTGTCGTGGATTTTAAAGATCCAACCAGCCACTCCCAGCCACAGGACCCCAAACACAAACCTCGGCCCTTTTCCCTGGCAAAAAGAACACACCAGCCCTTCGTCTGGATGGCAGATTGCAGGAGCCACTTGCTACTATCAAACCAGCATGACTTGGCACTGGTGCCACCTTGGGCCTTGGAACCATCCTGCATGTCGTTGATTACCAAGAGCATGCCGGCTGCTCCCAGCCGCAGGCCCCCAAACACATACCTCGGCCCTTTTCCCTGGCAAACAAAACTCACCCGCCCCGCTTCTGGATGGCAGATTGCAGGAGTCACTTGGAACAATCAAACGAGCCTGATTTGGCAGTGGTTGCGCCGTGGGTCTGGGAACCATCCTGTGTGTCGTGTATTTTCAGGAGCCAACTGGCCACTCCCAGCCACAGGCCCCCAAACACAAACCTTGGCCCTTTTCCCTGGCAAAAAAAAACACCTGCCCCGGTTATAGATTGCAGATTGCAGGAGACACTTGGTACTATCAAACCAGCCCTACTTGGCCCTGGTGCCAACTTGTGTCTGAGAAACCTCCTGCGTAATGTGGATTTTCAGGTGCCAGCCAGCCACTCCCGGCCACAGGCCCCCAAAAATAAACCTCGGCCCTTTTCCCTGGAAAAATAAATCACCTTCCCCGATTCTGGATGGCAGATTGCAGGAGCCATTTGGGACAATCAAACCAGCCAGACTTGGCAGGGGTTCCACCGTGGGTCTGGGAAAAATCCTGCGTGACATGGTTTTTCAGGAGCCAACTGGCCACACGCTGCCACAGGCCCCAAAACACAAACCTCGGCCCTTTTCCCTGGCAAACAAAACTCACCTGCCCTGCTTATAGATTGCAGATTGCAGGAGCCACTTGGTACTATCAAACCAGCCTGACTTGACCCTGGTGCAGCCCTTGTCTGGGAACCATCCTGTCTATCGAGGATTTTCAGGAGCCAGCAGCCTACTCCCAGTCACAGGCCCCATACATAAACCTCGGCCCGTTCCCCTGGCAAACAAAAATCACCTGCCCGGCTTCTGGATGGCAGATTGCAGGCAACTCTTAGTACTATCAAAAAAGCTTGACTTGGCACTGGTACCAGCTTGGGTCGTGGAACCATCCTGGGTATCGTGGATATTCAGGAGCCAGCTGGCTTCTACAGGCCACAGGGCCCGAACACACACCTCGGCAGTTTCCCCCTGCAAACAAAACACATCTTACCTGTTTCTGGATGAAAGATGGCAGGAGCCACTTGGTACCATCAATGCAGAGCAATTTGGCATTTGTGCCACCTTTAAGATTGCAGATTGCAGGAGCAATTTGGTACTATCAAACCAGCCTGACTTGGCCCTGGTGCCACCTTGTGTCTGGGAACCATCCTGCGTAATGTGGATTTTCAGGTGCCAGCCAGCCACTCTCGGCCACAGGCCCACAAACAGAAACCTCGGTCCTTTTCCCTAGCAAAAAAAACTCACCTGCCCCGCTTCTGGATGGCAGATTCCAGGAGACACTTGGTACTATCAAACCAGCCCAACTTGGCACTGCTGCCACCTTGGGTCTGGGAACCATCCTGTCTATCGAGGATTTTCAGGAGCCAGCAGCCTACTCCTAGTCACAGGCCCCATACATAAACCTCGGCCCGTTCCCCTGGCAAACAAAACTCATATGCCTGGCTTCTGGATGGCAGATTGCAGGAGACTCTTGCTACTATCAAAAAAGCCCGACTTGGCACTGGTACCAGCTTGGGTCGTGGATCCATCCTGTGTATCGTGGATGTTCAGGAGCCAGCTGGCCTTCCCAGGCCTCAAGACCCGGACACACACCTCGGCAGTTTTCCCCTGCAAACAAAACACATCTAACCCGTTTCTGGATGGAAGATTGCAGGAGCCACTTGGTACTATCAATCCAGAGTAATTTGGCATTTGTGCCACCTAGGATCTAGGAACAATCCTGCCTGTGTTGGATTTCATGGAGCCAGCCGGCCACTGCCAACTCAGGCCCCTAAACACATACCTCGGTCCCGTTGCCTTCAAACCAAACTCACCTGCCCCGCTTCTGGATGGCAGATTGCACTAGCCACTTGGGAAAATAAAAACCAGCCTGACTTGGCTGCGGTTCCGCCGTGGGTCTGGGAAACATCCTGCGTGTCATGGTTTTTCAGGAGCCAACTGGCCACTCCCAGCCACAGGCCCCCAAACACAAACCTCGGCCCTTTTCCCTGGGAAACAAAACACACCTGCCCTGCTTATAGATTACAGATTGCAGGAGACACTTGGTACAATCAAATCAGCCTGACTTGGTCCTAGTGCCACCTTGTGTCTGGGAACCATCCTGCGTAATGTGGATTTTCATGTGCCAGCCAGCAACTCCCAGCCACAGGCCCAAAAACACATACCTCTGCCCTTTTCCCCAGTAAACAAAACTCACCTGCCCCGCTTCTGGATGGCAGATTGCAGGAGCCAGTTTGTACTCTCAAACCAGCCCGACTTGGCACTGGTGCCACCTTTGGCTTTGGAACCATCCTGTGTGTCATGGATTTTCAGGAGCAAGATGGACGCTCCCAGCCGCAGGCCCCCAAATACAAACCTCGGCCCTTTTCCCTGGAAAACAATACTCACCTGCCCCACATCTGAAAGGCAGATTGCAGGAGCAACTTGGTACTATCAAACCAGCCTGACTTGGCACTTGTGCCACCTTGTGTCTAGGAACCATCCTGTGTAATGTGGATTTTCAGGTGCGAGCCAGCCACTCCCGGCCAGAGGCCCCCAAACACATACCTCGGCCCTTTTCCCTGGCAAACAAAACTCACCTTCCTGCTTCTGGATGGCAGATTGCAGGAGCCACTTGGGACAACCAAAGCAGCCTGACTTGTCACTGCTGCCACCTTGGGTCTGGGAACCACCCTGCGTATCAAGGATTTTCAGGAGCCAGCAGCCTACTCTCAGTCACAGGCCCCAGACATAAACCTCGGCCCGTTCCCCGGTCAAACACAATTCACCTGCCCCGATTATGGATGGCAGATTGCAGGAGACTCTCGTTGTTATCAAAAAAGCCCGACTTGGCACTGGTACCAGGTTGGGTCGTGGAACCATGCTGCGTATCGTGGATTTTCCGGAGCCAGCGGGCCTCTCCAGGCCACAGGACTCGGACACACACCTCGGCAGTTTCACCCTGCAAAAAAACCATATCTTACACGTTTCGAGATGGAAGATTGCAGAAGCCACTTTGTACTCTCAAACCAGCCTGACTTGTCACTGCTGCCACCTTGGGTCTGGGAACCATCCTGCGTATCAAGGATTTTAAGGAGCCAGCAGCGTACACCCAGTCACAGGCCCCAGACAAAAACCTCGGCCCGTTCCCCTTGCAAACCAAACCCACCTTCCCCGCTTCTGGATGGCAGATTGCAGGAGGCACTCTGTACTCTCAAACCAGCCCAACTTGGCACTGGTGCCACCTTGTGTCTGGGAACCATCCTGCGTATTGTGGATTTTCATGTGCCAACAGGCACTCCCGGCCACAGGCACCCAAACACAAACCGCGGCCCTCTTCCCTTGCAAGCAAAACTGACCTGCCCCGCTTCTCGATGGCAGATTGCAGGAGCCACTTTTTACACTCAAATCAGCCCGACTTGGCACTGGTGCCACCTTTGGCCTTGGAACCATCCTGCGTGTCGTTGATTTCAAGGAGCAGGCGGGCCACACCCGGCCACAGGCCCCCAAACACAAACCTCGGCCCTTTTCCCTGGGAAACAAAACTCACCTGCCCGCTTCTAGATAGCAAATAGCAGGAGACACTTGGTGCTATCACAGTAGCCTGACTTGGAACTTCTGGCACCTTGGGTCTGGGAACAATCCTGCGTGTCGTGGATTTTAAAGAGCCAACCGGCCACTCCCAGCCACAGGACCCAAACACAAACCTCGGCCCTTTTCCCTGGAAAACAAAACACACCAGCCCTTCTTCTGGATGGCAAATTGCAGGAGACACTTGCTACTATCAAAGCAGCATGACTTGGCACTGCTGCCACCTTGGGCCTTGGAACCATCCTGCATGTCGTTGATTTCCAAGAGCATGCCGGCCGCTCCCAGCCACAGGCCCCCAAACACATACCTCAGCCCTTTACCCTGGCAAACAAAACTCACCCGCCCCGCTTCTGGATGGCAGATTGCAGGAGTCACTTGGGACAATCAAACGAGCCTGACTTGGCAGTGGTTGCGCCGTGGGTCTGGAAACCATCCTGCATGTCCTGTATTTTCAGGAGCCAACTGGCCACTACCAGCAACAGGCCCCCAAACACCAACCACGGCGCTTTTCCCTGGAAATAAAAACTCGCCTGCCCCGCTTCTGGATGGCAGATTGCAGGAGACACTTGGGCTAATCAAACCAGCCTGACTTGGTAGGGATTCCACGGTTGGTCTGGGAAAAATCCTGCGTTTCATGGTTTCTCAAGAGCCTACTGGCCACTCCCAGCCACAGGCCCCCAAAAACATACCTCGGCCCTTTTCCCTGGCAAATCAAACTCACCAGCCCGGCTTCTGGATGGCAGATTGCAGGAGCCACTTTGTACTCTCAAACCAGCCCAACTTGTCACTGGTGCCACCTTGGGTCTGGGAACCATCCTCTGTATCGAGGATTTTCAGGAGCCAGCAGCATACTCCAAGTCAGAGGCCCCATACATAAACCTCGGCCTGTTCCCCTGGCAAACAAAAATCACCTGCCCGGCTTCTGGATGGCAGATTGCAGGATACTCTTGGTACTATCTAAAAAGCCCGACTTGGCACTGGTACCAGCTTGGGTCGTGGAACCATGCTGCGTATCGTGGATTTTCAGGAGCCATCTGGCCTCTCTAGTCCACAGGCCCCAAACACAAACCTCGGCCCGTTTCCCTGGAAACAAAACTCACCTGCCCCGCTTCTGCATGGCAGATTGCAGGACCTACATTGTACTCTCAAACGAGCCCAACTTGCCCCTGCTGTCACTTTGGGTCTGTTAACCATCCTGTGTATTGCGGATTTTCAGGAGCCAGCAGCCTACTCCCAGTCACAGGCCCCAAACATAAACCTCGGCCCGTTCCCCGGGCAAACAATACTCACCTGCCCCGATTCTGGATGGCAGATTGCAGGAGCCACTTGGGACAATCAAACCAGACTGACTTGGCACTGGTGCCACCTTGAATCAGGGAACCATCCTGTGTAATGTGGATTTTCAGGTGCCAGCCGGCTACTCACAGCCACAGGCCCCAAACACATACCTCGGCCCTTTTCCCTGGCAAACAAAACTTACCTGCCCCGCTTCTGGATTGCAAGTTGCAGGAGCCACTTGCTACTATCAAACCAGC
Organism: Ammospiza nelsoni; assembly: GCF_027579445.1. Lineage (NCBI taxonomy): Eukaryota > Metazoa > Chordata > Aves > Passeriformes > Passerellidae > Ammospiza > Ammospiza nelsoni. The sequence goes on from NC_080638.1 coordinate 5,547,736, forward strand.
CTGCCTTGGCGCTGGTGGCACCTTGTGTCTTGGAACCATCCTGCGTGTCGTGGATTTTAAATAGGCAACCAGCCACTCCCAGCCACAGGACCAAAACACAAACCACACTCACCTGCCCCGCTTCTGGATGGAAGATTGCCGGAGCCACTTGGGATAATCAAACCAGCCTGACTTGGCACTGGTGCCACCTTGGGTCTAGGATTCATCCTGCGTTTTGTGGATTTTCATGTGCCAGTCAGCCAGTGCCAGCCACAGGCCCCCAAAAAACATACCTCGGCCCTTTTCCCTGGAAAGCAAAAGTCACCTGCCCCGCTTCTGGATGGCAGATTGCAGGAGCCATTTGGGACAATCAAACCAGCCTGACTTGGCACTGCTACCACCATTGGTCTGGGAACCATCCTGTGTATTGTGGATTTTCAGGTGCCAGCCGGCTACTCACAGCAATAGGCCCCCAAACACATACCTCGGCCCTTTTCCCTGGTAAAGAAAACTCATCTGCTCCGCTTCTCGATTGCAAGTTGCATGAGCCTCTTGGTACTATCAAAAGAGCTTGACTTGGCATTGGTGTCACCTTGGGTATGGGAACCATCCTGCGTTTCGTGGATTTTAAAGAGCCAACCGGCCACTACCAGCCACAGGCCCCAAACACAAACATCGGCCCTTTTCTCTGTGAAACAAAAAACACCTGTCCTTCTTCTGGATGGCAGATTGCAGGACACACTTGGTACTATCAAACCAGCTTGACTTGGCACTGCTGCCACCTTGGGCCTTGGAACCATCCTGCGTGTCATTGATTTCCAGGAGCAGGCCGGCCGTCCATTACACAGGACCCCAAACCCAAATCTTGGCCCTTTTCCCTGAAAAACAAAACTCACCTGCCCTGCTTCTGGATGGCAGATTGCAGGAGCCACTTTGTATTCTCAAACCAGCCCGACTTGGCACTGCTGCCACCATGGGTCTGGGAACCATCCTGTGTATCAAGGATTTTCAGGATTCAGCATCCTACTCCCTGTCACAGGCCTCATACATAAACCTCTGCCCTTTCCCCTGGCAAACAAAACTCATCTGCCTGGCTTCTGGATGGCAGATTGCAGGAGACTCTTGGTACTATCTAAAAAGCCCGACTTGGCACTGGTACCAGCTTGGGTCTGGGAACAATCCTGCGTATTGTGGATTTTCAGGAGCCATCTGGCCTCTCTAGTCCACAGGCCCAAAACACAAACCTCGGCCCGTTTCCCTGGAAACAAAACTCACCTGCCCCGCTTATAGATTGCAGATTGCAGGAGGCACTTGGTACTATCAAACAAGCCTGACTTGGCCATGGCTCCGCCGTGGGTCTGGGAACAATCCTGCCTGTCGTGGTTTTTCAGGAGCCAACTGGCCACTCCCGGCCACAGGACCCAAACACAAAACTCGGCCCTTTTCCCTGGCAAACAAAACTCACCTGCCCCACTTCGGCATGGCAGATTGCAGGAGACACTTCGTAATATCAAACCAGCCTGCCTTGGCACTGGTGCCACCTTTGGCCTTGGAACCAGCCTGTGTGTCATTGATGTCCAGGAGCAAGCGGGTCGCTCCCAGCCACAGGCCCAAAACCCATACCTCAGCCCTTTTCCCTGGCAAACAAAACTCACCTGCCCCGTTTATAAATTGCAGATTGCAAGAGCCACTTGGTATTATCAAACCAGCCTGATATGGAACTAGTGCAGCCATGTGTCTGGGAACCATCCTGCGTATTGTGGATTTTCAGGTGCCAGCCAGCCAATCCAGGTCACCGGCCCCCAAACACAAACCTTGGCTATTTACCCTGGCAAACAAAAGACACCTGCCCTGCTTACAGATTGCAGATTGCAGGAGGTACTTGGTATTCTCAAACCAGCGCAACTGGGCACTGGTGCCACCTTGTGTGTGGGATCCATCCTGCGTATTGTGGATTTTCAGGTGTCAGCCAGCCACTCCCGGCAACAGGCCCCCAACCGCATACCTCGGCCATTTTCCCTGGAAAACAAAAATCACCTGCCCCGCTTATGGATGGCAGATTGCAGGAGCCACTTGGGACAATCAAACCAGCCTGACTTGGCACTGGTTGCACCTTGGGTCTGGGAACCACCCTGCGTGTCGTGGATTTTAAAGAGCCATCCGGCCACTCCCGGCCACAGGCCCCCAAACACAAACCTCGGCCCTTTTCCCTGGGAAACAAAACACACCTGCCCTTTTTCTTGATGGCAGATTGCAGGAGACACTTTGTACTATCAAACCAGCCTGACTTGGCACTGGTGCAACCTTGGGCCTTGGAGCCATCCTGCGTGTCGTTGATTTCCAGGAGAAGGCCGGCTGCTCCCAGCCAAAGGCCGCCAAACCCATACCTCGGACCTTTTCCCTGGACAACTAAACTCACCTGCCCCGCTTATAGATTGCAGATTGCAGGAGCCACTTGGGACAATCAAACCAGACTGACTTGGCATTGTTGCCACCTTGTGTCTGGGAACCATCATGCCTATTGTGGATTTTCAGGTACCAGCCGGCCAACCCGGCCACAGGCCCCCAAAAACAAAACTCGGCCATTTTCCCTGGCAAAAAAAAAACACACCTGCCCTGCTTAATAATTGTAGATTGCAGGAGCCACTTGGTACTATCAAACCAGCCCAACTTAGCACTGCTGCCACCTTGGGTCTGGGAAACATCCTGTGCATGGAGGATTTTTAGGAGCCAGCAGCCTACACCCAGTCACAGGACTCATACATAAACCTCAGCCCGTTCCCCTGGCAAACAAAACTCACCTGCCCCGAATCTGGATGGCAGATTGCAGGAGCCACTTGGGACAATCAAACCAGCCTGATTTGGCACTGGTGCCACCTTGGGCCTAGGAACCATCGTGTGTCGTTAATTTCAAGGAGCTGGCCGGCCGCTCCCAGCCACATGCCCCCAAACCCATACCTCGGCCTATTTCCCTTGAAAAAAAAACTCACCTGGGCCGCTTACAGATTGCAGATTGCAGGAGCCACTTGGGACAATCAAACCAGCCTGACTTGGCACTGGTGCCACCTTGATTCTGGGAACCATCCTGCGTATTGTAGATTTTCAGAAGCTAAATGGCCACTCCCTGCCACAGGCCCCCAAAAACAAACCTCAGCCCTTTTCCCTGGCAAAAAAAACACACCTGCCCTGCTTATAGATTGCAGATTGCAGGGGCCACTTGGTACTCTCAAACTAGCCCAACTTGGCACTGGTGCCACCTTTGGCCTTGGAACCATCCTGTGGTTCGTGGATTTCCAGGAGCAGGCTGGTCGCTCCCAGCCACAGGCCCCCAAACACATACCTCGGCCCTTTTCCCTGGAAAGCAAAACTCACCTGCCCTGCTTATAGATTGCAGATTGCAGCAGCCACTTGGTACTATCAAACCAGCCTGACTTGGCTCTGGTGCCACCTTGGGTTTGGGAACCATCCTGCGTAGTTTGGATTTTCAGGTGCCTGCAGGCCACTCCCAGCCACATGCCCCAAAACACATACCTCGGCCCTTTTCCCTGGCAAACAAAACTCACCTGAACCGCTTCAGGATGGCAGATTGCAGGAGCCACTTGGGACAATCAAACCAGCCAGACTTGGCAGGGGTTGCGCCGTGGGTCCTGGAAACATCCTGCGTGTCGTGTATTTTCAGGAGCCAACTGGCCACTCCCAGCCACTGGACCCCAAACACAAACCTCGGCCCTTCTCGCTGGAAAACCAAACACACCTGCCCCGCTTCTGGATGGCAGATTGCAGGAGCCACTTTGTACTCTCACACCAGCCCGACTTGGCACTGCTGCCACCTTGGGTCTGGGAACCATCCTGTGTATCGAGAATTTTCAGGAGCCAGCAGGCTGCTCCCAGTCACAGGCCTCATACATAAACCTCGGCCCATTCCCCTCGCAAACAAAACTCATCTGCCCGGCCTCTGCATGGCAGATTGCAGGAGACGCTTGGTACTATCAAAAAAGCCCGACTTGGCACTGCTTCTAGCTTGGGTCGTGCAACCATGCTACGTATCGTGGATTTTCAGGAGCCAGCTGGCCTCTCTAGGCAACAGGTCCCAAACATCAATCTCGGCTTTTTTCCCTGGAAAACAAAACGCACCTCCCCCGCTTATAGATTGAAGATTGCAGGAGACACTTGGAACTATCAAACAAGCCTGACTTGGCTGTGGTTCCGCCGTGGGTCTGGGAACCATCCTGCCTGTCCTGGTTTTTGAGGAGCCAACAGGCCACTCGCGGCCACAGGCCCCAAACACAATCCTCGGCCATTTTCCCTGGCAAACAAAACTCACCTGCCCTGCTACTGGATTGCAAGTTGCAGGAGTCACTTGGGACAATCAAACCAGCCTGACTAGGCAATGTTACTGCCGTGGGTCTGGGAACCATCCTGCGTGTCGTGGATTTTCAGGAGCCAACTGGCCACTCCTAGCCACAGTCCCCCAAACACAAACCTCGACTCTTTTCCCTGGGAAACAAAACACACCTGCCCTGCCTATAGATTGCAGATTGCAGGAGCCACTTGGTACTATCAAAGCAGCCCGATTTGGCCCTGGTGCCACCTTGTGTCTGGGAACTATCCTGCGTAATGTGGATTTTCAGGTGCCAGCCAGCCACTCCCGGCCACAGGCCCCCAAACACATACCTCGGCCCTTTTCCCTGGCAAACAAAACACACCTGCCCTGCTTATAAATTGTAGTCTGCAGGAGCCACTTGGTACTATCAAACCAGCCCAACTTGGCACTGCTGCCTCCTTGGGTCTGGGAACCATCCTACGTGTCGTGGATTTTAAAGACCCAACCGGCCACTCCCAGCCACAGGCCCCAAACACAAACCTCGGCCCTTTTCGCTGGAAAACAAAACTCACCTGCCCCGCTTATAGATTGCAGATTTCAGGAGACACTTGGTACTATCAAATCAGCCTGACTTGGCACTGGTGCCACATTGTGTCTGGGAACCATCCTGTGTATTATGAATTTTTAGGTGCCAGGCGGCCACTCCCGGCCACAGGGCCCCAAACGCATACCTCGGCCCTTTTTTTCCGGAAAAGAAAACTCACCTCCCCCGCTTCGGGATGGCAGATTGCAGGAGCCACTTTGTACTCTCCAACCAGCCCGACTTGGCACTGGTACCACCTTGTGTTTGGGAACCATCCTGTATAATGTGGATTTTCAGGTGCCAGCAAGCCAATCCCGGCCACAGGCCCCCAAGCACGTACCTCGGCCCTTTTCCCTGGCAAAGAAAAGTCATCTGTCCCGCTTCTTGATGGCAGATTGCAGGAGCCACTTGGGACAATCAAACCAGCCTGACTTGGCACTGGTTGCATCTTGGGTCTGGGAACCATACTGCGTGTCGTGGATTTTAAAGAGCCAACCGGCCACTCCCAGCCACAGGCCCCAAAACACAAACCTCGGCACTTTTCCCTGGGAAACAAAACACACCTGCCCTTTTTCTTGATGGCAGATTGCAGGAGACACTTGGTTCCCTCAAACCAGCCTGACTTGTCACTGCTGCCACCTTGGGCCTTGGAACCATCCTGCGTGTCATTGATTTCCAGGAGCAGGCTGGCCGCTCCCAGCCACAGGCCCCTAAACCCATACCTCGGCCCTTTTCCCCGGAAAACAAAACTCACCTCCCCCGCTTCTGGATGGCAGATTGCAGGAGCCACTTGGGACAATCAAACCAGCCTGACTTGGCACTGGTGCCACCTTGTGTCTGGGAACCATCCTGTGTATTGTGGTTTTTCAGGTGCCAGCAGGCCACTCACAGCCACAGGCCCCCAAACCCAGACCTCGGCACTTTTCCCTGGCAAACAAAACTCACCTGCACCGCTTCTGGATTGCAAGTTGCAGGAGCCACTTGCTACTATCAAACCAGCCTGACTTGGCACTGGTGGCACCTTGGGTCTGGGATCCATCCTGCGTGTCGTGGATTTTTAATATCTGACCGGCCACTCCCAGCCACAGGACCAAAACACAAGCCTTGGCCGTTTTCCCTGTGAAACAAAACACACCTGCCTTTCTTCTGGATGGCAGATTGCAGGAGACACTTGGTACTATCAAACCAGCCTGACTTGGCACTGCTGCCACCTTGGGCCTTGGAACCATCCTGCGTAATGTGGATTTTCAGGTGCCAGCCAGCCACTCCCGGCCACAGGCCCCAAAAACATACCTCGGCCCTTTCCCCTGGAAAGCAAAACTCACCTGCCCTTCTTCTGGATGGCAGATTGCAGGAGCCACTTGGGACAATCAAAGCAGCCTGACTTGGCACTGCTGCCACCTTGGGTCCTGGAACCATCCTGTGTATTGTGGATTTTCAGGTGCCAGCCGGCTACTCACAGCCACATGCCCCCAAACACATACCTCGGCCCTTTTCCCTGGAAAACAATACTCATCTGCCCTTCTTCTGGATGGCAGATTGCAGGAGCCACTTGGGACAATCAAACGAGCCTGACTTGGCAGTGGTTCTGCCGTGGGTCTGGGAACCATCCTGCGTGTCATGGATTTTCAGGAGCCAACTGGCCACTCCCAGCCACTGGCCCCTATACAAAAACCTCGGCCCTTTTCCCTGGCAAACAAAACACACCTGCCCTGCTTTTAGATTGCAGATTGCAGGAGCCACTTTGTACTCTCAAACCAGCCCAACTTGGCACTGCTTCCAACTTGGGTCTGGGAACCATCCTGTGTATCGAGGATTTTCAGGAGCCAGCAGCCTACTCCCAGTCACAGGCCCCATACATAAACCTCGGCCCGTTCCCCTGGCAAACAAAACACACCTGCCCCAATTCTGGATGGCAGATTGCAGGAGCCTCTTGGTACTATCAAAAAAGCCTGGCTTGGCACTCGTACCAGCTTGGGTCGTGGAACCATCCTGTGTGTCGTGGATTTTCAGGATCCAGCTGTCCACTCACGGCCACAGGATGCGAACACATCCCTCGGCAGTTTTCCCCTGCAAACAAAACACATCTAACCCTTTTCTGGATGGAAGATTGCAGGAGCCACTTGGAACTATCAATCCAGAGCAATTTGGCATTAGTGCCACCTTGGGTCTGGGAACAATCCTGCCTGTCGTGGATTTTATGGAGCCAGCCGGCCACTCCCGACTCAGACCCCTAAACACATACCTCAGCCCTGTTGCCTTCAAACCAAACTCACCTGCCCCGCTTCTGGATGGCAGATTGCAGGAGACACTTGGGACAATCAAACCAGCCTGACTTGGTACTGGTGCCACATTGGGTCTGGGAACCATCCTGCGTATTGTGGATTTTCAGGTGCCAGCCGGCCACTCCCGCCCACAGGCCCCCAAAAACAATTCTCGGCCCTTTTCCCTGGGAAACAAAACTCACCTGCCCCGATTCTGGATGGCAGGTTTCAGGAGACTCTTGGTACTATCAAACCAGCCCGACTTGGCCCTGGTGCCACGTTGTGTCTGGCAACCATCCTGTGTAATGTGGATTTTCAGGTGCCAGCTGGCCGCTCCCAGCCACAGGCCCCCAAACACATACCTCGGCCCTTATCCCTGGCAAACAAAACTCACCTGCCCCGATTCTGGATGGCAGATTGCAGGCAACTCTTGGTACTATCAAAAACGCCCGACTTGCCTGTGGTACCAGCTTGGGTCGTGTTACCATCCTGTGTATCGTGCATTTTCAGGAGCCAGCTGGCCTCTCCAGGCCACAGGACCCGGACACACACCTTGGCCGTTTTCCCCTGCAAAGAAAACACATCTTACCCGTTTCTGGATGGAAGATTGCAGCAGCTACCTGGTATGATCAATCCAGAGCAATTTGGCATTAGTGCCACCTTGGGTCTGGGAACAATCCTGCCTGTCGTGGATTTTATGGAGCCAGCCGACCACTCCAGACTCAGGCCCCTAAACACATACCTCGGCCCCGTTGCCTCCAAACCAAACTCACCTGCCCCGCTTCTGGATGGCAGATTGCAGGAGCCACTTGGGAAAATTAAACCAGCCTGACTTGGCAGGGGTTCCGCCGTGGGTCTGGGAACCATCCTGCGTGTCGTGGTTTTTCAGGAGCCAGCTGGCCACTCCCAGCCACAGGCCCCCAAACACAAATTACGGCCCATTTCCCTGAAAAACAAAACTCACCTGACTCACTTCTGGATTGCAAGTGTCTGGAGTCAGTTAGTACTATCAAATCAGCCTGACTTGGGACTGGTGGCAACTTTGGTCTAGGAATCATCCTGCTTTGTGTGGATTTTCAGGAGCCATCTGAATACTCCCAGTCACAGGCCCCCAAACACATACCTCGGCCCTTTTCCCTGGCAAACAAAACTCACATGCCCCGCTTCTGGATGGAAGATTGCAGGAGCCACTTTGTACTCTCAAACCAGACCGAGTTGGCACTGGTTCCGCCCTGGGTCTGGGAACCATACTGCGTGTCATGGATTTTAAAGTGTGAACCAGCCACTCCCAGCGACAGGCCCCGAAACACATACCTTGGCCCTTTTCCCTGGGAAACAAAACACACCTTCCCCACTTCTGGATGGCAGATTGCAGGAGCCACTTGGTACTATCTAACCAGCCCCACTTGGCACTGGTTCCGCCCTGGGTCTGGGAACCATCCTGCGTGTCGTGAATTTTAAAGAGCCAACCGGCCACTCCAGGCCACAGGACACCCAAACACAAACCTCGGCCGTTTTCTGTGGCAAACAAAACCCATCTCACCCGTTTCTGGATTGCAGATTGCAGGAGCCACTTGGTACTATCAGTCCAGCGCAATTTGGCACTGGTGCCACCTTGGGTCTGGGAACAATCCTACCTGTCGTGGATTTTCAGGAACCAGCTGGCCACTCTCGGGCACAGGCCCCAAAACAAAAACCATAGCCCTTTTCCCTGGCAAGCAAAACTTACCTGCCCTGCTTCTAATTGGCAGATTGCAGAAGCAACTTGGTACTATCAAATCAGCCTGACTTGGCACTGGTGCCACCTTGGACCTGGGAACTATCCTGCGTGTCGTGGATTTCAGAAGCCAGTCGGCCACTAAAAGCCACACACCCACAAACACCAACCACGGCCCTTTTCAATGGCAAGCAAAACTCACCTGCCCTGCTTATAGATTGCAGATTGCAGGAGACACTTTGTACTATCAAAACATCCGGAATTGGCACTGGTGCCAACTTGGATTTGGGAAACCTCCTGCGTATCGTGGATTTCCAGGAGCCAGCCGTACACTCTCTGCCACATGCCTCCAAACCCACACCTCGGCCCTTTTCCCCTGCAAACAAAATTCATCTGTGACATTTCTGGATGGCCGATTGCAGGAGACACTTGGTACTATCCAACCAGTGCGAGTTGGCACTGGTGTCACCTTGGGCCTGGGAACAATCCTGCGTATCGTGGATTTTCATGAACCAGCTGGTCACTCCCAGACAGAGGCCCCCAAACACACACCTCTGCCCTTTACACTTTCAAAAAAAAACTCACTTTCCCCGCTTCTAGATGGAGATTGCAGGAGCCACTTGGTACAATCAAAGCAACCTGACTTGGCACTGCTGTCACCTTGAGCCTGGGAACAATGCTGCGCTTCGTGGATTTCCAGGAGGCAGCCGGCCCCTCCCAGCCACAGGCCCCCAAACACAAGCCACGGCACTTTTCCCTGACAACCAAAACTCACCTGCTTTGCTTCTTGGTGGCAGATTGTAGGAGGCACTTGGTACTATCATACCAACCCAACTTCGCACTGCTGCCACCTTGCGTCTGGGAACTATCCTGCGTGTCGTGATTCCAGGAGCCAGTCGGCCACTTCTAGCCACTGGCCCCGAAACACAATCCACGGCCCTTTTCCATGGCAAACAAAACTCACCTCTCCTGCTTCGGGATGGAAGATTGCAGTAGACACTTTGTACTGTCAAACCAGCCCCACTTGGCACTGGTGCCAACTTGGGTGTGGGTACCATCCTGCGTATCGTGGATTTCAGAATCCTGTCGGCCACTCCTAGCCACAGGCTGCCGAACAGAAACTATGGCCCTTTTCCCTGGGAAAGAAAACTCACCTGCCCCGCTTCTGGATGGCAGATTGCAGGAGCCACTTGGTAGTATAAAACCATCGCGACTTGGCACTGCTGCCACCATGGGTCTTGGAACAATCCTGCGTATCGTGGATTTTCAGGAGCCATCTGGCCACTCCCAGCCACAGGCCCCCGAATAAAAACTTCGGCCCTTTTTCCCTTGCAAACAAAACTCATCAGTCCCGCTTCTGGATGGAAGATTGTAGGAGCCACTTGGCAGTATCATACAAGCCCGTATTGGCACTGGCGCGACCGTCGGTGTGGGAACCTTCCTACATACCGTGGATTTTCAGGAGCCAGCCGTCCACTCTCAGCCACAGGCCCCAAATCTGAAACGTCAGCCCTTTTCCCTGGCAAACAAAACTCACCTGCCCCACTTCTGGATGGCAGATTGCAGGAGGACTTGGTAGTATCAAACCGGCCTGACTTGGCACTGTTGCCACCTTGGTTCTTGGAACCATTCTGCATATCAAGGAATTTCAAGAGCCACCTGGCCACTCTTGCCTACATGGCACTGAACACAATCCACGGCCCTTTTCCCTGACAAAAAAAACCTCACCTGCCCTGCTTCTGTACTGCAGATTGCAGGAACAACTTTGTGGTATCAAACCAGCCTGACTTAGCACTGGTGCCGCCTTGAGTCTTGGAAACATCCTGTGTATCGTGGATTTTCAGGAACCAGCCGGCCACTCCCAGCCACAGGCGACCAAACACAAACCACGGCCCTTTTCCCTGGAAAACAAAACTCACCTGCCCCGCTTCAGGATGACAGATTGAAGGAGCCACTTAGTACTATCAAACCAGCCCGACTTGCCACTGGTGCAACCTTGGGTCCTGGAAACATTCCTGCGTGTCCTGGATTTTCAGTAGCCAACTCACAAATCCCAGCCTCAGGCCCCTGAACACTAACCACGGCACTTTTCACTGGCAAGCAAAACTCACCTAGCCCGCTTCTGGAAAATAGATTTCAGGAGCCACTTGGTACGATCAAACCAGCCCGACTTGGCACTGGTGCATCCTTGGGTCTGGGAGCGATTCTGCATATCAAAGAATTTCAGGAGACAGGCGGACTCCCAGTCAAAGGCTCTCAAACAGAATCCTCGGCAATTTTCCCTGGCAAACAATACTGACCTGGCTGGCTTCTGGATGGCAGATTACAGGAGCCACTTGGTACTATCAAACACGCCTGATTTGGCACTGCTGCCATCTTGGGTCTGGGAACCATTTCGCATATAAAAGAATTTCAGGAGCCAGCAGGCCACTCGGGGTCACAGGGCCCTGAACACGATCCATGGCCCTTTTCCCTGGCAAACAAAACTGACCCGCCCCGCTTCTGGATGGAAGGTTTCAGGAGCCACTTGGTATTATCAAACCAGCCCGACTTGCCACTGGTGCAACCTTGGGTCATGGAACCATCCTTCATATTGTGGATGTTCAGGAGCCAGCCAGCCACTCCGGGCCACAGGACCCGAACACAAACCTCGGCCGTTTTCCACGGCAAAAAAAAAGCCATCTTACCCGTTTCTGGATGGAAGATTGCAGGAGCCACTTGGTACTATCAATCCAGCACAATTTGGCACTGTTGCCACCTTGGGTGTTGGAACAATCCTGCCTGGCGTGGATTTTTAGGAGCCAGCCTGCCACTCCCGACTCAGGCCTCTAAACACAAATCTCGTCCCCGTTGCCTTGGAAACAAAACTCACCTGCCTCTCGTCTGAATGGCAGATTGCAGGGGCCACTTGGTACTATGTAACCAAAGTAATTTGTCTCTGGTGCCACCCTGCGTCTAGGAACCATGCCGCATATCAAACAATTTCAGTAGCCAGCTGGCTACTCCCACCCACAGGCTCCAAAGACAAACCACGGCCCTTTTCCCTGGTAAAAATCTCACTGCCCCGCTTCTGGATGGCAGATTGCAGGAGCAACTTGGTACTATCAAAGCAGCCTGACATGACACTAGTGCCACCTTGGGTCTGGGAACCCCTCTGCGTGTCATGGATTTTCGGAGCAGGCCGGCCGCTCCCAGCCTCAGGCCCCCAAAAACAAACCTCGGCCGTTTTCCCCTGCAAACAAAACCCATCTTACCCGTTTCTGGATGGCAGATTGCAGGAGCCACTTGGTACTATCAATCCAGCGCAATTTGGCTCTGGAGGCACCTTGGGGCTGGGAACCATCCTGCCTCTCATGGATTTTTAGGAGCCAGCCGGCTACTCCCGGCTCAGGCCCCTAAACACAAACCTCGGCCTCGTTGCCTTGCAAAAAAAACTCACCTGCTCCGCTTATGGAGGGCAGATTGCAGGAGACACTTGATACTATCAAACCAGCCTGATTTCGCACTTGTGCCACCTTCGTTCTGGGAAGCATCCCGCGTGTCTTGGATTTTCACGAGACAGCCGGCCACTCCGGGCCACAGGACCCGAACACACTCTTCGGCTGTTTTCCCCAGCAAACAAAACCCATCTAACCCTTTTCTGGATGGCAGATTGCAGGAGCCACTTGGTACTATCATTCCAGCACAATTAGGCACTGGTGCCACCTTGAGTCTGGGAACCATCCTGTGTATCGAGGATTTTCAGGAGCCAACAGCTTACTCCCAGTCACAGGACCCAAACAAAAACCTCGGCCCTTTTCCCTGGAAAACAAAACTCACCTGCCCGGCTTCTTGATGGCAGATTGCAGGACCTCTTGGTACTATCAAACCAGCCCGACTTCGCACTGGTACCAGCTTGGGTCGTGGAACCATCCTGCGTATCGTGGATTTTCAGGAGCCAGCTGGCCACTCCGGGCCACAGGACCTGAACATACACCTCGGCCTGTTTCCCCTGCAAACAAAACATCTAACCCGTTCCTGGATGGCAGATTGCAGGAGCCACTTGGTACTATCAATCCAGAGCAACTTGGCATTGCTTCTACCTTGGGTATGGGAACCATCCTGCCTGTCGTGGATTTAATGGAGCCAGCCGGCCACTCCCGACTCAGGCCCCTAAACACATACCTCGGCCCCGTTACCTTGCAAACAAAACACACCTGCCCTGCTTCTGGATGGCAGGATTGCAGGAGCCACTTGGGACAATCAAACCAGCCTGACTTGGCACATGGTCTGGGAACCATGCCGCATATCAAAGAATTTCAGGAGCCAGCCGGCCACTCCCACCCAAAGGCCCCCAAACACAAACCTCGGCCCTTTTCCCTGGCAAACAAATCTTACCTGCCCCGCTTCTGGACTGCAGATTGCAGGAGTCAGTTGGTACTATCCAACCAGCCCTACTTTGCACTGGTGCCACCATGGGCCTGGGAACCATCCTGCGTATTGTGGATTTTCAGGAGGCAGCCGGCCACTCCCTGCCACAGTCCCCTTAACACTAACCACAGCCCTTTTGCATGGATAACAAAACTCACCTGGCCCACTTCTGGATGGCAGATTGCAGGGGCCACTTGGTAGTATCAAACCAGCCCGACTTGGCACTGGTGCCAACTTGGGTCTGGGAACCATCCTGAGTGTCGTGGATTGTCACGAGCCAGCCGGCCACTCCCTGCCACAGACCCTGAAACAAATACCTCGGCACTTTTCCATTGCAAATAAAACTCACCTGGCCCACTTCTTGATGTCAGATTGCAGGATCAAGTTGGTACTATCAAACAAGCCCGACTTGGCACTGGTGCCACCTTGGGTCTGGGAACCATCCTGCGTATCATGGATTTTCAGGAGCCACCCGGCCACTCCCTGCCACTGGCCCTCTAACACAAACCTCGTCCCTTTTCCCTGGCAAACAAAACTCACCTGACCAGCTTCTTGATGGCAGATTGCAGGAGCAACTTGGTACTATCAAACCAGCCCGACTTGGCACTGGTGCCACCTTTGGTCTGAGAACCATTCTGCATAACAAAGAATTTCTGGAGCCAGCCCGGCACTCTTGGCCCAAGGCCCCTAAACACAAACGTCGGCCCTTTTCCCTTGGCAAGCAAAACTCACCTGCCCGGCTTCGGAATGGCCGATTTTAAGAGACACTTAGTACTATCAAGCCAACCTGACTTGGCCCTTCTGCAACCGTGGGTCTGGGAACAATCCTGCGTGTCTTGAATTTTAAGGAGCCAGCCAGCCACTCCCAGCCACAGGCCCCCAAACAAGAACCTCGGCCCTTTTCCCTGGCAAACAAAACTCACCCGCCCTGCTTCTGGATGGCAGATTGCAGGAGCCACTTGGTACTATCAAACCAGCCTGACTTGGCACTGGTGCCACCTTGGGTCTGGGAACCCTCCTGCGTATCGTGGATTTTCAAGAGCCAGTCAGCCAATACCAGTCACAGGCCCCCAAGCAGAAACCACAGACCTTTTCTTTTGCAAAGAAAACTCACCTGTCCTGCTTCGGGATGGCAGTTTTCAGGAGCCACTTGGTACTATCAAACCAGCCCGACTGGCTGGCACTGCTGCAACTTTGAGCCTGGGAACCATCCTGCGTGGATTTTAAGGAGCCAGCCAGCCACTTCCAGGCACAGGCCCCCAAACAGTAACCTCGGCCCTTTTCCCTGGCAAACAAAACTTACCTGCTCCGCTTCTTGATGCTGACTGCAGGAGCCACTTGGCACTGTGAAACCAGTCTGACTTGGCAATGTTGCCACCTTTGGTCTGGCAAGCATTCTGCATATCAAAGAATTTCCGGAGCCAGCCGTCTACTCTCGGCAGCAGGCCCCTGAACCAATGACAGAGTTTACTCAGCAGTGTTCAAATGGGTTGCTTATTTTGCTTTTTCCTGTTTTGTATTGAGTGGTGTTTGGAGACAGTCTACATGTCAGCCAAATATTTCTCTTTGTGTGTTGGGAATCGACACTGTCACAGATTTGTGCATTTTTAGATGGTGGTGTTATCTACAGGTCTCAACATTTTTTTGGGAGGCTTGATTCATCTAAAATTCATATGGATTTCACTGTGAATACACACATGCTCATAACTTAATTAAAACAGGCATTACCAAAAGAGCCTTTTTGTGGTCTGTAATATATGTTTTTTAATAGTTTACACTGTAATTAGAGACTGAGCGTTGTGCTAAAAGCTTGCCGCATCTTTAAGGCTCAGTAATGTTTTTTCAGAGCTGTGTGAGTGTCATTGGCACGTAGGAAAGTTTTCCCCCCGACTTTGCAGTAGTTTGTGTGAAAGAAACATGATTAGAATTAGATTATATTTATCCTCAGTATTAGAAGTGCTGCAGTTTGGAGATGTAGATGGCTTCTAATTATAGGATCAGAGGAATGTGAGAAGTCTCTGATTCACTCTCCAGCCTGTCCTACCAAGGAATGTGAAATCCTC
Organism: Ammospiza nelsoni; assembly: GCF_027579445.1. NCBI lineage: Eukaryota > Metazoa > Chordata > Aves > Passeriformes > Passerellidae > Ammospiza > Ammospiza nelsoni. The sequence goes on from NC_080638.1 coordinate 5,563,076, forward strand.
CCAGCAAATGCAATCTTTTCTGCTTACATTAACCAAGAGTGGTGGAAACTGCCTTGTGCCAAAGGTAAGAGCACAGTGATTGCAGCTGAAACTGCATCATGATGGTGCAAGGGGTTTCATTAGGAGTAATTTTCATTACACAGCAGGGCTGATTGAGAGCAGAAATGGAGAAATCCAGTATTTCAGAGCAGAAATGGAGAAATCCAATATTTCAGGGCAGAAATGGGGAAATACAGTATTTCAGAGCAATATGCCTTGGCTCACTCTTACTGGTGCCATGCACTGATGAAGAGGAATCATGAGAAAAGCAGCATTTTCTGCGAAGCTTGTTAAGGCTGCTTTATTAAAGTGTCCAAACAAGATGTGTGGCTCATAAACAGGAATAGCAACTGGTGTCTGTTGACTTTTCTTCTGTTATTAGCTTAACTTTGCTTAAAATATATTTTCCCTGAAGCATTAGTATTTTTACTGTTTAGGCAAGTGTGTTACTGTAAATTTTCTGCTGCCTCTTGTAAAATTGTTTTCCTGTCCCCGCAATTGACTCATTTGGACGACAATTCAATGCTCTGATCCAATTTTCAATTAATCCTGAGCCAGCTCTGCTATTTTCTTACTTTCAGGAGTAAATCATAGCAAAAATGTGAACAGGTCATCTCATTTAGGCACATTTGGGGGTAGAGGGAGGGAAAATACAGTGAGTATTGCCACACACTCACAAAAATATTGAAGGAGGCAATTGTGAAAATGACCTAGAGGGAGAAATAAGAGCAGGGAGGACACTTTAAGGCAACTGCAAGCTGAGAAGTGTTTCTCCTTTATAGCTCCTTTATAGTGAATGAAAATTGGCTAAAAATAATCTTTGTCCCAATTTTGGGGGAGTGGCTCCAGCACTGGAGGCTGGCTGGATTCTCATCCCCCTGGAGCTGTGCCAGTACATTGATGTTAGTTAAGGGATTATCAAAGCTGGATCCTTTACAATTAATTGCTGTGTACTAATTGGTTAATGGGTGGCATCCTCTAATTCACTTGATGAAATCACAGGACTCATATTTATCAAATACCTTGCACTCAGAGCACATATTCTTTGCAACAATGAGGGAAGAGAGTCTTATTTCCAAGCCTGTAAGCAGAGATTTTTTTTGAGTGTAGAATCCCAGATATGCAGATATCCCAGATAATCTAGCTTGGAACTAGATTTGTGATCCTTTTAGTAAACAGCTGCATCCATCCCACTGACCACATCTGTGGGGTTAAGCAGCAAACCCCTCCAACAAAACCAGAGGAAAAGCATCACAAATGCAGCAGGAGGCACCTGGGAGAGGGTGGCATCATGTGGCTTCAGCAGATTGGGTGTTTCCAATTAGCCCTGAATGGTTAATTGTCATGGCTGGGTGTGTGTGCACGCAGATAAATGTGGGGTGCTTTGGTGGTGGTTTTTTTGTTGTTGTTATTGCCAGCAGATGTCTCTCTTGGTCGTTGTACTGAAGTGAAATTTGATTTACTGCTTGTGGGCAGCAGGGAAATTCCTGATTCCAGCCCTCCCCAAGGAGCTGCAATGATGCCCTGGGCAGGAATGCATCCAGGTAAGGTGAACATGCACAAATGTCACCCACGCCTCTGCCAGCGCCATGAAAAAAAATAATAATTCTTCGATGATGCTCTCCAGGAAAGAGAATGTGAGAAAGACCTCGTTTGGTTTGTCTGCTGAAGATTATTACAGAAAGAATTGAGGGCTCAGACAAAGCTTGGATAATCTAGCTGAAGGAAAAATCTCTTACCTAAAGCTGAGAGAAAACATCTCTGGTATAATAATGGAGTTACTCAAGTGCCATTTTAGATCATTTTCCCCAATTCATATTCTGAACTGAAATAATAAAGTAATTTAAGAAGAGGTGGCAAATGGGTATTGTAACCTTTTAGATTTCTGACCTTTGCCAGTACTGAAATAAGTTCCTGAAGGAGAAAGAGGGATTTGAGGAGGAGTTGGAGCAAAGTGGAATTCTTCTGAGGCTGGTGCACAGTGGGTGCTGAAGTGCTGAGGAGATGAAGGCAAGGCTAAAGTTGTGTTTTATCAGTAGAGGGACAGGTCAAAGATGTGATGTGTTTGAAATTCCAGCTGCCCTGATGGGTGACAGCAATTCTGAGGGGCTGGAAAGGATATCAGAGAGAGAGGGAGAGAAGGAACACTGGAGGTTCACTCGTTACAGAATAGAGTTTGGCAAGTGAATGTGGAAAGTAATTAATTAGTGTGTGTTGCAGAAGAAGTGGTCTGAAAATAAAGATTAAACCAGACAAGGATTCACCAGGGACTTTCTCCTTGTTAGCAGAGCCTGGTGCTCCAGGCTGCTGCTGAGATAAAGGTTCACAGGAGGGGTAAGGAGCTTTGGAAGTAGGAGGGATTATTGAGGTGGGCAAACAGGGCCATGGAAAGGGCCCAATTTTACAATGCCAATTGAAAACAGGGGTGGTGTGTCCAAGCAAGGGTGGGCAGGCTCTTAAAAATGCACCTCACTGAAATGCAAATGCACTTTGCACCCAGCTCCCTCAATAATGGCTGAGGTGGGGTGTGGTGAGGGCAGAGATTTATTTTATTTTTCTAGAGGTGTAGCCAAGGGATTCTCCCCAGTGATTCCTCTTCAGGTGAGCACATTGGGGAGTGCAGGATCTCATCTGCCCCTGACATCAGTGTTTAGTGGAACAGGATGATTTTTATTTTCAGATATGCACTTCTGGAGAACCAGTTAGAAATGAAGAAATGAAGCCTGTTAGAATCCCTAAAGAAAGCTGATGTGTGTTTTTAAAGTGTTTTCTTTTTCTCTTTTTTTTTTTTTTATTTGTTTAATACAAACCCTTTAGGAAACTGTGACACATCTCCAAAAGGATAGATACTTCAGAAAAGCTCTGCTAGAAATAAATTCTTTTATTGTGTTTTGTATTACTTTTCAAGTTCTTTTAGTTTCCTTTATGAAAAGCTATTTCTCTTTCATTGTGAGAGAGTTTCTGAGGGAAATAAGTAGCTGATATTAACAGACCCCACATAGGGTCGTTTCAGGGATATTTGTAGTTTCTGAAGGCACAATTTCCATTATAGGGAATATGAAAGTTCTCCTTTTTTAAAGAACCACACAGCATAGGAACAAAGAGGCCCTTGATAACTTTGCAACAATGAGGGAAGAGAGTCTTATTTCCAAGCCTGTAAGCAGAGATTTTTTTTTTTAATGTAGAATCCCAGATATGCAAAAGAAAAAGGAATCCTGTAATTTTGGCGGGTTACCTTTAAGATGAAGGCAAGATTGGTGTCAATTTTCCCAGCTGGCTTTGAAAATATCATTTGTGGGGTTTTCCTTGCAAATCTACCATTTAAGCTGCTGTGGATAGCCCAGGAAACAGTGGAACATCTCTTTCCAAACACAGATTGATTTGTTGGAAGTTGTGTTCCTGCAGATTTATAAAATAAAATCTCAGATTTTATTCCACTTGTGTGCATGATTGTGTAGAGTGAATTCTGCATAAAATGGCAACTGTGGTGATGGGAAAAGGATAAATAATTGCTGATAAATAATTGGGTTAATTGGTTTTTAACATTGGTTTACTGAGTTGCCATGCTTTGCTGGGGAGGGAGGAACTTTTTGCTTTCTGTGGGAATCCAGGTGATTTGGCTTTAAGTGGCAATGTGCCTCTGGAATTAGGACAAGAGAATAAGGACACTGCAGTCATGACATTCCTGTTTTGTCAGCTTTGCCTGGATATCACATTGTTTTACCCTCTCTGGACAGCAGGAGTATTGATCAGCCCACGTTCATTGCTACTGTGGATTTTTGATTTTTGGGGAGTGGTGTCTGGCCTTTAAAAAATGGACGGCCAATTAATTTATGGCTGCTAACAGCACTGCAGTTTGCAGAGGTGGGGAAAATGTTTCTCAATTAAAGCTCAGAATTTCTAATCCCACTGAATAAAGTTCTGTGAGCGTTTTCTATCACAAGGAACAACTTTCTGTCCCATTTCTGGTGATGACAACGGTGCAAACATTGGCGGCCCTCTGCTGCTTTGTTTGTTGGTAAATTGGAATTTGAAACCAATTTAGTCTCAGTGTTATATTGCATTTGAAGTGAGTGGGAATACTCAAAAGGCAAAAAAGTTTAGGTCAGACTTTTTAATCTTAGGGTGAACATAATAAAAATCTCAATTTTTATGTAATTGCATTTAAAAAGTCTCCTTTACTAAAATTACCTTTTTCTAGTGGGGAGAAACCCTGTTGGAAAATAGTATAAACCCCACATTTCATGTGAAATGTCTAATAAAATCAGCTTTAAAAGCTACTTAGATGGTTTAAGTAATTTACGCTGATTGACATTAGAAATACATATGTTTTTCACCATCTGAGATTTTGTTTTTGTTTTATATTTCATTTATGAAGTTAAAGTAGATATACATCTGGATATAGACACTTTCATTTATGTTAAGACCCCACTTTTTTTTTGATTGCAGTGCTGCACAAAAGTATCAAGTTAAAATAAGCCTGATTTAGAAAGCCTTGTGGTATTGCTTCTACTGTGTTCTTAGAAAGATAATTTCTGTAATATTTTGTCAAATCTTTTGTGCACCATCTAAAATTTGCTTTTGAATTATTTGATGATATGATTCCTAAATGGTACCAGAAGTGTGATACAAAGCAAGACACAAGAAATGCTAAATTAAGGATATCATTGTTCAAGGTTTCATTCACATTAAGATGTATCTAAGTAAATATTTAATTCTTTGACCTTCATAATTGTGTTCTATGCTCATATATTTGATTTTTATCACTGTATATGAACTATGTAATACTATATTCCAGTATTTTTGCCTGAATAGTTCTGCAAAATTTAATAAATATATGCTGCAGTCAAAACTTATAATTCTATAACATTTATTTCTAATATAATTTATAATTATAATTTGTTATAATTAATCCAAAATTTCTTTGTCATTTTAGGCTAAAGCACCCAAAGCTCCTTGTTATAAAGCTTTTTGCTTTAAGTGACTATGAAAATTGGTTGGGTATTTGCAATAAGATTGAAATAGACACAATTGCACAGGGTGTCTGCCTATGCAATTGATGCAGTATTTAGAATTAACAGCTGTTATGAAGATCAAAGCAAACACACTGGTTATTTCTGTGGTTTTAATGAGATCCATTAGGGGGAAATGTATTTTAAGGTTGCTGGATGAGAAAGACCTGACCAGGATTAGGAAGACTGACCAGGATAAGAAAGAAGTCACCTTGCTTTTTAAACCAGCAAAAAAGCAACAACAAAACCCCATTTTTTTAAACGACAGGAATGATACCTCGGGTTTTAAGTTTTTCTGTTCTGTTTTGGTGTGCAGCTTTTAGCTTTGTATGAAGTGTTACTGGGATCTTTTCACAGGGTGGTGGAGACAAAACAATCCTGTTCTGTGGTGTTTCTGGGGTCCCCAGGACAAAGAAGGAATTGATGAATCTGACTCCCTGTTCTTAGAAGGCTAATTTATTATTTTATGATATGATATTATATTAAAGAATGTTATACTAAAACTAGAGAAAGGATACAGACAGAAGGCTTAACAGGATACTAATTAAAAACCTGTGACTGCTTCCAGAGTCCTGACACAGCTGGACCATGATTGATCATTAAGTAAAACCAATTGACATGTTGGATAAACAATCTCCATACCACATTCCAAAGCAGAAAAACATGAGAGAAGCAATCAGATAATTATTGTTTTCATTTTTCTGTGGAGCTTCTCAGCTTCCCAGGAGAAAAGATCCTGGCGAAGGGATTTTTCAGAAAATATGACAGTGACACACTTCTAGCTGGAGACTCAAGGACAATCTCTTCAAAATTCAGGCCCGAAGCTTAAACAACGTGAGAAAAGGAGAGTGGGCAAGCAAGCAAGGAGAATGAAACTTCATAATTTGAAGCCATTAATTGGACAATTAACTCCTATATGAAAATGGACTAAAACTTATAAAAATGTGAGATTTCATGACCAAACCCTTTTTACTTCCATCTTGGAGCCATCTGGGCACTGCCAGGGTATGGCCTTTGAAGGCACTGCTATAAAAATCCACTTTATTCCTCTGAACTCCTTCTATCCTCTGTTCCAGATGCTTAAGGCATCAGGAATAGCCTTGGAATGTGGGAATTTTGATTCAGATTTGGGGCATGTTACTGAGCTTTATTCTAAGATGCTCCTGGACATCCAGAGATGTGCAGGGCTCTGTTTTCTCCTGTGCCATTTTTGGGCTGTTTGAGGCTTGTTGGAGCAGTTCTGCTGCAGTTCCCCTTTGTCATGGCTAAGTTTCACTTCTGTTGTGCTTTGGCAATGTGACACAGGGATGGCTTTGAACCTGCAGGTGTGATCAGTATGAGTTCCTGGGTTTTGTATTGCTTCATATACAGTGCAACTACTTTGTAGTGCCTGTGCTGATTCCCAGATTGTTGCTAGAAGCATTTTAAGCAGTTACCCTTTATTTCTTCTGAGTATTTTTAAAGTGAGAAGCCTATTGGCTTTTTAAAATTTATTTTATTTTAACTGCAATTAGGATCAAATGAGGCAGCTGAATTCAGCAGCACCAAGAATCCAATGCTGCTCTGTTTTGATGTGACATCGGCATGTTTCATTTGAAAATCAATTGTTAAAATGTGTTAAATTTTTCAAGAGCAGAGCCAGGGCCCATCCCTCTCACAGTGCAGCTACCCTGGCTCCTTGCTTGGCTGGAGCTGGAATCTGTACTCCTTTCACAGCATGCCAAGTCACTAAATCAGAATGTAGTATTAATCAGAATCAGAAGGAATTTACAAGAATCAAAAGCAAAGGGTGGGATGGCATCAGCTATCAGTTCCCATCTGAAATACACGATCTGTAAAACTGCAGAAAAAGATGAGAAGTAGGAAAGAGACAAAATTCCTGCCCTGAGCTTCACATTTCACTCTGCTGCAGCCTTTGCACACACAGCTTCTGCTGTTGCTGCAGCTGAATGGGAGTAACGTGTGTGAAAATACAGAATACAGCCTTTGTCATCCTCCTTTCCTGCCAGCGCTGCTCCCTTCTTCCTGAGGAGAGCTGAGGTCTGCCTGACATCCTGAGCAGCACTTCAGCCTTTATCCTTTATGCCTTGTGGCCCACAGATGCCTTTTGTGAGAGCTCCTGGGCTGTGGCCCCCGAGGGTCACAGGGTCCCTGTGTGCTGTGTCTGCAGCACTGGGGGCTGAAATTTGGGCATCAACCACAAATTTTCCCTCCTTCTTTTCCCTCCTTCTTTTCCCTCCTTCTTTTCCCTCCTTCTTTTCCCTCCTTCTTTTCCCTCCTTCTTTTCCCTCCTTCTTTTCCCTCCTTCTTTTCCCTCCTTCTTTTCCCTGTTTGGAGACTCACTGGGGCCTGAGGATCACCTTGGAATAAAGGAGGACACACTCCTTTATTCCCCATTAAATTTTCAGGAGGGTTGCTGTGATGGGAAACCACTTCTGCCTTTCCAGCCTGCTCTGCAGCTGGCTGGGGCTCAGGGCAGGGAGGTTTATGGAACACATGGAGTTGTGCACCTTCCTGAATTTCTGTTCCAGTTTTCCATGCACGATACACCCACAGCAGTGTCCTGTGTCTTTGGGAATGGGCAGCCCAGCACACAAACTGGTTCCCAGTTGGGAATTGTACCTCCCACTCCAGTGCCCCAGTCATGGCCCAATTTTTTGTGTAGGTCCCCACCAAGTGGTGGAATTGCTTGTTCTAATGTTAAATTGCTTGTTCCAATGTTTCATTTTCTCTAGTTTTGAGAAGGTTTTTTTCCCCTGGTCTTTTTTTAAAATCTGAGTTTCCTTGAATTATTTCTAGATTACACTCCTGTGCTGTGAGAGGTTTCCCCAAGTTTGTGTATTAATTTATGAGCTACCTCCCACTGAGAGTGTTTCCTGCAGTCAGAACTCTTTTTTTTTTAATACAAGAGAGGCTGAAAACTTTAAATGAAGCTTTGATAAAAGGAGAGCTATAAAATAAGTATAATTTTTAAAGAGAAGAATTATTTTCCCTGTCTTCTGCTATCAGAACATTCAATGCCTGATTTCCAAAACACAGGGAGTTGGCAATCTCTAGCACTCCATAACAATTGCAGGTTCCAAAAGATCAATAATAAACAAACATTTATAGTCAAATCTGACAGTTTCATTTTTAAAAGGAACTCTTTGAGTGTAGAGAATGAATCTCTGCTTTTTAATTTAATATCTATTGTCTGGCTGCCTGTCTGCCTTTGTTTTAGTGATGCCAAGAGCAGTGAGGTTTACTGACATTTGTGTCTTTTCCTCTGCTTCCTGATGCTTTAAAAATAACTAAAGAATAAACTAAATATTGAAGGTTGGGCACTGAGCTGTGTTACAGGTGTGTTGCTTGTTACTGTCAGGTTTATTCTCAGTAATTTGTGTTCAGTAGCCTAAACACAAATGACATTGCATTCCTCCAGATCAAGAGAGGTACAGCTTTTGATACTGATATTAATATTTAAAATTATTATGAGCAACAGTAACAATATTAAAACAAAAATACAAAATGTAGTAATGATGATGATGATATAAGGGAGAAACCACCCTTTCCTTCTCCATGTGCTGATTTCCCTGTTCACATTGGCAGCTCCTGCAGTCTCTGTGTTTGTGCAGTGTCTGGCACACCTTGACTTTGACATCTCGGTATTTATTATTGATAACTGCAATACCATGTTCAGGAATGTAGAACATGTAAGGAACATATTTTTAGCTTCTCTTTAAAGATCTTATTTTGTTTCCTCCTTGATCTGCAAACATTTCAAGGCACTTTGTATTATGTGTTATTAAAAATCCCAGGGAACAGAGTTACCTTTTCCTCTCTAGATTTATCTAAAAATAAGAGAATATTGGAGGGAGAAAAAAAGTGTTTATTGAATCATAAATTGAGTAAAGAATGAACCTTTGCAATACTTATGATGTAGCTCTAGATGTGGAATTGTTAGGACCTTATCAAAATGTACTATTGATGTGGATTCTTTCTATTCAATGGAGATAATGAATTAATAATTTTTCAGCATGTCTCTGCTGAATTAAAACATGAAACAGCAATTTTGTTTGGTGACAAAATTAGTTATTAAACCGGTCCTGAGCATGTTTCCATGACTTAGCAGCTTTACATGACTGCTAGCAAAGTGCTCTTCATGTTCAAGTCCCAGGAGAGTAATGGCTTTCCTGGGTGGGTGCTGTGTTCATGCATATTGACAGCTACATTTGAATATTTTTGCATACTCTAAAGGCTCTATGACAAATGTTGTCCTGTGTATAAAAAAACCAGGGGAATAAGGCTTGTCTGTGAAGACTTCCCATTTTCAATCCAGCCTCTTGAATGTTACTGCTGTGAATGGTGCTGGAGAAATGCTTAAAAATAGTGTTAAGAGCTAAAAATGATTTTCTTTCCAGTTGTCTCTGTGAAATGTGAGTCACCCTTGCTGCCATGAGATCACAGACACTGAGGCCACAATCATCAGTGATTATTGCTCCTGCTCTAGCAGGTGCCACCCAGAAAACCCAAGGGTGAGGGGGTTTATGCCCTTCTGTTACCTCGATTTTCTTGCTTATTTCTCAAGCAGACTGATGGAGCTGTACCAAAAAGCAGGATGAAATGCCTTGTTCTGCCATTTGCTTTACTGGAGGCAGGATTTGAACCTTTGAAGGGTAATTATGTATTAATAATATATAATTATATATATTCTATATAATAACATCTAGAATATATATAATTATTATATATATGATTTGTAGATTTAAATATATTTATTTATATATAATAGCATATAAATATATAAAATAAATATATATTTACACAAATAATATTTATATAATATATTTATAAAATATATATTATATAATATATAAAATATACAATATATAATATAATAATTATACTAGTAATAAATATATAATATAAATGTTTTTATAAATATATGCTATAAATATATGTTATTATATTTACATAAATATATAATTATACATTAATATGTATAATATATAGATACATTATATATATATCTATAGATATCTATATATATCTATAGATTATATATCTATATATAATTATATATATCTATATAATCTATATATCTATATATATCTATAGATATCTATATATAGATATATATCTATATATAGTTATATATCTATAGATATCTATATAGATATATATATCTATCTATATATTTTATTTATATATTTTTATATATTAAAATATATAAATAAAATTATTATAGGTATAATATTAGATTTAGAATTTATATTATTTATAATAAATATATTTATATAGTTAAACATATATTTATTTATATATTATGTATTTATAATATGTAATATAAAATATATAATATATAATGTATTATATATAATATATAATGTATTATATATAATATATAATGTATTATGTTATATATGTTATATATGTTATATATAACATATGCAATTCCATATAATAACTGATTATTATATATAATAACCAGTGCTTACATAAATATATGTTATTTTATAAGCACTGATTTTGTTCAGCTTCTGCCATCAAATCCTCTTTGTTCTCCTTAATTTGTTATCCATACTCATGTCTGATAACATTAAGCATAGAAAGTATTAAGAGATATTTCCAGTGCAGAGGACAATTAAACAATTAACAGGCAGTTGGTGGCAGGAGCAATGCAGAAAGTGGAATAGTCACCCCAGGTATCTTTAAAAAGATCAGAGAATCCTCTCATCCTTTCAGGCTGATATTTTTAGACTTTGCCTTTTGACTTAGGACACAGGTTACTCTGGGGTTTATCTTCCTTTTTTTAGTTCATCTGAAACCTTTTTTTTTTTTCCAGCTAAGAATAAAGTTCAAGTAAAACATGACTTTTTACTTGACCTTTTCACTGCAGAGAATTGTACCAGGTTTGGTGGATCCCTGGTATTCTCCCTGAGAGATAAGCCTGGGTCACACAGAGATTTTTTTTTATTTTGAGTGAGCTTTTGAATCTGCTGGATAAGAAGGTCCATGAAATTTTAGAGTTGAAAGAATGGCTGAGGCCAGGACAATACCTTCAAAACCCTTTTTTATTGTCCCAGTCACATTCACATTGATGCTTGCAATTAGATTTTATAGGGGAGCATAAAAGTGCCTGGAACAGAATGCCAAATCCAAAAATGCATTGCATGGAAAACAGAGTTAATTAATTTTTATTGAATATTGACTCAGAAATGATTTTTCTGATTACTCAGTTATTAATTTTTTCAGTCAAGAGGGTCACAAAAGAAGAAGAGGTGTAGGTGCAGCAAACAAACCTTTTCCCCTGCTGTATGAATAGTGCTTACCTTTTTTGTCTCTCTGTCTTGGAGAAAAGTTATTTATATGTCCCAGCTTTTGCATTTATATCCTTTTTATTTTCTTTTTTTCTAAAATTTATTTGGACCATAATCATATGTAACAGGCTGGATTATGGATAGTACTAAATCCTGTAGAAATATTCATGAAAAAGCCAGTTCTTTCCCAAAAACCCCTTTGTCCTAGTGATTATCACTTGTGTGACAATTATTGCTTTACTACTCGTACTCTGCCAGAAGTTATTTTATCTGTTGTGTTAGAGCTCACTGCTCTGCACCAGAATAATTCTGTGTATTACACATAATTTATTCCTAGCCCAGCACATTATTAATAATTAGCATAATCTGCATCACAATAATGCCAAGAATTATCAGCTGTAGGCCAGAGAGCTGTTGTGCTCAGTGTTGTTAAACCACATCACAACAGCAGTCCCAGGCATGACAAGGTTTTCATGGAAAATCCTCATGGCTGAATGGATAATAGGTAGGATTGGAAGCCAGTAATTCTTGTTTTCTAGTTCTGCTTCTGCCACTGATTCACTGTGGGGCTGGTGCCATCAGAGCTGCTGCAGATGTCTCTGTGTGTCTGTTTTGCTGGACATAAAAAGGGATTAATTCCTTGCCATGTTTGGGTGGTGGAGAAGAGGAAACGTAATATACAATATGCTATATACTATATATATTATAGTATACAATATATAATATTGTATATGATATAGCATATAATATATAATATAATATATTATATAATATATAATGTAGTATATAATATGTAATATATAATATGATATTATATAAAATAGTATAGTATAATATATTATAGTATAATATAGTGTTATGTTGTTGTGTTTTATGTTTTGTTATGTTATTTTATAATATTATATAATATATAATTGTATATTATATATAATATATACATAATATATAATTTTTATATAGTATATTATATATTTATAATATACTATTACTATATGATATGGTATGATATGATATTATAGAACTATACTAAAGAAAGAGAGAGAAGACATCAGAAGGCTGGCAAAGAAATGATAATATGACTGACCAGAGTCCCAACACAGCTGGGCTGGGTTGGTCATTAATTAAAACCATTCACATGCTGGGTAAACAATTCTCCAAATCCCATTCCAGAGAAGCAAAACAGGGAGAAGCTGAAGCTTCCCAGGAGAAGAAATTTTAGCAAAGGGATTTTTCAGGAAATATGTCAGTGACATGCTGGAGACCTGTGGGTGTGCAAGCCCAGCTCCTCTCCAGCATGGGTGAGGCTCTTTCCCAGCAGCTGCACAAACACTCTTCTCCAAACCCTCAGAAATCAAGAAAAACTTATTTGGACCATAATTACAAAACAAAAAACCTGATTAAAACCCTCTGCTCATTTCTCCAGTCTCCACATGGGCACTGGTTTTCTCCCAGCATTTGGGAGCTGGCAGGTCTGATTGAAGGACGGGAAGCAGCCCAAGCCCTCAGGTTTGGACTGGAGCTGGGCTGCAGCATTTGTGTTTGGGCATGCTGTCTGTTCAAAGATGACAGGGCTCTGAGACAGCCCAGGGGACAGCAGGTGACATGGACTTGAAGGGTACAAAGTGGCCCCACAGGACAAATTTCATGTGAGAAATGCAGCCACCAGCCAGAGCCCTGGGGAATGCCTGTGGTGTGCATGGCCACAGGCTGCTGCAATTTGTGTCTGCAAGAGGGGAAGGGTTTTTGTATTTTAGATTTTTTTTTTTTTAATTTTAGGGGTGGGGGGAAGTTCTTTCACCTTGCTAAAAGCCTGTCCACACTGGTCCAAAGGTGATTTATCCAGGCCTGCAGAGTGAGAAGCATCAGAACTCTCAGTGGTAGCACTTTGCTCTAAGTGTTAGACATGTTAAAATGAAGTAAAACTTGATTATACCAACAAAAGCAAAGGAAATGCACCATCATATATAAAGTCTGATTCTACCTCCCTCCTTTGTGCTCAAATGTGATTTTTTTAAAAAAATAAGTGTTTGAGGAGAAGAAGGGAAAGAGGGCTGTTGTGAAGACTCCTGTCTGCACACAATGGGGAGATTTAGAAATCAGGTTGCTGCCTTAACTCTGCCAGTTTAAGCCAAAGCCACAGGGATATTATTTTTGACACTGCACAGTGGATTATAACTTCAGCTCCCATTACCTCTAATGGGATCTTTGCTTGCAGTCTGCCTCTGCTACAGCAATGAAAATTTGTCCCTTAATGCTATTTTGCTATTCCAGGTTTTTGTGTTTAATTATATTATATAATAATTTGTTGCAGCATCTACATGATTCCTTTAGGAGTGCACTTGAAATGCTTATGAATTTTTATAAACACAAGCTGTGTATCACTACAGGTCTCTCACTGCTTTTGTAAACTATTCTGCCTTAATGCAGCAACATTTTTCCTCCCTTGCAGGATGAGCATCATGTTTTACAGTGTGGCCATTTTGAAAAGCGCAAATACTGAGAAACCCAAGCCTCTTGTTATTCCGTTTATGACTTGTAAGAAAAAACACTCAGCTGTTACAGCTGGCTCCCACTTGAGTCAAGTGCAGGGGAAAAAAAAAGCAAGACATGGTAGGTATAAGATTTACTTTTAGTGTTGAAATGCATTATAATTGTTGTAAAATTACTGACATAAAAAATAGATATATATCACCACATAGGTTTTTTCATGGATGTCCTTTCAAACTTTTACACAAACTGGTTTGTGTTTTGCTTTTTTCTCAGACATGGAAGTACACTTGACTGCACAATGCCAGAATTGTGAGATATATCTAAAAGCTACTGCGTCTGAATTACTCACCAAACTCTGTCATCAGCTCTGTAGCCCTGCAAAGCTAATTTCTCAGAGAGATAAAAAACGAACATGGTGCCTCCAACAACTTTATTTTTTTTTTTTGTCTTCTTTCTCTCCCTACACATGGATATATTGGGTATATAGAGAGATCTGCATGACTGAAGGAAAAAACCCCACAGATTTATTGCTCTCCTCTCCATTTGCTGGGGAGGCATTGCTTTCCGGGGACTCACACTCTGTACTGAACACAGCGTTCTAATTAAGCAGCAGAAGGCAAATCAGCCCAGTTACTTGAGACTTTGCCACAGATGCATTAATTGATTATGCATCACTTTTTTTCTCCCACTTTCCACGTCATTTTTGAACCATTTAATCACTGGTGAGCCCAGCTAAGACCTCCCAAAAAAGGGTTGGTGATGTGCTTAAACTGTTCCTGCCAGCCTTGAGCAAAACACACAGACGTGTGTGCATATTCACATGGAAATGTTATGTGTGTATTAAATATAAAATATAAAATATACACATAATACAAATGTAAATATACACATAAATATTTACATATAAAAGGCATATATAATATTATAATATATAATATTAATATAATATTATTATAATAGTAGTTCTGGTTTGATGCTTAGAAGCATTATGGGAATTATATGTAGGGCTATGAGAAGATTTTCTTGTGTGTAGGAGTTTTGGACTGATGTGATGTGGGATGGGAGTGTAAATATGATTAATATAATAATATATAATAATGTATAATAATGCATAATATATAAAAAAATAATTTGGTTTCTGCTAGGTCATATAGGCTTGGCTGTGGCATTTCCATGTTAATATACACATATTTAATATACACATAATATTTTATATTAAAAGTATATAATAATATATGTTATATAGAATATAAATTTATATTTATATATGTGATTATATTTATAATATATAATTTAATATATTGTATATAATAACATATAATCATATTATAATATTTTATATAATAATATTCATGTAAATATACACATAACCTTTTATATTATTATTATATGATAATATACAGTACATACTATATTATATATAGTATAATAAAATTTATGTTTATAAATTAATTTATTTATTTATAACATATATATTTTAATATATATATGATAATATTATGATATTTCCTATTTTGTGTATATTAAATGTATATATACTAACATGGAAATGCCACAGGCCAGCTTATGTGACATGGAATAAACCAACTGATGCTTTTTTCATTATTTGATTTGCTTTTTTAACTCCCTCAGCTCAACATTTACAACATGTTTTAAAAGAGCTATTGAAATATTGGATAAAAAGGTCTTCTAAAAGCAGTGCCTCTGGCAAGCAGAAAGGAGCAAATTTCTCATGAAAGAATCTGTATTTGGTGTGATTTCCATCCCAGATGGGCAGGATGGAGAGGTTTAGGGAGGATGGCTCTGTGTGATTCCACGTAGTCCATCCTCATTTTGTTTTAAGCAGAAATTAATTTGTTTTCATTTCTAATTATTAGTGGAGCACTGACTCAGCAGGGCAGTACCTAAAATGAAGTGGTATTCTCAAAATAAATACAAGGCTTAACTGGTGCCTGGTGCCAAGGAGTTAATTTCTTCCAGGGAAAGAAACAAAGTAGTAGCCCACCATACATTGTAAGTGTGGTATGATTTCTTCTTAGATTTTAAAGTTTGATAGAAGTTTTTTTTCATATGTCTGCCTTCAATGGGGAAGGTAATTGTATTTATATAACTGAGGTAAAAATGGTCACAGCAGGTTTTGAGAGAAGAAAGAACACGCTGTTATTCTTGCCTTAAATTTATTACTTGCAGCTTAATAAGAACAACAGTATTTTCCTGGAGTTGATTTTATGTATTTGTGTACAAGAAAACCCACTGCCTGCCCACAGTTAAATACCCACTACAGGAATTCTGTAAAATACTGTTTTAACACATAATGAGAGCTGATTTCAACCATAGTCTTCTCTAAAATGCTAATAATTGAAGTGCATTTACACAGTGTGTATGTTTTAGTTAAAGGTAATATATTGCTGTTGCACAGGCAGATGTCTGCACTATGTAAAAACCTCTTTATCTCTGCTTTGCTTTTTTAACTTTTCTTCTTTTTTTAGAAATCAAAATTTCTGTGTATTACTTACATCTCTGATTTTTAAGATTTGCTTTAAAAGTTGTATGTAACATTAATAAATCTCTGTCTTCAGAGGGCTGGTATTTTCTTAGTGGTACGCCTTTTCAATAGCTTCTCTTTCAGATATCAATCTTAAATTGCAAATTAAAGATAAAAGATATTTCAGGAATTGGCCAGAATGCTGAACCATATTTTATTGAGTGTGGCATGATTTGACTTGATCACAGGCCTTGATATTTTCCATGCACTAAGGAATAGATAAATTATTGAAAGAAAACAAAGCACAAGGAAATTCGAGCCATTAAAACTCAGGAAGATAGGCAAATTCATGAGTAGCACAGCTCAGGGAAAGCATTTTAATTCCCTTACAGGTGACTGAAGAACTGATTTTTCTGGTCCTGCCTCATGACTGTGGCTGCAGTAATGACTGTCTGGGACAAACTACTCAGTTAAAATAATGATTTGTTATTCAGGGCTGGAGTTATTGAAGCTTTGGGGAGTTAAAAAGCAAGATTTTTACTGACTGAATCCACACATTTAGAATTCCACCAGTCTCAAGGATAAGACTAGTTGTAGTCAAGCACTGGAGAATGAAAGATTGTTAAATTGAAATAACAGAGAAAAATACCATTAATAATTTAAATAATTGTTTTTTACAAGTGAGAAAATAGGAGTAAGCACTTTTCCAGTAAAGTTTCTGGGCTTCAGGAGGTGAAATGTCAGCCACAACCCTTGAGTTCCTTTTCAGCACTAACAAACCCATGTCTGAAGATCCGCAAGATGTTTATTTCGCAAAAAGTGCAGTATGAGGAGAAGCATTCTTAAAAGACCCTGAACTAACAGGTAAGGGAAGTAGGTAAGAAAATGAAGATAGTGCAGAAGGCAATCTCACCCCTGAGGAGTTGCAGCTGCACTGATCACCAAAGATTAGGAACAGGCCTGCCCTTAACAGGCCATAGCTGTGTCCAATAATGATGAGTGCTATAAAAGAGTGGGGTAGATGGGTTAGGAGGGAGCTGGAGATTTTTGGCTGTGCCTTGAAGAAGAAGTCATTGCTGTGAGGAGTTGTCCATGAGAAATCACCAAGAAGGTATGAGAGCTTTGCAATATGATGACAGCAAAAGTATATTTCAACAAAACTGTTTCTGGACAATGAAGAAATTGGGCAGCATGGTAGATTATTTATCAGCTCTATTCCAACTCACATGTCCCTGACTCTGTAGTTTCACAGTGTTAGAACAAAACCACAAGTGGATGAATTCATCTGAATTTAATTTTTAGTCTTTTGGATGGTTTCTGTTCTATTTTCTCCAATTAAGACATCTAAGGAAAGAAAAATAAGCAAGATTTTAGGAATAGCCAACTTCTTTGAAGGAAACTTGAAACAATAATTCATGTAAAGTAATTTTAAAGGACTTAATGATTCAGTCCATTGTCTGTGAGTTTAATACATCTATGCCCTGCATCACAAGACATTCTTATTGGCAAAAATGCATGGTAATTGCTTATTTATCACAGAGAAATATTGTATGTGGGAGTTTTTCAGATAAAAATCAGCATTCAAGCAGATTAAAGACTTCTGTACTGCAGACTTTTCCTCTGCAGTAAATGGATTTGATTTTCCTGTCTATTGTCAAAAAACTGGACTTAGGGAATCTCAGCAATGGACTCGGACTTAACATTAGCAAATTTCCCTTTCTCGGATATTTGTCTAATGTTGTGTTCTGCAGTTATTTTCAACCACTTTATTGCTCCTTAAATTGGTATCTCCTAACCCATGGGGGATGTAGATACAAGGAATCAAACCAGGATGGGGTAATTTTGAGTGTCTGGGTGGGAGACGCAGATCACACCTCCTTTGGCACTTCAGTCCCTGGTGGAGCTCCAATTATGCAAATGGCTGATGTGGCTGTGACTGACATTGATGGCAATTGCAGCAGACTCCTGTGGGATGGCTGGAATTGTTCCATGCAGCTGGAGCACTGACAGGGATTCCTGAGTGATGGGATTTGCTGGCTTGGCTTTGGAGCACAGCTAGGGAGGTGCCACAGATGAGAGACACTGAGGGGCAGTGGGGACAAAATGCCAGTTTTCAACACTGGGAATATATTTTAGCTGTAGAGAGAGCGTTGAAAATACTGTCCCCTTGAAGATAAGTGCCTTTGCTTCTCTGTAAATGGGAACTATGCGTGTTTTGGCTGCTGAATGGGGAAAAACAAGATGTGAGGTAGTGTGGGATGTTTGGGGTCCCCTGTCATGGGGAGGAAAGATGAATCTGACTCCATGTTCTTAGAAGGCTGATATATTCTATTATTTTTATTCTATTAAAAAATGTTATACTAAACTATACTAAAGAACAGAGAAAGGATACTTACAAAAGGCTTAACAACATGCTAATTAAAACTCATGACTCTCCAGAGTCCTGACACAGCCTGACTGTGATTGGTCATTAAGTAAAAACAATCCAAATGAAACCAATCAAACAATCAGCTGTTGGATAATCTTCAAACCACATTCCAAAGCAGCAAAACACAGGAGAAGCCAATGAGATTATCTTGTTTTCCTTTTTCTCTGAGGCTTCTCAGCTTCCCAGGACAAGAAATCCTGGCAAAGGGATTTTTACAGAAAATATGACAGTGACAAGGTAGCTGTGGCTCCCAGAGGATGCATCCCATGCTGGAACAGCCAGAGCAGGAGTGCCCCCAGGTGTTCCCTGCCTGGTTATCACAAATTGGCTCACAAGGGTCAAACAGAACCTGCAATTTAAGAGGCACATCCATCGTGGGGTAAACCAGCATTTCTGAAACACCAGGAATTGTTTAAATTGCAGTTTCTGAGAAGGGTAGCACTTTTTTTTTTTTTTCTCAGCAGTGAAATTTGATTTAAGCATTTTCTGTCCAGATAAGGAAACATCATTAATTGTGAGTAAAACCAGGATGTGCAGGATATCCATTCCTGCTTTTTTGTGTGCTAATGACATCTTTGAGTAATGGCTTCTGCTGAAAATTTCTTCTTAACACTGTTTCTTCACACTGTATGCCCAGGCTTAGCTGATATTTCTCCCTTATTCCCAGATTTGCTGTGTGTGTAGTTGTATTTGCTGTCATAAAGTGAGAATTTAGGAACTGGTTTTTTTCCCCTATTAATTCTAATTCAAAATTTGGACAGCCTTAAAGGAGAAAGACTTTGTATCTTTAATGGGCAGAAATGCATGTTGCAGCCAGAGTCTGCAAGTCAAGCTGAGTTTTTTAGCATCCCTAATAATAGAGATCTGGCAGATCAGATTCTACCCTGATTTGCACATCCGTTGAACTCAATTATCATCAGATTTAATTTGATGGCAGGTACAGATAAGTGGGTGGGGCTCTGGCTCTGCGATTGGAAGTTGGTTGACAATTCTGTTTATCCAATGGAGAGCTCCTCTGCTGTTTCCCAGAGCTGAGAACAGCAAGATTAGTGAGAAATGGTTTTCATTAGAGAACACCAGTCAGACCCAGTCAGGCTGGGACTGTGAGAGAGGAGCAGCCTGCAGAGCAGAATTTCCTTCTTTCTGTTGGTGAGAGCTCCGCCTGGCCCTCAGCTCCAGTGGAATTTTTGTATCTGGTCAGAACTTCTAAATCTCTGATTCCCAATGAGGCTGTGGCCTGTTTGAGGCTGTGGCCTGTTTCTGCCAATCTATTGTAGGGCAGAATCTAGTTCTATTGTAAGAATATAATCTAAAGAATCTAAATCTATTGTAAAATACTATCTGTTGTATCTTTCTACCATGGCACTGGCTTACTTTGAGTGGCAACTGCCTATTATCTGTCCTGGGGGTCATGTTGGCATCAAACTGTGAGAATCCAGGGGGTACAGAAGTTATTTTTCCTTTTGTTTGGCCCATCTGTAGTGGGTTCAGTGGTGGCTTCTTATTTGTGTATTTATTACTTGTTTCTTGTTGTGATACAGGAGTAGGAGAAAGGCAAAGTAGGCTTAAAACTTTAAAAGGGTATAAAGGAAAATTCATTAACAGTAACTAAAAGGAAGAGTAATAAGAATTAGAATGAAACCTTTAGGAAACTTCTCCTCTCCTTACAACTTTGAGACATTTTAAGTATGTCTCAAAGCTCTGGGTTCATCTCACTGAAGCCTTACAAACCTCACTGTCTGTGCCTGTTAACTTTTTAGCAAGGATAAAAGGCTGAAGGTTTTTGGCACCTGAAGTCAGACAAAATGGATTTGATGGTACATTATGACAACTGGACTTTTAACATTTGGTATTCTTTGTGAACATGTACATAAGCAGTTTTTGGCACATAAAGAAGAGGCAAAATCATTGGTATTTAAAAGTAGAGAAGGCTGGCACTGCTGGCTAAACAGGATGCTGTAAAAACCTTGAAAACCAAAATCACCATGATAGTGCATGTGAGAGTCATCTCACCAAACCTTTTGTATCCGACAGTCATGGAAAACCAAGTCCGGAGTTGATGCTTCCAGTGACTCATCCATTAAGGCCACCTTGGATGCCAGTGTGAATTTTATCTGCTTGATTGGCTCAAGAAGGTGGGACCTGCTGCCCTGTTTAAGCTGTGTCTGTTACTGCTGCTGAGTCCAGCAAGCAGGGAAGGGTTCAGCACCCTCCACAAGGTTCCAAGTACAGGTAGAGGCTAAATTGCCCAAAAAAGAGCATTTTCAGACAGTAACTTGCTAGTATTGACCACCACTAGAGCCCTTCCTTGTATCCTGTTGTCGAAATCCTTCACCAGCCTGGGTTATCAGGACAGAAGGCTCTGAATGAGGTGAATGTGCTGTTTGAGTCACAAACAACACTTTGAGCTTTCAAATTAGCACCATGTGTTGTGAAAGGGCGTTTGGCTCTATCAGCTGCCATGCCTTGAGGTGAAAGTAGCTATCACCAGAGAGCACCGCTGAATTTACTGAAGGTTCAGAAAGAAGTTCAAATGGGAAATGAAAAGGTTGAATGGCTCCTTGTGCCACTGATGAAGAGGTGGCTGAGCAGGATCAAGTGTTTCTCTCCTTCTGAGGTGTTGGACTTGTTTTGACCTCTGTGAAAATTTGGAAGGGAATCAAGACCACTCCAGTCTTCTGTGTGTGCCGTCCTTGTACTGTGTGAATATATCTTTGCACTGATACAAAGAGGAAGTTAAAGTTCATGTGCTTTTTTCTGCACTTCAGAGACAATTCTGTGTGCCAAAAAAAAGAGGGAAAAATGAGAAATAAATACTGCAGAACCCTGCTTCTCACTCCTGTCCTGCAGAATGTTATGGTGTGGGAGAATCAGCAGTGCTTGGGTGGAGCTCACTGGGCTTGCTGAGCCTCATAGCTGGGGGTGGAATGATGCTGTGAGCAGAGATGTCCTCTGCTGGTTTGTCACCCCTGAACTGCAGTGACCGCAATGTGATTTGGGCATTTTTAAATTATCTGTTTCTGTCATGGACAAATGAGAGACAAAAATGGTTGGACTTGATCATCTTAAAGGTCTTTTCCAACCTAAATTATTCTGTGGTTCTATAAAAAGACTCCATTTGTGGAAATGATCACACAGGGACCTAAAAAAGAAATGTGTAAGGTAGGAAGTGGGGTGTGGGAAGGCACAGTGATGGGCTAGCATTCTTCACCTGATCAAATTGGAAATTACATGGAAATTCCCATCCTATTGAAATAAAACCCCATACCCCAGCAAGTTCCAGAGCCTAAAAAGCAGCCATTGTTCCGGACAATCATCTCCAACCTTCAAATGGATAGAGCATTTGAAATCTAATAATTTCTGTGGTTTTTCTATGAAAGATGCTTTTTCAGAAAAAACAAAGTTTTATCCTCCATTTTCAGCTCTTTTATCAAATCCGGGTTGCATTAGAAAAGCAGCTGACTGGGGGAAAAAGAAGATTAAAAAGGGCTACCAGTGAGGAACTTGTTTCCAAGCAAAAAAGGGTTTTATTTTTAAATTTCCTTTCCTGCCTGTGAAAGAGATGTAGGCAAAGGAAACAATGGATAAAAGTGAAAAGAATGGTAATATTGACAACAACGTGTCTGTATTAAACTTCAGGCCACGTGTGGGATAATCTGTGTATTTTTTTGGTTCTTTTTCTGAGGCTGAGGGGTTTATGCTTGTGCCATGTGCTGTCCAGTGCCCTCTTTATAATAATAAATTAAAGAGGGCTAGAGGACAGGTTTAGGAGTGGCACATGAGCAACTGTAACATTTAAATGCTGTGTGCTGCATGGCAGGGTTGGGACACTGACACTCCCACTCGATGTAAATGGAGGATTTGGGGAGTTGCGAATTCTGAGGGACAGTGATGCCTTGTAAGGCTGGCCTAGAGCAGAGGCTAGACAGAGCTACAGAATAAAGTAGAGATTTATTAAGTGGGTCTCAATGGATCCACCTTGGGCAGCACCAGAGCCCAGCCAGGGCTGCACCCAAGATGACCCAAAATGGCCCCAAAATGCACGAGCGCTCCCAGGCTCTCTCCCTGGGATCAGTTCTGCTCCATTTGCACCTTGCAGTTCATTGTCCCATTCCAGCTTTAGCCCAGGCACTCCCACCCTGCTTGTTTTTCTCTCTGCAGCCCACGGGGTTTGTGCTCTGGGGCTGAGATTGGGATCATGGGTCCTTGGTGCCCAGCTGGAGCAGGAATTGTTTTGTCTCCCTGCTCTGTGCACAGAGCTCACCATCCCTGAATGTGAAGCTCAGGAAATACACACTAAAGATCACAGAATGTGAAAAATATAAAAGCCAGAACCTGAGGCATCATTTCACAAGGCATTAACAGCTGCCCACAGCAGGATGGATAAGAACTAGGCTGAGACAGAGAAAGGGAAAAGGCCTGTTTAATGTAGTGCCATAGACATAATTTTTATATTTGGCTCTGCATGGCATGATTTGAGTGAGAAAGGAAGATCCTGTTCTAGCACAGTCTGACCTAATTCCCCAGGTTGTTAGGAAATGGAGGCACCAGATTAGCAGGAGTTTTCTGCGGCACAGAAATGGGTGTGAGGGACACAGCTGTGTCTGGGGCTGGCCAGGCGCTGTTCTGAGCTGCCTGCCACCCTGACTTCCTCCTGGTGGCCACCTCCCCATCCCTAGCCTTCTGCCCAGGCTCCTCAGACCCCTCTGCCCCAAACCTACCCTACAGCTGCCAGGATTTGCATGTATGTTTTTATTTCTTCAGGGCAAAATGTGAGGGGGGGGGGATGAAGAATTTCACAGCTAGACTGTGTCTCTATCTGAATAGTCCTGCTTTTTATTTCAAACATAAACCAGGAGGAATACAAATAAAGTTGCAGAGTGCAGTGCGTGCTGCTTTCTGGCTGATCTCCTGGGGGGAGCCCAGTGCATGAGGATGACTGGCTTTCCCCTTAGCTCATTGAGATTCCTCATTTCCCTCATCACACTGGCACATTCCCTGGCAGAGGTCAGGCTTGTTGTGGGGGTCATGATCGCTCTCTGTTATGGCGTTATTTTCTTTTCCATCATGGAATCTTCCAGCGTGGAAAAGGCAGGGTAAAAATAGACCTTTCTTTGCCCTGCAAAAGCGTGTTTGCATCCTTCTGTCCTTGCTCAAAATGTCTAATGCTTTATCTCATCTCTCTGTCAGTTCCTTAGTTGTCCCCTCTGCCTCCAGAGCTTCCTACTGACAATCTGCCTCTGTCCTGACTGCGTTTTTTGGTCTCTCTTCCTACCACCCTTCCCTTCCTGAAGACAATAAAATCTGTGTCCTTTAAACCCAGTCATCTCCTGCAGGGATTATTTAAACACTGAAAATGGTCAGCCTTGGAATGGTCTTTCTAGGAACCCTGTATTATGATTTATTGATAAGTGTGCTGCAAAATTTCAGCTGGAGTAGCTGCTTGCCTTGATAAAGGAGCATTTTAAATGTATAACATGGATATACATTGTAATCTGCTGAAAATGTTATTATGACCTGCTGTTCCAAGATTATAAATTAATTATTTCTGCAGAATCTGTTCCTTCATTGTTTGGTTTTCTACCCACCACTGCACTTTTGGTGCCTTGTAAAGAAGGTCTAAAACAAAATAAAATTCATTGCATTTCTGACCTGAACAGGACCTTTTGTTCAATTGAATATGTTACACAGTTCTTCATAGGTGATTTTTAGTATTTCTGAGTTCACTTAAGTAAAAAGTTGCAAGGAGTAATAACAACAAACAACAACCCTTAGTATGTGAGGATTGGAAAATGTGTTATTACTCTGTTCAGACCCCGTGCTCACCAAAGCAAATGGGAGCACTGGGAGCAGAGACACTCAGGGGGTTTGTTTCAAGTGCCTGTTCCTCACCCAAATTAAATATTAGCACAGATCCACCCTCTCATTCCAGGTTGGGCCATGCTCATCTTTCTGAGGGGCTTCAGACTGTGGAAAATGAGTTCTGCAGGACACAAAGGTGTTTCACAAATCAATATCTGGATTGCAGAGAAGAGTAAGTGCTGGGGAAATGTGCCCTGCTCAGTTGTGTCCAGGCTGTAGATAGCACATCTGCAGGCAGAAAATCTTTCAACCTCTGTGGAAAGTGATGAAATTGAGGCCTCTGTCACAGACATTTTTTTCACAGGAATCCTTTCTTTCAGATTTCTGTGTGTTCTGGAGGGCAGAGGCCTCAGAAGATAATGTAAACCATTGTTATCAGTTGCTGCGGAATATAACAGGGGCACCTTGATTGGCTCATGTTCCTATGTTTATAATTAAGGGCCAATCACAAGGAACAAGCTAGGGAAAGAGTCCTTGGACACAACTTTGTTATAGGATTCTTTCTTACTATTCTTAGCCTAGCCTAGCAGCTCTGCAAACCTCTCTCTTTATTCTATTTAGTATAGTCATAATGTATTATATATGATATATCAATACATTCAGCCTTGTGATCTAGAAACAAGATTCACCGTCTCTCTCTCACCAGCAGCGACCCACACAGGACGCTGTAATAGGCCTCTGTGTCACACACAAAGTTTTTGGCTGAGATTCTCACCAGAGATATGGAAAAAGAGCTTAATGCTATTTATTGACCCCATGCAGCCAGGCTGGGCAGGCCCTTCCCTGACAGACTGGTGATTTTGCTGGGGATTTGCTTCCCCTTCAATTTATGCAAGCATTCCTCAGCAGACAGTATTTTATCCTTGTCATGCCAGCTTGGATGCAGAGTGACTTCCCACTTCTGGTCCCCGCCTGCCTGCTGAGCTCTGCGAGGTGCCAGCAGGGACAATGCTATCGTGGGCACCCCTGCGAGATCAATTTGGCTCACAGCTGTAATTGCCAGCTGTAATTATTGGGGTTAATGGGATTAGTTTCACTGGTGGGCTTGGGAAGTGCCTATTGTTGTTGCCTCTGGCAGTAAATTCCCCTGTGTAAGTTCTTTGCTGGGCTGGTTTATGGCACCAATTGCAATCGTGGCAGGTAAGGGAGCAACGAAGTGAGGAAAGCTGGAAATAAAGGCAGAGGGAAGCAGGTGGGTGAAACCTCTTTTAAACCAACTAAAATGCATGCTGCCTGCTTGCTGTAAGAATAGAAAGAACCCCCACAGAGAAGATTTCTACCTTCAGATAATTTTTTTTCTGAAGATTGTAGAAAAATAAGGTTTATTTCACTACTGACTAGTGGTGTTGAGTGGGTAATACCAAAAGTCTGATAAAAATGGGTTTGCTGGTAATAATTTCCATCTCATTCAGGTGCTGGTGGCAAAAGCAAGCTCTTCTGTATGGTATTTCAAAATGCATTTATCATTTGTCATTTTAAAAGGAATAAGAGGTGGTAGGTGAAATATCTCTTTCCCTCTTGCTTTTATGAACTGAACAGGAAAGTGAGATGAATTGTAGTCAAATGTGAGGAATCTTCCCAGCCTTAATTTGCCATCTGAGAATCATAAGGTTGAAGCACAACAAGTAATGTGAGGGAACATGAGTCAGTGAAGGAGAGAATCAGCAACATAAATTAGTTTATTTATACAAAATTAAAAGACTCAGTTTGCTCTGCTGTTGCAGCTTAGTAGGGATGTGTGGAGTCTCTCAGATGCCAGAGATTTTAGGGATTAGCACTGCTCCTGGAAAAGGGATTTGTGCCATTGGATGGCACTTATCATATTTTCTTTTAGCAGAAAATAGCCCAGGTTTATTATCTATAGCATGTTTTTTATCTTTACCTGAGCTGTGTGTGCACTGCAGGTGCACATCTGTCCCTTTTCCTTTCTGATTTTGGCCTCCTTCCTTTTCCTCCCTCTCTCCAGGTATTTGGCTGGCTCCAGCATGTTTTCTCAGCCTTTTGCTTATGCCTTCATCTTTGTACTGAGTATCCCCATTTCTCTTGAGCTGCTAAAATTGATTTAAAGCTGAAAAGATAAGAAAAAAAGACAAGAAATATTTTCAAATTGCAATTGAAGATAAGAAGGGAAACACCCTTCCTGAGATAATGGGGGTTTTGGAGCACTAAAATGGAAATATGTACAAACTGGAAATATGTACTTAGCTCTTGATATGGACATTCTGCAGAAAGGGCCTGTATGAAAAATGGATTTTGTGTTTACTGGTACAAAGCAAACCTTTTAACATAAAGAAGAGAGAAATCCAGTCTATAAAATTTAGTGTTTTGTCCATTTGGGTGCATGTAATTCTCATGAAAGAGACTTTTGATTTGGTCTGGAAATGAGATGCATGTTAGGCTTTTGTACAGATTTTGAATTAAACTCAAGCACAGAGATCTGGTTTTGATGCATTTGGTGTCCTTGTGCAGAAGTAGCCACAGTCTTAGGCATTTTGAAATTCCCATCCCCAAACAGAGATTTTGTTGGAATGCTTATAAAGAAAAACCTTGTGAGAAGGACAAAAGGGCAAAGTCCCCACTCTTTCACCCAATCTTACTTTTCAAATTTTGTGATTTCTTTTCTGTTAAGCTGTCACAGAATTATTACTTGCAATTTGGTGTGCTCAAGCTCCTCTCACAGCCATCCTGATGCACACAAATTGCCATCAATGGCTTCTTTTTAATTTCCAAGCTGAGCAAGGGGTGTAGAGGAAAGGATCTTGTGGGTGCTTCAGCTCGAGAGCCAATTTCTGCTCTCTCAGGAGTGTGGAGTGAGGTGGTGGAATCGTGTCACCATGATATTTTATGAAAAATCCCTTCACCAGGATTTCTTCTCTTGGGAAGCTTCAGCTTCTCCCGTTTTGCTGCTTTGGAATGTAATTTGGAGAATTGTTTACTCAGCATGTGAATTATTTTTATTTAATGACCAATTACAGCCAGCTGGGTCAGACTCTCTGATTCTGTCACGGGTTTTTGTTATTCATTCTTTTCTAGCCTTCTATCTGCATTCTTTTTCTATAGTTTAGTAGAGTTTTAGTATATAATTTCTTATAAATATAATATAAATATAATAAATCAGCCTTCTGAGAACTTGGAGTCAAATTCTCATATCTCACCTCATCCTGGAGACCCGAGAACAACACAACAGAATCATGACCAGATCCCTCCCTTACCAGCAGCTGGACTCTGAGCTCATCTCTTCTTTGGGCAGCTGGAGGAGCTGCCAAGGCAGGGACAGGATGCTGCAGTTTTCTCTTGGCAGGGTGGCGTTTGTTTGTCTTTCAACTTTAGCTGGCTTTCCCGGGAGGTGTGGTGCTTCCCCAGGAGCAGGAGGTAGAAAAGCAATGTTTGCAGTCCCAGCTTGGCTGTATTTTAAGCATGCTACAAAGCCAGGTTTGGGGATGGGATGGATGGAGATGAGAGATCTCTGAAGTCAGGTCTTGAATTTGTGGTTTATTGCCAAGGGCCTGGGTGCAGGGCCCTGCTGGGAGCTGCCTGCCACAGCTTAGAGCAGGCTCTAAAGAGGGAGAGAGTGAGGTTCCCATTACAATACAGTAATTCTTCCTCTGTGCTGAATATTCTGATTCTCACTAACCAATCTAGTACAATATATAAATCCTACAGCATTTACATATAGCCTATAAGAATCATTCCATTACTGTGTTACATTTTAAACCCTAAAAACTCCTCTTTGGGCCCCTTCTGCCAAGCTGGCAGGGTCTGCTCTGAGCCTTGGGCCTGTCTGCAAGCAGAGGGTGTTGTTCCATCAAAAGGGGATTGCCTTCAGCCAGCCACACCATTGTTTTCCAGTTGTTCAGTAACTGAGGTATCTCAAAGCTTGCTTTCATTTCAATCTCACTTATAGTTTCCATATTCTCAAAATCTTTTGCCAGGCAATCATATTTATAAGGCTTTCCTGTTTCATCTTCCCCAATATTTTGGCAGTGTGGAATTTGTTTATCTTTCAACTTCAGCTGGCTTTCCTGGGAGCTGTGGTGCTTCCCCAGGAGCAGGAGGTGGAAAAGCAATGTTGACAGTCCCAGCTTGGCTGGGATTTAAGCATTTTATAAAGGCTGTGTTTTCCACAGCCTCGCAGGATGTCTCTCTCCTCCACCCCTATTCCTGTTCTATTATTATTTTGTTCTATTATTATTTTGTTCTATTATTATTTTGTTCTATTATTATTTTGTTCTATTATTATTTTGTTCTATATTATTTTATTCTATATTATTTTATTTTATTTTCAGGAAACTACCACATCTTCTCAAAGGAACCACCTCCTGCCTGTGAGTCTGCAGCCAAAGCTTTGCAGTGAGGAGAAAATGCAGCACAGCCAGGAGAGTGCTGGGCTCCAGAAAGCATTTCAGCCTGTGGACGTCCGAGTTGGAAACTGGGTGCAAACACTAATTTTGTGTAGTGGTTTTGGTCATTGTACTAATGAGTGTGCTGGGTTTAGTGTTGGTTAATCACCAGTGCAGTTACCAGGATGTACTCACTTATTCCTGTAGGATTGGGGGAAAGGCGAAGCAGGTTTAAAACGTTAGAAGGCTATAAAGATAAGTTTATTAATAGTAACTAAAAGAGTAATAAGAATCAGAATAAAACTTTCAGGACACTTCTCCCCTACAACCTTTTCTTTCTTACTGTTAATGTAAAGAAACAAAATCTAAATTTTAAGTCACAGTCATAGCCAAATGAAAGGAGAAAATTATTCCTTCCCAGGCTTCCTGCGCTGCAATAAGAAAAAGGTGCTTTCTGCACTTCTTATTTTTTGTGCAGGGGCATTCTGGGCCAGTGGCTTCAGGTATTGCTCTGCAGGCCCAAACACAGGGTATACACTCTAGAAGGATTGTTGGAAACCTTGGTTAAACTTCATGCTTCATCCTTTTCCCCCTCTGAATAAAGATGGTTCACAATGCACAGAATTTTTAAGATTTTATTTCCATCTCAGAGCTGTGCTGTTCTTTAGGAGATGCTGAATTCTGCAGCTTTGTGTGCATTTATTCAGAGCCTTCAGTTTTGTCATTTTGTCAGGTAATGTCTTTTTCCTTAATTTTATTTACTTGGAATTTGTCCAACTGTATGCATGCAAATGGAAATTTAACTTAAATGTAGTTTCATAGTAAACGTTATTAAATTAAATAGAAGAATTATTTTTAAAATGACATTTGTTTTTCACTACAGCTAGGATGAAATGTTTCTTTAAAGCTGTTTTTACAGGTAAGTTCTCACTCAAATTCTGAAAAAAACAATAGGTTCTTTGACAGATTTATTTGAGGTGTGTAATTATCTCAAAATCTGACTGAAACTCCAAAGGAAAGGTTTACTAAGAAGAGCCATTAGTTACCACCAAGTGAAACAAAAGAGGTATCTTAACATTTGCTTCATTGTAGAGAATAAATCCAGTACATAAAGGTACTGAGATATTATGGAACACTGAAAGGTGTGGTTGTGTTGACGTAAAACCAGATATTTGCCTTGTAGTTTTACCTGTAATTAGAAAGCATCTTTATTACTTTATGAATTGTTTTGTTAACAAATGTTTTAGTCTTAACACAATTAGGCCTTTCCAACAGTTGCCATAAAGTCAAGTCTAATTTTTAACAAGTTCTCTTTTTAATAAAGTTTGACTGCAAATGTTTATGCTTCTACTGTTTTTTCTCTGTGCTTTTAATGAAGACAGAGGAACAAATAGAGTCAACTCTGTGTAAAGCTGCTACAGAGCCCTGGAATGGACATAAGTATAAGGAATAAATAATGGACAGCCTATAGAGCTATTGGATTTTAGTGAGTTGTGCTCAGGGGACTCCTGGCAGAGCCACTTTTGCCATGGTTGTTACAGAATGAGCTCCACATCCCTCCAGAGTGGGGGTGGCTAAATACCAGGAGACATTTCAGGGATCCCTGATGCTATCAGTATGGCCATGGAGTGATTAATGCAGCTTGTTGAGGTGGTTAAACTGAGGGATGCAGCAGGCTGAAGTTTACACTATTGATCCAATTTCAGTGCTGGTAAAAAGATCCGTGGAGGAAATATAAAGGTATTATTACTGCTTATCCTAAAGCCATGTGCAAAGTGAGCAGAAGATCTCTTAAACTTTATTGTGGCATAACCTATATAAAGTCAAGGTAAGTTCATGCTGAAAAAGCAGGGCAGATGTTTTATAATGGATCAAATTCTAGAGCACAAATAATTACATTGCAAGTTACAGTCGGGATTGTTTCCTTTATGCTGTGCCTAAATGACTCCTAAGCTCCAAAGAAGACATAAACAGTAAAAAAAGGAGCTGCTTTCAGTTTAAAACTGCAGGTGCAACCAGACACAATGGGACTCAAGAAGTGGTGTTGAATTAGAACCTTTTTCCCTTCCCATCTGGCCTACAAAGGGCCCCATCAGCTGGCTGCCACCTGATGTAACATTTCCTCTCCTCCTTTTCCAGGGATTGACCTCGCTGGAGCAGCTCTGGTGGCTGGAAAAGGTCAGTCCTTTTCTTCCTCTGGAACATTTTTCCCCTGTGGAGTGTGGCTGTCTGGGTTGTCTCAGGAAGCCCAGGTGGGATGAGCACTCTGGGGGAGGTTTGGCTCCCTTCTGTGCAGCCAGGCAAATACTCAAACTAATGAAATGTGGAGGGATTTCAATATTTCCAGATGGCTGGGTCCCTTGCAGTTTATACTGTTGTAACTGTACTGTATTTCAATTATTTCTCAGCCATTAGTATGCACAGCTTAGCATTTCTGGTTAAGATTTGATTTCCCAGTGAAGGGAGCAAAGGCAGCGCCTGCTACAAGGAAATACTTCCAGTGGGGCCAAAAAATATTGCCTGTGAAAATTTTCTTGCTCAAAATACAGTATGTTTTTCTGGCACTTTCCAGTGATTATGAAGCTAATGAAAATGGAAGCTGTTGCATCCATCTGTCCTGAATATCACCAGCTTTGGAAATAAGAGCATTGAGAGCAGCGTGTGACAGCCTTAGGGAGAATATAGGGTGGGCTCATGCCTTCACCTGTGTCATGTGGTGGCCAGAGAGACAAAAGGAAAAAGGGGAGATTTGTTTTCCTCTAGGTTTCTTTATTTTCCAACAGTAGGACACAGGAGTTGGTATTGATGTCCTGGTTTATCATATAGATTTAGATTTATTCTACAGATTCATAGATTTAACTGTGTTTGCCACGATTTGCTGGCTGCTCTCAGTGTTCACAAACTGGGACTTGTAAAGGATGTTCAGACTAATATATTCTGGGTATTACCAGTGTCAGGGGCGAGTGCTGTGTTATATTGCTACAATTTGCCTTTTGTTGTAAAACTTCTCCCCTGCCAAAGGAGAATTCTGTCTCTGTACCCAGACCTTTCATGCCTCATGCCCTGACTTTGAGTGCTTTGTTGCCACAGCAACTCTGCACCATCCTTCTGTTGCATTATTGCTGCTCCCATAACTAAGAGGTACATCAAACAAATTAAACTTGTCAGTCACATCTGAAAAAAATCCAAGAAAAGATCTTGAAGATGTTTTCTGTCTGCTCCCAGTATCATAGCAGGTGCAAGCTCTGGACTGCAATCCCTGCTTTGTTTTCTTGGTCCTCATTACTAACAACAGATGCACTGAACCTGGTGGGAAATATTTGCTGGCTGAAAATAGCAACTTCCTCTGGATACGAAAAAATTCTATAACTATTGCACTCTTTACTGGGAAAAAAAATGTATCTTTTTATTTTCTGTTAATTTATTCCTGATCGTGGAAGTAAATATATTAACAGGTTCTCAAATAGTAAATATATTAATAGGTTAATACACTAAATATATTAATAGGTTCTCAATCATTAGAAAAAAGTAAATAACTCTTTGTGAAAAGAGTTATTCCTTATGTTTTTGGCCCTTAAGTTGAAGACCAAATGTAGAACAAGACTAGCAAGTCACTTGCAAGTTGGGCTCTATCTACTCCCTGCAAACATTGATTTTATTTTGTAAAGTGTCTATCAAAACATGTGAGTGCTATTCCAAACTGGCAGCCTACAAAAAAGAAAAATAAAATTTTTCTTTGGGGGAGCTGCCCAGAAAACACCTGGTCAGTGAATGCAGCTGGCATATCATGCTTAAATATTGAGACATTTTGTTTACAGCTGGAAATACCAAAAATAGCGAAAGCATTATTTCTCTAAGACACTGATGAAGACAATTACTTGTCACCATTTTACAGATATGTGTTTTCCTCAGTGAAACATTTATTTGTCTTTTGAAAGGCTCTATAAAAGTAAGGAAAAAGAAAAAAATAAAAATTTCCATGCATCACTCTTCAGGTAACAGTGATATAATTTTAGAAGCAAGTAATCTAGTGCAAATTATATTTAGCATTATAAGCCTGGTGGCTGGAGACTGTTGTGTTGTTTGTAATTCCCAGCCTGAGGCTGTGCTGAACACGATGTAATTTGCTCCAAGGCTGTGTAACTCACAGGAGGAGATACAAGGAATTCCAATACTCCCATCAGCAGTAAATTGGTCTGAAACCATATTATTTGTTTCCATTTTCTTCTGAGGAAGAATAACAACCCTAACACAGATTTTTCCCTCGTGCAAGCTATGTCTATTGGCTTCCAAAGTTAGATAAATGTGTTTCTGGTATAATTTCAAAAGAGGAAAAAAAAAAAAAAAGAGATTTCATAATTCAATAAAAATCAAAGCCTGTTTCTTTTTCAGAGTAACACTGGCTTTTGTTTGCAATGGTTATGAAGTACTGCTGCTTCTTGTGCATTTGAATGTTCAGGTGTTGAAGTAGTGTGTTAATGATGCATTAGGTGAATAAATAAATGTATTATCAATTAGAAAAAATAAAAGCATAAGATTTTTTCTTTTGTCTTTGTGAGGATTTTGCAACTGATTACCTTTTTAAGTTCAGCCAGTGGTTAAATTCATCCATCTCTTGCCTTAAAGGTCATAAAACTTTTCCCAGGTCTGAAAATCCTGTTGGTAAGGAAGAGTGGAGATGCCTGCGGTGGTAATTATTCCAATTTCTATTTTGCTAACTATTGCAAGAGGGCAAGTAGGTAGAATACCTTTTCAGGACATTTAAACATCCTGTCTTCTCCAGCAGGGGCAAATAAAACCATCACTATGCATCCCAAGAAATCTGTTTCTAGAAGAAAATAACTCTTTAATAGGTAATGAGGATTTCCCTTTTATAGGATGGGCAGAGCAGGGGAGGCAGTGATTAAAGCAGCAGGAGTGCAGCTGTTAAATTTCTCCCCTGCAGAGAACTTTTCCTTCATTTTTTCCCTGCCACTGGGGCTGGGTTTTGCATGCGGGCTGAGTTCTTGTTCCTGTGAGAACAAACCTCCATCCACAAGGAGACACCACCGAGGCTCTCTATCCTTCAGGGTGGGTTTGTGAAGCTCAGCCCCAACTCTGAGCTCATATTTTGAGCTGGTGTGACTCCAGTGCTGCAGCAAAGTTTTTTCCCCTTGCACCACCAAGCACAACTTTGAGATTTTGACGTGCTTGTTTTGTGTTTTGGTTTTTTTTGGTGATTTTTTGGTCGTTTTGCTGGCTCCTGTTCTGAGCAGTCCCAGGGAAGCTGTGAAGTGCTAAATGCAGGACACACACCAGCCTGCAGCCTTCCCCTCCTTGGGGAGCTGACAAGTGTCTTTTGTCTTTTGGGAGTTGGAATTCTCAAATAAAATGCTGCATGAATAGCAGCTGGTGACAATGACAAATATTCCTGCTGGTCTCCAGAGTCTCTGCCAACCCTGAAGCAGCAATCCCCATTCTATT
This sequence comes from Ammospiza nelsoni, assembly GCF_027579445.1. Classification (NCBI taxonomy): domain Eukaryota; kingdom Metazoa; phylum Chordata; class Aves; order Passeriformes; family Passerellidae; genus Ammospiza; species Ammospiza nelsoni. The sequence continues at coordinate 5,597,494 of NC_080638.1, forward strand.
CAATGCCACTGACAGTTTATTCTAAAATAAGCTCTTTTCTTTTACCAAAGGAGGTGATAAGAAGTACAATAAGCTGTGATCTAGCTACTGCTGTAATAAGGAATCACCCTTCTTTAAACCAAAGTTATAAAAATCTTCTTTCCCCCAGACTGAACAAACAATTAAAGAATGCTGGGAAATAAGTGACAGCTCTGCAACCTCTCAGCTTTCTCCCGGGAAAAGGAATTTATGTTTCCTGTAGCTCAGAGCACATTTCAAAATCATTCAAGGCAAGGTATGGAAAAGGATGGAAAGAAGTTTCAGGGGAAGTTATACAGAGCAACTCTCTTGTCAGTGTAAGCAGAACGTCAAGGACAGCAGAAGTTCCCCAGCTCTGCATCACCAGCACGGCCAAATATATTGGGTGTAAACAAGAGTTTCCTCCTGTTAGCTCTCATTTGTGTCTGTATTGCAAAGGAAACACTTTTGGGGGGAATTTTGAGAAGGCTTATGAACTTTGAGTTTTGAGAAGGCTTTTGAGAAGCTTATGTGGATTGACTGTGGGATATAATGGCATAAGGATGCTGAAGGTGACACCAGGGCTCTGTCAGACAGCACCAAGCAGGATTTAGCCCCCAGAATAGTCAGGGCTGTGTTGTGGAAGATACTTGTCCTCCCCTAGGAGCCATTTGAGAAGCTGAGTCACACTCTGATATAAGAAATCATTTTAATCCATTGCAGCTTTGTCTTATTTGTGTAAATCTGTGGTTTTGAAGAAGTGCATTGATTTACGTTTTCCCTAGCAGCAAGGCTGAACCACAGAAATCTATCAAGCTGTAAAATGCACCATTCCTGTATGTGTGTGACCCAGTGAGCTGTGACACTGATCCATTCATGTGGCACTTCAAATAATTCAAAAAATATTCAAAAGCTGCCTGTGTGGCTTTAATTTTGTAACTTAAACAGTGGCAGTTTGCAGGCACACAAGCATAGCTGTTGAAAGGTAATGTTAAATGTTCTCTTGATCCCTAACCTGTCCTCCTGGAGAATTCCTGGCTCTATTTGGGGAGTTTTGTGGAGCATCCTCCACAGGCAGATGAGGCCAGCACAGTGCTGGGGATTTACTGATTTCTGTGTGGACAATTTCATGGGATTTGGCCCCAGGGACAGAGAACTGCTCAGAGTATTTATTATTTCATATTTATTTTAAATTTTAATATTTTATAAAAAAAGATATTAAAATACACAAAATATATTTTATATAAATATATAAAATATATTTTTATACATTATTTTTACACATTATTTTTACATTTTTTTCAAATTTTATTTTCTTTTGGTACAGATGTAACCAAAGAATAACTGTGGCTGTTGTGAGAACTTTACATTACACTTTATAATTGTTTTTCTGGAAGAAGTGTCTTCCTGTGCTCAGGGCTGGTCAGGAAATTCTCCCACACACAACCAGCTCCTGGAGAAAAAATCTCAGAGTCCAAAAAAGACTCGAGGGATTATTAAAAAGATGAGGTGATGAAAGCTGTGGTTTTACAACATAAGTATTACTGGTGTTCAAATCATGAGTCAGGCTGATGAACTCTTCACATCACAGATTAATCTGAATCAAATAGTTCGCCTACATAGTGACCTAAAAGACCTCATGTTTCTGCATGGTTTTGTTCATTTTTAGAAACAAGCTGGAAGAGAATTTGTTTTATTTAAGGTATCATTTTTTTTTTTTTGTCCTTTTCCATATGATTTAAACATATCTTTAGCTATTGTGTGCCTGTAAAGTCCAATCCAGTATGGCAGAAATTCACAGTTGTGACCTCTGCCCAATGAAATAAGGAAACCATTTTTCCCTGGAAGACAGTATTAAAGTTCTCAGTCTATTTATTTCTTTTTATATCAAAAATTGCCAGAACTGCTCAGGAATTATTATTTTCTATGACATTTATTCTTTTCAGAAAAGCTTGAGTTATTGAAAGCAGACATTTTCTCAGGTATATTCCACTTATGGGGGAAGAAGTTATCAAAAAAGATGTATTTGGACCAGATTTTGTGAGCAGAAGAGAAAAAGAAGCCCCTCCCCATGCAATCTGACACCTAAGATCTAGGAAAATGGCATGGTAAGGACATGAAATAGGCCACTGATGTGTAAATATCCTTCTGCTTGTAAAGGAATAATATATTTTTTCGTCTGTTTGGGGTTTGATTTTGTTTCTGCTGGGTTTTTTTTAGGAAAAATTTAGGAATATTTTTAAGAAATCTCAGTTACATATGAGTGATAATAGGAAAGTTTCTGTCTGTATTTTCAAGAGGTTTCTCAAAATGGCAAAGAATTTTGGGGGTTTTTGTTTTTTTTTTTTTTTTTTTTTTTTTAAGCTATGATCATTACACAACCTGTTAAAGGCATTGTAGCTTAATGCTTCATCTCTGCAGGAGCTGTAAAGTACTTTCAAAAAAATCAGATTTAGGATGGAAAATTGTTGCGCTCTGTGCAAGCTCACGCTCTCCACGGCCAAGAAAGCAGCCTTGCTATTGAAATGACAACTAATTGCCACTTTTGAGTCACCTCCAGGTGCTTGTGAGGCGTCTGACACCTGCCTCAGCTGGAGGGAGGCTGTGCTGCTTTGTGCTCATCCCCCCAGCATCATTAGCCCTGCTGGGTTCTGCAGAGATCTTTGGGCTTGGCTCAGACAGGGGCAGGTGAGGAGCAGCTGCAGCAGCAGCAGAGAGGAATATTTAGGCTGAGACACTTGGGGTGCCTCAGGAGTGTCTGCTAACCCAAAATATTGGGAGGATGCTGGAGAAATGGGAGCCAGTGGAGGTGGATAATTGTGTGACCTTGAGAGTTTCCAAAGGTGCTGCAACCATGACTAAAACAAGGGGCAGAAACTGCTCATGCCTTCCACTCAGATATCCCCTTCAGGTAAACCTTAATCACACACTGATATTTATATGAATTTATGACTTATATTCTCTATTTATATGAATTTATAACTTATATTCTCTATTTATATGAATTTATAACCTGTATTCACTATTTAAACTGGCATAGGTGACTTGTGTGAAAATACTGAGGACTGGCTTGCATTAAGAAACAAGGCATAAAGACAAAATCCTTTTGATTGGCTGATATTAGAGGAATCATTTTGTGTTTGCTGAGGCTGACTGTGCTCTGTGGCAGGCACTTTGTGTCTGCTGTGGTGAGGATTTGCTGTAAGGCTTTGGGGGGATGCAGTGGGAAGGAAGAAGAGCCTGATGCTCTGTGCAGGAGAGAATAACTAGGCTGTAACCCAAAACTAACCTGACAAGTGCTGTGTCAAAGCCAACAGGCTGAAAAAAAGCATTTGAGGAGTGAAGTGTGTGACCTTGTCCTTATCTGCAGCCAGGCAAGCTGAGAGAACAACTTCTTTTAGCAATGGGTTTAATAAACACTGCTTTGGGCAATTTTCTAAAAGCGATTCTTACCTACAGGCAAAGTGTTTCCACGGTACAACCCTGATTAACTCCTGCATTTAACAGGTTTTTAGCAGGCTAAAAAGGTACGTACCCATGCAAGTACTATCCTGTCCATTTTCCCAGTCTTGATCCAGAGGGCAGCTCAGAGAAATTTACCAAAGGTTCAAAGTCACTTAGGAGTTGCCTTCCATTAGGTTTTATCAGATTTAGGCACCCAGTTTATGTCACAGAAATTCAGAATTGTTTCACTTTTCGTGGACAGCAGAATTTTAAATTAGTTAAACCAGTGGAAAACTCTTAGTTGAGTTTAAATGTGATTTATCATGAGTTAAGTGCACTCACTAACAACTAAAACAATTTTTAGGCAAAACTAAAATCAATGGTTTTGAAGTTGATTTATAATAAATGTGGCTGCCAACTAGAACTTAAAATTTAGATATGTGTGATGTTTTCAACTTTTTACTAATAAAATTATCCAAATGGTGTAATAATGATAAGAGATTTTAGATCTTAGAAGTGTTGGAGATTTTGTAAAGCAGAGGTTTGCTTGAATAACTAGAGCTTTTCTTATTGTCAGAGCTTCCTCCTTCTAAAATTCTCATCACCCATTTATTCTCTTTTTTCCTTTATTTCCCTCCTGTCTTTTATTTTTCTTTTTTTTACAATTTTTTTCTTTTTCAAAAAGAATAGCAGAAAGCCACTTTGTTCCCAGCCAAAGTACTTTCCAAGGTGTGCTGGCTGGGCCATTAATGAAGATGTTAAGAAGCATCATCTCCACAATTGATCCCATGGAGGACCCCACTAATGACTGGTTTCACAGAAGTAAAAAATTGCTTTTCTCTTAGCTCACTACATTTTGGATGTTTTTCTTTCTTTGAAAGAAGATCCTGCTATGACAGAAAAGCAGTTCAGGTTTTAAACCCATGTTGTAACATTGTCTTAGGACTGCAAAAAGTCAGATTATTGTCCGATAAATCCTAAACCTTGAGAGGACGTGCAAGAATGGATGTTAAAATGAGATTTAAAAAAGGGGATCCAAGAGCTTTTTAGTGTTTGTCCCACAGGGTTGCTTTCTGCTCAATAAGTGACAGAAACTGTGAGGGAATTTAGCAGTGTTTAATTAAGAGGAGCCTGGAGCAACCTGATAGCATGGCACAGGAGTTAGGGCTTCTTTTATGGAATATTTCTGTGCTTCATTTACTGCTGCACCCCTGCAGAGGAGGGGGATGCTGAGCTGCTTTGGGCTGGGGTAGAGTTAATTTTTTTGCTGCTGTGTTTGGATTTGTGCTGAACACAGGGCTGGTCACACAGAGATGGTTTTGTTGTGGTTGTTGCACAGAGCCAAGGCCTCCTGAGCCCCATGGTGAGGGAGCTGGGGGTGCCTGGGAGGGGACACAGCCAGGACAGGGGACCCCACTGACCACAGGGACATTCCAGACATATGGAATCATGGGCAGTGGATAAAGTGGGGGGAAGAATGAGGAAAATGGGACATTTGGGGTGATGGTGTTTGTCCTTCCCAAGCCACCATTCCCTGGTGGTGATTGGGCCCTGCTGTCCTGGAGAAGGCTGAACTCCTGCCTGCCCTTGGGAAGCAGGGAATTAATTCCGTTTTTCCCTCTCCTTCTGTATGTGTGGCCTTTGCTTCCCCTATGAAACTGTCCTTGCCTCAACCCACAAGTTTTGTAGCTTTTCCCCTTCACCTTCTCTCCCCTGATCCCACTGGAGCTGCCTGGGGTCCAACCATGACAGATTCAGGAAATCATTGAGGTCCTACCAACCAAACAAGGCAAAGGTTTATGGGGGGATAGAATGTAAGAAAATAAAGACAATGCAGAAGGCAATCTCACCCCTAAGGAGTTGCAGCTTCATTAATCACCAAAGATTAGGAACAGGCCTGCCCTTAACAGGCCACAGCTATGTCCAGTGAGGATGAGTGCTATAAAAGAGCAGGTGAGAGGGGAGCTGGAGTTTGTTGGTTGTGCTGTGAGGAGATGGCCATGAGAAATCACCAAGAAGGTATGGAACTTTTGCAATAAGATGGCAACAAAGGTTGACAAAAGAAACTCTTGAAACTTGGGGAGAGATATGTCAAATTTAGGTGAGCGTTCTTCACTCACCTGTGTGCCTACAGGCTGGCTGCGGGTTAGAAGAGTTTAACTTTTATTGGCTGTAGTTCCTTGGTTTTCTATCCTTGCACCTGTTTTCCATGACAATATGAATTTAAATGAACATTTCTGGTTTCAGTAGAAGACTCTATTTTGTTCTACTTCATGCATGTTATCTGTTGTGTGGGCAGTTTTATCTCAGGCTGTTTTTTTCAAAACCTGCTGTTATTTGATGCTCATCACCATACAATAACATTAATGGATTTCAGGTTGAGCTGAATGCTTTATTTGGAGCTTAATGCCATTGTCAGTTGAGCAAATTGTTGCCAAATATTAATTGCTAGGACTGCATTTTACTTCAGCAGGTGTTTGTGTTGAATGAACGAATGATAATCTTTGGGGGGAATATAATAGATTGTGTATTTATAGCCTGCATCACAATGGATGGCTGAAAGGCGGGAACACATGGCAGATAAAATGTATGCTGACAATTGTGTAATTTTTTTTTCCTTCTAATGTTTACTCAAAAACAGTGTTTTCACTGTGTAGGTCTTGAGTTGAGCTGTGGCAGCTTTATGTCTTACAGCTTGGTAAGTGTTTTATGTCTAAAGCACACTGAGGAGGGCCAGGGCTTCTGATACTGAAGGGTCAACCAGGCTGAGGGGATTTCCACTAAATATATTGTGATTCAAATAATTCCCAATTACTCTCATTTCAAGCAAATTTCTTCTAAAAGTGCCATTAAGGAATTGTGCCATCATTTGGCTCTATGTGGGGCCAAGTGAAAGGTGTTTTGTTTTTTTAATTTAATTTCAATTTCTAATGACATGTAGTGGATCAGAATCCAAGACAAGAGTTGTAGCACCATTCAGGGAATGTCTTCCATTCTTATGTTTACTTCCTGCTGTTCAAGTCTTCTAAAATCTGTTAACATCCTCAGTGCTATGATTACACTGCACTGGTGCTGCAATGCTTAGGTTTCTTACTCCAGATGTCAGATAACACTGAATATTTTTTTAAAATTCTGTTTAATTTGGAACTCCTGTGGTGTTCTCAACCCCCAGTTTCTCTATATGTTAAACATCTATTGTAGTTTCTGTTGAGCAGTTTTTAATTTTTTTTGTTTTTGGCAGTGCTGTGTTTTGCTGGAAATCTGTCAAATGTAAATGCAATTTTTTGGGAGCTGACTTGGTTCTGCAGGACAGGAAGGCATTAAAATGCCTTCTGGATCACTTGCAAGAGCAGTGGGACACTGAGGCAAGAGCTCAGGGATAGGGAATGGAACAAGAAGGTTCCTTTTATAGGTAGTGCCACCTAATGAAGTGGTACCCAGAAATTGGAAGCTGTATCTAATGATATCAATCAGAGTGAAGGTGGAGAACAATTTTTCCCTTTGCTGGTCTGTCACATATGACCCAAAACATTCTCAGAAATTTCACCATACAATTGAAACCTATTTTTCATACTCATCTTATTACATTGTCCTGAGTGGGTCGCTGGAGGTGAGAGAGAGACGAGAATCTTGTTTCTTGATCAGAAGGCTGGATTTATTGATCTATGATATATAATACATTATAACTATACTAAATAGAATAAAGAGAGAAGTTTGCAGATGCTTGCTAAGCTAAGAATAGAAAGAAAGAAAGAAAGAAAGAATCTATAACAAAGTTGTGTCCAGGGACTCTGTCCCTAGCTTTTACTTGTGATTGGCCCTTAATTATAAGCATAGAAGCATGAGCCAATCAAGGTGCATCCCATTGCATTTCACAGCAGCTGATAACAATTGTTTACATTCTCTTTCTGGGGGCCCTCAGCTTCCCAGAAAATGCAGAAATCTAAAAGAAAGGATTTCTGTGAAAAAATGTCTGCGACACTCATCTTGCCCGTGCTGGACAGTTAGACATTCAAGAATTCACCTCATAATTGAAAATCAAAATAGCCATTTTCTATACATCTGACTGTACTTGCCAGACTCTTGCCAGAGATTCTGCTGAACCAGACCTTATTGTATTTGCAGAGTGCTCCATGGCAGGAAGGAATGATGAATCTGACTCCATGTTCTCAGAAGGCTAATTTATTATTTTATGATACTCTATTATATTAAAGAATACTAAACTAAACTATACTAAAGAATACAGAAAGGATACTTACAGAAGGCTAAAAAGATAATAATGAAGAGTCTCAGCGAGCTCCTGTGCTTGGTGTAACTCTGTGAATGTAGTGTCTGAAATATGAAATAAAATCAGTAAGAACGAATGAGCCTCAGTAGCTTCAAATGAAGATGTGACTGGGCAGGAGGGGCAGAATTGTGTCCTTGACTGAGCTTTTAGGAATTTTAGTGTAGACCACTAACCTGGTGGGATAAGGCTGTTTGAAAACCCATGACAAACGATGAGGACACCTATTTTTTTCAGTTTTTCTGTTGTTTGGCTGTAGCTTTGGAAATCTTCTCATGGGATGTGTCTATGAGACTGGAAAAACTGTCCTGGATGTGCTGTAGAGACTGTCCTTGCACCTGCGCAGGAAATGTGATAAAGAAAACCTCCTGTGAGACTTCTAGCCTACAGAGGAGCAGAAAAAACAGGTGCAAAGTAATCATCATGAAGATTTCCCATTTCTTCAGGCACCACAGGGGTTTTGGCACAATGTGCAGGAGATCTCAGGGTAAAGCGCCAGGTCATATCCTGCATGTGCCATTTGAGCAAATCTTCTGCAGCTCAGTGGTTGTGCTCCTGGATCAGAACCAGGACCAGGGTGTGATTTGGTGCTGTAGACACAGCTGGGCACAAGTCAGGAGCTCCTGATGCTGTTTCCCTGTTGAGCTGTTCAGTGTCAGCATGGCTATGTCTCCAGAGGCTCTGGCTCCTTGGCTGGGCAAGATTTGCCCTTGGAGCTGGAGGATCAGAGTCCTAAATAATTTTTTGTACTTTGAAAACCTCTCTGAAAACCTTCTCCTGATGAGCTCTGTTGTGTGCTTTCCGAATTTTGGGATTTTGTTTTCCATTGAAACATACCCAGAACCTGCTTAGGACTTTTCTGAAGTGCAGTCTGACCTAATGAATTCTTCAGGTTCTGAAATTTCTTGAATGAGCAAAGAAATGGACCCTCTTAGATCAGCAAAGAGATCATCTCAAATCTTCAGGGACTCTCATTCTTTCTGAAAGCTAAGGGAAGGCTTGCAAATATGAGTCAAAAATAGCAACAGGGGAAATTATTTTCCTGCTCTTTGGGAACTTTAAATTTATGTCTATTTGACCTTTCTTCCTTGATATGAATTTCTGCTGTCTCACTAATTGCACAAAAGAGGCAGAATATTTTCCTTTGCAAGTTCATCCTGAGGAAGTTGATTAGCATCATTGAAAATGAGTGCCTAATGTTCTCTCTCTTTCTATTTTACTGCTTGCTGTGAGCTGTAAACACTGTGCCTAGGCAAGCTACAATCAGACATTTCAATTGAACTTTGCACCCAGAAGTCCTGTCACAGTCATATTTTCTGGAAAAATCCCCTTGCACAGGATTTTGCTCCTGGGAAACTGAGAAGATAAAGGAAAACAATATTATCTCATTTGCTTCTCCTGTGTTGTGCTCACATGTGGAATGTGTTTGGAGATTGTTTATCCACAGGTGATTGTTTTGTTGGTTTCATGTGAATTGTTTTGACTTTTTGGCCTGTTAGTGCCAAGCTGTGTTGGGACTCAGGAGACAGTCACGAACTTTCGTTATTATCTTTTTAGCTTTCTGTAGGTATCCTTTCTGTATTCTTTAGTATAGTTTAGTATTCTTTAATATAATATAGTATCATAAAATAATAAATTAGCTTTCTAAGAACATGGATTCACATTCATCATTCCTTCTTGCCATGGGACACCCCACAAATACAATAAAGTCTGGCTCAGCAGAATCTCTGGTTAATGTCCTTAAGGTTCCAGGTATTTTCTCCATAGGCTTCTCCAAATGGCTACATGAAAATGAATGTGGTGGCTTTTAAAACACTTTTAATTGAGAAATGAGCTGCCCACTACATTAACACTGCTCAACTGTGTGTATTGATTTCTAACCTGCATGTTATTGGTTGGCTGAGTGTACTAAGGTTACAAAATGTGAAACCTTATTCATTTTTAATAATAAAAAAAAGCATTACTTCTCAAAGGCAAAAAAAGACATAAAGGAATCACCTTTCATCCCAAATATTTAGAAGTTAAGGCCTTTAAAGTAAGATGTATGGTTATCAGAGGTGAAAACTTTGACTTTTTTTGCATAAAACATCTAAAGTATTCATTCCGTGCCAGCTCCTCTATCCAGAAGAAACATCAAAGGGAGCAAGTCTCATTAGGAGAGCTCTCCTGACTTTGACACATGCCTCCAACATGCTGGGCAACTTTCAGAGCAGTGGGAAAGGATTTATCATCCTGACTCCCAGGAATGGCAGCGTGAGCTTGGCGGTGAAATGTCTGCTTTGAAATCTCCTTGCCTATTTGGGGAGGTTTAATTGGGATGGAAACGTGGTTGTAATGAACATGGGGATAACACTTTTCCTCCATCACCTTGCCAGGCTCCCCTGTGACAGGTTTCCTGCTTTTTTTTGACATCAGATATCTCTGATACCAGGTATGTCAGGTGCCTCCACAGTAAAGGCAGATGTGCTGGCACCCTTGGCATTCCAGTGGATTGGAATTCCTGTGTGCAGAGGTGTGCCTAAAGAATTACTGTCCTATTGTATTTGTGGGGACCCTCATGGCAGGAAAGAATGAGGAATGAGACTCCATGTTCTCAGAAGGCTAATTTATTATTTTATGATATTATATTATATTAAAGAATGCTATAGTAAACTATACTAAAGAATACAGAAAGGATATTTACACAATGCTAAAAAGATAATATATAATAAAGATAATATAAGCTATATAATATATAAGCTAACATAATAAAAAGCTGATATAAATAATGAAAACTTGTGACTCTTTCCAGAGTCTTGACACAGCTTGGCCCTGTTTGGCCCCTGAGTGAAAACAACTCCCATCAGAATCCAATGGAACAATCACCTGTGGGTGAACAATCTCCAAACACATTCCACATGAGCCAAAACAGAGGAGAAGCAAATGAGATAATTATTGTTTTCCTTTTTCTCTGAGGCTTCTCAGCTTCCCAGGAGAAAAAACCTGGGCAAAGGGATTTTTCCAGAAAATGTGAATGCCACTCTGCCCATTACTCATCTGCCTCATTTTGAGCAGTTTTTCTAAGAAAGCAGTGAAAATCATCTTCAGTTTGGGTAAATTAGCCCAGCCCATGCTGTCTTCTTGAGGTCTGTACTGTGTTAAAGTTTGAGCACGTAATTCTTTTTCATAATGCACTTGTCAGGTAGGGGTGAGTGGTGGAGTCTCCATTTTAAAGAAGAGGATAAAAGAATTAAAGATTATTGTTCATTTTGCTTTGTTGGTTTTTGTGTTTGGTTTTTTGGTTTTGGTTTTTTTTGTTATGTTTTTTTTAGAGACAGTCCTTCTTATTTACAGTTGCTTTAGTGGAGCTCACTGATTAATTTGCCAACATCCATGATTTTAAGACTAGTGAAACTGGCAGTAGAGACAGCTTACTCTGAATGGGAAAGCAGACTTTTCTCATGCTCCACACCTCTATAACTTTATTTTGACTCCCTGCATTGGGCTTGGAGAGAGGAGCTCAAGGAAAGACACAGGTCAGGCTGAGCTTTCAGAGCTGTGTCTTAGAGAAGCAGAGGCAAAGCAAATGGGAATCACTGAGTTGTAGAGAATGAAAACTCCATAAATACCTTTTTTTTTTGGCTAGCACTGTCGTTCCCTGTGATTGTATTTTAGATTTTTTTTTCTGACTATACTCAGCAGTGACTAGTGACAGGTAGAGAGTCTATGGGCACAAAAGGAAATGCAGGGAGTTCTGTTTAGAAATAAGATTAAAAAATAGCCATAGTTTCCTGTGAGGGTGTCCAGACACTGACCCAGGCTGTCTAGAGAGGGTGTGAAGTCGTTTTTCCTTGAAGATATTGAAAAGCCAATTGATGTGCTCCTGGAAAACTGGTTGTGGGAGGCCCTACTTGAGCAGGGGTTGGCCAAGGTGACTTCCAGAAGTCACTTCTAGCCTGAACCATCCTGTGATGCTGTGCGTAAAGGTATGTACACCCTGTGCTGGAGGTGCCACACTATTTATTGACAGAGAAAATTGTGTGAGGTTTGCTCCTGGCAAGGTAGCTCATTATCTTCAGGAGTGCTAAGGTTACTGTAGGAACCTAAGTGTTTTAGTGGGACTAAATGTGATAAGTACACAGTGTGAGCAACATAATCTGCACGTTTTTTATTTATGCATCAATATCAAAACTGGTCTGTGTTAATGCTTCTTCACATCCTACTAAATTGCATCCTTTTAAATGAATTAGGCTTCTTTTTTTTGCAAATCCTATTAAGGAGAGGGATAGGCCATAATAACAATTGTCTGAAGGAAATAGTTGAGAATGATCCACTCACTCTTTTCCATGTGCTGGTAGGGCAATTCCTGTGCTTTGGGTATTCCACAAAACCAAAATTTTTCCTTTTTGTGTCCATCAAAAGTTTCTCAGAAATTTTCTCATTCAGCTAGAAGTCTAGTCCTAGATTTCTGGTTTAAGACACCCAAAATTGTATCTGTGTTAAATCTACACAACTATGTTGTTAATTTGAGCTCTGTTGTGGGTGAAAGCTGCTGTACATATGCAAAAGCATCATTGCTCTGAAAATTGCTTCTTTACCTGCTGGATGCAGACTTCCTGTGGGTTTTTCTATTTAAAACAGAAAACAACTGCTCTGCAAATTCTTGCAAGTGTCAGCAGTTTCCATGCATTAAACTTTTCTCACTTCCTGGGAAGGTGATGGGATTCACTTTCTGGAAGCCAGAGAAAATGTAATCACCTTCCTGTATCCCAGGGCTACTCTGGATCATCCAACTACAGCCACTGGAGACAGTGAAAATTCACCTTTAGTGCAAGAGAGCTGCAATAGTTCCTTGAGTGAGTGGCTTTGAGAAGCTAATATTAACTTTCTGCCAGCCCTTGCATCACATATTAGCAGCAGATATTTGAAATTCATTTGGTAGTAGGCAGTAACTGCTTGGAATGAATGTACTGAGCATGCCCCATGAAATCCCTAATATTTCCAGGCATGGGGAAGGCTCTGTGGAGAGTGGCAGCACTGGTCATTTTCAGCTGAAAAACGCTTTCCACAGCTGGATATTTTCAGGACACATTGCAACAGAGAAAATTTTCCTAGGAACCTGGGGATGAGAATCCACACAGCTTTTGTGGCTTTCCAAGTGGTTGGTGTGAGTGGAGGTCTTGATATTGTTAAATATTCTCTGGGTTTAGTGCTGCTCTAGGCTGCCACACATGGAAAATGCACCCAGAATTTAATCCCTGGCGCTGTAACATCACCTGCCTGTGTCACACCCTGGATGTCATTAAGGAAGAATTAAAACACACCTTTTTATGTGGAAAATTTGCAACTTAGCTCATCTCTTGAAAGGTTTTGAATTCTGGACAGCAAAACCAATTAAAAATTTAAGGAAAATATTACAGGTGGAGTTTTTTGAATACTGAATTTTCACATAGGCACACACTATGTGCTTATGTACTGTCAAAAGGGGGATGTTTCTCTAGATTAATTCAAGTGTCTATTAAGAAAAGCTTCAATCCACCTCAGCTTTTCTGGAATATTGCTCATAACCTACCAGTTATTGAATATGGCCAGACTGTTTCTGTTCTTAGGGAGATGTTTAATTCCTTTGTGTTGCAGCTACCACTAGGACTCAAAAGCAGCCATTAGATCATGCAAAGGGTCCTTTAATACATGAGCAAAAGGAAGTGTTTATAATAATTTTGATGAATTTTCCATGTTTTCTTCTCTTTTCAGTTGCTCATGCATAGTGTATATTGGTAATTTCTGAAATTTGCTGCCCATTGTGTTGCAGTTGCATCAGTTTGGCCACAGGCAGTGCTGCAGAAAATATTGGAGAGAGGGAAAATGTGAACAGCAGTAAAAAATTGTAGTACCAGAGACATGTTTATGTAGGGAAAACTCTTTGTGTGGCAGTCTTATTGGTGCTTCTCATTTTGTGCTTAGTCAAATGCTTTAGCTGGGTGAGGAAAACCTACACCCAAAAATCATGGCATGACTTGTGCATTTTATGAGGAAGCATAGTGACCCTGAGAATCTTTTCCACATGGATTTATCACCTGGCAGCTCTGCACAGATACAAAGTGAGGGATTGCATCTTTCCAGTATTGGAAAGGAAAAAAGCAAACAACAAGTTGTTTTGGTCAAAGTGCTTGTGCTCAAGTAAGTTTGGAAAGTGTGGAACTGCTCCAGTTTGCCATCTTTTTAAAGGGATTTTAGCTTTTGTGGGATAAACATTGCATCCATCTTTTGAACTGATAGTGATATTATCCTGGTTTTGGTGTGCTGCTGTGCACTGTGAACGTTCCTAATAATCTCTTCAGGTGGGGCTTCAATTTGATCTGCTTCAGCTGGTAAAAATGGGAGATCAAACAGAATTTTGAAGGCCAGGATCACTTTTCAAAAAAAAAAAAATACCCAACAAAACAACAAGAAAAACTTGTCCATATTGCATATTCAGATGCTGTAGTGATGGCAGGTAGGGCAATAGATGTTTAAACTTCAGCACACTTTTCTAAAACTCTGTCTTTTGTTGAAAACATTCTTCCTCTAAAACTGCCTTACACGGTGCATCCTAGGATGGAATAGAACAGAAATTGGAGGAAAAGTTATTAAATCAATGTAGGAGGCCATCATTCTAGGAGGGCAGCATTGTTTGCTGCACTGAAGTTTTTAGGTCTAATTTGAGCTAAATTGCAATTTCCCATACAATGGGGATCCGGCTGCACCCCTTGGGAGATTATTTTACACTACAGTAACTCTGCTGGGATGTTTTGTTAGTATCTGGCCTAAATCTTCCCTCTTAATTTCATCCCATTTTTTGCTGTTATAGCCCCAGCTATCACACTAAACAATCCCTCTTTTTCCTGAGTGGTTGGCTCATCAAATATTTCTGGACAACTGCTTTCCCCCTTAGTTCAAATGTCGCTTGGTTAGTATTGAATCTTAACATTTCTGTGAAGATTTATGTTTAAGCTTTCTGTGGTTGCTTTTTCTGTTTTCTTTTTCCTTTAAAAATTGATTTTCCTGCCATCTCTGGCACCCTTATTTGGGAACAGCCCATTTCTGAGACCTGCTGAGCATTAGCATTAGCTGGCCATAGGTTCACCTGCTTTGTTTTTGTTGCCCTGCCGTGTCCCCTGTTGGTTTTCTTTTTCTCAGAATAGCTGCTTTCCATATTTTTCTTTATTATTTCAGTCCTGATTTTTTTTCTTATTAGGAAATTCAGAAAATTTTTTTCACAATTAAATTTTGAATTGAATTCAACTGTGAATTAAATTCAGGAAATTTAATTCACAATTAAATGAATGAGTGTTTGTTGAATCTCGTACTTTTTGGGTTTTTTTGCTGTCTAGCTGTAACATGGATGAATAAATTAACATTTGCCACTTTACTGTTTTTCAGTGCTGCTGAAATACTGTTTAGGATTCTCACATCAGCTGAGACAGTAAATAAAACAGTCTTGGGATGTGCCACTAGATTGGTAAAATAGGGACTATGTGGTAGTGAAAACTGCCTTGAAAATATCAGTGAGACTGATACTTTTTAATCTTTCCAAATAAATCCCCTGTAGAAAACTGTGCCTTTTGGAAGAATGGGAATACAATTGAATCTGTGAATATAATTAATAGAAGTCTCACATCCCTTGTGATTTCATATAAAATGACTCTTTAGGAATTTTTTTTGTGAGTCTAGCAATATTTCTTCTCTTGCTAGAGGCACTTAATGATGTAAGAGTCTCAGCTTCAATTTTTAAAAGAATTTGTCTTTCAGGCTTAATTGACTGCTGAGGAAAGTAGAAAATATGACTCTGGAGTTTCCAAAAATGCAGATAAGGTAAAGATATCTGACGCCTTTTTTTCTCTTTTAACCTACTGCTGCTTAAGCAAGTTTCAAATAATTTAGATTGACCTAAATTCTTCCATATGACTTCACAATTATGTGAGTATTTGGGTCCTCTTCTAGTTTGGCTTAGAAATAGAAATAGAAATTGGCTCCATGTCTTTGTAAGGTGTTTTACAAATTGTCACAAATTGTGACCAAATTTCTGTGCTGAAAGCAAAAGTAATCAAGCAGGAGACACTGTTTTGCCCAACACAACTACCTGACTTATTTACCAAACTTATAGACCAGGATGACCAAACTTACAGATCAACTTATTTACCAGGATTAATTCCTGCTCCTCACTCAAACTCATCAGGCTCCTTCCTTATATTTCCCTGTTATTACTCAACACAACTCCTTGAGTCAGATGGGGATGGGAAGCATTTAAAATGGTCACCACGATGGGATGATAGCAGGGTGATTTTAGGCATGTTTCTGGCTCAGTGTGTCCTACATCTGATGCACTCTGTCCTTTCTGTGCCATGAAAGAGTCTCACATTTTCATTTGTTGGCTCAGTTTCCTTTCCTCTCTTTCACCTCTGGTATGAATCCTCTCCTTTGCCATGGCAAATTTTCTCTGGTATTCAGACTAAGTGAAAAACTAAACAGTTTACTAGGCTAGAAGAGTTTTTCTTTTCATCTTCATGTAACACATCTGAATATACACTATATTTTTTACAAGATGTGTTATCCTGAGTGATAAAAAAGAAAAACTCTTTGAAAAATGATGACAAAAAAAAAAGATGAAACTGAAATGAAATGTTTTGCACATCACAAGATTATACCATATAGTGTTCCTATAATGTAAACATTATTTGGCACAGTATTGTGTGTTTTACGCACAAATTGCAGCTTGTATTAATTTTTTTGCAGAGCTAACTGGGTGACATAATTGTTGCAGTAGTAAAATTATGTTTATATCAGTAACGTTTTTCTATATTAATCTTTTCTGTTATCAGATGCTCGTGTTTCCCCAGTTGCATTATTTGTTGTTTATTGAAACAGTTTGTTGCCCTGCCATGTCCCCAGTTGGGTTTCTTTTACTCAGAATATCTGCTTTCCAAATTTTTCTTTATTATTGCAGTTCTGAATTTTTTTCTTGTTAGAAAATTCAGGGAATACACACAATTAGATGAAGAAGTGTTTGTTGAATCTCGTACTTTTTCTGATGTCTTGCTATGACGTGGATGAATAAATTAATATTTGCCAATTTACTGTTTTTCAGTACTGCTGAAATACTGTTTAGGAATCTCACATCAGTTGAGACAGTATTTGGTGGCTGAGTAGAATTAAGGCATTGTGCACCTATGAATTACAGTAGTCAGATAAGTGGTTTCAACCTGATTTATTCTTGAGGCTTCTCCATCTATGTGGAGCAGCATATGCTAATAGAATGGTAACAGTGTGAAATGATGGTCATAAATATTTGTATCAAAAAACCCCAGGGTCTCAGAGAAGTTTTGAAACAGAGATGGGTGGACAACACAAAAAAAAAATTATATAACATTCTATATTATATATAACATTACATATAATTTATATATATATATATTATATAATATATAACATTATATATTATAATTATATAACATTCTATTAGCATATGCTAATAGAATGGTAACAGTGTGAAATGATGATCATAAATATTTGTATCAAAAAACCCCAGGCTCTCAGAGAGGTTTTGAAACAGAGACGGGTGGACAACACTAAAAAATAATTATAAGAATATTTGTAGAAAAGCCCCAGAAGACTAAGGAACTATGAACTCCTAAAGGTACGGGAAGAATAGCCATTGTCAATAGCAAAGTTTATTAATAGGAAAAAAAATAAGGGAATGGCTCAGGAAATAACCCAAAACCATAGGCCTGAATCTTGGAAATTAAGCATTTAGTAACAGGTGAACTTGTTCCATGGAAATTATTTGAAAATTAATAGTGACTTGAGATATAAATTGAAATTTCTGGATTCTGTTAATAATACACATGTCACAGGACACCAGCATCATGAAGAATTCTAGATTTGGGTCTCTATTTTGGGTCCTCAGGTACAACTGGTGACAGTAAAACACACATGCATGAAAATGAACATTTACTGTTACAAGACAATGTTGGAAATATTCCAGATTTGTGCTGGTTTTTGTGTTTTGTACAATAACCGCAGGATCTGGGGTCCTGCTCACCCCTGGAAAAGGTGATTGTCCATATCCAATATCTCTGCCTGGTGCATCCCTGCAGGGGCATTTTTGGCACATGTGCTTCAAACAGGCCAATCTGTTTTAGGGCTTTGATATTTGCATCAAAACTCCATGCAAACGCTGCTTTTCCCCATTATTGTAAAGTTACCTCAGTTACTGAGATGAGCAGAAACCCCTTTGTGTGAGAAGCTGTGGGGGCTGTAATTTGTGCTGGCACCTGCAGGAGATCACACAAGGGTAGAAACCAAGCAGATCTTCTGATTAAAACATGGATAGTTATGTGGCTGTGACAATGGCAGCTCCTTGCACAGATGGGCAAAGCAGGAACAACACAAAATAAAGAGATTAAGCTGCAAATAGTGAGGGGGTTATGTATGAAATCCTAATGAATATTCATATAATAACTTAAGAGACTGCTGACACTGAGTGTTAATCCTTCTGCAAATAACAATTGGCACAGAGGTTGTGTAATAGATGCTGATTTGCACACAGTAGCAAGAGCTAAGAAATATCCTGGTTAAACAAAGGCTTTTGAATCTGCAGAGGAATCCTGCACTGTGAATCAGATTGTAAAATGTTGAATGACATGGCAGTTTCTGACCAGGTGCAAATGTGAACAGTCTTGCTAAGTGTTACCTAAGAAATGATCTATTATCTAAGTATTATCTGTTATCTAAATACCTGTACAGAAACCATCAGTAGGGACACACTGCTACATGATTCAACTCATTCACTGAATTCAGCTGTAATGGAAGTAGCATTATAGAAACAGCAATTCAATTTTTCTGTTTACCTCAGGAGGTGTTTGGGAATGAGAAATGTGACTTTTTTGAGCTAAGTCTGGTGCAAAAATGAAAATTGTTAATATGCAGTGCATGGTTTGTGCAGGAGGCTGGGTATCTGTGGTGGTTTTATCCAGGTGCCATAGACATCTTTTATGGTAAATCCTTTCCTTAGGATTTTTCCTCCTGAGAAGCTGAGAGGCCTCAGGAACAAAATGTAAACAATGGTTATCTGCTGCTGTGGAATGCAACAGGTGCATCTGTGATTGGTCTCATGTGCTTGTTTGTAATTAATGGCCAATCACAGTCAGCTGGCTTGGACTCTCTGTCCAAAACAGAAGCTTTTGTTATCTTTCCTTCCTATTCTATTCTTAGCTAGCCTTCTGAGGAAAACATTTTCTTCTGTTCTTTTAGTGTAGTTTTAATATAATATATATCATAAAATAATAAATCAAGTCTTCTGAAACATGGAGTTAGATCCTCGTCTCTTCCCTCAACCTAAGACCCCTGTGAACACTGTCACACCCAGGCTACCCATCAGAGCCACTCAATCAGCCCCTGAAAGAATAGAACCATCAACTAAAATTCCATAGATATTGCAGATTTTGATGTTTTTTTCCTTTTTAAAAAAATCCAAAAGATCTTTGCAGATCAGCTCCTCAATGCTTTTGAGAAGTTATACTGATGGTGTAAAGTAATTATTGTTTACTCACAGAGCTGATATGGAAAATGAAGATAAAGCCCAATGCAATGTGTGATGAAGATAGACTCTCAGGCTGGCAGCTGTAGATGGAACAGGTCTAAATCGGAGAGAGATTGACCCAAAGGGCACTTGGTGTGTCCTGTGTGGCACTGTTACCAAAAATGGAGATGAGGAGTGTAAGAAAGACAGAAAATGTCAAGTGCTGTGCTTCCCTCTGAAGAATACATCAGTTTGGTGGCTCATCTGAATGATCATGTTTAATAGCCATGGAGGGATGAGATCTCTTCTCCATAAACTCATTTAATCCCTTTTGGAGCCCCCTTCAATACTCACAGTGTCTGCAGCTGGTATCTCAAGCACTTGAGCGTGTTTGGTTTTAAGTATCTTATTTTAAGTATTTTATTTATTTCCTCTGGCTTTTTAAAATATTTTTTTGGTGAGTGCACAAATGAGTTAAACCAGTTGTGCAGTTTGTGCATAAATTAGTTAAAACATCAAGGAATCAACATATTCATATATTTGAGTGATTCACTTGAGTCTATGTGTGCTGTAAGTAAAGAAAAAAGCCTTGTTTTCCTTACAGAGAGATCTGTGCAAACAGACATTAATTCTGTCATCTTCCCTTCCTTTCCTTCTGTTCCCTGCCAGCTCCCAGTGCAGTTCTGGTACCTCTCCTGCCCCTGTGAAATTAGTCTAATTATCAGTTAATGATTGAAACTGACAGTTCAATGCACATGTTCTGACATGCTGCAGACTGCTAATTTTTAGCAGCATGGAATCAGTGCACAAGGAAAATTTGACAACAAAATAGAGAAAAAAATTCTGAGAAATTATTGGGCCCTGAGAAGTGAAGTTTTGAGGCAACTGAAGTTTCTTCCTTTGAAACTGGCTATGTGTCCCAAAAACCCAGGGAAGAACAAAACTGAAACTGCTCTTTTTAATTTTTTTTTTCCTAATTAACAGGATGTATCATGAGGTAATTAGGTACTAATGGAGAAGAGAACAGAGATTTAATATCATCATATCTGACATTGGGAAAGTTGCCTGATAGAAGAGAGCCAGGTTTGTACCTCCTACCCACAAAATTAGGGTCTCAGAGTAGGTTTTAGAATCCCAGCTTGAGCTGTGAATTTAGAACTGTTGTCAGGCTATGAATCAATTTTAACTGCAACTTCTGACATTAAATCAGCATAAAACATGGGCATTATGTGTTATTTTAGTTTGGACCATTAGTAGTCCTACTACTTTACTTCCTGGATGAAAGAATTTTTGACAACTGATATGAAATTACGTTGTCTTCACCAATGGATTTCACAGAAATAAAAAGCCAGTGAATATTTTAAAAATCAACGCATGACAAAATAGCTGGAAATTTTCATGTTCAGTCTAAAGCTGTCACTGTTTCAGATGGCTCCTGATAAATAGAAATGCAAGGCCTTAATTACCTGGGTGCTATAGATGGATTTCTTACAAGCCACATTCTTTTAAATATCAGAAATCAAGATTTCAGATCTGTGTTTGACAAATTTTATTGTAAATTTTATGATCGTGTTATTCTTAAATTTAAAGGTTGAGGGGAAAAAAGGGTATGGAACCTCAGATTTTTCTTTAAAAAATAAATTGAGTCATTGCTCTGTAAGCAAGTTAAATGCAATATTCATCCTCTGCAGATGCTGAAAAAACCTTGAGGTTTCATTTTGTGATCTGTGCAAAAAGTTGGGCGCTTTGAAAATTCTTTAAAGAAACTCTCCAAGCAAAGGAGGATTCAGAGTAAGCCTCAAGTGTCACTTGCAAAGCCACAAGAAGGAACCTCAAGGGAGAGCCTGTTTGCCAGCTTCATTTCTAGGTATTGTTGAACATAACTGCTTCTCCAGTAGTGCCTTGTGTTAAATTGGATGCTTCTGATCCTAATGCAATAAAATAGGAAATACCACTTGGTAATTTCTATGTAAGAAATAAAAAGCTGAAAAGTTTATTTTATTTTATTTTATTTTATTTTATTTTATTTTATTTTATTTTATTTTATTTT
Source organism: Ammospiza nelsoni (assembly GCF_027579445.1). Classification (NCBI taxonomy): domain Eukaryota; kingdom Metazoa; phylum Chordata; class Aves; order Passeriformes; family Passerellidae; genus Ammospiza; species Ammospiza nelsoni. Next base: position 5,618,809 of record NC_080638.1, read on the forward strand.
ATTTTATTTTATTTTATGTTATACCAGCAAAAAAAAAAAAATATATAAAAGTGACAATTTTTCAATCTTTCTGTTAGCCCAGAGCTTAAGCCAAGTTCCTTAAAAAAAAAAAAAACAACTTAAAAATTTGCATCTCACAAATATGGTTCAACATTAAAGTGAATTCATACTAGGGAGTGGGTATGGAGCTATCTTAGAGGAAATTCAATGCTGTAAATCTTGGCTGGGGAAAACATGCTGTGTTTTCATGCTACCTGTATAAATCAGAAGTGGGGGGAATGTTTTGACTGACCTCTTGAAACAGAAGCTACACTTCTGTTGTCCTTATGACATGAATTTATGGCAATTGGTTTTAAAGGCTTCAAATCAGCAATGATACAAATATCCTCATTTCAACTTACCCAGACGAAGAACAAAATTGCCTGGATGTATTTAAACAAAAAAAGGCTGAAATTGCCTCAAGGAAGTTAATTTCAAGATAGGAGTCAAATGTTTGAGTCAAATTTGCTCTGTGCTATCAGTAGGGATGAAGTAGTGCAGAGACATGAAGTAAAAAATTCAATATTTCAAGAACTAATAGCATAAGAAAAACAAAGCAGATATGAAAGTAATCTTTCAATCAGGAGTTTTCTTGGCTGAGATGTATCACCTTATGCAGGCACACAGGAAGAGATTGCTCTTGCTAAAATATAGTGATGTTTACAAAGTACTTACTGGACATGGCATAATATATCTGACAAGTTCCAGGCAGAGTGTAAATGTGAATTATGATGTTCAGGCAGACACACACTCATGGAAAGGGCACTGCCCCTTTTCACTGCAATGCCAAGAATGCGTTCAGCTGAGCTTTGTGATAAAGCCCAGGTAAAGCACTGTTGCATTATTGCTTACAAAGGAATGGAAATTAATTAACAGAGTGAAAGGAAAAAAAAGCAGATTTAAAAGATAAAAGTTATGATGTGTGTTACTTCCCACAGTGGTTTCAGGATGTCTGGAAGAAGGGCAGCATGATGATGTTTCTCATGCCCCTTCAAGGAAATGCATCTTCTCACTCTGCCTTTCTCACCTGGCTGTTTTGTTCCTCTGACAAACACTGGAGTAAGCACAGAGAGCAAAAGAAAACAGCACCAAACAGCAATTATCTCTTTAGGAGAAACTAAAAATTTGAGATGTGTGATGTGCTGCTGGATAACACCAGCTAAAAAGATAGAGGGCAGCTCAGACTGATCCTTGGAAGAGATGGATGATGGTGTGCAAAGATCAGGGACATTTTCCCAGGGAATGCCATTGATTTTTCCCAGGGAATGTCATGAGTGAAGCTCAGACTGAGCCTTGGCAATGGCTGATACTGCTCATGTGTGCAGAGATCAGGAATATTTTCCCAGGTAATGCCATGCATTTTTCCCAGGGAATGCCATGGATGAGGCTCAGATTGAGCCTTGGCTGATGGTGTTCAGAGATCAGGGACATTTCCCTGATGGGAATGCCATGGATGACATTGTCTGAGCCTTGGCTGATGGTGTGCAGAGATCAGGGACATTTCTCCAGGTAATGCCATGGATGAGGCTCAGGCTGAGCCTTGGAAGGGATGGCTGATGATGTGCAGAGATCAGGGACCTTTCCCCAGGGAATGCCAGGGATGAGGTGCAGAGCATGGCACTAAATGGCTGAAGCTGCTGATGGAATGGATGGGACAAAGAGCTCCAGCCAGGCTGCTGCTCTGTCTGACAGCCCCAGTGGCTGCTGGGTTTATGTTGTATGTGTGCCCCAGTTATAAACACCCCCAGAACTTCCCTGGGGCTACCCATGAGGAGCAGCTTGCTTTGCAGGAGCCCTGAAGGAAGGGATGCTCTGAAGGTGGATGTGCTCACTTGTGCTGGCTGCACCATGAGCATTTCAGATTCAGGTGGTGACATCTCATTTTTCAGCATTTTAGTGGGGAAAATCCATAAATGTCAGACATATCTTGCCTGTTTTGCCCACGTTGGAGACCCACTTATCTCACAGTGGTGGGAGCCTGTGGCAAGGTATCTGTTGCCAGGCCTATCCATAAAATATTTCAGTTCTGGAACATCATGTGGATACCTAACTGTTCTTTTTGAAGGCTTGTGCAATGTGAGAATCCTGTTCACCTTGCCAAGATAAATTCTGGATGAGGATTTCCAAGTGTGCTTTCTCTCACCTCCCTTTTGATGTCTGTGTCTGATATCTATGTCTGGGCCTGTTGCCTCGAGCTGCCTTCAAAGATAAGGAAAAGGAAAAAAAAAATTCTTAAGATATGGTTAATTTAAGTGTTTAAGTGTTCCTTTTTTTTGCCCTGCTGTCTCTTAATGGAACTCAAAAGGAAGAACTGAGATGGAGACTTTTTAAAAAAAACCTAGAACTCTTGTTTTTTTTTTTTGCATTTTAGATATCGACATTTGGCCAGATGAATTTCATAGTGCAAGGCACGAGCAATATCAATTCTTTCTTTACTTTTTAAATTTTTGAACTGGAAATTTTGGCCTGCAGTAATGATAGCACACATTAACCCAGCTGTTTGATATTCTTCATATCTGATGAATTATTAATTCAGTGGATAAGTTCTTTCAGAGAATTCCATCACCACTGAATATTGGAGAATTTCTTGTTAATATGACATTATTGCAACTTTTTTTGCACAAATGAGTCAAAAGTATAGACCATGCAGTACTAATAGTACCTTTGGTGATATTTTGCTGTAAGTGATACATTAATTATGCACTAGAAATGTCTGGTTAGAACTCATGTTAAACAAAGAGACAATATGAAACTCTTTAATTTAGTGGGTCCTAAACCACAATATTCGCACAGCTATGAAATTTAAGCATTACTCTGTAAATATCTATGCTCAATAGCATGCCAAGTGATATAAATAAAGCTGTTTCTGACACAGAAAATGAACTTATTGATATGTAGCACCTGTGTGATGTGGCCAATGCACAGCTTTGAGCCACACAGTCTGATAAGGACCTGTGACCAAAAGGGTGTGTGGGAAAGTGGGCTTAGAAAGGACATCTGCTGACCCAAAAATGAAAAGTGGGACACAGTTTCTTGTGGTAGGGCAGCTCTGTTTATATGGATTGCAATCCAAACCTGATGTGACTTGTATTTATGTTTTGCAAAATACAAACATAACTTGAAATGCAGTTGGAAAATGTAATTAATTGTATTTTTTTCTAGGGAGCAAGGAGCAAGTCACTCAGAGCAGGGCCTTAAAACAACTTTTAATAGTAACCATCAAAATAGCAAGATGAAAATATAAATGCAAAGGTTTTCCTTGATGTGTCAGCCATACAGTTAGCTACAGCTGCAGTTGGTGAAAATGCTGGAGCACAAAGGATGGCAGTGGAATGCAGATGTAGAGAGTGGTACCAAACCCAGAGCATTTCATCAGCAATGCTTAGAAGAATGCTTTTCTTCTAAGCAAATACATGGGAATTAACTCTCTCTCTTTCTTTCTCTCTCTTTCTTTCTCTCTCTTTCTTTCTTTCTCTCTCTCTTTCTCTCTCTCTCCCTCTCTTCCTTTCCTTTTAAAAAAATAATTTCCCACAGTTATAATTTAGCATGTCTGTCACTTGCCATTTTCAAAGCACTTGCTCAGAATGACAGGTATCATTAGGACTTAGGTCTACTAATTCTTAATTATGCTTGTGAATGAAAGACTTATTGCTGTATAAAGTGTTCTGAAGACTCCTACAGATACAGAAATATCTATATAAATATAGAATTTAAGATATCTTTAGATATTTAAGAAAGCAGTTTTATGGATATCTTGCATTTCCCAAAGGTTGCTCTGCTGTAATTTAAGGGTTCCAGACTTCTTTTTTGATTGTGGGAATCTCTTTTATGGAGACCTTTGCATGCTTGCCTTTGGACATGAAATAGGATCCATTTAGATCTGTTTAGGATCTTCTTCCCATATTTTTTCCTCTGTGCTCCTTGCTCTGGTTCTTTTCAGAGCCTCTGTAGCAACAGGTTAATAATTTTCTTTTAGATTTATGGTTGAACCATGGATCAGCTACCTGGAATAGCTATGTGTTTTTCACTGAGACTAGAAACAAGATTTCCACTCTTTTCCATCATACTGCTGATTTCTTCTCATATCATATTAGTTATTTTGTGTTTGGGACTGCCACATCCTAGTTAATTCTTTCCAATCTATTTGTTCCCTACAGGTGTCAAAATTGCAGAGTTCTAAATTGGATTGGAAAAGGTTTCCCTGGACTGGCTCACAAGTGAAGCACAGACTTTTGAATGGACAGAGTATGGTTTAAATTTCCCCAAATGAAGGGAAATAATATTGTTTTCCTATTTATCAGTTTTCCACAAGAGCCTGGAGGTTTCAGAGGGATGTGCAGTCCAGCAGAGTGGATGGGCTGTGGCCATGGAAAACTCCTTCACTGCACAAATTGCTATGAAATATTTTATTGGCTAAGACAGACAAGGAATTATGGTTTTGTCTTAAAAATCGCCACACCTGAGTTAGTCCCTGCTGCTTCTTCCTCTGTGCAGTTCAGCTCTGAACCTCTCAGCATCCTTTGAACTCTTCCTGCAAAATGACTTCTCCAGGGATTTCAAATTGCTTCTCTGGGGTTTCATTCTAACCAAAGCTGGTATTCTGCTTTTGGGGCTGTTCTGTGTGCCTTGCTATGTGTGTTGATTTTTAGATTCAGACCTCTGAGCTATATTGAAATTGGGTCTCTCCCTTCTGAAGCCATCACAGAGTAAAGCTGAGGCTGAAAACCTCAGGTAGGCCAAAGCCAGACGAGCTTCTGGATGCTCCTAACACCACATTAAGGGTGGGAACTGATGGAGGATTCTCAGAGGAGACTTCAATTAAGTTTTAAGTGAATGAAAGTCATCTGCTAAAGAAAAAACTGAAAGTTTCTTATCACATTCAAAATTACCAGAAAAGAAACAATGATCTTTAAACTGTTAAAAAAGCAACTTAGAAAGTTTAGACATGTAATTCCCCTTAAATGCAACATTTTAAGGTCTGCATTTTTTTTTATTTTTAATAGATTTATTAGTAAAAAAGAACTGGAAACTGTTGGTAGTGTGAAATACCCCCTGAAATGTGATTTAGAATATTTCAACCATTTAAAGAGTAGAGTTTCATTTTTATCAGCTTGTGAATTGACAACAGAAAAGGGTTAGCATCTTATGCTATTTCATCTTTTGGACATCTCTGCTAAACTTCAACTTAATGCTGAAATGTTTGCATACCAAATTTTTTTTTTTTTTTTAAAGCAATGATAGATTCTTAAACATATTGGATTATTATGTTTATAGTACTTGTGATCAATTCTGTATTTTACTCAGCTACCATAGATACTTCTGTTTGCCCAGGGAGATTGTCTTTCACAGTTCCGTGTGGTTTGGCACAGTTATATTTCATGTTTAAATTGCTACATAGAAACACTGAAGCAGAGTTGGAGGAGTGTGCAAGAAGAGACAGAATTGTGTTTTCTCCACTTCTATCCTCACTTGGTACAGGCGATTTCCACCATTCTTTTTATTGTGAAGGGCCTACATTTCCCCTGAGTAGAATTAAATATCTCTGCAGAGGAGAAGGAACATCAGATTGCAATTAATATAATAACAATCTTCCAATTAAAACATTAATAAATTTTTCTTTTTTTAAAGCCTGCATTTAATGTTCCAGAACAGGAAGTCATACAACAAAGAGTGCAGAAGGCATAATTCTTATTATTCGCATCACATCACCACGTGACAGTGACAGGTGGTGATCTGCAAATGCCACCACGCCCATCAGAAGCTCTCAGAGGGGAAATGAGAGACTTCAAAATATTCAATTTTATGGCAGTGTAAAATAACTCAGATCTGTTATTGTTAGGTAACTATATTTGTGGTATTTGAAAACATGTTTTTTGGATTATTGGCTGTTTAGGATGCTGCACCCTGTATTTATATTGATCTGCAAGTGCACTGGTGCTGCATGCAGACCTGGCAGTCACATATTCTGGAGTTTCCTAAAATAACCCTGTGTCCTAATTTTTCAAGAGATGAGAAGAAAGAAATTTATATAAGAGGGTCTCAATTACAAAATGTAAAATTATGTTTACATAGAAATCTCTTTTGTAATTTTTCCCATTAATTTTGTTATTTAGTTGAGCTGTAGTTAACTGTTTTAATTGATGCAATTTTTAAATTAAAAATGCCTATTGACTTAATTTTTGATCCGTGAAATTATACACTCATATTGTTTACTTCTAAAATCAAATATGATGTGAGAGTGGTGATAATAAACACAAAAACAAATTTCAACTTCAATGTAGCATGCATAAGCAGCATCAGGAGATAGCATTTGCCAGTTATGAACTGCTAAGAAAGAGAGTTTTAGATTTATATGTCAGTCATTTTTTGAAATAATTTTTTGAGAAATTTTTTAAAAATATTTTTTTTATTTTAGAGGTGCTTTACACTAAAGAACATAAAATTAGGATTAAGGCAATGCTTTTACCCACCATGGCAGGCATAAATACACTGGGAAAAGAAGAAGCAAGACCAAAAAGTGCTCTGCCACCTCCTCCTCTGTCTTGGGGTCATTGTGCTGTGCTGGCTGTGACATTTAGGACTCACCTCCATCACTTGGCTCCAGAGGTACATTAAATGCTGAAGCGAAAAAATATAGAGCTAAAACTTCAATAATTAAGTATTTAAGATTGGTACTTGCAGATAAAGTAACATTTTGTCTGTCTTGGTTTCAAAAGACCGGAAGGCAGGAGCCTCCCTTAAAATAGAGATAGTAAACCCTCTCTCTCTGGATTATTATAATTTTGAAATTAAGGGGCTCTCAGGCAAAGATATGGGAGTAGGAATAACAGTTCTTTTTAGGGAAAAAATTAAAATAAAAATGCAGAAATACAAAACAACCCTGCCAGAGTGAGAGCATGCCCTGCCCCCCTGTGTGTCAGGGACGTGTCCCAGCCCCATCCCATGGGGGCTCAGCCCTCCTGCAGTCCCAGCTGTGGCTCTGCTGCAGCAGGGATCCTGCACAAGGGGGGAGTTTTCCTCTGCAGCTCCAGGGCTGCTGGAGATGGGCCTGGGCTCCCTCTGGCCATGCAGGGCAGCAGAAAGCTGCTCCTCTGGGAATGCAGTGGGCAAAGGCTGCTGGGGTGTCCCAAAGCTCAGATTGGATCCAGGTAGGAATGTCCCAAAGCTCAGATTGGATCCAGGTAGGAATGCTTGGCTCCTCCCCTGGGCGGAGCATCTCCCCATGGGATGCTGGAATTGGATCAGCCATGCAGGGACACTCAGTGGCCCATTAACCAAAGATAATTATTAATGAATGGCCCATTAACAGCAGAAATCTCCTGGAGGGAGGATTGGCTGTGGGAGAGATGAAGAAAAAACTGCCCCATGAACAGCAGAGAACTGCCCCACCTCAGACAGGTGGAGACAGAACACACACCCTCAGCTACATCTGAGACATGTCTCTGGTTGTATTTGTTTGGTGAGGTTCTTTGAAACTTCCTCTGATGTAAAGGGGAGTGAGTTTGGAGCCAGGCTCAGAGTTTCTGTTCCCTCTCAGAACAGTGAGAGCAGATTTACTGCTGGCGTGTAAAAACTAACAAACCTCCTCAAGCCCTGCCATAAAACTTGGAATTCTTTCGCGCCTAATTAGAGGGCCTGGAAAAGAGGAAATTGGAGCAAAACCCTATAAAATTACCTTCAGCAGAACAAAGTGGAAACAGATGAACGACCCACAGTGACTCTGTAATAAAAATATTGCAATCCTTACAGTGCTGTCTTGGCTCATTTGGATTTCTTGCTCAAGACTCTGTTTGAGTCCTCTCCTGTAAGGTTTTCAGCTGTTTAGGCTTGTAAGGTTTTCTGTGCTGTTTAGGTGGCCTGGAAAGGCCCAGAGATGGCCTTGAAGAGCCCGGCGCTTCAAAGGACGAGGAGAGACTTCTGATCTTGTCTCGGTCTTGGTGTTTATTAATTGTTTATCTAAAAGATTTTCCTTCAGCCCGACAGAGGTCTGCACAGCAAGTCAGCCATGGGCACACTCCTCAAACCCCTGGGTGGTCACTTATCTTTATACCCGAAGTTACGTGTACAATATTTATCATTTTTCTCCAATACTTTCTACTCTTATTAACCGGTGCACTTTTAGTAATAACCAATCCCCAAGTGCCACCCTCACCACAGAAGATGGAGGCCAAGAAGAAGAAGAAGAAGGACAGGACACACCCCAATTCCTCCATCTTACTTCTTTAGACCCCCCCTGTACCAAAATCCTAAACCCTGTGTTTTACACTTTAACTAACTTATCCCTTCACCATTCACCCAGTGAATTCCTCCCAGTCCTCATACAGGTCTCGTCTCCTGTGTAGGATCAAAATCCTGCCACCAGACACTTCTGGCAGCATTCCAGGACTCCCGAGCCCCCCAAGGGTGGTCTCGGCCTCTCTGCACCTCCATCCTGAGGTGCTGAGATCCCACATCTCCCCCTTCTGTTTGCACCAGGAAGACCTCTTTTGCTATCCGATTCATAGCGTGTTTTAAACATGCAAATATGCATGGGACGACAAGTATGAGGACTAGGAGAACTATTAAAACATAGAACCCTATTCTTAAAATTCCTCTCCAAATGGGAGAGATGTCAAAGAACTCTACCCTTAAAATTCCTCTCCAAATGGGAGAGATGTCAAAGAATTCTACCATACATTTTGCTTTGGCTGACTCATAGGTAAATTACCCCCATTGCTTATTGCAATGAATGAAAGAACGATGCGCATAAGCATCATAAAACTCATGGCTTCACTTCTGTGTGACATCATCGTTTTGCTTTTCATTCAGGACCTTAACAGAGAATTCCCCCAAAGTCCTTAGTTCCTTTTTATTTCTCTTCCGAGTCGTCTTGGCAATCTGAGTCTCGACCCCTGTCTGAGTACTCGTCTCTTTTTTTTTTTCTTGGATCTTTGTTTCTGGGATCCGCGTTTTCATGTTCTTGCACTCGAAATGGTTTCACGTGTCGTGCCGACACCCACGTCAGACCTTGATCTGTGGAGATACAAGCGAAAGCCTTGCCCCCCACTAGGTGGCGCTGTCACCGGCCTCCCCAGCTCGGATGACAGCATGAGCTCGACTGCTCCTGTCCTGTCGACTGCCGTGTTCGTGATCTCATTTGAGACCGTGTCTGCTTGGCTTTTAATTCAGCTGAAAATGGAGCTTGAACACCAGAACGTCTCCCTTGAAGGGAAGGGACTGGGACTCCGAGGGTTTCATCCGAAGGTGCCAATTCCGAAGAGGGTGGGGAGCCGCTGGGACATAGGATCCTGAGCACGGCCCCTCCTCGCCCGAGACGTCACAGGGGATCCTGGCCCGCCCCCGCCCGCGCTCTACTCTCTGCGCATGCATGCTCTCCGAGCCGCACCCTGTCTCTCCCGAGCTGATGTCACTCTCTCCCCCTTGCTCCACCTCCGAGGCCTCCTCCCCTCGATCTGTCCCTGACTCTGTCTCCTCCTCCTCTGACGTTGTGTCCCTGGCTCCTCCCACCGGTGTGTACAGCCTGCCCCCTGCCGGCACCCGGGCCCGCCCCGCAATTCGACCCGACTTTCCCCCCGGGTTCTTGCGAGTTTTGTCTGCCGTGCGCGTTTCCGCTACTTTGCCGGCCGGCCGGAGCGGCCGCCACCCCCCGGCACTGTGCTGACAAAAGCCGCGTCTGCACTCATGTCTCCCGTTATCTCTTCACCCACGCTCCCCGCCGGCTCCGTCGCTGCCGCGCCGTGCCCCCCGCGAGGAAGCGCCTCCCCCCCGATCCCTTCTCTCCCCCCTGCACCCCCCCTTCCGATCCTGACTCCCCTGTACTCTCCGGAGTTTCAGGACGCTTTAGGAGCTTCCTGGGGTTTCTGGGTTTTGGGACCGGGGCTTTAATATTATTTCCTGCTCTCTTTTCTCGAGAGCCCTTTCCCCTGGCTTCTTGGGGCCAGAGCTAATTCTTTCCCGGAGCATTGCTCCTCCCCCTCCCTCCGAGGGTGCCGCAACTTTTCGTTGCTATCCCAGTCTTTTCGACTGTACCGAGATGCCTTCCAGCATCAATCTTGCCGGCGAGAGCAGCTTTAACGCTGTCTCGTCCTTTTTTGTTGCTAAAAAATATAAGTGCCTATTAATTTCCTGCCAAAACCCCACTTCGAATAGCAGGCATGTTTCGGCCAGTGGGTAATTAAGCCTTGCCCACAACAACAGCTGTTTTAATTCTTTCTTGGGATCCCTTCTGTATATGCTTGAGCCACGCCTTGTAAGGCGGACAAAATTTCCCGTTGTGTTTTTTTTTTTTTTTGGGAGAGTGTGCAATTATGTTCTTGTTTTTGACCTTCTCACTGAATCTGTCGTCAGAGCTGTCCGAAGGCTCCCGTCTCTGTCCAGCAGGTCACAGGAGAAGGAATCCAGAGGCGCCTTCCGGTTCCGATCCGGGCTGCTCTGCTACGAACTGTCTTCGGCAGAAGCTGAGAGATGGAATTCTCAGTGGCTGCTGTTTTTTTGCAGACTCTTCTGGCCGTTTTTTTCTTTCTTCTCTTCTTTCTTCTTTTCCTTTTTTCTTCAGGCTTCTCTCCTCAGGAGCTGCCCTCTCAGCTCTTCAGCTCTTCAGCTCTTCAGCTCTTCAGGGCTGATCCCCCCCGAAAGGGTTGGTGGGGGGTGCCCACGCAGCGAACGCCACTTGTAGATTTCATTTTTCTCCCGGCTGATTTACGACTGGAGATATCTCAGGGACGCCACTTGTAAGGTTTTCGGCTGTTTAGGCTTGTAAGGTTTTCTGTGCTGTTTAGGTGGCCTGGAAAGGCCCAGAGATGGCCTTGAAGAGCCCGGCGCTTCAAAGGACGAGGAGAGACTTCTGATCTTGTCTCGGTCTTGGTGTTTATTAATTGTTTATCTAAAAGATTTTCCTTCAGCCTGACAGAGGTCTGCACAGCAAGTCAGCCATGGGCACACTCCTCAAACCCCTGGGTGGTCACTTATCTTTATACCCGAAGTTACGTGTACAATATTTATCATTTTTCTCCAATACTTTCTACTCTTATTAACCGGTGCACTTTTAGTAATAACCAATCCCCAAGTGCCACCCTCACCACAGAAGATGGAGGCCAAGAAGAAGAAGAAGAAGGACAGGACACACCCCAATTCCTCCATCTTACTTCTTTAGACCCCCCTGTACCAAAATCCTAAACCCTGTGTTTTACACTTTAACTAACTTATCCCTTCACCATTCACCCAGTGAATTCCTCCCAGTCCTCATACAGGTCTCGTCTCCTGTGTAGGATCAAAATCCTGCCACCAGACACTTCTGGCAGCATTCCAGGACTCCCGAGCCCCCCAAGGGTGGTCTCGGCCTCTCTGCACCTCCATCCTGAGGTGCTGAGATCCCACACTCTCCCACATATTTCATCTTTATATTATGGATTTGCCTGCTTGGTGGTGCTTATGGGCAAGTTAGTGGCATGCTCGTAGCCTTGTCAGACAGCAATTTCTTAGGCAAATACTTTTTTCCCCTTTCCCAGGATATTTTCATAGAAATAACACAGGAATTTCTGGGCAAAATCACTGTATTTTTGAGAACGTTACCCACATTATATATTTTGAGAAGATTACATTTACCCAGCATTTCTGGGTAAAATGCCTGTATTTTTGAACCAGTCAAAAAATCAGTGGTATTAAGTTGAAGTGAGATTTGGTATGTTAATAATTTGGACAAGGGTTTGAAATCTGGCAGGGAATTGGGGATGTGACATTTTCTAAAAATACCCCCAATTCAACCAACCTTCAAGGCTTCAAAAAACTGCATGTTGAACACATGCAGTAAAGGTGTGTTAGGTTAGCAGCCTAAATCTGATTTCTAAACATTCCTAGGAGTAATAGAAACACTGGAACTGTTTAGTGTAGTTTTCTATGATGAGACTTACTCTTAAAAACCTGATGGAAGGCCTTTAAGTTGTATCCACAAATTAAAAGGCTCTTTTGGTCGTAACTTCTGCAGGTGTCAGCTCCCCATTTGCAGAAAGGCTCCATCATCCCCTTTCCTCTTAGCAGCTATGGAATAAGGACTTGTGAAAAGTATTTTAGAAAATCCCTTGAGCAAATGAATAATTCTATCATCAGTGTTTAGTAAGTAGATTGCAGAGCTGTTTGCTACTAGAAAAAAATACTGGAAATACTTAATGGCTTCTTGCTTAATGAGATCAATTCATCTGTGAATGGAATTAGCAGTGGGTAAACATGACCACAGCAATATAACAGTACCTAAAGACAGGTTTTGTGCTGGGGCTTGATAGCTTTTACAAAATTGACATTTGCCACTTTAGTATTCTTCTAGCATCCTTTCTGGGTGATGATTTAATAACCATCAAAGTGAGACTTTGATGCTGTACAAGGACTTGGGTTTGCATATTTATGAAGATTTGCTTGCATATTTGTAAATTTGATTATTCACTTGAGGAGACTTATGTATATAAATGGCTTGAAAAGCCTCGTCCACTAGCAATTTGTTAGAAACTAATCTGCTCTAATTTCATCCCCTAGGAATATTTTTGGGGTCAAATATTATTTTTAGTTTGAGAAATTAATGATTCGGCCTCTCAACATTCTGAACCTGTGCTTTCACTTGGACTTTTAAAACAGTGCTAATGATTCCTAACTTCAGCTCTGGATTGTGCCATCACCAGAGCCTTAGACACATCCCAAAAAATGAAGATGCTTTGTGGAAGCCTTCTTAATTCTGCTTTAGAGAATGCAGTGGACAGGTGATGATGAAGTGCAGGTACATTTCAGCCTCTCTTGGAGGCCCAAATCAAATCTGTCCTGCTGACAATGTCCTCTGCATATTGATTCGTCTGTTGGTAAATTTAAATTATTACTGCCCCCTTAGCACTTTTATGGAGGCCAGACACATGCATGATTTTCAGGGATGAGGATGCAGCAAAATTATTGCAAAAATTACTGAAAGTGCTCAATGGCTTCTTGCTTAATGAAAGCATCTTGGAACCCTAATCTGCTAGGAAGTCCCTGCTATCCCCTCCATAAAAACATCCCTGCTGTTTAAGTCAGCACCTCTGTGTGTTTATTTCCTCACCAGAACATTTCTTTTGGATCTCACAGAAAATTCACAATAAGAAAGATAAAAAAAATATGCCATGAATGGAAAAGAATTTTTGAGCTAAATTTTAGATTAAAGTGATTCGTAAAACAAAAATTATATTACCCAAGTGTTTTGATGTCTTTCCTCAGAGCAACTCATGTTTAATTTTCTCCTATTTTCATCTGTACCTTGTTTTTCTTACAAAGACAATGAGTTGAATATCTGGGGGTGTTCCATTTTTTCTTCTTTTTCATCTTATCTTTCCTGGATAGCAAGAGTTCAAGAATGTTCATGATTAAAATGTGGAATATCGATGCTTTTGGACTCCTCTATTGAGGAAGTTTTGAAAAATTAAAGTGAAAAATGAAAAAGGAAACCAATTTAGGTGAAAAACAATAAATGAACTTTAACAGGTATTATATTTCATGGTTGTAGAATAAGAAAGCAGGGCCCAATAATTAGAAATGTTCCTTTTAAGTGCTATGTCTACTACTACCTTGGACCTTGAAGAAATGAAAGTATTTATATAGAACAAAGCTTACAGTGAACAGAGAATAAAAAATAAGGGGTTATACTTGAAAACTGTTCCCTGTGAATTTTTGATGAGATCCATTTGAATTTTTTGAAGGAGTAAAATAATATTAAATCATATAGGATTAAAAATTGTACATATTTTCAGTGTTTCTAGAACAAAAACTTTAGTATAGTTCTTTTAGTAACCTTTTAGTATAGTTCTATTAAAATATCCTTAAACCCAGTTATTTCAGAGTAGGTGCTAAGTGATGCAAATAAAAATGTTTTGTCAAGTATATTTATAATCCACTAATTTTTCCTTGGCAGGAGTATCTTCAAGGGAAGTGTGGGCATGATGACATCCATCCTTCATGTGCTGCCAGAATTAAACCTGTCCATAAAACAGATGGAGAGACACAGTGAACCATTTTCAATGATGGCAGAGTTCCCGCGGTAAATTAATGCCCAAGCCAAACTGCCTTCCTTTAAGGACTCTACAACTCCTGTTTTCTGGCCATTAAATATACATGATGTCTTTAAATGCCCCAATATAGCTAAACCCACAATCCAGCTGAGACTTATTCCCTTTAATGCTGATCTAGACCTGGATATTGGTGCTCTTACGCCCTCCTGGCGTATGAAAGTTTTATGGTGCAGCTGGGAGGGAATGCCTGCTGCCATGCCACTTCAGGCCATCCCTTCGAGCTGCAATCCATAATTCCACCCCATCCCTGTCTCAGGGAGAAGTTTCTCATCATTGCAGCCTAAATGTTTAATGTGGCAGAAGGAAGGGTGGGTGGGGAAAGCTCTGAGTGTGAATGAGCTCGCAAATGCTCATGGCTCTTGCCATGCCTTGGTCACACACAAATAAAATTGTGGGGACAAAATGAATCAAGAGTTTCCACCTCTCCTGTTGGATATTGAGGGGTTGGTTTTTTATAAAATCATGAATCTTTTCCATGTAGCATTCAGAAAAAAAATGCCACATGTTAATGGTTCCACCCTTCTGTGTTGCTCATTTAGAGAGACAAAGTTTTTCTTTAACTGTTTTAAGAAAACCTTTTCTTGCAGCTCAATAATTAAATCATTACTTCCACTTTGTTCATGCTTTTGTGCAACTTTTTCCTTCCAAATGCAGTAGATTATAAGTAAATTCAAACACTTGCTTGTGGTGGTGTTCTCAGGGGTCCCAGGATGAGGGAAGAGATGAGAATCTTGACTCCATGTTTCAGAAGGCTGATTTATTATTTTATGATATATACTCTATTAAAAGAAAATGATATAATAAAACTATACTAAATAATAGAAGTAATGATTTAATCAGAAGGCTAGCAAGGAATAGAAAGGATTGGTAATAAAATCTTGTGACTGCTCACAACCTCCACACAGGTGGCTGTCTTTGGTCATCAAGTAAAAACAATTCACATGCTGGGTAAACAATTCTCTATATCACATTCCAAAACAGCAAAACATGGAGAAGCTGAAGCTTCTCAGGGAAAAGGATCCAAACAAAAGGATTTTTCATAAAATATATCTGTGACATTTGCTATTGGTTGTTTTGGTTTTTGGTTGTTTTTTTGTAATGCCACTTGCTTGTCATAACCCTGTGATTCATTATGAATAATGCACTCCTTGTAAAAATGGCTTTTTTGCAGTGAGGGTGCAATGCTTTCTTTCTAATCTCCAGTTTCATTCTTTGATTTGAAAAGGCAGGTTTTAGAGACTCCACTCAAGAAGATGGATACAGCAGTGCAGTGGTGCTGTTCAATTTTGGATTTTGCCTTTATTGGTGAATGAAAACCACATTCCTTGTGTTTGTAGGACAGCCTGCTCATAAGTTCTGATGCTGGTAGCTAAGATACAATGCAGCAAGGTGTATGTTTCTCTGAAATAATTCATTTATTAGGATTGTGGTGATGTCCATTTAAACACAATTGAGAACTGTTTGGAAGATTTTTTTTATTTCTCTAATTTCTCATATGCTGTCTTGTATCTCTTATGCCCTTGTTTTCTCAGTAGCTTGTGGCTGTGTTATTCCTCTGATTTTGGTGGAAGACATTCTGTTATTATAGCTATGAATCAGGAATATCCTATGGCCATAATTTCTGGCTCTTTGCTACAGACCAAAACACACATTTTTCAATATACTGAGCTGCTGCTATGGAAATACTTTTTAAAAATTGTGGTGTTTTTCTCTGATTTTTTAAAAAGTACTCTTTTCTTACATTTCCTCAATCAGCTTTTTCTTCACTTATAAACTAGGTTGCCTTGCAATAAACAATTTCTGTTTTTTAAATAAGAATACTTCTGGTCCTTCTAAGCTATTTCTCAGTGGAATCATGCTGAGTTGTATAAGCTGAGTAACTAGATTTAAAGATCTGTACTATTAAAAGAACAAAAGTTAAAATTGATGTCTATGAAAATGAATGGAAAATTTAGAATAGTTTTATAGATACACCTGAGACATCATAAAAATCACTTTAAATTTAATAAAACTCTTTTGAAAAATTATTTTCTCTTCTCTTGTAATAATCTTGGAGAACAGGTACTGGTAAAGCTTGGGAATACTGGATAAAGGACTGAGTAAAACAGTGGCAACCCCCTGCTCATATGGGTGTACCCAGGGAAGAATCATCCACTGGCAAATGTTCAGTACAATCACAGAAATTCCTGCTGTGAAATGTTTACTTTTTCCCCCCTTGTGTTTGATAGCTAAGGCATTTGGATTTCTGAGCATGTAGCAGCACCCTGCTCAGATATTAGATAATTTCAATCAGAGAAATGTTTCCTGGTACTTTGCACTTCTTTCCTAATTTTCCCTCTGTGATAAAAGTAATTTGCTTTATACCTTTGAATAACTTTGGATCCAAGTAGAAGCTGAAGGTGCTCCATAATCTCCTGACTTCTGAATGTGTGACTTTGCTGTTGTTAACCCAGGGCACGGAAGGTGGGTCTGTATCTAACTTCTAATCAAAGCCAAATCTGCTTCACCTTCACTGTGATAAGCCTGGGTTTTGACTTTGTGTGAGCTCCCCAGGGATTTGTGAGTGATACACAGAATGAGAAATCCTTTATCCAGACGAAGGGCAGCCAGACCTCAGGTATTTGCTCAGCTTGCTAGATTTACTTAAATTTCAAGCAGCCAGGAAGAATATCAACTGGAAAATTATTACTATTGAAAAGAGATTTCAGAAAACATTGAAATAAATGTGTTAAAAGGCTCAGCAGTTAGGGATACCCCTACTCATGGGAGAGATGTATGAACCTCCTTTCCTGCCCAAAACCATAAATGAAAAAATTGCATTGCAGTTCTAGGGCATCACTTGGATTCCTGTGATTTTCCCAGGTTTGCAGCCATGCCAGATTAAATTGATGTACAAATGTGTTCCTGTAGTAAAAGGAGATCCACGTGTGTAAATTGCCTTGATGAGCACATGTGAAAATAGTTCCCTATTTTAGTTCTGCAACCCTGTCAGCACTGTGATGACCAAGACCTCAGCACCAGGTTTGTTTTGGTCAGTTTTCCCCCAGATTATTCAGTCAGCCTCCATTTTTCCCTCATGGCACTGTTTGAAGTGCACGAGCAGCCAATAAATCCGTGGGGGATCCTCTCCTGCACTGGGAGGCATCACAGTGGGGTGATGGCTGATTTCATCCCTGAAATGCTCCACAGGAACAGGTTTTAGCATCTCTGCTGTGCAGGTGGATCAATTCAGGGTAGCAGGGTGGATTTACTTGCTTGGAAATTTCTTTAAGTGGGGACATCAATTAAAGACCGCTATTAGTTGTGCTTGGAGATGACTCAAGAATATTTGCCCTGTGCTTAAGAAAAGAAGAATTTTCTTCAGAGTCAGTTTGTTTCTGGGACCCCTTTCAGGTGTGTTCCTGATTCCAAGCATTTCCTCATTATCCCACTGGGTGCTACAGGAAGTAATTAAGAAAGCATCAAGATGAATTTATTTATTTTTTTTTCTTGCCCTGGCATGAGTAAAATATGTTGATCATCATGGTTAGCTGTCTCCTGCTTCTCTTCGTGTTTTGGTAGCCTCTCTCCTCCCCATTTTTGTGATTTCTTACATCATATATTGCTGTACCAAAAGAATTTCTGTCTATGCAAGGAAAAAGAATACCCAAAACTGCACATGATGAAATACTTTTGATTTTTAGTTCATTCACGGGCAGATCCCTTTTTAAATCTTGCTTAAATCTGAGGGGTGCAGGTGCCATTTCCAGCCCTACCAGTGTTTGTCTTCCACTTGTAGGAGGCATTTCAGTGCCATCTCGTGCTGCTGAGGTGAATTTTTGTGGAGGTTCTGCATGGCTCTGTAATGCCTGAACAGCCCTGCACCTGGTCAGAAGGGAGCACAGGGCTCAAGGGTTTCCTGTGGAACATTTTTGAGGACCATTCCCAGTGCAAAGATTGCCAGGCAGCTGTGCCAGCCTCTGTTTCTGCATTGAGGCAGAGTTCTGCAAATAGAATTCAGTTTTGCACAGTCTATACCAAGAGTTTGGCAACAGTTTGTTTCAACTTCATTACAACTTTTAGTGATTTAAAAAAACCACTGAAAACAAACATGAGAATTAGAGTTCCTCACAGGTGATTTGAATTCTGCCAGCTCCCGAGATAACTTGAAATAAAACACCCCCAGCACTTTTCTTCCTCTTCCAGAGAGAATTAAGCAGGACATTTAGATCCTTTTTAGGGAGTTATCAAAAGCTTAAATTTAAAATTTATAAATTCATTAGCTTCAATTGCATGTAAGTCCACCAGACCTCTTGCTTTGTGTATTTGTAGTGGCAGGAGAGATGACATCAGGTGCTCAGGGTTACTCTGTTGCTGGCCAGCTGTAAAGGATTGAATTGAATTGAATTGAAATGAACTTCCAGCTGATTTTGGTTTTTAAAGAAAAAAAAATTCCAGCCTTGCCATTTCTGAAAATAGGTTGAAAATTAGAGGATTTAAAAAAAAAAAAAAGGAAATATTTTAAAAACTTATTTCACAGTTTCAGAGGTTTTTGTTTTCATATTCTGTGATTATTTGTTAAGGGGCAAAACTTTTTAAAAAAGTTAAAAAAAATAGCACAAAGGGGTCAGTTTTGATGTGTTGGCATCCCTGGCTTAGCCCATTTCCAGCTGGCCAACTGAACCTACCTCCTGTGCAGTTTTTATACCCTTTTTAAAATTTGAGCTATCATCCTCCTGCTGCAGAGTTTTATTTTGATGATAAATTGCTAAAAATAAGAAAATTATTTTGTCCAAATGATTTTACATGAATATAATCAGAATTGAAAACCTATGTTTCCAAGTAACCTTCAAATATAATACCATAAAACAAAAATTTTAAATGAATTTAAATTTATACTTTAATACTTTATTTATTTCAATGAACACTTCAGGCTGTTTTCTAGAGAGTTAAATTTTTTATTATAGAAATAGTTTTCCATTACAAGCTACTGCATTTTGAAAATGACACCCAAGGAATAAGAGGTGATCAAATTCACACAACAAATAGCTATTCTGTATTCAATACAAATTAGTTCAGTGCATCATTTCAAGTGTTCATTAGCCTCATGAGGCAGAGACCTTATCTCAGCAGGTTTTATAATTGAAGCTGTCTGGTGTGAGTGAGGGAAAAGGGAGATTGCAGAACTTTGTTTGAGATGGGGAAATGCATCTTAAAGGGTGAAGGGTCTGTTGAGAAGTTCTGGGGTCCTCTCTTGAATATGGGGGAATGTCTCTCATTCCTTATTAGCTTAATTTTTTTTCTCATTATTCCTTATTATCTTAAATATGGTACCTGACAAAAGTGATCCACAAAACAGCAGAAAAAATTACTTCATCTCTCTTTTTTTTTTTTTTTTTATAATGTATTAGTGATGAGTTGCACTATTTGTTCCTTGCTGAAACACAGCAGGACTGAGAAACTGAAGGTTTAGAACATAAGGTACTTGATGTTGGTAGTACAGGTGCTGCCTGGAAGGTGTTGTCAAAAGAAATAATGCAATGAAATTATCAGTGAAAACATCTCACTGGAATCCAAGGAGCCAAAAAGATTTTTTTTAGGCATAAATTTCAAATAATTGTAGTTTAGTTTTGGCTGGTAATTTACTGAAATGAGAGGCAGAAGTGTTTAACAAAGGTTCGAAACATGAAATCTTGAAGATTTTATATGAAAATCTTAATTTCTTATGATAAAGGGATTTTTAAAAATGAGGTTTATAATATAAGTAAAATTCACTCTCAAAGACGTTTTTCAGACTACTCATAATATAATAGCCAGACAAAAACTTTCAAATATGTTAGACATCATGTTTTGAAGTCGAACCCCATGAAAATCTAAATTGTTTTGATGCACAATTTTGAATATTTTAGTAATTTGTATTATGGAAGAAGGAGTGAAAAAAATGACATCTTCAGAAATATACCCTATTAAAAAATTTAAACAATTCCCAACCCTGTTGTTTTTCCTATCTATCAGAATAAACAAGACAGAAATCCCCCTTATTCCTTCAATTTTCCTGCTAGCAAGTAGGAAAAAAATATCCCCCAAATCTTGCCATTCATCACAACTTCTAATCGTGCAGCAAGGATTTTTTGGGCCAATTAACTGTTCTTGATAACATCAGTATAGCCTATTGTGCGCCCAAATGTCAACTTAAATTCAAGCAATACCTTTAGCTTTCAGGAGAATTCTCTGTTGTGCTGGGTCACACTGCTTTGCAGAGCCAGAACTGTAGGCATGCTGTAAAAGCTGGCTCAGAGCACCAAGTTTCAGATTAATGGAGACTGAGAGCTAAATGTTTCATCACAAATAAGGGAGAAGAAATTAATAGGAATTCCATCAGGAGTCTATTAAAGCCATCCTTGTTGCTGCAAGCCAAGCCTGCTTGCTGCAATCACAGAATCATGTTCATTTGATATCAATGCAGGGTGAAAAAATATTTTTCAGGCTAGGCAGAATTATTAAAAGGGGAAAAAAAAGGTCTTGATAGACATATTTTTCCCCCATATACACTCAAAAAGGAAGCAACCCAAGAGCCTCCAGTAATATTTTTAGGCTCCAAACGGGTCCCAGGTAATGCTTTTCTTTTAGATAGTCTTGCAGTGACAGAAGACCTTTAACTGAAACATCTTTCACTGAAGCTTTCCTCATAAAAGGCTGAAAGAGATAACACAGGAAGAAGACAGGCTGTCAGGAAAATTGATGGTGGGGAGGAATCGCAGCTTTTTACTTTCACTGAGCACAAACAAAGTGCCTGATCAGTCACTATAAACCCTTCCCAGTGTTCCAGGGCACAGAAGTGGCCTGTGAAAAGAAAATAAAGTGAATTCCATGTAGCTCTTCCCACAAGGACATGGCAGGCCCACTCAAGCAGGAGTCAGTGAGTAGTGCTGCCATAGCTGCAGTGCTGTGAGGAGGAATTTTAAGGTTTGGCTGTGCTCAATTGCAGGCAGGTGATTTTCTCCTTGCCCTTCAGAGGCACAGGGAAGCCAATTTTCAGGGATTTCTGCTCAGTGATGATGGCCCACGTGCAGCTGATGGCAGGGCAGTTTTAAGGGCAGCACTAGAAGTGATGATGGTGTTGTGGCACCAGAAAACTGCTTTTTCCTTGAGGGTGACGCCAGGGGAGACAACACTGTGTGGGCTCTTTTCCATGCATTTTGTTGTTGCCTAGACTGGATTCAGTGCTGGTGGTTTTGCTTACACATCATTTTTCATCTCGCATTTAGATTTTAGTGCCACTTTTTGTGGGAATGGCAGTGTCCCCTTGTCACTTTTCTGAGTGGCACCTGAGCCCCAGCTTGCCTGGTGCTGATGTTAATGTGAATGAAATCAAAACAACCCAAGTTAACAGGCAGAACTCGTACAAACCAGCCTGAAAAGACTCCAAATAAAGCCGCTTTTCTCCATTTGTGGGTGAGTGAGACTCCCTGTTAGTTAAATGCTGCTGCTTTTAGAGAGAAGGAAAAATGGAGCTATCCAGGAGAATAATCCTGAGATAAATAGAGTCATGAGTTTCTGCTTGTTTCAGAGTAAAGTCTCAGTTTTCTGATGAACTCTCATACTTTAGCCTTGTCTGTAACCATTGCCCTTGAAGCCTTGAGTTCAGGGGATGCTTTCATGTAAAAGATCAGTGAGTTTGGGGAACATTAATCTGTAAATCCTTGTTCTGTCTCTGTGCTGCTCTCCAACGATCCTCTTTTTCCTGTGTACTGATTTGGCTTCATTATTCCTCTCAGGCCTTATTTCCTATCCCAGAGCCTCCTGCTAAATTTTCTTCCTGGCGATTTGAGGATTGATTTTTTTTTTTTTTTCTGTAAATACCTCTGAACAGTCAGAATGTGGGTTTTGCTGTTTCCCTTGGAACAGGCAGCAGGGAAAGCTGAACCTACTGGGACCAGGGAGTCTGATTCCCACCTTCTCCCCCTTTCTTGCAGTTTGAGTTGTCCACAGACATTGGTGGGAGCAATGAGCATCAGGAGGAGTGGAGAGCAAGCTCTGCAGAGTTTTAGATTCTTGTGGTGGGTCTGAGGTTCAGCACTCAGGAACCGAATTGAATAAAATCCCTGTTGGCCAGGCTCTGTGCCACAAATCCCATAAAAGCTAGGCTGGAAAGATTATCCTGGATCTCCTTGCTCTTCCAGCTCCTCCTGTCCTGCTCAGAACTCAGGGAAATTGATTTTCCAGCTTAGCCTCCAAGGAGAGAAACTTTTCCAGACTGATATCTCCCAGGGTAGAACAAAACCAATTGATTACTGAGAATAATCCACTCATAAAAGTAGAGCTGCAGAGTGGCTTAAAGGCATGAGGATTCTCTTTTCAGGCTCAGACTCCTGGAGCAGGAATAAGAAGCAGAGAGTGTGTGTGAGGCAGATGAGGTGCAGATGGGGGTGTCTGGATGTCATCCAAGTCAGGTTTTTCTGCCTTCCTCTTCCTATTGATTTTATCCAATCCACTCTATCAGCATCAAGATGCTGTTTGTTTTTTAGCTTATAGCTTCTGTTTTCCTAAAAATACAATTTTTTGCTAGTTCAGGCCTTCAAAGATGGTGTTTCTTAGGCCACAAATAGAGTTTTGACATAACTAGAATATTTCTTTACCTTAGGAGTAGCTTACTATTTATTTACAATATTTATTTACAATAAATAGCTTACTATTAATTTACAATAAATAACTATTTATATATAAAATTATTACTACTTATTTACAATATTCCTAATAGGGACAGGCAAACTGCTAAATATGGATCTTTTTCAAGAATCGTAACTCTTTTGCAACTTCTGTCTTATTTTGAGTGATATGAGCAGTTTCAAGGTGTTTGTGTGAGTAGCTTTTCCAGTCAATGAAGAAGGATTTCTTCAAAGACTGGCTGATGCTTGGAGTTCATCCCTGTAGTGTCTCTCTCCATTTACCAAAAACCACAGAGCCAGTCTGGTAGTGATGCATTAAAAAGAGGTTTTTGAGTACAACTCTAATTTTACTTTTTAACTGGATGTATAATCATTAGAAAAAATTATTATCAGCATGTTCTTGATTCCTCATCTGAGTAGCCAACCTTCTCTCCTTTGTCTTTCTATTGGCACAAAAGCTTAGTACCATTTTTCCTGCATTTCCTGATTATTGTTTATTGGCTGCGTGACTCTCACCCTAAGGCAAAATCCATCTGGAAAGTGCCCAGGGAAAAGCTCAGCTCTGCATTGTTACTCAGTAGAACTTTGCATTGTCTCAGTGTAAGCATTCTGTGGGCATCATATGACCTTAACAAAGAAAATGGTGCTTTGCTGCCATATACTAAATTCAATTTTTTCTAGTCTCCGTGGACTAGATTATCTGTTTTAGTCAGTTAAAGATTTGATTTGTTCCACTTTTTCATGGAATACATTATACTAGGTAAGATAAAATATTTTGTGTTAGATCTAGAAATGAAAAGATAGCAGAAATCCTACCAAACCAATATCATTATTTTTGTATGATTTTTTTTTGTTTTGTTTTGGTGTTTTTTTTTTTTTTTTATTGAGGGAAGGGAGGAAAGGGAAAGCAAATCTTGTTCCACCCCTGCTATAAATAATGTTATCTGAAGATTAAGTCAATTATTTTAGTTGGGAAAAGATGATTAAAATATGGATATACTTATATTTTTTCAGGATATACTTACAGGATATACTTACATTTTTTCCATTAAAAATGAATGACTTTTCCTCTAGGTGTTGATTTTTAAAGAAAGACTTCTGCATGTTTTCTTGGTCTTAATTGGTGAATGCATTTTAGAATCTCAAAGTTTTAATTTTTAAGAATAAATGTAACTTTGGTCTTCTCCTAGTTAAGACTACAAAGAGCTGAAGGTATCAGTGTTTGGCTAATCCCAGCATTTTAAATTCTTACCTGTAGTTATAGACTGTTTGTAGTGCAAGAGAAAACCTAGCTGAGACTGAATTCCTGCAGCTGTTGACATCTTTACTCAGATATTCTCAGCCTCTTATTTTGCTTTATCTAAGCACAGTACTGTAATTGCAGATAATGCAATAATAAAATTAATGGGTACTTATGTGGGAATGAACTCTTAAATACAGTTCTCCCTTTCAACTCTATGAGGAGAAGACTTCTGAGCTAGTTACTGTAAAACTTAATTTTTCTTTTTGCTTTGTGCCATGTTCCATTTCAGTAAGGGCTGGTTTGGAGTTCAGTGCTCCAGAAAAGGAGCACTGCTGTCTGAGAATCAGCTCCTCAAATGTAGCTGCCCTGATGGGCAGCCCAAGAGCAAGCCCAGCCACTGATCACTGACATGTTTCACTTCCCAAGTGGAGTGTCTGCTGTAGTTATTCCCAGTTCTCAGTTCTGTCCCTCATTTCCATAATTTATGGAAAGCAAGTGGAGTAGAGCAGGAGCTGTCCTGTATCTCACAGTTTCCCATCCCTGCACTGTGGTGATGGAATACAAAATGCTCTGGCAACCCTTGTTCTGGCTGGGATGGCATGGGCTGCCCTCTGCAGCAACATGATTTTACAAGGAAGGGATTCATCTTTGTAATCTTTGGGGAAGCATTTTCTGAAGAACGTGAATAAATGCATTTCTCACAGTGTGTTTAACTCCTTCAGACTTCCCCACTGCCTGTGGGAAATGAGCACGAGGTTCACTCTTGGCTGTTAAATTTATGTCCACTGGAAGTGATTCTCACATCCCTTCATGGCTGGTTTGTATGTAGACATTGTGTAGCAAGGATTTTAGGGGAGGAAGCCCTTGTGTAAAATCAAGAGCAGAAATAAATGCACTTTATGTGAGCACAGCCCAGCACATCCAAAATGAAATCCATGCCTGTTGAACAGAACAGCATTTAGGCAGTGGCTGATCTGTAAGATCAGGAGGGAATTTTTTTTTTTTTCTGTTCTTCTTCATGGCAGAAGGAGGAAAATCTTTTAAGTGGTCAGAACAGCTCCTGGGGAATCCAGCAGGTTTGACTGTGCATAGCAGCAAAGGGGGTGTCCTATTTTAATTTTGTGCAATTGTCACTACATTAAATGTTCCCCCAAGTCACTTTGCCCACGACAGCAGCTTCTGAGTGATATCCCCACCTTTAACTTCATCCACAAGATTTCTCATCTTATTTTTTCCCCTTCCAGCAGAGGAGGGAGTGCTGGGTGTGTGTCTGGCAGCCAGACAATGCCAACCCACCACACATGAGCAGGTTCAGAATTGTTTTATATAACAGTAGTGCTCCTTTGCCTTGGCCTGAGATTCCCTTAGTTGCTTTTTCTTTTTCTTTTACCACTTTAATATTTAACAATACTTCAGTTGCAGCTGCCTCACTGCAAGTGCCTGAACTTTAAAACCCTCCCTGTGAAAAGTTCCCAAACACCACAAATCTTGCCATTTCTGTCATACCTGATGTGTGAGTTCTCCAGAACTTTTCTGAGACAATAAATGCTTCAGACAATTGGAAAGCTCTTGTGTCCTGGTTCTTCAGTTTTCTACTTTTTGGCCATGACTCAGTGAGATAAAGATGTTCCAGTATATGTCCTGCAGAGGAGCTGGAGGAATAAAACCAACTTGTCATTCCAAATAAATTGTCATAAATGATTACTTAGGGGGTGAGAAGAAACAAGTTCACACTATTTATTGGAAAAATAACAGGATAAAGCAAAAGCACTGAAGGATCATTAGGTTTTGTCACACTGTGAAGGAAAACTGGGAGCTTAGTGGTGTTCGTATGTTCAGCCTTTGGCAGATAATCGTTCTGTAATTCTGTGCTGCTTCTGACAGCAGGAAAGTCGTTGTGTCTTGATTCCCTCTCCCTTTTATTTGTGTGGATCTCTGCTAAACAAACCCCTTTAAATCAAGCTCGTTCAGGGAGCACTTCAGTCCAGTGGTCACACAGATGTTGTTTAGTCAGCTCCACAGAGATGGATTTAAACCTCCAATGCTTTCCTGAGCTCAGAACAGTCTCAAAACCCTCTCAAAATGTGGAATGAGAGTATCTGACGGTAATGTGGTTTTCTGATTCAAATTCTTGAAGCTCAAATTCAAATTAGAATCTGTAACCTGATTTTTTAAAACAATTTAAAATCTCAGTCTATTTCTGAGACAACTTCAGTATTTCTTCCCCTGCTCAGTCCAGATGGCATTGCAGTAATTTTGTGCTTTATTATATAAATATAATAATTTCATGGCATATAATTCATAAATATTGTCTAGTATGTATAGTTTTGTGTCAATATCAGAAAGGTTCCTCAAAATAAACATGAATTGTTTATCCCTATTTTCCCTGATGACAGCAAGCATTTTTGGGAGGATTATTGCCCATCCTTGCTTGCTGAATATGTGACCGTGGCTGGGGGGAGGATCTGAGATCAGATCCCTCACCCTAGGCCTGTCCATCTCAATGTCCAAACCTCTGCTATTTCATGTTGTTTCTTCTGCTTGCAGCAGAGTGGAGAGTTTGTTGAAAATATTTTCTCCTTATGCATGTTGAGAGGGTATACAGATGTGCTGGAGAACAGCATTTGAACAGAAAAAAATGGTTTTTGCAAGTTGAAGTAATAATTTTAAATTTATTATCAATTTTGAGAATAACACCTGCAAGGTGCTGTCCTGTACCACAAACATGAGTGGGAAAATAAGTTGGTTAATGCCAGTTCTCTAGGAAAGGGTTTTGGTGCTAGAGTGGTCTGCAACTTGAATGTGACTCTACAGTTTTAAATTATTGCAAGAAGAGCAGGAGCCATGCTGGGTTGTATTTGAAGATGACTGTATCCTAGATGATGTGTAAAAGAATGTCTCTGCTTTGCACAGCAGTTCAGCAGCCACGTCTGTCTTGGTGTGTTTAAAAAAAAGAAAAAGAATTCCCATCCTAAAAGAGGCCACAAAAGTTTAGACACCCAGAAATCTTAAGTCCCAATGACCTGGAATTACTTAGTAGGAGGAGATAATTTGTTTTCCATGTGATTGACAGAGCAAAAATTGCTAAGCTTAAATTAAAGAAAAAGGGAGGCATCTCATCATTAGCATCTCACTAATGGTGAAAGAGCAAAGCAGATTTTTGAACCTTATTTCCCAGAGGTTTTGAAGTCAGGTTAGATAAATATCAGTTAGGAAGGACTTGGACATGACACATATTTGCCTTGAAATGGGGCTGAAGTAATGAATGGCTTCTTAAGACCTGTTTCAGACATATTTTCTGTGACTGTAGAATTCTGTGGGAGCTCTGCTGGAATATAGCAGCAAAGTCAGTGATGCCTTGTGCAGGCTGCCCTGGAGCAGGGGCTGGACAGAGCTACAGAATAAAGCAGGGATTGATTCAAAGCATCTCCTCCATGGATCCACCTTGGGCAGCACCAGAGCCCAGCCAGGGCTGCACCCAAGATGACCCAAAATGGCCCCAAAATGCACGAGCGCTCCCGGGCTCTCTCCCTGGGATCAGTTCTGCTCCATTTGCACCTTGCAGTTCATTGTCCCATTCCAGCTTTAGCCCAGGCACTCCCACCCTGCTTGTTTTTCTCTCTGCAGCCCACGGGGTTTGTGCTCTGGGGCTGAGATGGGGATCATTTGTCCTTGGTGCCCAGCTGGAGCAGGAATTGTTTTGTCTCCCTGCTCTGTGCACAGAGCTCACCATCCCTGAATGTGAAGCCCAGACCCACACACTAAAGCAGCACAGAATGGGGAAAATATAAAAGCTGAAACCTGGCATCATCAGTAACCCCTGAACAGTAACAGAAACACCATTTTCTGTTATTTTCACTACTTTAGTCTTCTTCTATATGAAGCTCTCCCATCATCACTTTTTGGCTTCCAGTTTCCTGGATGACAGAGAAGGAGTTACCTTTGTAGCCAACGCCGTTTTTAAGTGACCCGAAACTGCACCAATATTGTGGCTGCTGCTAGGATGATGGACAGCTTGCTTTTTTCTCCTCACACAAAAGTAAATGGATTTAAAAGATGGCAAACTAGTGTCAAATAATTCTGTCTCTTATTGTTAAACAAAGATTCAAAGATAACAAGATTGAGATAAGGAAAAATTACCTTTCACATCTGACTTCTTGCTCTTGAGAGCATGCTGAATATAGAGTTAACTTAAACTAAATGAGAAGAATGAAATATTTGCATAATTATATTCTGGAGGTCGTTGTTGTTCAGCCTCTTGAAATCTCCTGGAACACATGAACACATTGCTTTGTGAACCTGCTATTCCCAATTTCACCAATTTAATCTACACCAGATCTCATTAATACTACCAGTAAGTAGGAGAAATATTGTCTGATGTACTTGGAGATTAATTATGCTTGTGGCAGTCTCTCCTTTATAGGAGAAGGCAGCTCATTCCAACAATAGCAATTCTTTCTGAGTTCACTTCAAATGTCATTATGATAGAATGCAATTTTGGGAATAATGCAAATGTGAGTTTCAGTAGCTGGAAGCTATTTTGTTTTAATGAGGTATGAAGTAACACACCTCAAATGCACTGCAGCTTCCACCTCTGGCTTGGGAAAGGAATACAGAGACCACGAAAATGATTAAATTTAATACTGGTGTAATTCACCTAATGCTAAAGCTAAATTTAGGTAATTGGTCTATTTTATTTATGCAGATGACCCCAAAATAATTTGTTTCTGCCAAATTATACCTTATTAAGGTTCAGTGTCTAGTATTATTTTATTATAACTCTGATCTTTATTGTTAATAGGGAGAGCTTGATGTTGTATTTCAGGAAGGAGAAAGCACAGTTCAATTTCATGTGATCCAAGGCAAAACCCATCACTTTGCCAGGAAGCTGAAAAAGGAGGGAGTGGTGGCTGTAGTAGTGGCTGTAATTTTTAGAAAGATCTTGCCTGTAGCCTAGAATTTTCCTTGTTATTAGGCCCTGCTATGGAAGACTAGCCCACCCTTTTCCAAATATAGTGCAAATCTTGTTTTTTCCTGCTTTCTGGGAGAATGATGTCACTATATAAACAGAAACAACAGAGGAAGGAGAAAAAGACAGTAAGAGATAAGTTGAAGGAAAATAAAAAGGGAAAAAATTACCAATGGCAAATGCCTGTAAGAAGGGGATTTTCTCTGTAGAGAAATTGGAGAGTTTTTCCAGTTGTATGTCTTGGTTTCATAAGGACTACAAATGAGACACCAAATATGTGTTTCCAGCCAAATAGTGGATCTGTACTTCTTCCCTCTATTGAAACCTGTCCAAACCCTCTGGAAAAAGATAACTAAAGAAGAATGAGGAATGTATCACATTTTAAATGTCCCCTATATAATTAAATTGCTTGATAATAGAGCCTGCAGAATAATCTACATTGTGAATACTTTTCAATCTTAGCACTATGTTTATCAGAGACCCTGATCTCCAGTCCTGTGTGAACACTGGCCTTAATTTCTGTGCAGCTGAGCTGCAGTGCAACTTTTTGGGAAAAGTTTCTCTGATTGCTTAGTTTGGAACTCGAGTTCCTCAGAAGCTGTTTGACAGAAAAGGCAGGATAAAACTCCATGGAGCTGTGACCATGTTGTGTCCCCAGCAGCTCTGGCTGAAGAGTTGGATTTTGTGCCCTTCTCCTTTGGCAGGCATCTGCTAAAACTGCTTCTCCTGGTGCTGCTCTCTGCCTGGGAATGGGTTCTGCCTGTTCCTCTCTGGTAAAAAACTTCTTTTTGACCGCAGGAAGGAACCTGCCAGAGCTGACAGTGTTCCCTCTCAGCCCATCAGCCTCTCTTATTGAGCAGAGTTCTGTGTCAGGTCTGCCCTGGGTGTCAAGTGGATTCTCTGA
Source organism: Ammospiza nelsoni (assembly GCF_027579445.1). Taxonomy (NCBI): domain Eukaryota; kingdom Metazoa; phylum Chordata; class Aves; order Passeriformes; family Passerellidae; genus Ammospiza; species Ammospiza nelsoni. The sequence goes on from NC_080638.1 coordinate 5,648,690, forward strand.
CTTGTGTTATTGGTGTTTCTCTGACAGCTCAGGCAGCTCCAGTGACATGGTTTTATCCCCAAGGTATTTTATATCTTCACCTAAAACTGTGAGATTGTTAAACAAGTTTTCTTACTGAGACTAGATCTTGTTTACCAACATTTTAAAGTGGGGGTTTTTTTTTGCATTTGGGTCAAGTATGATTAGAGTTAACAATGATTTCCTAATTTATTTTTACACCTGGGCATCCAGGGGACAGGTTAGAGGGAGTTTTATGGATGTGAGGAAAAGCTTCTCCACCACAAGGGTTATCAAGCACTGGAAAAGGCTGTCCAGGGAGTGGAGCCACCAACTCTGGATGGATTTAAAAGGTGTGGATGGGGACATGGTTTAGTGGTGGTCTTGGCAGTGCTGGTTTACTGGTTGGACTCAATGGCCTTTGAGGTTTTTGCCAGCTAAAATGATTCTGTGGCTCTCTAGAACCTCATTTATTCTAACTGCTTCCTTAAAAACACATCCTAAACTAAGGAATCCTAAATTGGAGCAGTGCTGTGCTTTGCTGAGTTAACTGAATGCTATTTTCTGATGTGAGTCTTTGAATCCCTGAATTTCATAAAAAATTACCTGAGGTGATGGAACAAATGGGACTGAGGCTGGCAGTCTGAACTGCTCACTGAGAGCAGAGCTTACAAGTTTGCTGTGGTGTCATCCAGAAAGGTCAGACTCCTTCAACAAATTTTATATTCATAAAGCCAGCTGCCAAATTGAGCAGTCAGGCTATTTTATAAGAGAAAAGATGCTAAAATAGAGGTGGTCTAAATATAGCATTTTTCCCCCCTATGTACTATTCATAGCAGGAATATTTTTGGTTCAGAAACCCACTTACCCTTTAGTATATTTTTACCTGTACATGGCTGCCAGTGTTGCTGTTTGCAGCCCATAACTGATTTGTGCCTCTTCATCTGCATTGTGTGTGTGGTCTTTTCAATTTCTTTTCAGCCAGCCCTTGCATCATCTTTAGTCCAGGCTCAGGACCAAAGGGAAGACCCAAACAAGTGACTCACAAACATAGCTGCAATACTGTGCTGGCTTTTGGTAACAGCAAATATCAATTTCTGGGCATGTATTTCATGCAGTCTTCACAGAAATTATTGAACAGGGCTCCTGCTGGTAGGAAATAAATAATGTGAGAATTAAAGCTTGCTCCAGACTTCTCTGAGTGCAGTTGGTGATGGGATGAGGGGGAAAGCGTGCTATTTTTTATTAGCCATTATAAAGTAGCTGTTCTGCTGCTACAACACCATCAGGCCCCTTGCTTTTATAGAATAAAGTGAAACACAACAAATTGTGAAAAATTCTTTAATGTGGGTTTGGATCATTGCTGAATTGGGACCACAAAAAAGTTTTGCTTCACAATAGGCTGAAAAGCTTATAGGGAGCCATCACTTAGAACGTTTATTAAGAACACATTTTTAATCCAGTGCAGTTATCAACTTCAAGTGTGACTGTAAGAAGTATGAAATCATTGATGCTGCAATAAAAGATGAGGATTTCTTTCCAGAAGACATGTTTTGACACATTTTGATATGTGTTCTGACACTAAGTGATGAGTTGGAAGCACTGGTGGTCATAAAGCAGCAAAGCAGAGTGAAGAGGAGAACTTTGCGGTGGAATAATCTGTTACCAGATAACACTAGGGAGGCCTGACTTTTCTCACTTAAAAAAAAAATAAAAATAACCAGAAGTTCAAATATTCTCAAACTTCTTCCTTGGTGGAGATGAAACTTAATCTTTCCATAGAGTATTTAATTTTCATATTAAATTTGGAGCTTTTACTTTTCATTCTTCATTAACTATCATTTTCAGCTGGGCTCAGAAATTGCATGAACTGAAGAAACCATATGTTTGGGATTACATTTTAGTAAAACTTTTCTAATTTGTCAAAACCTCTTTGAACTAGCTTTCTGGTATGTTCCTCTGTAAATATTTGAAATGAGATATTTGTGTGCCAAAGAACTGAGGGAATTCAGTTTACTGTGGAATATGTGAAATGTCTCTTGAATAATTTATCATAAAGCAACCTAATTAGGGCTTTATTAAGCTTTAATTTGATGCTTTAAAATTAAACAGCAGGAATGGTGCAGTAAAATGCTTTTAATTCCACATTGTAGTGGAGGGTATATCAGCTACCCTGTGTACCCATACCTTGCAGGGGCAGCTCAAGTGCTGCCAGAAGTTTAATTCAATAAGTTTCAAAGACTCTGGAGGTTTTTTTCAGTTCTTCTCTATAATTTCAGCTCAACTTGAAAATCTCTGTGGGGCATTACCATGCAGAGTGCACACATAAAAAGAGGCTTTCAGAGGGGGAGTATCCACACCTGCAAAAAATCAACTTTTCTGCAGTAAACTGGAACTATTTGAAGCATTTATGGAGAGATGTGTGCTTTAATAAGAAAAAGCCACATAATTTTTTTTTATTATTATTTAGTCCATAGCCTTAAAAGGTATCTTCACCCCTCTAAGAAATGCTGCTTTTCCAAGAAGCAGAACCATCCACCCAACAGGTACAGCTGGGTGGGCATGCACAGAATTGATGTAGTCAGGAAAAATGGGATACAAATTACAGATGCAGAGCTACAAGATCCCTGTGTCCATCTGGGATGGGGTGTGGGAAGCCTCCCCATCACCTGAGAGGCATCCCACAGGAATTGTAGGAAATTTTTGCTTGCAGAAAGCTTCACAATCAGAGCAGTTATTTAAATACAAAGATGTAAAAGGCAAAAATGTATTGTCAGACTTGACTCCAGCCATTTGAGGTGTATTTGGTTATGACAGCAGAGGCAGCAGCTCTTCAGCATCGTGGAAGTGCCACAAACTTGCATTACAATGCACTTAAGGCGTTGCCCGTCTTGCCCTCCTCCATGTTTCCTCAAATGCTTGTTTATTTCATTTACATGCTTGTTGTTGTTATATTGTTATTTTATTTACATACTTATTATTATTTCATGCTTTTTATCTTATTTATTTTTATCTGGGTAGACCCTGTTCGTCCTCAAAACTGCTGTTCCCACACTCAGCTAGGAAAGCTGGGAAAAAACCAGTTATTAAAATATTTTGAATGAGAGTTTGAAAGCTGCTCAAAGGATTTGGGAGCAGGGAACATTTGCATGGGACACACTCATAACTGATTTTGAAGGTGTGTTTTGGAGGGCAGTATATTCCTGCAGTCTCATATTTACAATGAATTAGACAAAATAAAAAGTGTTATTCCAAATCCATGCAAAACAGGATACATTATAGTCATATCCTTTCAATTTTGGAATTGGATAGTTGGCATGCTTTCAAATCTAGATCTGCCTAAATTGTTTGTCTGGCTTGTCTGCCCATAGATTATTTTTGTGGCCTCTTTCTTAACGTTTTTCTATACAGGCTTCAAGATCTCTCTGGTGCAGAGATTCTCTTATGGGTTGCTTTGCTTAGACAGCTGGAGGCTAAATTCAGGTTTTAAGAGTGAACACAAAATTGTGCAAATGTGCTTTCAAAATATCTGGGAATAAACAAACTGTCTAGAAAAGCAAAGAGGCCTATTTTTCACATTTACTGTTTCATGAGAAACAGTAAGTGTTTTTATAGATAAATCAGTGACTAGAGAAATCAGTTACAAATCTCTTTTTCCTGTAACAGAACAGGAAAAATAAAGAAGTTCAGAAAAATACAGCCAGCAGTAAGAGATACGTGATTTTAAAAAAATAAAAATAAAATTTCAACCATGCCTACCAGTTGGTTTTGTCAAAGCTAAGAACAAATACTTCAAATTCAGGTAGCTCAGGCAGTTGGAACAACCCTCTGAATCTTTAAGTGCCTATGTAATCTTCACAAAACCTTTGAGATTTTCCCATTAGTGGAAAAAAGCCTCTGTTCCAAATTACAGCTTCTAAGAAAATGGTCTGCTGCCAGGACTTCACACAGGAAAATAACCAGCCCTGGAATTGAAACAGATCTTTTCTTTTCAAGGAGCCTGGAAACCAGAACAAGCCGTGCTCATTCACTTTGAGAGGATCTCCCCCTGTGACCCCAGCAGCCTCTGCTGACAGACATTATGCAAGTGCTGTGTGCTCTCTCATTGCAGGTCCTGAATGCCTTCAAGTGTGCTCAAGATTTATCTGAAGCTCAAAATAGGGACCAAATTTGTCTTCTGCTGGCAGAAGCGCTGCTCTTGCTTCTGAGACGACGTTAATTCTGAACAGAGACTTCCCGGCTCAGAACATTTGTGAATCTTCCTTTCAAATACGTTTGCCTTCAGTTGTGAGAAGAGTTGGAGACTGAGGCTTGCTGAGTCTTTGGTGCACAAAACCTTGAATGCTAAAAGAGAAAAAGCTAAATCTTGGTAGAAGCAAGATATCCAGGCAGAGCTGGAAGAAGAGTAGCTGTCAGACTGAGCCAGGTGTGCATGTTTCACTCCCCCTGTGTGCTGCGAATGTATTAAACACAGAATTCTGCATTTCTGTGTTTAATACATTCGCAGCACACAGGGAGAATGAGAACATGAATGTTGTAGTTGAGATGGAGAAAATACAAAGCAACCCTCCAGTTTCAGAAGTCTTCAAACCTGTTTTTATTATAGCATGAATGCTTTTTATTCATTCTTACAAAACTCCTGAGTTCACACTTTACTCTTAGGTCAGGAAAGACAAACAAAGTGCTCATTGGAATAGGCAGTTGTAGATTTCTCTTCTTTATCCTTCTTTTTTTCTTGGTTTCTATGTCAATGACCTTGGTAGGAAGTTCTTTCAGGGGTAGACATGGATCCTCTTATCAAACATCTCTCTGGCTCACAGAAGTCACTGTAAAACCCCTCCTACACACAAATTGTGTTGAGCTACTGTCCAACAGCTTTTTCTTAACACTAATGTTACACAGCAGAAGCAGAAAAGGCAGGAGGTGCTCAATGGGAGATAAAGACATTCCTGACACTTGGAATTGCAAAAGCCCCCCAGATGAGGAGCTTGGGGCAGGAAAACTCAAGCTCCTATGTCACTGTCATATTTCCCAGAAAAATCCTCTTTGCCAAGATTTCTTCTCCTGGGAAGCTGAGAAGCCTCAAAGAAAAAGGAAAACAATTATCTCATTTGCTTCTCCTGTGTTTTGCTGCCTTGGAATGTGGTTTGGAGATTATCCAACAGGTGATTGTTTCATTGGTTTCATGTGAATTGTTTTTACTTAATGACCAATCACTCATTCGCCAGGCTGTGTCAGGACTCTGGAGAGAGTCACAAGTTTTTCATTATTATCTTGTTAAGCTTTTTGTAAGTATCCTTTCTCTATTCTTTAGTCGAGTTTAGTATAGCATTCTTTAATAAAATATAGATCATAAAATCACAAATTAACCTTTGAAGAACATGGAGTCAGATTCATTTCTTCCTGCCACAGGGGACCCCAGAAAATACCACACTCCTGGATGATGATGGGACAAAACTTGTACTTGGGTGGGATCCTGATTAAGCTGCTCCAAATTAGCTTGTACATCTTTCTCTTTTGGTAACTCATTTTGTGTGCAGTATAGGCATAATTGTAGTAGCTGCCTCAGGGTATTCATTAGGAAATGCAGATTTGTTTGTTTGGTTGGTTTTTTTAGTATTCAAAATATTCTTTTTGTTTAGAGTTTTCCAGCTTTGTAATTGCAGCTCTCAAAGCTGGCTGGATACCATTTGACCATGAGACATTTTTTCACCATCATTAGTCCAGAATCTGTAATTTTTAATTATCATTTGCATGGAAGGAGAAGAAAGAAAACATGGTTTAAGGGTTTTTTTCCTACCAAATGATTCAAGGAATTAAATATACTTGAAAACCTAAGAGAAAATAAAATTGGATTTGAAGAGCTTTGGCAGTTTTTTCCAACGTTTTGGGGGCACAGGATATATTAGAAATATGAAGAAAGGCCTGATATTCAGAGACAAGGAGATGGTCAGAATGTTATGGGAATAATGTCCCTGTGTACAGTCTGAAGGCCTTTGCAATATTGGAATTTCTTAGTGTAATTCAGTAGAACCAAGTTCTACCCAGATTTCAGTGCCTGATTTACCATGAAACATTTTATTTGATTTATCTTTTTAGACAAAATTACTTATCATCCTGGGTGTTTCTCCCCTCTAATCTTGCCTACAGAGAAAATCCAGATAATAGCTTATCTTAATACCATCAGGCTATGCATGAAAACTATTTCTTATAATTTAAATATGTTTGAATATCAGTACTTACTGTAAATGCAGCTTTCTCTTGTAAAAGCAGATTTTTAATTTTTTTTTAAAGTTAGCCTGCTTTGACATTAGAGCTGACAAGGAAGATGCAGCAAAGATCAGCCAGGAGGAGAAGAGGATTTTGTGTCTTTGTGCACTTGGGAGAAGTGAGGGAAAGTGGAGCAGATGCAGCCTACTTGGAAGATAAAAAAAAGAAGTTTATTAGGAAAGTTAGTTCTCTCCAGCTCTGGTTGTGTAACCCTGAGGAGACTCAGCTCTATACTGGCCTTGTCATGCACATCATCCAGCCTTCCTTAGCCCAATGTTAATTAAGAACTGAAATATTTAGCAATTTTAATTCTGAAAAATAAATTGCGGTAGGCAGCTCATGTCAGGTAGGATCCTTTTCCATAGTCATGGGGTAATTCTCCACGGTGGAACAACTCATCTCTGAAATACATGGCTCTTTCAGGCTTTCCTTTGGGATATTGACTGCTGCCTGGCTGTTTAAAAATAGCACCCAGTAGGGTATCTTGGCAGAAATCGTGGCAAGCACTGCTGGTCAGTAACTCCAGCAAAAAAAGTGTGCAAAGCTGACACCTCCCTAAGTGTACTGCAAACACTAAAATAGTCACTTGCTGCTGAAGTCCAACACTGTTGAAGAAAAACAATTTAAAATATATAAGCATACGGTTAGGAGCTATAAACTGCCTCCCCCCCCAAATCTAAAATGACATAAAGTCCTGTTCTGATCTCTCTTTACCACAGGGATGTTGCAGAGCAGCACCACTGACACATGGATTGTACCTGACAGTATTTTCACTGCCACTGAGGCCACCAGACTTGCTGGGAACTGGAAATCTCCAAAGCCAGGTAGGAGAGAACAAATAACCACAATGTCTCCAGCGCAGTATGAAAAGAGATGTGAATGTGTGCATATGCACAGCACTAATGTTGCCCTTACTGAGCTTGATAGAATTGCTTATTATTGCTGAAACCTCCTATTGTGAACAATTAAAGAGAAAGTCTTTGCCAAATGTAACTGAACTGGATTTTCCACACCTGACAATCTGCTGGAGTCTGTGGGTTTGGTTTGTTTGGGGTTTTTTTTGGTTGTTTGTTTGTTTCTGAGGCTAAACTTGGTCACCTTACTGTTCTTGTGGCAGGAAGGAGAGATGCAGGTGAAAAAGGGACAGAAGAGGAAGGGAAAGTTAATTGAGCAGTGTCTAGATGAAGTCACCGATTGTCACATTCACATTTTCTGGAAAAATCCCTTCGCCCAGGATTTTTCTCCTGTGAAGCTAAGAAGCCTCGGAGAAAAAGAAAACAATAATTATCTCATTTGCTTCTCCTGTGTTTTGCTCATCTGGAATGTGTTTGGAGATTGTTTACCCACAGGTGATTGTTCCATTGGATTCATGTGAGTTGTTTTCACTCATTGGCCAATCAGTGCCAAGCTGTGTCTCGGCTCTGGAAAGAGTCACAAGTTTTCATTACTATCTTTTTATCATTCTGTAAGTATCCTTTGTGTATTCTTTAGTATAGTATGGTATTCTTTAATATAATATAGTATCTTAAAATAATAAAAAATAATAAACTTGTGAAAGAGCTAACTTCACAAACACCAGAATAAGAAGTTCTTTGCCTGTGCATGAGTGTTTTTTCTCTGCTGGCATGCTCTTTCTCAAGTGTTTTTCTCCAGATAGGGCATAAGTTCTCTTTCCTGGAAGCGCTTGGAGTTTTAAAAAAGGCAGAAGTGTGCTCTTAAGCTTTTCTCTCAGTGGAATATGCAATGTGATAACATAAAGATCTCTCTCCTCTTCCCATCTGTTTAGTGTCGCAAAACTTGTGGGAACATAACATCTCCGAGGCCATATCCCTTTGTCAAATTTTGTTAAAATTGAGGAATGGGTTCCAAAGCTATTGGAGGAGATAAACAGTGTGAAGTTAGAATCCAGATTTCCTTAGGATCAAGGGGAAAAAAGAAAAAAAAAATCAATGTTCCATATCTCTGTGACAGAAAAGCAGTTTTACATCATTAGAAAAATTCCCTGATAGGTTTACAGCATCTGTGAGTTATGTTAATGCTGGGTTTGTCTCCCTGGCTTTTTGTTCAGGTGGAACAGTCTGGTGTTTGCTACCTGGGCTTCAGGAGCTGCTCTTGAGACATTCTGGGTAATGGTAACTCTTGTCACATCATCAGCATTTGGGGGAAAAAGAAAACATTGAGCAGTAGTCCCACTTTCCTAGTCTCTGATGGCTAAACTGGAGATGGCACCATAAGCACTTACATAAAAACCCCATATTTTTTATTTATGTTTTCTTTTCCAGGTAAAATATTACAGCTGAAAATGCAGTTGTAGAGGGAACCAAAACATGCAAAATATGAGGTCACTCTATTCATTGGTTTGGTCTCTCTGATAAGTAATTATAGATCTTGCTTTGAAAATTAACATTTTAAAATCTTGACTCTTAAGGAGCTATTGCACCATGAGAATGGTTAGCTGGGGAAAATTAATGAATGAAGGTGGCTTAGGAAATGTCATCGAGCACCATTTCCAACTTCCACAATTTTGGTTTGGCTTGATTTGGCTGCTGTGTCTCAGTTTCACTAATTTTATGGTGATTGTATCTTTTCTCCATTAAATGACTGCATTCCCTTTCTTATCATCTTTTCACTATTCAGTAAATTTGAGGGGTTTTCCCTTTTCTCTCCTTGCTCAAGCTACCAGGAGCTTCTTCACCAACCTGAATTGGGCAGTAGCTGAAGTTACCCATCAGATGATGTCACCCATGGAGGTGCACACGAAGGGTGAAGCTTTCCCTCTGTCCCCAAACTCCAGGTGAGGACATGTGGCTTCTTGGCCACTGCCAATGGAATCCCTGCCTTGGTTTTCCACTGCTGGAAGGGATCCACTGCTCTGCTGCAAATGTTTTGCCAGGTATAATTTCCCTTCTCTTACTAAGGAAGCAACAGTGGCTGTTTAACAATGCAAATGGAGATCATCAGCATAATGATAGTTGTCTCAGCATTTGAAAAAATTACATGTGTTTGAATTTTTTTTACAATTATAATGAAAGTATTAATAGACCTTAATAACACTAAATAACAGTTCTTTCTACACTTTCAGACAAAAAAGACCTCCAATATTTTATAGATTCATTTTTTTCCTCCTGGATTCTAAATCTCCTAAAGATAATAATTTAAAAGAAACATTTAAAATTGTATGCACTGAATGATTTTTGCCTCTTTCTTGAAAGCTGGATAAATAATCTTGGCAATTGTTTTGGAACTTGAATTTTGTGAGCTACTGTGGCTCAGTGTCAGCCATCATTTATACAAAGGTTCAGTTTTGGGAAATACTGCATTGAAAGGAATTTTTCCTGTAAGAAAACCACTGAGGACACAGAATATGTTTTAAATTGATTGCTGTATCTTCCCAAGATCTCGGGCCTGAGGACTGATGGCCAGGACATTTTGGTTTATCATGTTTCATACACCCAAGGGACAAATCCTCTTCAAGGGCTATGCAATCCTTGGTGTAATTAAAGAATAAACACTAGAAGAATATTAAAGAACAGAACTCCAAAACAACACTCTAAAGCCAGAGGTTGCTGAGGCGCATTTAAGGAAACAGTGGTGCATCAGCCACTGATACAAATGTCCTGAAATATTTATTTAAAAATATAACTGTGTTAGTCATTTGGATTGTGCTTTCTCATCTTAGAAAGATGCTGGTGCTGCTTCTCTTTGCACAGCAATATTCTCAGCAGCAGAAAATGCTTTTGTGCAATAAACTTTTTTCTCCTTTGAGGCAGTGCAATGTTTCTCTCAGCTTTTTTTTTTTTTTTTTGTTTTATTTTGGTTTGGGTTTTTTTTTTTGAGGATGAAAGCATAAATAAATATTTTTCTTTTCCAGTGGATAATGTTAGTTATTCCATGGATGCAGGTCTTTGGGAGCAGCCTGCTCCAGTGTGGATACAGGAGGAGCTTCCAGCAGCTCCTTACAGAAGCCACCCCAGTAGCCCCTTCTGCTGCCTTAACCTTGCCATGCAAACCCAAACCAGAATTCCAGAACAGAATTCCCAGCTTTTATGAGCTCTTTATTGAAAAGCTTTCAGTCCTTGCTCAAAAAGAAATTAAAAAATGTCTAAGAGGTCACGCATCTTGGGTTAGCTCTACTTTTGTGGCACTTCACAATGCACTGTCAAACTCTGAATTTTTGTCAGTTCTCTGCCCTTGGTGACATCTAGCAATGGATTTGAGGGTTTGTCATATTTTCAACCCATTAACAAATGGCCTCTCCCCCTGTACTTATAAACTCCAGTGAGTTCACCTCATTAGAATGTTTGCTTATCCTCTAATAAGGATAATTTTCACGTGCACATCCTTTCTCCATCTTATTTATCATCTGCAGTCTATGGCTTTTCTAGTCCCTAATCAGAGCCAGCAGAGGTTTGCTAATGTGTGGGGTTTTATTGCACTGCTGGAGCTGCAGCAGCACTCAGATGCTGCAGTCAGTGATTTATCTGAACAGGTGGTGCCAATTTCTCTGTTGTTTCTACCTGCAAACAATTGGAAATCAATGGTGTGTCTCGACCCTTTTGTGGATAACACTGATTGTCTTGTCTGTAAAAGCTGCTTTTGTTTGCCTCTGCCTCGGGACCAGATGGGCCATTCTGTCTCAGATGAGATGTTTGGATTTTTTGAGGCATTTTAGATCCAATCTTCCAGTGTTTGAGGACCCTTTTTTATGCAATATCATTATTTTTTCCCATAACTTTTTTATTATATGTAGCAGAGTGCCCAAAGAAACTAACCTAAAGCACCTTTTCTTCTGCTCTGATAGAGAACTGATTTGCACCAAGGCTGACTGACTGTTTAATCTGAAATTAGTCACAAAGTTCTAATGAATCTTTATTGGAAAATGTCTTTCTCACGTTTTTGTCAAGCTCAGTAGCCCTCAGGTTTCCTCAGCGCAGTCTGGGTTAACTCATGTACAGGAGAGAAGCAAAGAAAAATGCTTCAGCAGAGCAGCTGCTCCTGAATTAGTTTGGCAGGACCTAAAGAGGTAACCTCTGTCTGCAGCTGTACAGAGGAGCCAGCCTGAAATCCCCTGCAGCTGAAAGAAAGAAAGTTTCACAGCTTTACCCATTCTCCATGAAAATCAAAGACAATTTAAGTTGTCTTATTAAATTAAATTAAAGACAAAAGGGGCAAAAATGGCTGTGTGTGTGAGTGAGTGAAAGTAAGTTTGTGGTGGAGTGTGAGGAGGGAAAAGAGCTGTGAATAAAGAAGACATTTGTAATGTCAATGCTCATTTTAGATCAGGAGAGTTAGCAGAGCTTTGTGTGACCCAGGTTTCCTAAGCAGCTTCCCATAAAGGTGAAACCTGGAGGATGCTGATGGATTGGTGGGAATGTGCTGCTCCACAAAGTGCACAGAGGAAGGTCCACAGAGCCAGTTCAATTGCAAAAGCTGACAAATTGTTTGCAGCATGCTTGCTGCTGAGACAAGACCTGTGCTGCTTGCTTGAAATGGCAAAACAAACAAGTGGCCAGGTTCTGCTGTGCAGGGGGGGATTTTAGGGAAAGGAGTTGACATTGCTAACTCTCCTGATCTAAAATTGGCATTGAAATTATAGATATCTCTCATTCACAACTCTTTTTCCTCCTCATACTCCACCACAAACTTACTTTCACTCATGCACACACACCCATTTTTACCCCTTTTGTCTTTAATTTATTTTAATTAGACAATTGTGCTGGCTGTGATAGCACCCTGTGAGGGGAGATGGAGTGTGCTTAGCCAGCTGTTTAACAAGAACATGAAACCTTGTCTGGGTGAAAAATGCTGATACTTTTATCGATAGGGCTCAGTAAACTGTAAAGGAGATGCTGCCATCCATTTTCAGTGCTAGAAATGCACACCTTAGCTCAGTTAGTTTAAAGCTGTGCTGCACTAATCTGTATTTCATTTCCCCAAACTTATCTCAGCTAGTTGGAGTTTTTCAGCTACTCCCCTCAGATCTTTGTGGCAAATTTTAATATTATGCAGAATTTTAGTTTTTGAGGGTAGGTTAAATATTGATTTTTGCATTAGAAAACAGAGCTGGTGAGGGAATATTCTACAAAGATACTCTTTCAAAGTGATTTATCTGACATGCAGAGTTTGTGTTGAAGAAATCATGGTCAGTGAAACAACAAGATGCCAGCAAAATCCCAGGCAGTGGATTCAGCTGGAATGTGCTTGTTGTCCTTGCAACGTGACACTGTGGAGATGAAAAGCAGCAGTGGGTTCAAGAAGGGATTAAGTAAATTAATTAAGGATGGGATTGCTAAACCATCTCCTGAGTTCTGGAAAGTAGATTTTGTTACCATTTCTGTCTCTGGATGGTTCTACAATCAGAGAAACTGAACACAATCTCTTGAATCTTCCTAAGAACGTGGTTAAATTGCTTTGAACCTGCAAAAAATGTAGATAGCTGAAGCTGTCAGCATCTGCAAAAGCGTTTTTTGCAGAAATGATTTTGTTTCTGACACATCTGACCTTTATTTGTCAGAATATTGACTTGGACACAAAAGACTTTCAAACACTGGTCAAAAGTTCAGTGTGATTTTATTTATAGATGATCGTGGGTTTCAAAGAAAAAGAGACATTATTTTGGCAAAAAAAGACTTAAAATTTTAATTGGAAAGATAATAAAGTAAACATAGCATAAATATTTAACAGAAGTATTCCCATAAAAGTAAAGTATTCCCACATTTAAAATGAGGAATACTTTATCTACCTGTTTTGAAGCATTAGGAATTACTGTAAGAGTAAAAGCAAAGAATAGATAAATAGGTAAAATGAAAACTTCACTCACTGGGGTTTTTTCTTTAGGTTTTCCATAACATGGAACACCTTACATAGAGAAATTCTATTTTCTTTAACCAGGTTTATGGTCAAAGAAAAATGCTTATCCCAGCTTGTATAAGAAACAAATAATAGAATGGCTCTTAAACCAAAATCTTTAGTCAGCATTGTAATTGCCATCATTATTATAATACCATTTTATTAATTCTAGGGTTGGTTTCACTGGGCTTCTTTGCTGAAGAAAATACCTTCAGCTGCTGGATTTGGTTGAGGGGCCCTGGTGCCTTTTCCAGAACCATTCACCTCAAGTCATCTCTGGGACGTGTTCTAACCCCTTTGGCTGGAGATTCTCTATCTCTTTCTCTTTGCAGCTGCTCAGATTTGTATAAATATTTAAATATTGACTGGAAAAGGTGTTGGCTCTCAGGTGCTGCCCCTGCCAGCCCAGTGCCCTGATCCCAAAGCTATAAACTCATTTTCAATGCTCTCTATTTGTCTCAATGAATATTTCAGAGTTTCATGTAAAATTGAACAGTGAGAAGAGAGCTGACTTTGGGAGATCTCTTGCAGCATGGAAACAGCATTCCTGCTGGCCTGGGAAAGAGGGAGAATGTGAAGTTCATCGTGGGACATTAAATACAAGGTGAATTTAAGCAAGAGTCATCTCACACCCCACAGAAGAGTAACAACTTTTTTCAGCTCAACTCTAAGGGAGTTTCTTGCTGCTCTTTGTGCTTTAATTTTTTTTTTGCCAAGTCCCCTTGGGATTACTTTTATTTTTTTTTAGAATAACAAAATTAAATCCTTGTTGATTTGTTGGAAACTTGAAAACATTTTAGTGCTAATGCAAGAAAGATTTCTTTTATTTGGAGGCTGCAACTCTCACATTATGGAGATGTGCTGTTGCCTTGCAACCTGCTATTGAAAATTGTCCCCAGGCCAAGCACCAAGGGCAGGAGAAATGAGATTTTATAGTGTATAAATTATATATATTGTAATATACAGTGTATAAATCCAGAACTATATTCCCATGCCTAATAATATCTTGTGTGTGTATGAATTTATAAAAGGAAATTAGGTAAATGAAAATACTGTTCAAATTTTCATGTGTTATCACAAAACCATAGTATTAAGCATTCAAGTGTTTTTCGGTAACTTTTAATTTCTTAATTTCCAGTGTTCTGTCAAAGCTGTCCACAGTGTTTTGCTCCTGTCCTATGTAGAAAAATAGAGGTAAGAGGATTAACAGCTGAAAAATTGAATCATAGCTTTAGCTCAATATCAAGAAATAACTCTTGGGAAAATTGAGTAGGAGGTGTTTTTTAAATTTTGAATTTAAAAACCGAATCAAATCTTTATGCCATCTGTAATTTGACAGCAGCTATTTGCATGTATCCCTATATACAGACAGATATGTTTACAGGTATGAACAGCTTCCTGGGTACTTTTTCTTGTTACTATCTTGCATTTTGGAAAATCAGCACTTTTCAGTTTTCTAAGCTTTTTATCTGCTTTTATTTTCAAGTTAGTGAAATGCATTCTTCTATGAGGAAAGACAAATTTACAAAGGAAAAATCCCAAAACCATTCATAAGGACTAAGAATACTGAGATTATACTTGAAAGTGTATTTTGGACAGGGACTTAATTTGAAGAAGATAATTTGCCTCATGAGTGCCTGTTACCTCTTTTGGAATACACTGGCTTTTTTTCCTGAAGTGAACTAATAAATGTTTCTTTCTCAGCTCTGTCCAGCTGAATCAAGCTCACTACTTTTCCCTCTTCCCTGGAGAAACCTGAAGAAGAAAAGTGTATTTTTCCTCCGGAAAGCTGCTCCCAACCCTGGTTAGCTGGAGGTGAGAAATTCTGCACAATCCATGCTGAGCCTGGCGAGGTAAACTGGGAAGCAATTCATTTTACTGAGAAATAATGTGTTTAAAATGGACTTTCCCAGCTCTCTATGCTCACAAGTGGCTGCATACACAACTCAGAGGTGGAGTTTTTCCATTCCTTTGGGCTCCTTGTAGCCCTTTCTACCTGGGCAGATGGGTGTAAAAACCAACTGATGGCACTTTGCACACTGAGCATGGGCTGGATGACACTTTTTAAACAATTGTGTAAAAGCACATTTGGTGTAATTTTGTCCTCTGAATGAAATAAAATGTAGAGGAGTGCTGACAAATGTCTAAGATGACATCAATAAGATTAAATGGTGATTTTTAAAGAGCAATTTTAATTGCTTACAGTTGCAAATAGTTTAAATATTGCACTCACCTCCACATCCAATAAATGCACTAATTTTTTTTTCACTAATCAAGGAAAGGTATTATTGAAAATACTCCAATATATAAATATTTACAAACAATTCAGATCAAATTCAATCTGACTAATTTCCTTGAGGTGCTTTTGTGGTTTCTTGCTGTGTTCTTTAATTGAACACAGCCATAGGAGAGAGGAGAGCAAACTCCAGACTTCTTTACCTCCCATGTAGCAAAACTTATTTAGAAAAGAAATTTAAAAGGCAGAACAAAGTAGTGTCCAAGAGTATTACAGAGTGAGAAGAGGTGATGGGGGTACTGGAAAGCACGGTGCTTTTCAAGCTGGAATGTTTGGGAATGTTAAAGAAGCAAAATTGTTGTTTTACCCTGATGCTGGAATATTGTTTGGCATCTGGTAAGCTCTGTCCAGTCATCTGTATTTAGGTACATTAAATATCCAGGAACTTGTCTCTTTACAAACTGTAGGCAGGTTAACTCTTTATGCTGGAGATGCTTTGATCTGCTCCTCCAAGCAGTTTCTGAGGAAGCAGGAGGCATGGGAGCCTTGCTCAGCCTGGCCGAGGCAGATCCTGTTTCAAAGCCTGCAAAACCTCAAGGAGAAATGTTTTCTGTCCAACAGAACATTTTTCTGCCTGCTAACAGCCAATTTGGGTGAATCTGCTGTGTGCTCCAGCTCCCAGAAACAGACAGCAAATGTGTTTCAGGGAGAGAAAGAAACTCTCCTTTGAAAGGCTGTTTTCATCTTGGGTGCATGTTTCACCCACGGGCTCGGGTTTGGAAACAAATGAGCACAGCTTTTCCTTAATGCAGCCTTAGATGGTTTCTTCTGAGAGGTGACAACTACACCTACACCAGCCAGAATTGCTATTTCATGTCCTTTAGAACCTGTCCTCATTCAACTCTCTTTCACTGCTGCAAGCTCCTCTTCAGCTCCTTCTCATGTCATTGGAAGCAGAATTTTGTCTTGCTGCCTGCCATGGTGGCACCTACAAAATAAACATCTGCTGTTTCAAAATGCTTCAGTTTACTATACCCTTTACAGTAATAAAGCTAATGATTTTCTGTGCTGCAGGCCCACATTTGAATGGCTGAATGCTGCAGAATCTTGGAAAGGCCTGTGTGCAGAGTAAACCACTTACAGGTGAGGAACAAGGTGTGTGATATCAAACCATCAGCTGGTTTCCACTTTCCTGCAAGATTTTGCCACTGAAATTGCTCTCTAACTGCTCAGTGATGCATCATGCCTGAAAATGCTGTGAAATTCCTGAATTTAGCCACATCTACTGCAAGTGCCTCCTTTTCCATGATAGATTATGAGTTTATACCAGCATTAAACTCTTAATGGAGATACACAGTGAGGTAAACACCCCTCAATTTCTCCTTTACTAAAATGCTGAAATGTCCCCATTGCATCCTTCCCATGTGTATTCTGAAGAGATCAGCTCACTTTAGCTGGCAGTAGACTCAGTAACATTTTTTCCTGCTATATTTTTATACTAGATCAAAACATGTGCATTTGAAGAACAATCATTACCAAGAGTTCAACATTCAAGAGCAGTCTTAAAACAGAAAGATGTTGTGCATGAAAAAGAAAAATGAAGGGATAAATTTAAAAAAGAGAAGTAAGTAGTATACCTTAAGATCTAAAATTAAATAATTGCTTTTCTTTTGCTTTATTTGCAAGAAATATAAAACCACTTCTGAGGTTGTCAATTAGTGCATTTTTCCTTTCTGTGTGAATGTTTGTAGACAGAAAATTGCTACAATTCCTGATCGGTTGCACGTGGCTCTGAATCATGAAGCACAGTCAATATTAGTCCTGGAAATCATAGCAATAAATAGAGACTGTCTAGGCAGTATAAAGAGAAAGAGAGGACATTCTCTCATAATCAAAAGGGGCTTTTTTGATTATGAACCTTTTTGCCTCCTCTTTCATTAACCAAGGCACTTCATCTAGCTCTGCTTTTTCTCTTCTGGGATAGGGGCAGTGTGATTATACCTTGTTTTCTCACTGGTTCTTATTTTTGAATTGGCAAAATTCAGTTTTTCTTACATTATTGAGAGCTGTTGAACTGGCTCTGAAAAGAGCAGATTCCTGTACAGTTATTTCTCAATTGGTGTTAAAGGATTCTAGTTTATCTGTTAGATATTTATGTGCTATTGCTATTAATTTGAGGCTTAAGATACATTTTGAATAGTTTTTTTTTCCTTCTTTTTAAGATATTTAGATAATTTCATGACACATCTCCATGGCCAAGAAATAAGATAATCTTCTGGTTTTTATTCTATCACATTTCAAATACATTAGATTAAACTGTTTAGCCTCTGTTCTCTATGCATTATTTAAACCAATATAAGTAATAATCTGATTAATGGGTATCTAAATGTTCTTGTTAGGCTCAGTTACATGTCAAACCAAAAATCTGGCTTAAAAAACTTTTGCAACTATTCAAAGAAAGATATGTGATAAATGCCACTTTTTGTAGCCTCAGCGCTCAGCTTGGCAAAGGTTATTTATGGGATTAATTAAATCAGCCATGTGCTATTTGCCATGTGTCTGCCATAAAAATAAACTGCTAAAAAGCTCCAAAGAGCACAGGATGCCTGTGGCAAAACCTCAGTCTGAGCAGACAGCCTGATCTCATTTCCAAGTGATCTTTCCACCCTTCTAAAGGGGAATGCACATTTCTGTTGTACAGTGAGTTCTGTCCTAGCTCCTGTGGTTTGAAAATGAACCAGCACACAGCTCAGGGTGTGGGATCAGTGTGGATTTAATTGAGTTGCTCAAAGGTTTTCACTGAGAGGAAAATTTAGATTCTAGTTAAAGTATATCAGCTAACTGGACTCTTCATTTTTCCTGGACAGCACTTCAGAGTTCTCCTCTGCCTGACAAGATGCTGCAGAGCACTCTGCTGAAGTGAAAAAAGCACTTCTAATTTAGTGTAGCAACTTTCTTATGCAAAGTGCTGCCGAGTGCTGGGAAGTTTTAATATTCATATTTTTTTGTTTTGTACTTCACAGGTTTTAATCTGATAGTAACACATCAGTGGAAATGAGATTTAAGGGTTGTTGGAGAACCAAGTGTGTCTCCTTTATGAACTTCATGGAAAACAAACCTGTGCATACACTAGATTTTTTTCAAGACATTCTGTAAACAAAGACATCTTTGGTGTGTATAAAATTATACTTGTATTACAATTTCCAACATCTTCTATAGGATAATGCATTGAGATTGTACACCTTTTATGAGCAGCAATTCACAGTGACATTGTGGCTTTAAGAAAGGACAGAAACCTGCCACAATTCTGTCATACACTGAGATCATGCTTTCACTCTAGAATGGCTTAAAACCCCACACAGAGTGATGAATGTAATTATCAGAATGAATTTATTTCCTCACATCCATTAAGGACCTAAGGCTCTTGCAAGGTCTTGGCAGATCCTGATTGTTCAAGCCTTTAGTTCTTCCTTCTTTTGTCTGCATGTAATGAGACTCACCATTATTCCTGCACTTTTACAAGACTTTTGGGGGACTCAAAATAGTATTTTGAGCTAGTGTTCTGTTAGCTTTCCCTGATGTGGCTGGGAAAAGGCTTTGTGAGCTGAGCAGGGCAATAAATGCACTCTGTGGAAAGAGGGAAGCAGAAGAGCAGGGGCTGTAAGAGATGAGCAGGAGCAGTGTGTGGCATTGGCAGTTCTTAATTCCCCTCCTGTGGACACCGGGCTGCATGATACTGAGGGGGAAAAAAATCAATTAAATGCTTAAGACTGCTAAAATTCTCATTAGCAGCATCTCAAAAGGCTGAGACAAGCAGGGTAGCAGGGCTTGAAGATGGGGAAAGGGAAATTCCTCTGGAAAGGCAGCAGTTCCTGGGAGTATCCTGGTTATTGGTCTGTACCAATGGATTTCTATTTCTTCCTCTTCTTATTGATCCCTGTAAAATCATGGAGGACTCAAGAGATTTTAGGACGAGTCCAAGTTTCTCTTGCACTTCTCTGTTCTTCAGTTCAGGTAATTGCCTTCCACAGGAAAGGACTTAGATCAGAAAATTACTTTTGTTTTTTCTTTTTACTTCAGCAATTGCACATAAGGATATAAAAGCTGAATGAAAAAACCCAGGTTATTTATGCTGTCTCTTAGATAACTTTAAAGAAAACAAAAAAAAAAAAAAAAAAGGGAAAATGTTTTTAAGGTCTCTGACACATGAAAAAAGCATCAGTTTTGCCTCTACATCTCCCAAGTGCTTGGTGTTTCTGCCAGATTTCTGCTTTTGCTTCTGCAGGGTTATGCCCATTCCAGAAAAGGGATTTGTGGCCATTTTGCCATTTTCACAGGTGTGCTGCCACCCTGATTAATCATCCCCATTTTCCCAGCTGCTCCTCCTGGTGGGAATGAGAGGAGAGAAAAAAGGGGGTGCAATGGGTGGACAAAATTATTGAGAAACTGCTCCTTCCTCCACATACCTAAGGAGGAAAAAGTAATCTGAATGAAAGCTGTTTGTGTGTTCTACACAAAAGCCCCTGGCACTATCAGGCACATGGGAAATAAAACCAAGTACCTGACACAAGCTTCTGGGGAGTCTTAAGACCAGAACAAAGCTCTGATCAGCTATTAATATTTCACATAACTGTTCTCCTAACTTCAGTGCTTCCAAAATGGGTATGAAAAATCTTCTTACCATCAAAGGCAGTGAAATAATATGTATTTAATATGCAAATAGGCCTCTGTTTCCTGTTACTCTGATGTTCTATTTCTTTAAAAATGTGCATGTGCAAGCAATATGGGTCACAGTATAAATGGGAGTAAAAATTGCTCTTCTTGTAATATTCATTGCTATGAAGACAGATTAATAAAATTATAATTTAAATAATAATTTAAGTAATCTCTCTTTTAACAGGAAAAATGTGGGATTAAATCGATATTTTTCTTCTCTCTGTCTTCTTCCCCCAAGTCCCATAGTAAATGTCAGAATATGCTGCACTATAGAAGTTTTCCTTTAATATTTCACTCTGATTCTCAGGAAGGATATTTTGGGAAGCAATCCTCCTTGATTAATCTAGGAGAGAGATATTTTTTTAAAATATTGACCAGAAGCTGACCTATAAATGAAGGCAGCTGTGCCAGCCTTGGGGGGAAGCTGTTGTGGTTTGCCATGTTGCAAAGCTGATGATTTTTTTTGTTTTGGTGGTTGCTTATTTTAGAGGGGGTGCTGAAGGGATATTTTAGTTATTTTCTGACCCCCCTGCCCCCCACTCCCCTTTGATTTGGTGTTGATTTTTTCCTTCCCTCTGCCTTCAAAAACCATCTCTGAGCCCTTGGTTATTTCCTGGTAGGGAGCTGTACAAGTGGGAGGAATGACTGGGGCCAAAATAAATATGGATTATAGCATTACTACCAAGATGTTCTGTCAGGATTAAACACTTTGCTGGAATTACTCTGAGTTTCCAGCAATAGAAGCGAGATCAAAATCTACATCTGAAACTGCTGAGAGATTCTTTTCCCTAATGTGATGAAAACTGTCAAGTGCAAAGGAGTTTCTGTCGATTCATAGTGTGACTTCAATGCTGGCTACGCAGAATCAAAACTTGTTTTCCTCAGCTATCAAAATGTTTCCTCATTTTTTGATCTTCTGACAGTAAAATAAATCTTATCTTCTTCACTAACAAGAAAGAGAAAAAGTCTGTCACAAAGACTGGTAATGCTTTTATGGTTCCTTCAGTGCTGTGCCAGAGAGGAGCTTCAGAGATGTGAGAGAAGAAAATAGAAATTACGTGGCTCAAAGCCCTGAGGAGTTTGGAGCTTCCACAGTTAACAGCATTAAAAATGCTATTTTATTACTGCCTAGAGAGTTCTTGTTTTCTAAATAAAGAAATCAAGTGCTTATTAATGGAGTTTATTTCGAGTAGTAACAATTTTCTGCAATCCTTTTCCCCTGTCACATTATGTAGCATTTAATGGTGTTTGGTTGCAATGTTTTATGCATTTCAGGCTCCTTAACATTTCAAACAACAGAAATTATGGGGAAAGAAGAAAAGCAGTTATCACAAGAGAGGTTTTATGTACTAAATATGCTGGTAAAAAAAATTAAAGCTCTATAAAATATCAGATCTCATAACATAAGTGAAAAATTAATTAGAAATCCTTCTTTATGAGTTAATATTATTTACCTAAAAATGACACCTCTTCAATCACTGGCTGAAAGCAAAACATTAACTGTTCTATACAAGTAGATCAATGATTTCTCAGAAGAAAGGGGAATGATTTTACTGGAAAATACATTATTATAATTTTTATTCCATGACACAGCTTTATGAGGTGTATATATATATTTTTTTTTTTTAAATGGTGTTCATGGGCAAATTTATTTGCTGAAGAGTTACTGACTGAAATAATTTTTAGCTCTCAACAAAGAGTTTTATTTTGATGCCTGAAGCACATCTTGAAGGCAGTGCAGCATGGTGTCCTGCCTGCTCTGTTAGTACTGGTGATAAATATCAAGACTTTCAGAGGGGTCTTCCTTGCTTTTATTCACATATGAAGGGAATTTCCCATGTTTGGGTGCTGTTTGCTGGCCTAACAATACAGCCAGCACTCTTCCTTGTATAGAAAATATATATATATATATATATAATTACAATTATATATATAATAATATATATAATAATACATACATATGTATTATTATATATACATCTAGATATATATGTATGTATACATATATATGTACATATATACATGTATATACATATATACATATATATTTAAAGCTTTAGGATTTGCTTCCCTTTTTGACAAACTTCCCTTATTCTTTTAAAGATCTTCTTGTATCTACTCCACTGCTTGTTGTAGTAGTTCAGATGCTTTTTTTTTGTGTGTGTTTCTCCAAATTAATGAACAGCCTTTACCTGGCATCCTTCTAGTAAATACTTCCATCAAATTTAGCACAACCTCATCAAAAGGCTGAAAGTGAAGGTAGGTTTCTGTTAATGAAGTGGTGATTCCTCTGTTGTCAATGACAAAGAGTCATTGTTTTCTTTTAAATACCTTACTCATAAATTTTCCTACTTTAACTTAAGAGAAACAATATTTTCAGGAAATGCAAGCCCTCTTAATCAAAGAGAACCAGCAGTAGACAAGTTTAGAGTTTACAAATTTCTAAATACCTGCTTGTATCTGGCTACTAATGAATATTAATAGTTTGCTATTGTTAATTACTAAATTATTCTAATTGCAAATGTAATTTTAACCCTTGAACTTTTAAGAAGAAAATTTAGAATAGCCTCCCACATCACTTTTTGATTTAAGTGCATTTTATTTTTTCCCTCAGAATTCACTGATAGAGCAATATGTGTGCTTATTCATCTCATAAGGTCTCAACAACTGTTTTGACTGTTTCCAAGTAATTACCTAAATTTTTAATTGTTTTGCTATTTCCAGAGGTTAGAGACAGCATGGCTGCAAAAAATTCCCAGTGTCAAAATCAGTTGCTTGGGGCGAAGGAGAAAATATTATGAATTTTCTTCTGCTAGCTGAAGGTGGCCATGTCACCTCCCCTGTTTTGTTAGTGCCAGTGCATAGAAGAAAATCTAGAATTAGAGACTCCAAGGAACAAAAGTTCTGTGGTAAAGGGAGCAGCTCCTCTGGTCTTGCAGGAAATCAAAGTGCATTGAGGTCTTTTAGCTGCCACAACATCACCATTAACCCTTCTGGGGAAAAACCCTCCCTTCCTGCTCTGCCTGGGCTTTATTTGCCTTGTACCAAGGGCCAGAATGGTTTAATGAGGCTCAGGTGGGCTGAGGGAGTTGTCTCACTGTGAAAGAAGCGTTCAACTACCCTGGGCTGATGGCACAACAGCTCTTTTTGGTTTTTTCCTTTTTTTTCTTCTTCCTTCTCCTCCTTTTCCTTCTCTTTTTTTCTCCTTCTCCTCCTCCTTTTCCTTCTTCTTTTTCTTCTCCTTCTCTTCCTCTGATTTTGGATGTACCTTCATTGCAAATCCAAAGAAGAAAGGCTGCATTCAAGGAAATTACAGGTCAGCCCTAAAGCTGTGTTTTTAAAGTTTAAATAAGTCCATGTGTTCTACTGATGTAATAATTTATTCTTTTTTTTTGCAGTATCTGCATTAAATATTTAAGTATTTGTCTGAGCGTGGGCCTACAGCTTTCTGCAGTTCCTTTCTCTCTTGCTCATGAATTTCATATTTGAAATGTTTTTGTGGTCAATGTTTAAGATATTTTAGCACGCATTTCTAATTACTGTATAAATTCTGAATTGGAGGGGAATGGCAGCAAGGTATAAAGAGAATTTGTTCTTTGTCATGGGGACCTGTGTGTTGTAGTGGACCAAATAATTTTTCAGTCTCTTTAAATATGAGTCCCAGCAACTGAACAGGATGACTCTTTCATACCCTGACACATTTATTTCTTTAGCAGCATGTATTCTGAGGAGATTTTTGAGAAATTTTTTGCAAGTTGGTGGGTAGAACTGTGACTCACATGGTGTGATTTCCCTTGATTATTTTAGGTATGATAGCCTGGGACTGGATGAGAAAATGTTACCTCACCATTTATCTGTTGCTTTTCTTGGAATTATTTATGCTTTTTAAAGTAGCTTCAGGAACTCTCCTATCTAAATCTGGAATAACATTTACTTTTCAGATGATCAGTGCCCTTTATTTAGGAAGTTGGGGATATATTATAACAGATATTTGCAAATTTTTAATGAACAACCTGAAGTTGCTTAGTGCTGGTTTGTTTATCCCCATTTTTGGTTTTTTGCTGCTAGGTTTTGTAAGAGATTCCCACTCAGCATCTTCCAGCTGAAATTTAAAGCAAAGTATTTTTGGGCTGTCTCCTTTATGCTTGCTGAGTTACCTTGGAGCTGCCTACTGGAAGTGGTGGGATTTTTATTCTCTATTTTAGTAGGCAGGGTATTCAAAGGATTAGATGTTTTAGACATGATTTCTTACCTCTTCAGAGCTTTTGTATAAAATGAGACTGCCTTGTGAAATTTTTGTGAGGGCCTGTCTATTTATCCATCCATCTTTATGAAATACTGTGATTGAAGTGTATTTATAATAGTCTCTCCCCTATAAAGAGATTGCATCAATTTTAGCATTTTATATGCTACAAAATGTTTTCTTGTTATACATCTCAAACTACAGTAAAAACTTAAGTTATCAATTAAAATACACAAACAGTCCCCCTGCCATTCAGATAATTTGTTCAGATCTGATCTGGAGGGAATTTAGCCCAGACCTCAAGTCTGACTCCTCACAGCTGCATTTCCTAAAGAAGTCAAATTTTTTTATTAGTTACTAAGCACAGATCAGCTTCTGCCACTCAAGGTTAATTCTCATGCTGATGTCCTCTCTGGATAAGTTTTTTTTTTTTGCTGCACTAGCAAGCTGAATCTGTGCATTATCAGCAGCTGAATAAATGAGGCATAGAAGGGAATGCTGAATATCTTCAAATCAAAGTAATGCGTAAAATCACAAGTGAAACATGGTATTTTAAAATTTGTCATTTTCTTTGTAATAAACATGGTTTAACTTTATCTCTCGATTTCTCATGCCAGTGTTTGAAATACTGCATATTGCATCTGAAATTGCCATACATTGCTTTTGTAATCTTCATATATTATCAATGGCTCATGAAATTCAGTAAGAGAAAACAGGAAAAGCAATCAGGCCCTGGATGGCTATAGATGTATCCATGAAGAAAAGATTACTAGCCACGTCTGTAAAATCAAATTATTTTTTTTTCCTTCCCCTCTGACAGTTCCAGCAACCTTTCCACTAAATTTAAAGGGATATGGATAGAGTCCTTCAGTGTCAACTCCTTTATCTCTGCTATGAATGGCTTAAAACCAGAATATGTAACCTAGATAATTGTGAGAAATCATCTTCAGGAAAAAGAAGAAGAAAGCCTCAACAGGACTTTTTCCCACTGTTATATTTCACAAATATTATTAAATGAAAAACCTGCTAGTGGCTGCAAATGTAGAGATTTGGGCCCAGCTATCTTTGTACACCTTACTAAATATTTTCAAATTTTTTTTTTTTGATTACAAGAATGTCTCTGCTTTCCTGCAGCTCATGGAAATGGAAGCATTGGTGGGGAGGGGAGAATAGTACCATCCCCTATTTATTATTAACTTGGAATTTCTTACCCCAGTTTGATTCAAATATTCTATTTCTCTGTCTCGCGTCAGGCAGTTAAAACTGTGACTAATTTACAAATAATTTAGGTTGATTTGGCCAATTCACAGGCAGAAGTAAAGACTGTTAGAGAAACACTTTCAGTTGAAAGGGTAGGAGATGGTTTACATTCTATTTCACATAGAAATAATGCTTAATGGCCTGTGCAGGTTGTGTTATGCTGAATCTTTATTTCAATATAATGTGAGGACTGGAGAGGAAAGCCATGCAAACCCTGTTGAGGGGTTCACGTGGGAATTACTGCTAGTGGCAATTAGCCAGGGACAGCACATGTTGTGTGCAGTGACTGGAGAGGGAGATGGAAGAGAAGGGAGAAATGAGGAACTGTGGAATTTGCAGGCAACCCTGCAAGAGATGAGATGAGAATCTTGACTCCATGTTTCAGAAGGCTGATTTATTATTTTATGATATATATTGTATTAAAAGAAAATGATATATTAGAACTATACAAAAAGAATAGAAGAAAAGTTTTCATCAGAAGGCTAGCAAGCAAAAGGAAAAGAATGCTAATAAAATCTTGTGACTGACCAAAGAGTCAGAGCCAGCTGGGCTGTGATTTGCCATTAATTAAAAACAACCCCATGAGACCAATCACAGATCCACCTGTTGCATTCCACAGCAGCAGATAATAATTGTTTACATTTCATTTCTGAGGCCTCTCAGCTTCTCAGGAGGAGAAATCCGAGCAAAAGGGTTTTTCACAAAATATGTCTGTGACAAGGTACTTGTTTTATTTTGGTGTGGAAAGCTGTGTATGAACCCTAGGTGGTCAAATACAGAGTGAAATAATCTTTTCTATGGCATTGGGAGAGAAAGCTTATTTCCTCTTGGGACCTGAAAGTAGCATGTGCTCTAAAACTCAGTGTTAATCGTGGTGAAGAAAAGAAAACACAAATCTCAGGGCATCCATTTCTCAAATTTCTGGGCAGACAGCTGTGTACTGAGAGTGTGAAGGAGGCTGGGAAAGCCTGGATTTCCTTGGGGCAGTGTGAATGAAATGCTGACAGCTCAGAGCTTTGCACTCATCCCCTTCAGTGGGATGTTTTGGAGACAGCAAAAGTTGGTCAGGTCCCACACCAGAGATGAAAATTCCCCCATCCTGGCCAGGCAGCTCAGCTCTGGAGGCGCTGCTGTCCTGTTCTGCCCAAAGGGAACTTGCCCTGGGGATCAGACAGACACCTTTGCATGACACCCACGTAAAGCCTGTGTAGAATTCACCTCTGAGAATATCAATTGCACAGGCTTGTGTTGGTGAGGGTCACCCAGCCATGAGTAGCTTTTAAGCTCTAGTTACACTTGAAAATAAAGCAGAAATTATTGAAAATATTTTCAATTGTTTGTACCCCCCAAGACCAACCATCAAACCAAACCAAACCCAACAATTCAGACTTTATTTTTTCTTTCACTCTGTTTCCTAAGCTACATGTCAGGTTCTGTCTGTAGCTGGTGCTTTGCAATACACTTAATTTTGTATTTATTTCAGATGCTGTTCTGTATGCTCTCTGACTCATTACTTGTATAAGAATAACATAATGCTTCAGGGGAAAATATTGAGCTAGTGTGATTTGCACTGAATTTTGTCTCTGATACTATTTGTTTGTTCGTTTGTGGTTTATTTTATTTAACAATGACAAAAAAAGGGCAAAATCATCAATTTCTGGCTCATTAGTTTAGTTCCCACTTAGGGTAACCACTACAGGGTCTGAAAATGCATTCAAAACACATAGGAAATATGTGCAATTCCATGTACATACACTCATGATTAACTCTTCAATATTGACTTGGACTTAGTTACAATTTTCAAGACTATTTTGTATGAGTGAGGCTTTCCTTTTGTAAAAGAAGAGTTGTTAAATATTAGGATTTTTTTAGTCTGTTTTGATTTTAGGTTTCTCTCTAAAAAGGTTTTGCAGCTTCAGAAGGGAGGATATCAGCCTTTAAAGAATATTTCAAACCTATTTCTTCCCTCTCTGTGAGAGGTTTCTTTTCAAGTACTGTGACCCTTTATTTACCTAATGGCAGTATACTGAAGAACACTGAAAGTGCAGATTCTTCAAATTTGTGCTGTTAAAAAGTGCTCAAAAAGGTTGTGCTGTTGTGAAACAGAAGCATATAATGAACAATTATTTGTTGCAAATTATTTAGCCAAATATTTCTTAATTCTCAAAAATATCTTGTATTGTCAGGGCAGAAAAAATGTGTTATTGTAAAAATCTTGTTTCAAATATATGTGTGCTCTGACATTAAAAATGCATGATAAGCACACCTGGTCCTGGACTTGTTCATGGGCCCTTAGCTCATGAGCAAGGATTGCAATAGTTTAAGAAATTCAGAAATAGTAAGGGTTTCTGGTAATATAATAAAAAATATGATGTGATTATAATATATTATAATATATAATATATAATATATAATACCTATATTTTGTGAGGGGGGTATGTTGATTCCTTCCCATTCCAAGAGAACTTAAGTCTGTAAATATTGTACTTCCAAACTTGCATAAAACTGAGATGAAGCAGCTTCTCCCTATTTTGGATGAGCTAAAGAAGAAAGTGGTAAATAAAGAAAAAAAAAGAGCTAAAGGAGAAATAAATAATAATATAAAGGATATAAATTTTAAAAATAAATTAAAATTATTGAATAAAAATAATTTAATAAATAAATAAAAATTAATATATAAAACCAGAGGAAGACACTTTTAACCAGCCACTTCAGTATCTCTCTGGGAGTGAGGAAGGAAGCATGAATTTCTCCATTGTTCTGATATCTTTTCTAAGCACAGCAGGTGATGTGTCCTACAGGCATAAAGTATGAGAACAAATAAACCCAAAGTTGCTCAGGTTCACAGAGGAATAAAACCAGGCTTGTTGGATTTTTTAATTAGAAGATGTTTTCCAAGGTTATTAAACCAAAAGAAAACAAAAGGAATTAGGTGCTCAGCTAATTTCTAGCACCTCAAATAATGATCTTACTTTATGCCAGTGAGTCTCACACAGCACACACTCTGTCCAGAGATGGAGGAGATTGTGGTGGGGATAGAATGCAAGAAAATAAAGATTTCAATAAAGGAAATAAATAGGATAAGTGTTGTAAAAGAGTGGGTTAGCTGAGTGAAGAGGGAGCTGGAGTTTGTTGGTTGTGTTGTGAAGAAGGAGGAGTCAGTGCTGTGAGGTAATGACCGTAAGAAATCACCAAGAAGGTATGGGAGCTTTGCAATAAGATGACAATAGGAGATATTTAAAAAATTACTTTTTAATGTTCAGAAAGTTACTGTCATGCTACATCAGGAAAAGCTGCCATATTATGTGAGTCTTTGGCTTTTTCATTCCTTGCTCCAAGCCTCCCTCCAAGCTGCTTTCAGGTGGATTTTGTATCCCTTGAAATTGCAGAATCTCAAAAAATAAAGTGAAATGAAACTCCTATTGTCCAAGAAATGCAACCGAGTTGACATCTTAACTGCTTTGCAGTAGAGAGAAACAACAGAGAAAGGCACTGGCACGAAGAAATTAATGGAGATATATTTTCAATCATACAAAAAGAATTCACCCAGAGAAATGAACTTATTTTCAGCTAGAATCCAAATGAGTTTTAAATTGATCACTTATTTATGGTAATTTCTAATTACTTTTTTCATTAGATTTAGGAGGAGGAAGAGGAGAAAAAAAAAAACAAAACCAAACATATGAGCAGTTCCTTCAGGTATGTGAACAGTGGCACAAAATTGGTATTTTATTGAACTGGACCCTGTTTTCAGGGGCATGGCTGAGCTATCTTTGTGAGCAGACACTGAATGGTTTCTGCACAGCCCCACATCCCCTTGGGCAGCAGTTGGAGCACCCAGGTGTAGCTGAGGTTTAATTCCATGTTGGGGGCAGTGTCCTGGTTGTCTGTTAAGGCAGTGGGGGAATGACTTTGCAAACCAATATCACCATGATGTCTTATGAAAAATCCCTTTGCCAGGATTTTTTCTCCTGAGAAACCTCAGCAAAGAAATGCAAACAATAATTATCTGATTGCTTGGAATGTGGTTTGGAGGTTGTTTACCAACAGGTGCATCTTTGATTGGTTTCATGTTAATTGTTTTAATTTAATGACCAATCCCAGTCCAGCTGTGTCGAGACTCTGGTCAGTCACAGGTTTTTATTATCATTCTTGTCCAGCCTTCTAATGTCCCCTTGCTCTTTCTTTGGTATAGTTTTAGTATATGATTTCTTTTAATATAATATCATAAAATAATAAATCACCCTTCTGAAACCTTGGAGTCAAGTTCTCATCTCTCACCTTGTCCCTAGAAACCCTCACAGCACCACAACAAACCAACATCTGTCTCACCTGAGTTTCTGACTTCTCTCTGAATTTCACATTTTGGCATTGCCCCCAGCTGTGTTGTCATCAGTGTACCATGTGAAAATGTGCGATGGGTCTTTGATTTCACAGCAATGATTGCCCTGCTCATTGTCTCACATTGTCAGCTGCTGTGTTTGGGTGACTCTGCAGCACCCAGCTCTCGGGTTTCTGTGGTTGAGATGACCCCTGAGGTGTTAGAAATTATTTTTTTTCCAGCCCTGCAACCAAAGAAGTCAGCATTCCTTGGCTCTGTTTTTCAAGGTTGTTTATTTTCTCTTATCTATTACATTCTTTCTCTGACCTGATGAGGTTTGTCCAGCAGGTTGGTTTGTGGCACAGTGTCAGCCCTTGGGGTGGTGTTGGCTTTTTATACTAAGAGCTACATGTACTTTATTTACAATAATTTTCCAATACCTGTCACCTATCTTAGACAGTCTGTCTCTACTCTAAACCAATCCAGAAGTGTCACCATCACAGCAGAGGATAGAGGACAAGAAGAAGAAGAAGAAGGATAGGACATGCTCAGATACCTCCATCTTGCCTCTTGAACCCCCATTCTAAAACCCCAAAATTCTACTTTTTCACCCTGTGACAAATTCACTATCATTCTATTCAAACCCTTATGGCTTGTAACTCTTCACACAAGGTCGGTAATTGTTTCCATGGGCTAAAATCAAAGGCACAGGTTTGTGACTCCGTGCCAGGGTCTGGAATCACCCAGGGCAGCCAGAGCAATGTCCTGGGTCCCTGCTTCTCCAAAGGTTTCAGCTAGAGCTCCCAGAACTGGCAGCTCTTACCTCCCCTTGTTTCCAAAGCTCTGCTTTTCCACTGAAAGGACATTCAGACATGTGTTGTGTAGACACCAACATAATTATTTCACCATCAGAGAACATATGCTTGTGGAACATATAGCATTGCCTCGTGTTACTCATTGTTCAACACATGCCAGAGATGTTTAAATTTTTTTTTGCCCTAGCTTATGTCAGATATTTAAAAAGATGTATTTTTTTTTAATATCTCCACATGCTCAATGTTTCCTTTCCTGAAGTTAGCGCTAAATTAATTGATTAACCAGCAGAAGTTGTTTTCTGTGCTTTTCTTTTGGATGAACAGTGCAATTGTGGCACCCTGACATATTTAATAAAAACCACTAACAACACCCTCAGTGAGTAAATAGGCTGCAGAGATGTGAAATCACACGTGATAGTTGCCAGGGAATTTATGACAGAATATAAAGTAGATTCCTTTATATATTTTGTAACATTTTTAGGCCTGTGTTTTTTGGTTGGAGTTTTTTTAGCTAGCGGCGTACTTTATCATGAGAAGGACCTTTTTCTTCTCCCAAAACCTTATTTAAAAGAAGTTTTCTTAAACATATAACATAGAGCCTACTCCTGTTCTGAATTATAATGAAGAATCTTATTAATGCTGTTTACATTAGTTGGCATGACAATGTGCTTCCTGGCACTGCACACAGATGCTTTCTACACTGATAATCAGTTCTGCTGAGGCACTTCAAAGAAAATACATCAGCAAAGAAAGCACCAGCTTTATCAGTGCCTGAAATTGCATGCACTGTGCTAAGCAAACATTGTAAATTATAAACTAATTTTATCTTCAGGAAAAGGAAGCTTTTATTTAAAACTGGAAAAAGTTAATAATAGCTAAAAGCACTGTGAATTCATCAATGCCAGAGTCATGGGCACTGAAGGAAACACTTGCTGTTACATTCAAGTGAACAGGCATTTTCATTGGAAAAAAGGATTAGCATTTGTTAATGGCATTTTCCAGGGAATGTTATTAAATGCTACCTCATTCAAAACCAGAGCTGGGTTAAGGAATTAAAACCCAAGCTGCAGGAGTGTGCAGTTGTGGTGTGTATAACACTCCCGTGAGGTAATCAGCATCTCCTGATGCTTCATAAAATATAATCACCAGCCTTGATGTGGAAGAAAATTAATTTAATCTATAGATACACACATAGTATTTGGATATTGAAGGAGCTTTGTTGGGCAGGTAGTGTCCTCAGCAGTTTTAGTGTTTCGAGGTCTGAAAGTGAGGAGTTGTGATGAAATTATCTTTAAGGTTATTAAGACAAAGTAAAAGATTATGTGTTCCACTCTTTTGGAGAGCTTTGCAACAGGCACAGAATACATCTATAGAAACTGTTTGTGAAAATTGTTTTTTTCTTCTAATTACTTAGGTGTTCCTTGAAATATAATAAAGCACATTGTGTGTGTTGTAACTATTTTTTAATCTCTATATTCCCAATTTCCTGCAGTTTTCTCTGAGACTTAATGAAACTGTTCTTTCTTGGGCTATGTGTGATAGTCTAATTATCTTCCACTAAGAAGTGTAAAGTTTTCTGTAAATATGGAAGGGTAAAAGGAGTAATGGAGCTGAGGGAAAGAAAATGAAATAATCATGCATCTTTATTAAGATGCCATAGCAATTTACTAACTTTACCAAAAGTATAAACCTTTGCTGGAGTGCTCAAGAAGCATCAAGCTCTGAAAATATATTATTCTTGTTTTAAGGCTAATGCACAGTGCTCTGCAATAATGCAGCCCTCCATTCCAGTAATTTTGCATATTTTATATTTTATATTTTATATTCCTTAATTTATGTTTTATTATTATATTTTATATTTTATTTTGTATATTTTATTTTATTTTTATATTTTATTGTATAATTTATATTTTATATTCTATATTTTTCTATATTTTATATTTTATTTTATTTTTATTATATTTTCTATTTCATATTTCATATTTTATTAATTCTGATGTGTATTGTGGAATCCAAACTGCAGAGTATGAGTAAAACTAACTGAAAAACAAGCTGACTTTGTAAAAGGGAAAATAGAGTTAAAAATAGATTTTTAGTGCTCTAGGAGGCATTGTTCGGTTTGGGAGGCCCATTAGAGTTTGGGAAAGCCACAAATGATCTGTTTATGGCAATGCATAACTTGCACTGTTTGCAAATGAGTGGTCATTGCTGGGGTAACCCAGGCAGGCACAGGGAAATTGGAAGCTGGAAATAATGAGGATCATGATGAATCATTCTGAGCAGGCAGCTCACAGTGTAATCCAGGAGAAAACTCAGATTTTAAAGCTCTGCTCACCACAGGGAGACTTTAATTGGCTTTGCTTCACAGATATAAAAATGTATTGCATGTTTCTGTATTTATTTTTAAATCATTTCAGAACTAGTTCCATACACTTTTTTTTTTTTTTTTAATTCCTTTCAACTTCATAGAATTAAAATAACCTGAACGGTGTGGAAATAGTAACAGGAGTTCAGTCTGGAATAAGAAAAGCTGTATTTTGAAAGCTTTATATGCCAACCACAGCCATGGTGAGATCAGTCACTGTGCTTCTGTGCCATGGTCATTTGCCAGGCAGCTCTGGGGTGTTTGTGGGGTGGTTTTTTTGTTTGTTTTGATTGAATTGAGCAGCTAATCCAGTTTGGGACATGGAAAGGTGGAAATAAAGCCCTGACTAGATGTGCATATATTACTGTCCTGAAACTGCTGTTGTACCTTCAGTGGGACACTCAAAATGTGGTTTTATAGGTACACACAGCATTTATTTACTACAAAGATGACAAATTATGACTGTGTAGCCTCTGTTGCAGTCCTTTAAATGCTGTATGAGAATTCAGCAGGTAGGCACAGGTAAATCTGGATGTGCAGGCAAGTACCATAAACACATCAAAGAGAAAATCAGGTTTGCAGTTCAATGGCCAATGTAAACCAAAAAAAAATTATGCTAAGGGCTGGTGCTCTACTTTAATCCTGTTTCTGCAGCAAAAACAAAGAGAAGTGGGGCACAAGGCAGTCTTGAGAAAGCATCTTTATGTTGACTTGCAGATAAAGAATTGCCTGAAGAACTGAAAGACAAACATTTTTAAACAACAGATTTAAAGGCAATGGTAATCCTTACCACAATAAATGCTTATTTGGCACATTCATAAGGTATTACCAAGGTGGTTGCTCTCTTTTGTTTTGGCAATTTTTAGAAACTTTATACTCTGGGGTTAAATTACTGTCTCCTTGGAAGACAAAGTGAATGTTTTCTTCTGAAAGCATCCACAGTGTAATGCATTAAATTAATGATAGAAAAAAGGGAACTGAAACAGGGAAAGGGATACCCACCCAAGGTCATATTGATTTGTTTTTATTTACACATTCTATAAATGTCAGGGTTGGCTTAAAGAAAGGTTGGAAATAGGTCTGCATGGTGAACACAAAATCAGGAAGCTGAAGTGTAAATTTATGTCTATCTAGACTCTTGTTTGTGTGACTGCAGCCCTGCCACTATTGCTTTGCTCTGAACTTAAAAAAGAATAAAAATCTGACTGGTCCTTCTAAGATTGCAGTGCAACAGGGCACCCATTTCCTATAGATACAGATATCCTACACATATAGAATGTATGTATAGACATAGATTTGCTATACATATAGATTTCCTATACGTTGCATCTGAATAAATAGACATCTTGATTTTTATGTATTTTTTTTTTTTTTCATTTTGTTGGACTGCTTTTCCTTTAATTGAGAATTTAAGGTGTTGTCTGGATTTTTATGTAATTCCCAATACCATTGTGTACACTTAAGGTCCATCTTTTCATTTCAATCCCAAGAAGCCTCAGTTTTTTTCCCTGTAAAAATTTGTCTGAAGCCACAGCAGTTTTTTCTGCTTCAAAAGCTGTAATTACCAGTTCAGCTCTCCACTATTTCAGCAAGAGAAATGTCAGTGTTTTGCTTTTCACTGGTGCCAGCTGCTTACCTAAGTTCAGTCAGCCTTCTGTTGGATAAAAATTAAATAGACATGTTGATAATGAGTCACACAGTGTGTTCATCACCTGGAACAGGGGCAGTGAGATTGTGACTGAGATTTTGATTTGACAGAGGACTCCTGTAAAACACAGAATCCTTGCTGAAAACACCAAATAGTGCAGAGTTGTTTCATTTACATAAAGACATCAGCAACTGAGGCTGCTCTGGTCCTATGATCAACACTGCTGAAGGCAAAAGAAAATAAGGAAAAATTGTCATCCACTTTTCTTTATAAATTAATGATTTTCACCTCCTTAAGTTATCCATTGCATATACTTACAAGCATGACTATATGAAGCAAATGGTCCTCAAACTTCAGAAGGGTAAAACCTGGTGAGAATGTTTGTTGTCCCAAGGAATAACTGGACAGATATCCATCTACACTATCTTAGACAAGCAAAATCCTGCATGCAGCCTTGTGAACTAGGACTATGTTTATTCCCACAGCCTGTGACTGTGCAAGATTTTAACACTTTAGAACAAACAAAACCCATCTTATTAGACAGCTGTATAGAAATAAATTTTTATACCTTTGAATGAATAGTTGTTGGAAAGGCTTTTATCCAGAGGCTGTGCTGTGTCTCAATTCCCTTCTCCTCCCACAGAGTAATTCCTTGTGTAGTGAAAAAAACTCCAAAGCAACGAGAGAGAATAAGCTGATAAATATACTTCAGATCCTCATGTTCAGCAAACATTCCCATTCTGTTTTTATCACTGCCATGGAGGGCAGTGATAGATGTAGGGCACAGAGTGATGATGTCAGGTATTCCCAGAGTCACTCACCTTTAGGCAGGGCAGTGTCCTGTAATGATGTGCACAGGCCAAAGAGGGAATTCGATCCACTTGTGTCAGTGTCTTGTCAAAGGGATGATCTCTTTTCCTGAGGGCTGGGGATTTCTGTGCCCAATCTCCCACAGAATTCTGCGTATGGGAAATAATGAACTCATTCCTTGTACCTGTTTCCCAAAGGTCACCTGAGCATTCCTGTCTGAGAGCTCCCTTGCTATTGTTCAAATGTAGAAAATGTATGATTTCTCTGGTGCTTTTCTCATGAACTGTATCCCCTTTGTGCTGTTGATGGATGTTTAGTATCAGGCCCTTCTAGAGAGCATAAATTCAACATTATGCATGATAAATGTTCACCACCTCATTGATGAGCTGGTAGTACATGTTCAGGTGCACTGCCATGACGGCCAGGGCACAGCAGCCAAGATAGTGAAAATACAGCCAAAATAGCAGCCAATTTCCACTGCAGAGTAAATCAATCTCCCCTTTCCAGTAATGAATGCCTTTTCAAATTAACCAAAAGTTGAGCTCCACTAGAAACAGGAGATATGCAGGCAGAGACATTCAAAGATTTGAAATACAGAGTCCCTTATGTTTTGTCACCAAAATAAGCAGCTCTTACATTGTTGAAACAAATTGCTTATGGAGCATCTGTTTTGAACCTCACAGTTTGTGATTTAGCAAGCTTGCTCTAAAAAAAATAACTCTGTAGGTATGCTGAGGTCCTTTGCTGACCGAATTCTTGTTAAACAAGATCAGGAAAATTCTACCCTCCTGTGTGGATTGTTGTTTGTGAGCTATGACATGGGTAAGATGGGGTATTTTCTCTTCTGTCATGTAAAGTACTCTCTAATAACTTTGCTTTGCTGGTGGTTCTTTGCATGGTTTTATCAAGTGATTGACCTTCTTTATTATGTAAGAAATAATAGAAGCATTTTCTTTAGATAGCTCTTCCAGGAAGAGAAGCTCATCTGAGCAGTGTGGCCTGCACAAGAAAAAAAATTTATTTCCCATATTAAAAAAGCTATATCATCTTAATATTTTATTTTAATTAGGAAAAATACATTCAAGCCTAGAATTCCTCATGTATTTAATAGTCCTGCCAGTCCTAGATGGCATTATCTTTCTCTGGCTCCCCATCAAATATTAAGGTGTAACTGTGTTGGAATTAATGTTGGTTAG
This sequence comes from Ammospiza nelsoni, assembly GCF_027579445.1. NCBI lineage: Eukaryota > Metazoa > Chordata > Aves > Passeriformes > Passerellidae > Ammospiza > Ammospiza nelsoni. The sequence continues at coordinate 5,685,416 of NC_080638.1, forward strand.
TTTGTGACTTGCATCAAAAAAGATTCTCTCCACAGCATTGCAAATAAATTATGTCACCCATCTCAGTGCACGTTCTACTTTACATCTTTCATACCACTATTTTCTAAAAATGGCATCCCAAGCTCTTACTTATTTACAAGACCATCTGGATGGTCGATGTGTAAAAGAACTTTGAAATTTGTAAGCATGAATTAATTAAAGAACAAGTTCTGCTTTATTGAGTGCCTCTTTCTTGCTTTTCCTTCTATCATAGTTTACATGAACCATAGATAATACAGTGAATTTCACAGGTAAATCTGGTTTTAATTTAAAAAACCCCCACCAAGTTTGAATTCTGGTGAATAGGGAATGAAACCTAGATGTTCATGAGAGACATTTTGTCACGAGAGACAAAATATTTCAAAATGCTGGTCCCTTGTGTGCTTCCATGGCTCATCCCATGCTGTTGCTGTCTCATGTGCACATTAGAGATAATTTTGTGCTTTATAGATGCAAAATTCCTTTAATTGATGGGAATTATAAAAATGTTGATGGGCTGGGAGAAGCAGAGGGAGGAGGAAAGAGGAAATTAATAAATAAGGGATACATTCTTGCTGGCTGATTTGAGTAGGAGGGACTGATAACTTTAAGGTATTGAATGTTCTGGAGAGAAAACTTCAGTAGTGCTTGGATAAGGAGAGTGAAAGTACAATAGAAATAATAAATCTGCAGAAGAAAATGAGATTAGAACAAAGAAGAAAGAGAAGTGCATTAGGGACGTGTTGGCTGCAAAGACAGAGAAATTATTTTGCTGGGGTGAAAAAATGAACATATTAAAGAAAATTTATTTGAGAGGTGGAATGGCATTAGGAATCCTCTTCCCTTCTTTCCAGTCTAGACAGGAAATACCTGTGACAACCTCCAGCCAGAATATAGCACTCTTGGCAGGGTTATTTCACAAGGAACTTGACAAGCTACTGCTTTTATTGCATGAGATAAAATACATCTTTAATGTATCTGGTGGAATGCTGTCTGGAGCAGCCCTGTTGATGATCTACATGCATACAGATATGACATGATGCAATTAAACCTCCGTAATTCATAGTCTTTAAAAAAGAAGATTATGCACAGGCTTCTCCTTTCCTGTTGTTTGTTCAATGTCAAATTAGCTCTCCTGTCCATGTGCAGTATGATACTGCCTGTAATTGAACTAGCATGCACTGCATTCCCACCAAACTGCTGTCTGCTGGGGTGCCTTGCAGCTAAATCAGGGCTGGGAACATGCCTTGGGTTTCAATCAGGAGTGGGGAAGAAAGCTGTCATCTGTGGGACAGCAACACAATTGAAGAAGTTGGACATAGAGTAAATGAGGCAAGGATTTAAAAGATTAAATGTGGCCTAGTGGTAAAACCTGGTGGGGCTGGATTTTGTCCAATGGTGGCTCAGAGTAGCTCATGACAGGATGCCAAGCCTGGCCTTTTATGCTAAATGCAGATACTGAGACTTTCAGAGCCAGCCTACACAAAAATTTGGATTCAAAACAAAGAATTCTGAATTCATTCAAATTTCTTCTTTATTGCCTTGATCACTATGCAGTACCAAACCCACAGTTTTCACAGTTAGCCACTCTGTGGCCTTCCTTTCCTGCATATTTACTTTGTGGCTCCTCAGATCCATTCTGGACTTGCAGTTATAGTTGCAATTAGAAGTGTACTGAGACAATTATAGATGTAGTTGCAAATAAAAGAACAGATATACAGCAAACTTGTTTGTCTTGATAAAATTAGGTCTTATTGCAATGTGATTAGGTGTTTCCAATTCATAGGTTATGCTTTAGTCTTTCTTACTGCATCTTAGTGCATCCATTTGTCAAATACAAAAATAAATTTGAAATGTACACCCTGAAGCAAGGATCTAAGTCCAAAACCCTCAAAGAAACCAATTATTCTTTCTTGAGTGCTATGTTTGGTGTAAGATCAAAAGCATGCAAGGTCACAAACGAAACTAAACCCCAAAAATACCAGGTGCAGAATCATGATCCATTCCAGGGGGGTGACAGGATAATTGAGGTTGGAAGGGTCCTCTGCTCTGCTGGTAAAATGCTGAGCTGTTTCTTGATGGCCATTCTGAACCTCTTCCCTCTTGACTCCTGCCTGGGATCTGCTGCCACCCCACCCCACTGCTGTGAAAAGGCTCACATTGTCCTTGGGGCTCCTTTCTCTGCTATAGTCTGCTGAGATTCATTTCAAAGGTAGAAGAATTGGCCCAATTTGCAGCCACAGAACTATGTAAAGCAAATTTTTGCCAGGGCTTTGTCACTCTAAGAGCTGTGGGGAGAACCTGGAGCAACATCTTTCAGTCTTTTTAATTGTACTCATTGCGGTCTCAATTACTTGCTTTGTGCCAGGAGGAATAACTGAATTTTACTTCAAGGGGATGAAAAAGAATCCTAGCACTTGAGTGGTGCATCCTAAATCTAAAATAAGAGCAGCAGATATTCTTTTCTGATGATCCTGTGACCTGCTCCTCATTCATTCCCATGTGTGCTGCCCGAGTTCTGGAATTGTTAATTTTAGTTCTTAGACAGGAGCTTGCCCAGCTGCATTAAGCAGAAGAAAAAGGGCCCTTTTTCTGCTTGCAGCTGAATGATCATGAGAACTCCAACAACCTGATTATCTTTTGAAAATATTTCTGCTAAGGTGTTTTTTTTTAGCCCACCATGTTATTGGCAAAATTTCTGAAATAGCCAAAATTGATGAAATGTGGCAATAGTTAGAATGCTGCAGGAAGCAGTGAAGAGTAACAGCTTTTTCTTCTAAAAAAAATAAAATTAATGAGAATGTCAGTTATTTGTACACATCCAAATGTTTTTAAATCTCACCCTGTGAGTGTTCCCAATGACAAATGTGTTCAGTAAAACAATGAACTTGTTTGTTCATGTGAGGAGGGGGGGACTCCTTGTTCATCAGCCTACAGCTTGATCTTTTCAGCCAGATCAATTTGCTACATAGATTTTCAATAGTGCAGAAGGGCTTTTGCAGAATTAACTTTGTCTGCAGAAATTTATCTTATTGTGCTTTGTGTTTTGTTGGTTGGTCGTTGCTTATGAATATCTGAGTGATGGAGACATTTTCCTTTTGTTCTTCCCCTTGTTTTCCCTCCCTACTGTTCCCTGTGGTTGCTTGAGGTTTTCTGAGGACAGAGGCTCTCCTGAGGTGAGGAGAAGAGCCCTTTCATTTGAAGATGTATTGCGTATGCACTCAAAATCTTAAATAAGTTGACTCATGAAAAAAATATCAACTGGAACGATAAGAATCATTTGCTGGCTTGAAGACCTTATAATGCAAATTGTCAATAAAAAAGAAAGGGGAACAAAGTGCTACACTGCCAGCAATTAATAGATTGAGGCTCAGGAGGAAAGTAATGTCTTTATACAGGACAGAGTTTATTTAGAGTTTAGTTTTGGGAGTTTTGGCTTTACTTGGGCTTAAATTTGCCTGAGTGTCGTAAGCTTGTTGTTCCTCTGATGGTTTTAAGTTGTCTCTCACTCCCCTGAACATCATCAGTGTTTCACTTCAACAGCAAACCTGGGTTTATGCTGTCCTTGGCAATGGGTTTGTCCACCATTTACCATTTTTATGTACCATTTATGGCCCCCTCTCCCCCTGCATTCAGTGCTCCAGGGAAAATCCCTGTGTGCGCTCCTGGGAAATCCCTCTCTCCTAAAGCAGGAGCAGGCACAGCAGGAGATGGCATGGGGAAGGAAGCTCACTGTGATGACTTTTTTCCTGAAAAAAAAATACCTGAGTGGTTTTATGGAAGTGGGATATAGCAAAGGTTTCTCTATGACTTCTAGTTTTTACTGGAATTGAGCAGGGGAGGATTGGTTGTTCAAAATTGGATTTCTGCTCTGTGTAATGAGAATTTGGATGCAAATATTAAAGCAGCTCTAGGCTTGATTCTCACAAATACCAACAGCCCACACAGGCTGCTCTGGAAGAAACTTGTTGGGTTTTTTTGTTTTGTTTTCAGAATTTCAACTCATTTCTGATTCAGTATTATGATCTTTTGATAGTTCACATATTTTTTACTCTCTCTTCTTGTCACTTATCCTAAAAACTGAGCTTCAGTTTAGAATGTGTGTTAATACAATGGGTTGGAAAATCTTGTTTTATAAAAGTCTACTGAAACAAATAATTTTACTGCTGCTTGGATTTTCTGAAGAGATGTTTATTTATAACCAAAACCTGATGTGGAACCAAGTGAGCTGGTGCTAAAGGAACATCAGCCTACATGATTTGCTTTTTCAATTTTTAAGTTTACAGACTGTGTTGCTATTGAATATAATAAAAGGCCAGCTTAAAACACAAATAAATCAGAAGCTAATACACTGATAAATAGGGAGGAATTGTACTCTTATTAATAAATCTTAATCTTAACCAAAAAATGCACCAATAATTTAATTAGGATATTAGTTTGTATCTATCAACTGGATGGATAAAATGTTTGTTGCACAAGGATAATTTCCAGAAAATATTTTAAAAACTCCGAAATCAACTAAGCAGCATATAATTTTGAGAAACCTTGTATTTTATTGCCAGAATGTCAGCTATTCAGAAGAATTATTTCTATTTTCCTGCAGACAGCAACAATACTCTTTTATGGTCAGACTTTTCTTTTTTTCTGAGATGATGCTTTCCAAACATTCTGTTCTTTAATTTATTCTGCTCCACCTGAAGCCACGTTTGTGTGGTAGAGCATTGTTGAGCTAGGCACATACTCTGCAGTTTTATGCTTAATTTTTACCACTGTGAAACAAAAATCACCTGTGCAGAGCACAGTCCCCATTTTTACTTTCTTCTGGTCTGATGGCAAGAAGTTTTCCCTTCTCTCTGCTGTTGATTGGTGAAGAACAAGATATAATTTGTTTTTTATAGGGTTTATATTGCGAGCTAAATAGTGTGACATAAAGTACAAATTTATATTGTAAAGCAGTTTTGGGTTTTTTTCTTGTATTTATTTTTCTGATTTTCTTGTCACTATTCTTCACCCCTTCTCTCTTTGTCTGTGGTAAGTAGTAAGATGCTTTTTGAATGTAGCATAAAACCAAAATTATTAAAGAACAATAGTCAGTGACATCTACACCATGTAGATATATAGGTTCAAACACTATGTTGTATAGATTTTTTTAATGACATTTTAAAAAATTAAAATGCTAGGAAAATTTATTTTCTATTACTGTGAAACTAGAAGCATATTTGAGAAGGTGCTGAGTGAATAAGACGCTGGAATTGGAAGATTTCTTAACGTTTTATGGAAAAATAGCACCTAACATATCTCATTCCACTACTTTTGCAAAGTTCTTCCATAATTAATTCTGTACATCTGCTTCTCTTACTGCACTGCAGGTTGTGGCAGGATTTACTGAATTCAAATACAGCAAAACCACTGACTCCTCATATTTTGATAAATGTGCAACTGCCCTTTGCTGTGACATCTCAGTTGGACTGCTGCTCTGTTAAATTTTGGGAGAAAGAGAAAATTCCTGCATGGGTCTCTAGACTACACCCTATTCAATCCCTTAAACTCAAGAGAACTCTTTATTCTTTTTTTTTTTGGTACAGGGGAATTACATTGTGACCATGCAGGCTCAGATTTTCGTGTTCCCTCCTGGTAATGCCTCTTGGCTGGAAGTGCTGGAAAATCCAGGCTCTTGAGGAAGGCAGAGAGGACTCTAAAGCTGATACACAGCAGCAGAAAGGATTCTAAAGTGACACACAGCAGCCTCTTTCTTTCCAATCCTTCCTCGTTTGTGCTTGACAGGAATGAGCCTCACCCCTCCTAACCGGAGAGTTGCCTGTCAGACACAGGAGTTAGAGGTCAGCCCTTATCATTCTTGGCCATCAATTGAAAGTTTGCAAAGGGCTGCAGGCAGCATCTTTTCCTTTCTTCTTTATTGCTGAAAATGTCAGAAATGGATCACCACAAAGCCTCCTGGTGTATGAAGGGAGGAACAGTGTCACCAAGTGCTGATTCTGTTGTTCTTAAGGTTTTGTTCAGATATGTTTGTCATCCCCATTCAGACTTTACAGCTGAAAGAAGGTGGGAGGAGAAATTGCTGTAAATATCTGTAATTTACTACTGTAGTTTGTGAAAAAGGAATCTTTAAAAAATTTATTTTATATATTTTTAACACAGTACTTCCCTCATACCTCAGTCACCTGTAAATCCTGGTGCAATGTGGGACACTTAATTCTAGGATGTGGGTTCAAAATGCTGAATAAAATAAGATTATACAGACACTTTAGTTTCAAGTATGCTTTTCTCACACATCAGTTTACAACAGCCATCCCTTCATCCACAACCACATTTCTTCCACCTGGATGTGCAGTGTGCAGTAGTTTTGCTTTGGGGCATTTTTCTGCCAGGAGATGTAATTCAGGAGAAGAATTTCTTTTGAGAACTGACAAAACCAGATTGTTATATCTGTAAAGTCATGGTTTCCTTGAGATTTATGCATAATCCCAGACTGGCTTGGTCAAATATTTATGTCCTGTCACCGCAGTCCTGAGCACCTTAAAACATGAAGCATCTGAAGGACTTATCCTGTGGCTTGTTTTGTCATTCATTTGGGGTTTAAACAAGCCAGGAGCAGTGCTGTAGTGGTTCTTCATCTGCTTTTGTATATGAGGCACTTGTTTAGCCAAATGCTGTTAAAAAACCCAATATCTTCGGCTAAAGTTAATTTTTCAACTTTGTGCAAAACAAGCTACTGCTCAAGAACATCTCCCCACTTCTGTTTTGACAGTAAGTGCCCAAAGCCTGCACCTGTTCTTAGATAAATCATTAAATTTAATCTTGCAGCCTTATTAAACAAATATTTGTCTTTAGAGTAACCTTTTCCTTCGGGTTCAAGGGGAAAGAAATTAACAGTGTGTACAAAGAGTGGAACTCCTGTTTGGAAAGGGTCCAAAGCCCTCTAACTTTCATGTTTCAGTTGAGGAAAGCTGAATTCAGCATTTCCATGGATGTGATAGTCTTCATTTCAGACTTTCACATGGACAATATGAGTCCTGCTGAAAGTGTGGGTGGTGATACTCTGTGGAAGCCTTTAATCTGTTCCTGACCTCAGTCAGAGCTGGAGATGCACAGGATGTTACAGGCCAGGCTCTGAAGTTGGGAATGGGGCCCATTCACCCTGCTAAACACATCCCAATGAAGCTCCGACAAAGAGAGGGGGAGGAGGTGTGAATTGCGCTTCTGAAAAGGGATTAGCTGAGTTTTTCTTAGGAAACTGGGCTGGCTGCTTTGACAACCACGGAAATGAATGCTTAGGATGCCTTTTCTGTCCAGAATCACTGTTGTTCCAAAATCTGATTTTTCGGTGAGAACAGAGATTGTGTGTGCAAGTAAAGATTCGGAGTATCCTCAATTATTGTCTGCTTTACAGGTCACCCGACCTGTGAAGAATGCTTGACTGCATGCATGAAGATTTCTGGTCAAGAGGATAATAAAAATAATGCTTGTTTATTTATTTATTTATTTATTTATTTATTTATTTATTTATTTATTTATTTGTATCCTTTGAAATCACTCTTGACACTGGAACTGAAAACTGGGAATTCAGACGTCACTGTCCTGGTGATTCTAGCTGTGGCCTTAGCAAATCTACGGTCGTAAAACACCCCTGTTTATCCTCTAATCTTCTGTGTCATGCCTTTTACAAATAAGAAAAACACCAAACTCCTCTTTGTGCTTTGAAAAAAAAAAAAAAAAAGGCCTTCCTTGAGACTCCTAGAACATTTGGAACCTGAGGAGAGTGCTGTAATTGCTAATTACTGCTGTATGTTAGCACTGCTAATAAACATGCTTCTCAAGCTTATTACTGCTGTTCAGAAGAGCTCCGGGCCAGTAATAATATATATCTAAGAATTTAAATCGACTGCTAAAGTGTTTGTACAACAAAGGTATTTTTGAAATGCAACAGCAACTCACCACCATTTCATATTATACACAACAGCACGGGAAATTTAATCAAAAGAGCAAAATGTCAACAGAACAGCTGACAAGCTTTAAGGTATTCACGCTTTTCAAGCACAGAGAGTTCTCAACAGCAGTAGTCTCTTGTACAAAGATTTATTCCCTCTGAAGACTTTTTTCATGGCTCATAAAGAGTGATGGATGAAGTTAATTTTTAGTTTAATCTCTTTCTTCTCAGTTCAGTAATTTCTTTGATACTTTGCAAAAAATTAGTGAGGATATGGAACCACTCACCAGTCATTAGTGATTGTGTGTTACAGACTGTGCACAGGCCACAACAGGTTGCCTGACATTTTTGGAGAGTGGGGAGAAAGTTTTCTTTTCAGTAACATTTTTTTTTTTTTTAAACAAGCAGCATTTTATTATTTATTCTTCACAACATATAAAGATTTTTTTAAAGTATGGCAAAGTAAGAGCATCAAAGTGTGTGTCTGAACTTTTGTTTATCTTGGGTTTTACGTTCTAAAAACTCTGTATTGTGCCATCTTTGCTTGGCACATTGCTCTTTAACTATGTATCTATCCTTGGAATGGCAGAAAATGTTTTCTCCCCCAAGTCATGTTTTTCTTTAGCTCAGTGGACAATATTGCAAAGGATCAAGGCCATGCTGATGTTCTATTCAGATTTTCCATCTTGCATCTATGGCTGCTTTATGTTGGCTTAAGAACTATAATCAACCATTTTGCTCTTTTCATACATTTCAAAAATATTTTTGACTTCAAAGCTTGCAATTAGTGGAGTTCATTGTATTTAGAACTTTCCAGCTCTTCTTTTTGAAGAAATAATCTATTTTAATTAGTTTTCTTATCAGAAGAGGGAAAAACAATGGAGAAAAAAGAGAAAACAGCTATATGTGAAGGAGATAATTTTTATTCATTTGAAGCTCCACATTGAAAATTGGCCCCTCAAAAATCAACTTGAATGAAACAAAGCAGGAAATTACTTTTGGGCAAAGATAGTGGAATGTCAGACTCAGCTTTGGCTGTGGAACATGTGCACTGCTTCCTTCAGACCATTGAGAAGGCTGTGGTGAAGTCACCCACAGACCCTGACAAAAAGATTTTTCTTATGCTGTTGTTATTGTGTTATGCTTGTAGATGGTGAAGGAGCCCATAGGAACAGTTCATTCGCTTTAGGCTTGTGTTGCACTTGAGGAAAGATACAGAAAAATTTTAAAGTCCAGGAAAAGCACTGAGCTAGAGCGATGCAATAAAAATCCATAGAACATTATAAATAAGGTTCATTTGCAACAGCAGAAATATGCAGGACATTTAAAGTAATTTTCTATGAGATACAGCTACTGCAACACCTGTGGGTGCTATAGCAACATTAATTTACTTTTTAATAAATGAAATTATTCTTTTCCCTAGGCTTAGTGCCGTTCTATTTATTTTTCCTAACTATGGCTAGAAGTATCAATAAAAATTATATGCAAAAAGAATACTTTTACTTTTCTTCTTACCTTTTTTGTTGTTAATGTTTTGGGGTTTTTTCCTCTTCAACATGGTTCTTTGCAGTGAGGACCTGCCATTTGTCAAAATCACAGTCCAGGGCCCCATCAGTGCAGTGGATCCCCTGAACAAATGTCATTTATCTTTAGGAGTTTTAGCAGCTGCTTTTCCTGTTTCTTGCTTAGCTCAATCACATCAAGATGCACTTCTAGATCTGACCATGCACTGAAGGTAAAAGTTACTTAAACTTTCTAATTACTCTTACTATGGAATTATTGAATTGTTTTTCTAACTATTGAACTATTTAGTGAATCATTCCATCTACTGAATTATAATTATTGAATTATTCAAACTATTCTAGCTATTACTATTCCAGTTATTCTAATAAAATCGCATGCATGAGGTCAGAGGTCTGTCCTAGGTATAATATGTTCTTTTTAATAATTTCCTAACTTGTAGCTTAAAAGGAAGGTAATAAATGGGAGAAATTACTTGAAATTAGGGTGAAGTTCTGGAAAGATTGCTGCAAAAGACTGCTCTAGGTAATGATAGTTGGCTAAACACCAATTTGCCATCACAAAAAAGGATGATACATTTGTGCTGCTTGTGCAAAATTCTCTGAGCTTAGAAGGACTTGAAGGGTTATTTATGCCAGGTATCTTTACATGGGTGAGGGGACAACAGGGGGTGGATAATTGTTTTATTCTCTTTAAGTTGACTTTCTAGTTCAGTATTGCCTGGAACCAACTTTTTGTGCCTCTTTCCTAACACACAGAGCAATATGTAGAAATTTCCTTTTCTGGCATTGCCAGTTGAAAACGCTGTTGCTGATCCTTTTTCTCTGGCAGGATTCTATCAGGGAAGATGGTTGTGCACATCCACTTGAACTGTCCTGGCATTTTTTAAATTGCCCTGGCATTCTAGTCCCCTGTCAAAACAGGCAGAAGCAACTTTTGCCCTGTAAACTTTATCTTTATATGAGTGTTCAATAATTTCCCCATTCTCTCATAAAATTTCTTAAAAGATCAGGAGACAGACTAAAGATCACCAACACCAGCCTTTTAAGATGTCATTTTTATTCACAAGAACATTTCATCTCTTTCCATCCTATACCATAAAAAGGGGTAGCACTTCTCTGAGCATAATATTCAAGGAAACAAGGAATGGTTCAGGTTGCATTTCATGGAATCACAGAATGGCCTGGGTTGGAAGGGACCTTAAGGATCATCTGGTTCCAAACTCCCTACCTTGGGCAGGGACGCCTTTAACCTTTAAAGGGACACCTTTAACTAAAACAGGCTGCTCAGAGTCCCATCCAACTGTGACCGTGTTCACAGGGGTCTTAGGATGAGGATCTGACTCCATATTTCAGAAGGCTTATTATTTTATTATATATATTATATTAAATCTATACTAAAAGAATAGAAGAAAGGATTTCATCAGAAGGCTAGCTAAGAATAGAATAACAAAGAATAACAATAACCATTGTTTGCATTTTGTTCCTGAGGCCTCTCAGCTTCTCAGGAGGAAAAATCCTAAGGAAAGGATTTTTCATAAAAGATGTCTGTGACATCCAACCTGGCCTTGAACATTTCCAGGGATGGGTTTGCCACAGCTGCTCCAGGCTGTGTTCCAATGTCTTCTCCCATTCACATGAAGAACTTCTTAATGTCTAATCTAAATCTCCCTTATTTTATTTAAAGTCATTCCCCCTTGTCCTATCACTGCATGCCCTTGCAAAAAGATGCTTTTAGGCCCCCTTTAGGAACTGCAAGGCCACAATGAGCTCTCCCTGGAGCCTTCTCTTCTCTAGACTAGACAAGCCCATTTTTCTCAGCCTGTCTCCAAGGTGCTCCAGCTCCCTGATCATTGTGGCCTTGCTCCAACAGGTTCATATTCTATTTATTCTGGGGAGCCCAGGGCTGGATGTTGAGCTCCACTGGGATCCCCAGAGCAGAGCAGAGCAGGGGGGCAGGATCCCCTCCCTGCCCTGCTGGGCACATTTGGCTCTCTGGGCTCTCACTGCTCACTGCCAGGTCCTGCTGAACTCCATGAGGTTCTCCTGAGCCTCTCCAGGCTGTCAGTGTCCCTCTGGATGGATCCCTGCCCTCCAGAGGCTGCACACAAAATGTGCTGCTGGCAGCTTGATGTCCTCCATCCCACTGGCCACAAAAACAACAGAGATGTAAACAGAGACAGTTCAAATATCACACCCTGAGGAACACCACTTTTAACTAGTCCCTACTTGGCTGACCACAACTCCTTGCTAGTGAGCACCCAGCCAATTCCTCATCCACCAAGCAGAGAAACTGTTGAAGTGGAATTGTTTTGCAATTACTTGCAAATATTTACTTTCATTTAAGAGAGATGCTGCTGATTTTGTCAGATGTTAGGATCAAAGGGAGTCAGCATAAGCTTTTGGAATTTGTGTGGCTCCAAGGGCTTTATTTTATCATCAGGGTGCAGCATTCACACTGTGGAGAAGTATTTCTCACAGAGCTTCTGCTGGAGTGCTGGCTTGGCTCTATACTGTGAGGATTTTTCCATCTTTTTCCTCCTTTCACACAGCCCCTCTGCCCCCCTTCTCTTTTCCTCTTTCCTCTTCTTCCAGGCTGAGCTTCGAGGCTGGAGAGTGCAGACACATTTCTCTGCATTGGGAATGCTGTAATTAGCAAAAATTCTCTGGAATTTGAAAAGACAAGGAAAGGTCTCATTCAGCAAATGGATTATTGTTTATGAGAAATGCAAGCAAACCCAGGAATTGAAATCAGTGGTATCTGAGGAAGCAGGACATTTTCCAAGGCCTTGGCATTTGATAATTAGCCTGACATTATGATTTTTCTAAGAGCTCCCTAAGAAGGCTGATGTAAGAGAACTAACAGAGGGTAAAGAAGTAGAAATCCTTTAGCAATGGCTTTATATGGGTTTATGTATCAAATCTCGTTTCAGATTAAGTGTTTCTCAGCTCATAGGTTTCAACTACACCAGTAGAAAAGGATTTTTCTTCCAGCCTCATTAAAACCATATGTCTGCCAAATTCGCAATTACAATGCTATTTAGGAGACAATCTCTTGCATTGAGTGAAACTCCTTTTTCGAGGTTTTGTGTATGAGGAATTTTGAAATGTAACAGGCTTCCACTAGTACTGTCCCTTTTTGTTTCTCTCAGTTAATCCTTTAAAGTTGACAAGCTGAGGAAATAAAAGTAAAATATATTTAGATGTGCAGCCTGGCTCAACTTTAAGCTGGATAAAAAGGCCATTTGGTCTTCTGTGTGGTGGCACATGGAAACAGCTGCATAGATTGATAATATTGCTGGTACTGCACTTCCTGCTGTCACTTCTCCCTAAAGATGTCACAAATAAAATATCATGGGATGTCTTCCTAACACAATGAAAGGAAAAAATCCCTCAGTAAATCAGAGCTCTTAATGAAAGCAAAAAAAAAAACCTCAAAACCCATAGCATTTAGTTTTAAATGAAGTGAACAAGTTAGTACTCACACAATGTCTTGCAAACGCAGAATTTTCTTCCAGGTAACTCTAACCTGATGGTGGGTGGGAGCTGACATTTGGTATTACCCCAAACATGTGTTACTTTGTCTTCAGCTCGAGGGTCTCAAAGATCTGATGGTCAATCTGAAAAAATTAATGCCTAATTAAGTATCACAGCAAAAACAGTCTTGATTCAGTGAAATGAAAAAAAAATATTTCATAATCAGGTATCTATAGTAAAAGTTGGAAAAAATGCATTTTTGAAAACAATATGGAAGTGGTAAATGCTTTGTAAATCAGAAGAACTTTTAGATGCAGTATAGGTTAATTCCAGTAGTTGTGAATTTGTGACTGGCTCAGAGGTGGCACTGCTATAAAAAGCCACAGTGGCTAGAAAGATGATTTTTGCCCCGTGTTGCCCTTGCCCTCTCAGGCCACCCTGGCCATTTCACATGGGCTCTGCAAGTCCCTGGAAGCTCTGGTAGGGCAGGGAGCAAGCAAGAGGCAGCACTGCTGTGCCTGCTTGTGCTCCCTGAGGAAAAACTAAAGATTCTGCTCATCCCAGATGCTCTGCAGGGCTTTGGCACTGCACAAATGAACTCATAGGACATGCAGAGCACTGTGCTCTATGAGCAGTGGGAGTTGCCCCCTGGAAATCAGCACCACACTTGCTCATCAGCCCTGGGAAATGTCCCTTTGCAATTGAGGTCCTCTTGCCATGGATCAGTAGGAACAGAGACCCTGCCATGGACAAGCCCCATGCCAAAGACATGGTATTCACCACTGCACACCCAGGGCTGTCACTCAGGTGCCAAGAGCAGCCCCACAAGCACAGAGGTCAGTACCCACGTTGCAGTGAGATAGAAATATCATAAAGAAAGGCTTCATAATATCATGCCTGCTCTCCTTGTCAGGTTAGCCCTTTGCTAGTTCAGATGTGAAAGCAATCTTGGTGGGAGCAGTTCCATTAGCATAGCAATCTATTCCTGGGTAAAAAACAACTAGTACTTGTATAAACTGTTTTTACATAGTTAGATTGAAAAAAGAAAATTATGACTCACAAAGAACTTTTCCTGCCCTTCCACACTAGGAGTTTGAATGACCAGTCAATACAGTGTAACTTGTTACTAATCAATAAAGTAATTGGCAAGAAAGCTAGTAAACCATAGGAGTCACATGCGATGTCTGCAAAACTTAATAAAAATGAGTTATGTGACTAAAGAATAAGTGTTTTCCAACATGAAGAAAATGGAATAATTTATTCCAATACACCACACCAAGGGAACCAGTTGCGTCTGACAGCGGGAGATTTCCAGGAACAAAGCATTCAGGGTCCATGCCACCCAATTTCATTGAAAGGGTCTGGGGGGTTCTGCCTGTTTGGTGCGGGGAAGCCCTGGGGCTGGAAGATGACCCATGGGTCTTGCCCTTGGTGTGTGTCAGGTATTGGATGGCCCGGGGCCATTGGGAGTCCCTGAGCTGAGGAGGAGCTGGAGGGCAGGGCTGGCCTGGCTGGGATGCCCTGTGGCACCTGGGACATGCCAGCATAGGTGTCACAGTGGGGGCAGCTGGGCACAGAAGCAGCAGCAGCAGCAGGTGAGGCTGCCCCAGTGCAGCCCTGGCCTGAGGGCAGCGTGCTCGCAGCCAGGAGCCATGCTGAGCGCTGAGCCAGGCCAGGGCAGAAATCAGGGCAGAAACCAGAAACCAGAAGTGAATCCTGGAGATTCACTTCTCACAGGGCATCCAGGGGCCAGTCCCTGGTGGGAGAGCCTTTGGCAGGGCACACTGCTGCTGCTGCTGGGGCTGCTACTGGTGCTGCTGGGGCAGCTTCACAAGCCTGCCAGCCCAGCTGCCTGGGCCCTCTGTGCTGCCTTCACATCCCTGAGGCTCCTATCCCTGCTTCCCTTAGCAGTGCCCCCCTCCCTCTGTCCCTGCCATCCCCAGTGAATCTGCCATCTGCCATTGAGCCCTGCTGAGGCCATGCTTGCCTCGCCCTTCCTGCTGTGGGTTGTGCAGGGCCTGGTGCAGTGGCCGCAGCCAGCGGGCGAGGGGCTGGATGAGGCCGTGTGGGAGCGCATGGGGCAGCGGGCTGAGCAGGAGAAGGCTCGGCTGAGGCAGGAGCTGGAGCACCAAAGCCTGGAGCAGGGCCCTAGTGCCTGGGCAGCCCTGCTGGCCTGGCACTTCTGGGCTCTTGTGGCAATCCTTGTCCTGCTCCCAGCGCTGTGCTTTGGAGTGCAGGCATTTAGACACCATCCAGGCAACAGTGGTCTGAAGGACAGCTCTGGCAGCAACCTGGAGGAGGAAGAAGACAATGTTGTTGCAAACATAGAATGTATGTAAGGATGGAAACAGGGATGACTACAAGGATGGAAATGAAGGCGGCAGTGGTGTTGATGTAAAGGAAAAAGGCCATGGTGGAAACGAAGCAAAACAAGGCTCCAGTGATGCAAAGGAATACTTGAACAATGAAAAGAAGGGAGTGGAAGTGCTGCTGGAACTGATGAAGACAAACACAATGCAACTGAAGGAGACGAGGACCACAATGTTAATAATAACCATGGAGGCCTTTCAGCAGAGCACATCCAGTTGCCTGTTGTGGAGCTGGACAAAGGCTGCTTGGTGATTTGTGACGTGATGGCCAGACTGACAGACGTCTTAGGACAGGGCTTGTCACACAGCTTCTACCCAGTGCCACAAGAAGCCATTGGAGTGGGCAGTACCTTTGAAGGCTGGAGTCCCCATGCAGAAGACGTTGTGGACCAGGTGCTTGTACCCCTGAGTCCCCCTCCAGGACATGCCTTCCACCTGGAGCTGGACACTGCAGGCATGGCCCAGAGGAACTTCTGGGTGCGTGTGGAGCTGCTGTGCACCTGCAGCAGCGGGCAGCTGAGGGAGGACATGCTGGGTTTCCTCTACTACCCTGAGCAGGAGCCGAGAAGGGAACAGGAGCCCAGCCTCCTGCACACCCTGTGCACCGGCTCCTATCTGGATGTGGAAAAAACTGCCCAGTGGTTCTGTCGCTTTGTGAGGTTAGCCTGGATGCTGTTGCCTCAGTCCTGCCACTGGCGTTTAACGCTGCTGCCCTCCAGGCACTCCTGTCCAGTTCAGCTCAGCAAAGAGAAGGAAAGCCTCATGGCTGAGATGATCTTTGGGGTGCAGAGAGGAGACTCTGACATCTTTGTGGGCAGCCAGCCATCAGCAGTAGGCACGGCAAGCACCACGTGGGTTGAGACTTGTGCCGTGGCAGAGGCCAAATTCTTCAGGCACATTTCCAGGCGGGCCCCCCAGGACAGCTGCCACTGCAAGTGCCTGCAGCTGCTCAGCCACAGCCTGCTGGCTGTAGTTTTGTCCAGCTACACCTTGAAGACTGTGCTGATGCACCTGCTGAGCACCATGCCCCTGGCAGGCTGGCACAGCAGGGATTTCCCGTGGTGGATGATGGACATTGTGGAGTACCTGCTCTGCTCGCTGCAGGCAAAACAACTGCACCACTTTGTCATAGGCAATGAGAGGCTTCCTGGGGAGATCAGTTTGCCCTCAAACTTGCGGCTGGCTGAGCCTCCCAACCTCTTCCAGCAGCTGGCGAGTGATCCCGCTGCCCACGGGAAGGCTGTGCAGGAGTGCATTCACCTGCTGCATGGGCTCCAGCAGCTGCTGCTCTGCAACCACTGACGGAGATGCTGGAGCCCAGGGCTGTGCTTGTGGGGCCTCTGGACAGGGTCTGTGTACATTAACCGCTTGTACTTAGGGCCTCTACAGTGTATATTACCTTCCTATAGTTTTGTATTTCTTGTGTGTATTATTTCCACATAGGTAATGCATTTCTTATATATATCAATGTTCCTTATTTTGTGCTACATATATACGTACACTATCACAGAATCACAGAATCACAGAAGTTCAAGACTGGAAGAGACCTATAAGATCATCAAGTCCAGTCGATGTTCTAACTGTTCAACTAGATCATGGCAGCAAGTGCCACATCCAGTCTTTTTTTGAATTCTTCAAGGGATGATGACTCCACCACCTCACTGGGTAAATGATTCCAGTATCTGACCACTCTTACTGTGAAATATTTGCTTCTTAATTCTAACTTACATCTCGCTTGACGCAACTTGAGACTGTGTCCTCTTGTTCTATCTGTTATCGCCCGGAGAAAGAGACCGACCCCCAGCTCACCACAGCCACCCTTCAGGAAGTTGTAGAGAGCGATGAGGTCGCCCCTTAGTCTCCTTTTCTCCAGGCTGAACAACCCCAGCTCCCTCAGTCGCTCTTCGTATGGCTTGTGTTCCAAGCCCCTTATTAGTCTCGTTGCCCTCCTCTGGACACGCTCAAGTAAATCGATGTCCCTCCTAAAGTGAGGGGCCCAGAACTGGATACAATACTCCAAGTGAGGCCTCACCAGTGCCGACTACAGGGGAAGAATGACCTCTCTGCTCCTGCTGGCCACTCCATTTCTGATACTGGCCAGGATGGCATTGGCCCTCTTGGCCACCTGGGCACACTGCTGGCTCATATTTAATCGACTGTCCACCAGCACCCCCAGGTCCCTTTCCACCTGGGCACTATCCAGCCATTCCGTCCCCAGGTTATATCGGTACAGGGGGTTATTGTGGCCGAAGTGCAGTACTCGGCACTTGGACTTATTGAAGTTCATCCCGTTTGATTCTGCCCATGCATCTAACCTTTCCAAATCTCTCTGGAGAGCCCTACACCCCTCTAGCAGATCTACACTCTTTCCCAATTTAGTGTCATCAGCGAATTTACTAATAAAAGACTCTAAGCCCTCATCCATATCGTCAATAAAAATGTTGAACAAAACTGGCCCCAACACAGACCCCTGAGGGACACCACTGGTGACTGGTCGCCAGCTGGATGTGACACCATTCACCACCACTCTCTGGGCCCGGCCATCCAGCCAGTTCTGAACCCAGCAAAGGGTATTCCTATCCAGACCACGGCCAGCGAGTTTGTCCAGGAGTATGCTATGGGAAACAGTGTCGAAGGCCTTGCTGAAATCCAGAAAAACAACATCTACAGCCTTCCCTGCATCCATATAGCGGGGTTACCAGATCATAAAAGGTGATCAGGTTAGTCAGACATGATCTACCCCTCCTAAATCCGTGCTGGCTGGGTCTGATACCCTGGCTGTCCTGCAAATTTTGCATGATGGCACGTAATATAAACTGTTCCATTATTTTGCCAGGTATAGAGGTCAGGCTGACTGGTCTATAATTGCCAGGATCTTCCTTTGCACCCTTTTTGTGAATGGGTATCACATTGGCCAGCTTCCAGTCATCCGGAACCTCACCAGTGATCCATGACTGTTGGTAAATGATAGAGAGTGGCTTTGCAATCTCATTTGCCAGCTCTCTCATTACCCTAGGGTGGATCCCATCTGGTCCCATAGATTTATGAATATCCAAGGATTTCAATAGTTCTATAACAGCCTCCTCTTGGATAATGTGGGGGCCATTCTGTTCTCTAAAACCAACGACCAGCCTAGACGGACGGGAGTCTTGAGGGCAAGTCATCTTCCCATTAAAAACCGAGGCAAAATAGGCATTGAACACTTCTGCCTTCTCCTCGTCTGCAAATACTAACTTCCCACCTTTGTCCAGTAAGGAACAAAGGCTGGTCCTACCTTTCTTCCTACTATTAATATATTTATAAAAACATTTTTTATTATCCTTAACAACAGTCGCTATCCTGAGTTCAAACTGAGCTTTGGCCTCCCTAATTTTTTTCCTGCATACTCTAGCAGCCCTCTTGAATACTTCCTTGGAGACCTGACCCTTTTTCCAACTCTGATATGTCCTCTTTTTATTCCTAAGCTCCTCCAAGATCTCCTTTCCCAGCCAGGCTGGACGTTTGCCCCGGCTATACTATATATATACTACTACTATCTGTAGGGGGATACAATATAAGAAAATAAAGGTGGTGTAGAAAGTAATCTTAGCCCTAAGGAGTTGCAGCTGGGCTAATTATCAAAGATTAGGAACAGGCCTGACTTTAACAGGCCACAGCTGTACCCAATGAGAAGAAGAGTGTTATAAAAGAGTGGGGTGGCTGGCTGAGAAGGGAACTGGAGTGGCTTGGCTGCTTTGTGAAGAAGGAAGTGGCAGTGCTCTGAGGAGATGCCTATGAGAAACACCAAGAAGGTATGGAACTTTTGTGATAAGGAAACAGCTGTATGGAACCCCTGTAGTCATATGTCAACAAATATATATATATTGAGATCCTCTAGTTAGTGCATTCAGATTTCTCAACTTTTGTTTTTTTTTATTTCAGTAAACCAGGGTATTTCATTATCTGGATTGTGCAAGGTCTTCTTCAGTTCACCCAGACCTGTAGTCTGCACACTGACTGTTTTTCAATTTTATTTTTCTAGCTGCTTTAATTTGGTGGGTAAATATGTGTACAGAAATACTGACAATTAGCGATGAAGAAATGATACTTTTATTTATTGGGTCTCAAACCATCTTTGCTTTGGTATAGTTTAATCTGCACATGATCAGAACAGGGCTGTTTTATACAAGTGTGTGATACATAGGGCTCAATTATAGCTACTAATGGGATATATAAAGAATATTTTTGAGCTAATCTGTCTTTATTTCATTAACCCCAGTAATAGATTGCACAAGTTTGTTCATAGTGGGAGCTCAGACATACCAGCCTTTAAGGTCTTTGTGTAAATACAGAGTAAAATGACAAGGTAGAAATTCCTTATGTAGCTTTTGGTTATTAGATTCAAGCTCAGTAGCTTTTATAGATTTATGGATGTCACTGTAGATTTACAATGTGGAAAGATGATAACAAGGTCTAGAAATCTGATGTTCTATGGTGGGTTCAATATCTCAAAGGGATTAGCTGTAAGTTCTGATTTGAAGTAGTGAAGTAAATTAGATATATAATTTTCACTTATCATTCTGCATTGTTTTGTGTTGTGCTGTTTGTACAGAAGATATTTGACCTGGATAATGTATATTGCAACAACTCATGAATCTACTGCTGACACATATATATGTATATTTTATTTTCTGTGTATATATATAGTGTTTGTACAGACACTAACATAGAACACAAACTGGCTGTCTTGATAATAGTAAGGATAAAGTGTTATTAATGCCTTTTTCTTTGAGATAATCCTTAGTTTTGAGATATATTTGCATTGGAAGTTACTCTTTTATATATATTGGAGGCTTTGGTGTTTTCCCAAAGTGCCAAATATCTTAATTGTTTTTAATGAAATTAGGAAATAAGGTTTTCATTAGAGCACTAAATCCCAAGATAGCAGAGGCTATCATTTATTAGTTAATTATTTCCTATTGATTTCCTGGGATGGCAGGCTTTTTAAAAGGCTGTTCCTAATGTCATTTTTGTCTGTCATCCTTTGTGACTTGAGTTGATGTTTCCTTTTAAAGAGTAAAACAGGGTCTTTTTGGAATCTGCTCTTTTATACTGAATTAATCTGCCAGAGGCCTGTCACTCTCCCACTGAGGTAGCTGTTGACATTTACCAAAGCACAACAATGTTTAATTTAATATTTTGGTACTTTATCTCGTATTCCCAAGACAAAAGTTGGCCATTTCTCTCTCCTGATATGGCTGATGACAGCTAAGTTCAGACCCTCCTTTCATTCTTCAGCATTTGGGCTAATTGGGGTTATGTTATTTTAGGGCCTGATTTCAGGGCCCCTGTTTGTGAAGCCTTATGGTGTGAGTAAACCCTCTGAGATAAGCAAGGCTGGGTGCACACCAAGAGATGATGTGTGACATGCAAGGGAGAGCTGCAGCATGGAAAAGGCAGGATTTGGTTGTTCAAGTTTGTAACTGTACAAAGCAAAGAGAAAAATCCATTATAAAATCTCTCTAACTTGCAGGAAAGTCTGGAGGCGCCCAGAGAAACTTTTATTTAGTATTTCTGGCATCGTTCCCCTTTATTCATCCTGTAGGGGATGTGACTAAAACCTTAGGAAGGAATTTACACATCAGCTGAGTGTTTTTACACATCAGCTGGGCACAAAAAGAGAGGATTTGAACAACAAATGGGAGTTTGAAGCGATGCACTGACAAAAGTATAAGTTAAAAAATGACAGATCACTTGCATCTACCAGATAAATAGGGAAGGAGCTGGCATTACACTGCTCAAAGCTCAAATGCCTGAAAGAGAGTCAAGACAACCACAGAGGGTAAAGAGAAGGAACTTTGTAGTGAGGAAAGACTAAAATTGGGGAAAAGGCTGAGACAGCTATGGAAAAACCCCTATTGAATAGACTGATATGGTGACTGTATTGGTGGTTTCCAAATAGAAATTCATAGCACGTTATCAAGAAACAAGGAAAAAATCATGGGGGAAAAAAGTAATGGAAGTGTCTGAGTCCTTTGTCCATCCCTGTTGTGTGTTATCCCATCCCTGATAATTATACTGGTAGTAAAGTAATTCAAGTAGTAACACCTTACTTTTTGGAAGGAATAAAGGTCTTGAGAAATGGGTGGAAAGTTTACCAGCTTCTAGTGAAAGAAACCAATAGCTGCTGAAAAACATAGGAGAGGTGCCAGCTGGTGGGGAATGTTGTTTCTCTGTGGTGATGCTTCAAGGATGGTAACCCCTTCTCATTTGGGCAATTAAAACTGGAGCCAGTAATAAAGCAATGAAGTAGGACCAAGAAGAATGTGTTTTCTTAGCATAAACCTGTGGGGCTATTTTGTAAGAAATAGCTGTATCTGATTGTCTTAAAAAGGAAAAAGAAAAACCCCAAACTCATGTCTGGTAATACATTGGTGGACATTTTAATTAGATTTTATAATTAAAAATGAAATTTTTCAAGGTCCTTCACCTTTAAAAAACTTCGACTTTGGATTGAAGAAATTAACTTTTTTACCTTTAGAGATCAAATTGTTCTTTGGGCTTCGGGAAGGGAAGGATGATTTAAGATTTTTAGAGGCAGCTCAGTAGGGAACCACATTCTGACTCAATGAGCCACCACAAGTTAATCAGTACTTTTTTATTCTGTATTGTTTTCTCTTGCCTTTGCAAGTCTCATGCTGTTCTTGAAATGCCTGGGAATTAAAAGAACCAATTCACTCTCAGTACTTGGAAAAAAAAAAAAAAGATGGTATTTCACAGTGAGAGGAGCCTATATATCCTTCTTTTAAAACTTTTTTCATTCTTTTTTCTTTCAGTATTTTTTTTAACTGTTAAAACCCCCAGGAAAGAGAAATGCTTCCTGTGGAAATAAATGTCTTCCCGTTCCCTGCAGAGAAAATTATTAAGAACAAATTTACTCATAAAGTAATAAAATAAATAAAAAAGAAATTGCCACAAGCAAAAAGTGCTATTAATTCTGAGTTGCTTCAGGCAGAAAGCTGAAATAAACATTCTTAATACTTAAGAATGGCTTAGGACCTGAGCTATTGCTCCTTCTTTTAAAGGCTCAGAAATACCGTAAGAACAGTTACAGCTCTGCATGTGAGTTCTAGATACATTCAGCTGTTTGAGATGCTTACTGTTGGAAGTTTATCTCATTTTTTCTCTACTATTCTTGCCTTTCCACATTACTCCCTCCCTCCCCCAGCTCAGGCTGATGTAAGGAGAGCAGCAATTCTCATAGTACCTTGACACATACTTAGAATAAAAAAGCAAGGTTTGGGGAAGCTCAGAAAACCTAATTTTCCCATTCTTTACAGCACCTAGCCACACTTTATACATTTGCTAACAGCTCCTGAATCCCTATGACCACCCACCCTTAAGGGGAAAGAAACATGTAGGATTCAGAAATGCTCATGATTGAAAGGAACAACAAAAATCAGAGGGGCCACAAACAGAGATTTTTATTGGTAAATTACACCCTTGGCAAGGAAATTGGTGTATTAGTCCCTAGCTCCTGTGCAAGCACATGGCAGTGGGTTCTGGGTTATTGGTAAAAGGAGAGAGAAAAAGGAAGAGAGGTATTAAACGGGAGGGGGAGAGAGAAGAAGAGAGAGGAAAATGGAGAGAAGAATAGGAAGAGAGAGAGAAAGAGATCACCAGTGCAGGTTCCAGCTGAAGGGATGTCAGTCCTGATTTCAGCATCAATCCAGCTGTGCTGGCGTGGCTGAGGAGATGGCCAGGGTCTTGGGGGCCATGCCCAGGCTTGGCACATATTTGTGGACAGGTTTTTCACTTGCTGTGTAAATTAGTTTTCATGCACAGTCTGTTCTTTGAGGTCTTTCTGGAAATGGGTCAGAGGCTTTGGGGGTCTTAATCCTCCCCTCCAGTGCATGGCCACTTCTTGGCCTCATTCCTGCACTTGTGCTCTGCTGGGTTGTGCTGTTCTCCAGGAGCTACAAGGGTGGTGGGAATAAGTTTTCAAGGCTGATGGTCTAAAAACCAGGGTCTCTTTGGACACCTGTTAATTCTGGGCACAGTGATTCTGAGGAGCTCAGGAGCATTTCTCAGCTCATGGTGAGGATGCACCTCCACAGTCCACCCTGTGCATAAAGGCAGCTTCTCTGGGCCTCTACAAACCCATATCCCAGCTCCAACCTGTAATCAAGTGAATAATGATCTGAAAAATGAAGTTTTTCACTCAAGTGGGGTGAGGAGGAGATGAATTAATTTAAGATGCATTATTATGTTTTCTAGAAAAATATAGATATACAATGAAAATTATTTGTAATGTGTGTATTTGTATGCTAGTAGGAGCAAGTGCAGCGACAGAACAGTGGGACTGAAACTGGGGGATTATTTTCAGAAGACAGAGGCTGGACAAGCATAAAATAGCTTTCAGATGGTCCAACCAGTTTCTGTACAGTCTCTGCTTGTGTGCTATTGGTGAAATGATTGACTTTTCCCCCTCTCCTCAACCCCCATCTGGCTTTCACTGCATCACATTGACTTTGGGATGCACAAAACAGATTGAACAAAGCGAGTCATTAAGTTAATCCCTACAGGGTAGGAGTACAAGCAGCTCAATTCCTGAAACCTGACTGAGGCAAGAGGAAATAAATCAAAACAATCACACAAATGTTTTATTCCAGAACATGTGCCTAGGGAACTATCTGCTGGTGGTTGAAAGTCTTGTATTTTATAAAAAGGAAATCATGTAAGCCTGAGTCTTGACTAAATAAAAAACATGAGAATAAAAATCACTACCTGAAAAGTGGAAGGTAGTGATAGCTGAGATGTGTTTTCAGTGCCAGGCAACATTTTGAGGGGTTTGACATAGAATTATACAACCTGTCATTAAGATGATGAGG
Organism: Ammospiza nelsoni; assembly: GCF_027579445.1. NCBI lineage: Eukaryota > Metazoa > Chordata > Aves > Passeriformes > Passerellidae > Ammospiza > Ammospiza nelsoni. Next base: position 5,709,618 of record NC_080638.1, read on the forward strand.
TGAGATAAGCTTTCATTAAAATTGGCACTTTAAGATATGATACAGCTTCTTCAGTAGTTTCCTATGCCAGTTAGGACGCCTGATGCCTTTGTTGTTTACAGTACCTGGAAGCCATGGAACTGTTTCAGCAGATTGTAAGCTTAAATTCTTCAGGAATAAAAGGGGACTTGTAAAATTCCTGAACTACCATACAAGATAACAACCAACTACACCCAAAAATCCTGTGAGATTTCTGGCATATTTTTATTTGATTTGGAAATTCTCCTGGTAATGACATTAATAGACCTTTTGTATTCATTGCCAATTCAGCTTTGGTTTCTTAGTTTGGTCTTCATTTTAACGTTACTGTTTGTGGGAAGGGTGTTCATGCAAAACGCATGGAGGATTCAGGAGCCCCAGTGCCTCAACTCTGATTTCAATTCATGGCATGAATGAGCTTTTAAAGACTTACAAAGCAGAGATTCCCAACTGAGTACAGTGTTTAAGGATTTCTTGGTGGTGGTGTGTGTGTGTGTTGGGTTTCTGGGTTTGTTTTTGTCAGTGCAGAGGGAGAGTTTTGCTGTAAATATGAAACCTGGGAGGAGTGATGGGACTGGTTTCCCCACCTGCTCTGCTGCAGATGTGCTCCCAGAGATCTGAAAGCTGCTTCATCACTAATTATGGGAGACCTCAGAGCACAACCCAGGGACAGCTTGGGGCCAGCACTTGAGTTCACATTTTTAATGCTGCATCTGCCTCTGCCTCCTCAGAGCTGATTTCACACTAATGTGGGAGGAAGGATGCTCACCGTTGTGATTCCTGCTGCTGGAAAGAATGAAAATAAACAATTTTGTGAGGAGATAGAAGTTACATGTGCGTGTGTATATATTTTTTGGTAAAACTGTGCTAGGCTCTGGTCTTTTTTCTCCTTTGAAAATCTGCACTACTCTTACTGATGCCACTCTTCTTTCTACAGTTTTCCAGAGATAACAACTTGAACCTCCAAAGACTTCTTTTTCACTCAACACCACACTGACTCTTGCCAGGATTTAGTCAGGAAAAGAACTTCCCTGAACAATTAGAATTTCAATATGCTACTGCCTCTTCTGAGATGCAGAAGGTAATTATTTGTGTCTAGATTGTATCAAGATGTACAGACCATGGAGAAAACTTGGGAAAATGGGCCCAAGCTCTGTTTATTCAGCTGTGCATTTTGGAGTCAACTGGACCTGGCTCTGCCCAAGGTGGGACAGCTCCTGCTGCCCTCTCACAGAAGTCACTCCTGCAGCCCCCACTGCCAAAACTTTGTCACATTAACTAAGTTTCTTTGCAAATAGTGCAGCCAGTTATATTTCTGTAGACAGAATTTTTCTCTTCCCATCAGCATCAGGCTGTGATGCTTTGTCATTACGATGACAGGACAAGAAGGGTTTGAGTCTCTGCAGAATTTGAGGATAGGTTGTTGCCAGAAACATCCTCTTCCTTTGTACAGCACAAAATCTCAAATCGAGCATGAAAAGAAAGGGAGTAACAAGTAGGTGACAAAGTGGGTAGCAGGTTTTGAGAAAGCAGTTTTCCTTGTCTGTTTTTGGACTGAGGTAAGGAGCTTTTTGTTGAGAAGAAATTAATTGTGAAATGAATACCCCTTAAAAAACCACAAACTTTATTGCTGTGGTTGGATGTTGCTTTTTGTTGTTTTGCGCAGCTTTTCCCCTTCATTTGTTTTTTAGAATTTCAAAGGTGGGTTGTTTCTTATTTAAAAAATCTTCTGCACTGTTGAATTGTTGGTAAGGAAGAATGAGGTTGCATCTGCATTGGAGTTGGCAAGATTTTTTTTTTTGGTGCTGTTTTGTTGAGGCCTGCAGATCATGATGACATAGAATTACTTAGACACATTTGTCCTCTTGAATGGGATGCTCACTGAGTGCTTCATTCTTGTTGCAGTTCTTTGTGGGGAAGAGGTCCACATTCTGCAGAAAATTCATCTATCTGTTCTCTTAAGCTTGCAAACCACTCAGTGAAATGAACTGGTTTTGCTCCAGTAATCCTGTGTTCTTTGAATAACATCTATTTTCAAGCTGCCATTCATGCTAGGAGAAAATGCATTGAATCAAACTTTTCTCATGAGAAAGCTCAGATTTTTATTTTTAAAGTTCAAATAAATGATGCTGCAGTTTTTAGGCCAGTACATATATGCAAGCCTTAGTGTTAGGAGAATTCCAAATGCCAGAGATGATTTTGTTGCTCTTTTTCCATGAGTTTTTAAATCATGGTACTGCTTAAATACAGTCCTTGAAGTTTTGGTTTGATTGAACCCAAACTGAGCTCTAAGGTAAGTTCATTTGCAGTCCACTTGAGAGCAAGGTATAAAAAGATCACATTTAGACAGAGTTTTTAAATTCAATTACAAGAGATGAGGATTTTATTGATAGTTTGGTAACAGCAGAACACAGAATGGCACAATATTTAGGAATGAAACCACTGTAAGTAACTGATCTGCCAAATAATTCTTTTTTATAAGCTGAAATGTAATTTCAATTCATGCTTTTGTGAGAAGCTGAAATGTAATTTCATTTAAGTATGGAGGTAGGATTGTATTGTTTTGATTTTAATTGGAGCTTGCCCTAGAAGGTTCCTTGCCTTTGATTAGACCATTCCTAGACCATTTTAGAAACTGATCTGTCAGGAATCAATTTTTACACTGCACTAATCAACTAATATGAAAGGTGATTCAGTAAAACACTGTGAATAACCTTGAAGAAATTGCAGCTGAGAACTTCGTAGCAAAGTATGTTCACTATCATTATCAGCTCTTGAAAAAAGCCTGAGATTAAACAGTGTTAAGAGTTAGAGAAAAAAAAATGAAGAAGCAGATAGTCCTTTTTTTTCTATAAATTGATGGCAGATTTGTCAACATTTGTCAGTTTGGATCTTTTCAATAAGTAGCTGCTATTCAGAATACACAAAGTTTAAAAAAAAATATTAGGGAATTTTTCACACAAATCACTGAGCTGAGTGAAGCAATAAAGTCTCTGTATATGGTTCCATCAGTGACATACTCAGGAATGAGCTGAAAAGTTATTTCTGTAATGCAAAGTGGTAGGCTTTTCATGTATTGTTGTTACCCAATATGCTGTGCATATATATGAGCTTATAGATAGTATGCAATAGGTAGAAACTTCATGGCATTTAACCCATCAAATCAGTATGAAGAGAAGATTGTCCAGTAAAACAATTTTGGTGGCTAAGGGGAGGTTACATCAGCAGAAATATGAATTGAGGAGTGGAATCTAGAGGAAACATTGGGACAGTTGCTTAAATCACGTCTTTACATCCTATGGCATTATATATTAACTGAGCTTTTTTGAAGCACATTTACAGTTCCAAAGTTTTACTTGTTCCTTTCCATTCAAGTGCATATGATCTCCATTTCTGCAAATTTGTTCCCCAAAAGCTTTCTTTTAGTTTTTCACTCGTTTTTCTGCTTGCCCTCTTTGCAGTACATCCTGGTTTCTTCCTCCTCTGTATTTGCTGACCTGATGCACACAGATCCTGAAAAATTGTGCTGCTAGATCACAACTGTGTGCTCACTGCCTAGCTCAGGGAAACATAGTGCTTCAAGGTCTGAAGCACAGCTCCCTCAAAGTGCAAATCTTTATTTACAGCTGTTTATTTACATCATATATGATGTATGGGGGTATTGTGTGCATGATCAGGCCAGGGGAACCATAGCTGGTGTATTTATTCTAATCTAAAAATATGACTCCAATTCCTCCTTGATTTACTCTGGCCTTGCTGAAGAGATTATGAAAGCACAAAGGACCTTATGTTTCTCACTCAGGAGAGAGATAATGCTCAGCATTATCTCAGAGCAGAAGTTTGCTGTGAAGGTACCACATGTGATATGACAAATGCTAGCAGTGCAGACAGGGCAGGTGGGATATGTGAAGTAGCTGGGGTGCTGGTCCTTCTGGGCTCACAGAACACCAGGATCCAGGCACCACCCCACCAGTTTATCAGTTCTGCACTTGGTCTCTCTGTAGGTGTGAGTTTCAGTGCTGGTTCCTGGCCTAGGGCTCCTCACAGCAACAGGAGCTGAAATCCTGAGAATGAAACCACGAATGGCAAGAAGCGGCTTTGGCTGAGCCTGTTACAAACTGAGTCACTTGAGTGCTACTCTGAGGCACTCAAGACTGAGGTGTTTGCTATTCTGGACAGATTGTGGGAATCCAGGGCTCTGTGTGGGTGACTTTTCCTCTAAACTAGCTTGTTGCAGCACTTGTCATTGATACAGAAAGACTGATATCTCCTGTGTTCTGGTGGCTCTTTGTGAGCTGAGTCCTTTGCTGTGGGGCAGCACAGGCTGCTCTGCCCTGTTACTCTTCTCAGGTATCATCCCCAGGGAAGAGCTGCCACCATCCCTTGTTCTGTGTATTTCCAGGTGTAGTGGGTCATGGCTGAGTGATGCCAAGGGCTCTGTTCCCTGGGTGGTCCCTTGCTTTTATCATGGATGCTTTCTGTGTGCTTTGGTCTCCCTTCCTCTCTTCTTTAACTGAGATAGTGACTTTTACCAGTCTGCTTATTCTTTGAATCTCATTTTTATCTTGACCTTGAATTAAACTCAAAGTTTTGTATAGCATTTGGCAGAAAGTTATGTGGAGTTTGCTTTTTTAAATTTTTTCTTTTTGCTACGTTTTAACTGAATTCACTGGGATCCTTTCAGACTTCAAACTTGGAGAGGTAAACTATATCAACTCTGAGAAGTATGGAGCCTCTCATGGTCACTGCATTTTATGCAGCTCCAAGTTTCAGCAGTTGGACTCAGATTTGTATATCACTAAATAAAGAGCTGGCCAAATTTACAGCAAATGTGAGCCAGTTTAGTTCTGTAGGCAAGGAGCTTATGCTGATTTATTCTAACAGAATAGCAGGACCCAGCATTGTTTATGGGGTATCAATGGACATAAAACACCTTATGGAAATATTGCTCAAGCTATGAAAACACTAAAGGTTACTTCAGACACTAGTATGAGCTGAAGTCTTTCACAAAACATTCTACAGAAAATAGGGTGAGATAAGGGGAAAAAAGTAAAACTAAAAATATAAAGGGGAAAAAACCCTATTAAATGAAGTCTGTTGCCTACAAAGGCATTTTTTTCCAGGGCATAGCTCAATGATTAAGTAATATTTAAACTCCAACTTGAGGCCTCACATGGAAACTAAGAATGCCTCTTGCTCAATCTCTGCCTTGCTCTTCATCCCTTCTATCAGGGATGAGAACTGTTTGAGGTTATTAATCATCTTAATCACATTGATCTTATTAATAAATATACAACCCTCAACCATATAAAAAGAAATAATTCAAATTTGGTTTCAAAAAACCTGATCAAAGGAGGATAAATGGAAGGGAACTGGATTTTAAAGAAAAAAGTTTACAATGCTTTGTTGTTTGATCCTGAAATCTAAATTGGAATTCTGTAAGCACCAGTGGAGTAGATGTGTGAAGGTTTTCTTTGAAGGAAAATCTATATTGGAGCCTTTAATTAATAGATGCTTGAATGGGACAAGTGGCTTATTTGTAAAACAGAGCATGGTCTGGCTGTTAGAAGTGCAGTCTCAAGTGTTTGTATCCATGTGGGCTGGAGATTTTGGAAAGGAGGGTTTTTCTTCTGCCTCTGCAGTGGGTGGGAGAAGATAGAACACCCACCCCTGCTCTGTTTGTGTGGTTGATTTTAGCTTCAGGGAAATTAGACATCTTTCCAGTTTACTTTTATAAATATCAAAAGAATTTGTAGTAAGTCGGATACAATCCAGAAATATTCAAGTGAACAGGAAATCTTCCTCCTTAAAAATGCCATAATTTAAAAAATAAAACCTATGTTTACACACAAAAATCCGAAAATGTTTTTAGATTATTTCTGCCATGCATGCTCAATCCAGGAATCCAATTGAGAGGCTTGTACCATGAATATTTTATTTCAACACATTTTTCTGAATTGATGAACAAACAGACAAACTGATTTGGCTTACATTTTATGATGATAGACAAATATGTTCACATTTTTAGTCCCTAAACCTTTAATAGCAGTCTAGCTAGTCTTTAATAATCCTTTACCTTTAAAAAATTCAAAACTTCACAAGAAAGTAGCTAAAAAGAATCCTTAAAATCAACTCTTCATTAAAAGTGGACATGAACACTTTCCCTTACCTGTTAAGGTGTAGCCTCTGTCCTTGGCAGCACTCCTTGGAATGTTTGTTTTTTCATGGATATGAATGAAATCATACAATTCCATGTGGATTTTCTTTCTGCAATTCTTTCCTTCAAGTCTCAGTTTAAAACCAAGCAAAAAATCTAAAAGGTGTAGGGTAGGACAAGAATTCTTATAATTCAACAAATTAGAAGTGGGGTCTTTTCTAGTTATATTTTTATGCCAGGTTTTGGTATGTGTGCTGGTGTAGTGTGATTGAATTGGATTTGTAAATGGGCAAAAGTCAGGCATGGTACAGGTACAAAAACTCTGCAAGTAACATCTCTTCCATGGGTGGCTTACACAATTCAGTCAGAGAGCAGTAATTCAGAATTCTGGTGATAAAGAACAAAAGCACTTTAACCTCCTCTTTGCAGAGAGATGAGAGGTGTGAATCCACTGACCTACAGCTACTGGAGAATTGTGGGCAGGAGGCAGCACACTGGCACTCTGTACTCATCTGCTTGCCTCCTTTTTAAGTTGCTTTGCATCCCTGGAAATGGACCACATGAGACTTGATGTTTTTGTGCCAAATGAGGATTCTCCTAATCTTGCAAGGGGTGGATAAACTTGCTTTAAGCTGATTTACTCCTGCAATGTGCTCAAAACAGATGGAGAGGATCAGTGCCTTGATATAAAGTCTCCTAATGAACACTGCCAGGCAAGGAACCCCCTGACACAAAGTCTGCAGAAGCTGCAGTGACACAAACCAGAGCAGTGAGTGCTCAGGACGATTTGTATACTGAGGCAGGTTTTTATCTCTGGTACTTCTCCTGCAGCTGTTGTAAAAACTGGGCAGAAGGTTCATTTTTCCCAATGTGTTTTAGTGCAGGAATGCTCTTGCAAGGTTGTCATCCTTAGTTTACCTGGTTTAGAGGGGTCTAAGAAAGACACTTGCTTTGGAACGTTCTAGACCAAGCCTGTCTGCAGTTAGGAAGTGTGAGGTAAGATCAGTTCAAGAGCTGTCATGTTCTGATTTGATTTGATTTCTTAATATGGTTTCTGCAGTGCATACATATAGCCTATCAAGTAATATAAATAAACATGCATTCCATTTTATACACAGCCAACTAATCATTTGAGGCACTTGCCTTTTATGCTTGATTTCACAAGTAAACTGCTTTATTTCCTATGATAAGACAACAGGGACATTGGCTAATATAATTTTTAAAGTAGTTTTCTTACAAAGATGCAGGTAAAAGATTTTTTTTTAAATTCTAGATTAATAATACAACATGATTAATTATCTTGACATCACACAGTTTGGTGTCCTCTAAAAAGAGAAGAGTCAACGCAGTGTCTAACTATGCTTCAGCAGGTGTATTAGAGCTGGAATTATATTCTCATTCTTATGCTATTGCACCTTAAGCTATTTGTGTGCAGTCTCAGACCTTCCAAAACAATATTTCAAATCAAATTAGCATTTGTGATGTTGGTCATTAACTGCAAATTAATAAAAAAGTTAGGAGGGGAAGACATTCAAGGACAATGTTGGTTTTTACATAGTTTTTCTGTCCTGTTCTTGCCCAGGGTTTTGCATTGCATCCTAGCTATTCTTGTTTCACACTCATGGCTTTTAGGTGATTATACACATGTTGTAAATTTAAATATTTCAAACACCCTTGCTTTTGGAGTCTCCCGGAAGATAGAACCTAAAACTGAACTTGTTACAGTGATGTTACGATTTTTTTATTTAAAGAAAACAATGGCAGCATTGATCTTTTGGGGACTTATTTTTTGTGTGTGTGTGCCCCCACCTCACATTTCTCCCTGTACTCCCCCGAGGGAGGATTAGTGCAAGATGTTGAGGACATTTCTTTTTTCTGTGGCACAATAGCCTGTTGTTCACATGCAGAAGAGATGCCTGTTAATGACAAGTGGAATATTTGTTTTCCCACCAAGGCTGACACACAGTTTCAAAGGTCAAGCACTGTCTGATGCTGCATTTACTGGCTTAAACTTTTCTTTTCCCACAGTGGATGAATTTGTGTAGCTGCCCCAGCTGCTTTTCCATTTGCTGCAATGTGTCTCTAGCAGTTCTCCAGATTCTTTGCTTTGCTCAAAGCTGAACACAGCACAAGCAGCTAATTAGTCTGTCCTAATAAATACAGCAGTGCTTTATGGGAGACTGGGGCAGACCTGGGCAAGCATGAGCAAATGCCTTGGCTTACAAGTTGATTTTTGCTCAAAGGCTCCAATTAAGTGTTTTGATCCTCACTTTGATTAACAGGTGAAAATGCAAAATGAGACCGAGCTGGGGAATTGTGAGTGGGAATTTTCCCCCTTTCTTATATTAGGTCAAGTATTTCCACAATCTATAATGTTTCTAGGACGTGCTCCAATTCAGGGACTTCAAGGAAAAGAATGTCCCATGGGAACAGCTGGGGGATGCTTTTCTGTACCAAAGACCAAATTTTGTGCTGTGTTTTGGAGTGGTTCCCTCCACAGAAAGCACAAGCTGCTGAAAGGAGACTTCTGTCCTTTTGCTGTCCCCCTCATTAAGCAGCAGGTTCTGGCTGAGCACTTTGCACATCAGTCACACAGGGCCTTTTTCCCTTTCTCCATAGCTGTGGCACCAGTGAGATAATGTCCTCTTGTATACAGGCAGGAAAAAACTTGGTGAAGCATAAAATCTGTTCTTTCCAAGCAGCTCACTTCTGATGGAAAGAACAGCTTCCAGTCTCACAGTAAGAGGACTAACTTGTCACTCACTGCAGCAATTTACCTGTTCCAAAAGGCACAGCAATTGTTTCCAAGCATGAAAGCAGCCACTGTTAAAAATAGTAACCAAAAGTGGGCAGAATTAAATTAACATTACTTAGGAATGAGTCACCCTGTTGGTTTTGAAGCTCTCATTGTTTAAAATTTTTGTCCAAAAAGCATCTAATTAGTGACCCAGAGGGGAAAAGGATGGTATTAAAATTAAAAATAAGGCTCAATCACAACTGTATTCAGAAGTACTTCAGGGTAAGATTTCAAGCAGCTAATGTCATGTCAGTGTGTTCCTTTATGCTTTTGAACAGTTCTTCAGTCAGGTGGTTGAGATTATGGTGTTTTTAAGAAAATAAATTATTTTTAGTTTAATTTGTTTTACTGCACATATTTTTGCCATTGAAATGGTGTGTCACTGACCCCCTTTTATAATATTGTTAGCTCAAGTGCAATAATTGCTTTTTCTTGCAGGCTGAGTGAGGCATCGACCTGTGAAGTATGAGTTAAAGTTCAAATTACGCAGCCTTTGTTCTTTACTTCAGACTATCTGCTCTGAATATATAACACAGCCAGCAAGACATCAAATAAGATGTATCAAAAATGTATTTTCCAGTTCTGAGGGTAGATCGGTATCTGGGCAGGAGACAAGTGCAGTATATCTTTTTAAAAAAAAAACCACCAGAACTTTACAGTGAGTTTTAGTGGTGTATCTTATTTTATAGCCTATTTCTTCTCTTTCTCTTTCTTAACCGATTAGCCCGAGTGTTAAATTGTACTAAGAGCAGTTAGAGGTTTTTGTTATGAAATAATATTGCTGCAGACTCCCCCTTAAAGCACCAGTTGATTTATCTGTATGGAGTATGTGGAAGTTCTTTCTGGTCAATAGGTTAAGACAGTAGAAAATAACAAGCAGGGCTCTCACAAGTACAGGGATGAACTATCACAAGGAAAGGTCAGCATTGTGTCTGCTCCAGCAGTGTGGCTTTTCCCATCTATATGAGTTCTATGCCTGTCATCAGAGCCAAGCGGTGCAGCTTAAACAAATGTCTAGCTGAGACTGGATATTAGAGGAAGGCTAGGAAGAAGGTAAATACTGTTTGTATTCTGACAATTCGTTGTGGTTTCCACAGCAGTTTAATAATGTAGGCAGCCCCTTATGTCTTTCCTCTCCCATTTCCAGTAGGATCAGCCAGGCCACTTTCTGGAATATTGTATTTAAAACACCCTAAAATAATCACATTACATATTCAGTAGCATCTTGATTTCCCTGAAGAGCAGAATATTGCCATCCCTAGCGCATTGATATGTTCCACATGTAATCAGATGTGTAGAGTAAGACACTGTTCCTCAGAGTCCAAAACTGTTCTGAAGGCAAAGCCTCTGCACCCACCCTTGTTAATATGCAAATCCTGCCCCTATGGAGTTGTTATTCTGGGCCATTCTTGGCTCCAAGCTTTTCCCAGTGCTGCTGAATGAAGATGATCTTTCTTCACTGTCCAAAGCTGTCCATCAGTGAATTCCTCTGTATCTAGGTAGAAACCTCCACTTCTGTTGAGGATCCTGGGAAATAGGATGCAAGGCTAAAACCCTTTTATGAAAATTAAGTGACCAAGCAGTGCAATACAGCCCTGTCTGTGAGACTGCCAACTACTGCCAGCTTTGGTCAACATTATTCTTTGCTCAGAGGTTCCTCAATGAGATCAGATTTTCTAAAACACTTTAGTCTTGTGCATATATAAGGAAGAAAGGAGGGAAAACATTTTTTAGGTGGTGCTGATGTGTTGTTATAGTAACTCCAAAAGTCTAGGAATCTGAGGCAAAACCCTTTAAACAGTTGGCCTCTTGCAATATCCCAATAGCCAAATGTTCCCACTGTGTTATTTCTACAGCACTATCTCCCTTGTTGGTGATACAGTGATTTATCCAGTTCTCTACACTTAGCACACATACTGGAGGTAAATTATAAATAGCTGTACTGGTCAGGCCAAAGATCATCTCAGCTGGTGTTGGTTATCCAGCCCCATCCAAACAGATGAGGCTAGGGAAGAATGGAAACATTGACCATGCTTTACCTGAGCCCTCTCCTTGTCTCCCAAATCCTCAGAGCCTTTCTCATCCAGGAATGGTTTCTATGTATTAAGACATCTTTGTTGGATTCTGTTCCAGGAACATGGTCACTGCTCTCTGAGCCTGTTAACTTTTAATATCTTATATTAGAGGAGAGGAATTAAATCAGAGGATGGGTTAGAACTGGCTATACTGGATGAAGTAATGTAGCTCTGTTCTTGTTTCAACCATTCTCTCACTAGGAGACTTTGGGAAATCATGTAATCTCTCTAAAGGTTTACAATACTTTCTTGTAAAATGTGACTAGTACTTACAAGTCTTGAAAGCATTTTCCTTCTCTGTACAAGGAGCAAACAAAATATTATCATTTTCCATCCTCACCCATGTCCTCTGTATCAAAGAAGCTCTGTGCAAAAAGCATAAGCATAAAAGGAGAAAATTTATTCCATTTAGACAAATTGCTGAGAAAGAATGCAAGAAAGACTCCTGTGAAGTGGCGTGCTTTTGAATTCCCTATTTTAAGTACCTAAATAACATTTCTACCCACACATTTGCGTCAGGTGTAGCCAAAGGTAAATTTGGAATTTCTGTACCCTTGTCACAAAGAATCCATAAGTTATGAAGTTGGTTCTTCTCAGGATGCCTAGATAATTTACTCCATCCTGGAGCAGAGATTTTTGAACTGTGGACAAAGGATATTTAAAGGCTGTTTTATGCTAATGACAATATCTTAGAGAATGAGGCTGAAATTGGCCCTGTGTTGACTCTGCAGGAAATAACTGCAGCAGTGCTGCTGTTGAGTGAGGGAGGCACCTGCAGGAATTCTGAACGACTCCTCCAGTACAGGCTCTGGACACAAGGATACAACTTCACAAGGAGTCTATGCAAACACTGAAATGCATTCTTTAGGGAGGTTGTGTGGTCTCCACCTCTGGAGTTTTTAGTGTTCCAACAGGATCGAGTGGTGGGCAGCCAGATCTGATCTCCTAGCTGACCTTACTCTGTGAGATCTCCTAAGGTCCTTTCTGACTTGGATTATCCTTTGATACTATTCCTCTTGGACAAGAGACAACCAGATCATATCTCTCACATCTTGAATAGTCTCTGTTACTGCATTTAAAATAGAGGGTCAACAGATTTTTCTCTGACAATTCTTTTAGTAAACAGTGACCCTGCACTCATTTAATGATAAATCTTGTCAATGGTGACCACTCTTAGGAAAGATTTCTAGGATTTAGTCTTGGAATGTCAGAGAGGCCTTCATCATAATAATGTAGAGTATCTTAAGTGAGTTGGAATTGCAGAAGTTATCTCCTCCTGTGTATTTTGATTTCCAGTTAAACTACACGCCTTGCTCAGAGTATTGATATTATGAACATTACTGCTCAGCATGTTAGTTTTTACTTTCCATTTCTGAGGGTTCACAGAATTTTGTTCAATTTATAGTTAGAACAATTTTTCATTTCTGCTACTGAGCTGGATTCTGTTCTCTGAGTAGTCAAATTGGTGTTAACAGATTCTTTGAATATTTCTAATCTGTTTTGATTCAAAACCAAAACAGATGAGCACAGCATACCTTAAGTGTCTATTGTCAATTTAAAATAACCAGGCTGTCTTCAGTGTAATCTCCTGTGGTAGTTTAACTGCTGGTGGGGGTTAATATCTCAATTTGCCAGGGCTGTCTCCAAAAGAGCTGTGCAGCTGTTTTGTGATGGGAAGGGCAGGATTCAGACTTCCACCTTAGAGGCCGAAATGCTGACAGTACTGTTCTCTCAGCTGCCATGGCAGAGTTCCTTTTCTTTTTCACAGTTTCTGGCTGCCTTCTTCCTCATGTTCCTCTGTGAAAATAGGACTACTCTTGTCTCTATTACAAGGAATTTTGGGAGGAGTTCTTAACCAGGCCTGCCCCAGACACTGCTGTAGTTTTCTCTCTTAATTTCTGAACAGGCACTAAGACACTGTTGGCACTGAAATTGTGAGAAGCAGTGACATCAAAATGAGATTTAGACTTGAAGCTCAATAACTTTGTAGAAACACAAAGGTTTGAAAACAATAGCTGAACATATTTGTATAGATGAAAAAGAGTTTGTTTGCATGCCTGCAGCTGATTGCTTTATTACCTGTGAGAACTTAGCCCTCTTCTTTCTAATAAGTATTGAAATCCCCATGACATTATTTCCATGGATTAATTCTTAGATATATTACAAAGGAGGGTAAAAAATAGCAAATATGTTATACAGGCATAAAAGACAGGATGGTCCACATTCCTAAGAGGCAGTAGGAAGTGACTTTCCCGTTGCACCTTTTTCCAAGAAGGTGTTCTTTGTGCAGAACATAGATTTAAGGAACACCCATTAGCCTGTTTTTCCAGGGAAAATGTACCCCATAACACAGCATGCTAATCAACAAGTTGCTAAATGTGAGTGCTAACACAGAAACAAGTCAGCCTAAAAAGGCTTTGAGATGGTTTTGCATGTGAGTAGAACACACTGCAAATGCTCTTTCAGAATCCTAATTTGTAGGGGGATAAAATATAAGAAAATAAAGATAGTGTAGAAAGTAATCTTAGCCCTAAGGAGTTGCAGCTGGGCTAATTATCAAAATTAGGAGCAGGCCTGACTTTAACAGGCCACAGCTGTAAGCAATGAGAAGAGTGCTATAAAAGAGTGGGGTGGCTGGGTGAGAGGGGAACTGGAGTCAGTTGGCTGCTCTGTGAAGGAGAAAGAGTCAGTGCTCTGAGGAGATGGCCATGAGAAACACCAAGAAGGTATGGAACTTTTGTGATAAGGAGACAGCAGTATAGAAGCTCTGCAATAAGATGACAACACTAATTGACTTTCCCTGATACAAGCACATTAACTGATGGGGGATATGTTTTCTAACACAATGTCTTTTCCTGGAGGCAGAATTAACAAATCCAAAATCTCACCGATGTTGCACTGTTTTTCATAGGGAACTGTTTCAAGAAAATAACACTGACTAAAATGAGGAGGAATCAGAATGGTCTGTCTTTTGCAGTAGTCCTTGAATTATCATTTTGAAAGATTAGTTGTTAAATGTAGAATGACTCTATCTTAAAAAGTAATCCAAACTGTGATCATACTTGCCCTTTCAGGAACTGATATTATAGGAATATTTGAGGATTGATATTTATCATGTTGCTGGCAGTTTTAGGTGGGGTAACAGGGTGAAAGAACATGCTTTCATGACTTCTGGGAAGGTTCTTTTCCCTGTGTGTTTTCAAGGATTTTTTTCAATTTCAGTGTTTTCAGAATACTGTTTTATGTACACAAGTCCTTCTAGGCTGTGAAAAGCTTTATGGGTTTACAAGACATTAGAGGCAAGTGAGCTCTCTTAAGATATAGACTTCCAAATGTGGAACAACAACAACAAGAAAAAAAATGAACCCAAAATCTTCTTAGAAAGCCTCCTTGTTCTTTTGAACTTTAAGTAGTGCTCATACTCTAATCACTCTGACAATATGAAGATAGCTGGTAACTGAAAGCCTTCCAGATGCATAATGTACGTTTACATAAGAATCTCAAAGCTTTTAGTTCAAAACAGTTATATTATAAAACAACTTTTAGTCATTTCAAGAAACACCCTTACAGCATTGACTTTTAGTGATTCTGAATCTCAGCTGACATTTGTTTCATATGGACAAACTGGCAATTTATCCTCTCTGTTCTTGTTTTGTTGTTGGAATAGGTCACAACATCCTACCCTTTTAAATGGATAAATGGTATGGCCTGGTTTGTTGTTTTTTCCTCCTGGATGTCCTAAAGAGAATGGCTTGAATTCAGTGATGTCAAACATCATTTGTACACATTAAACCACTTCTTGTCACGTTTTCATCTAGAGGAAGCCAGCCAAGGAGGAAAGTTGTCTTGTAGTAGGAACACTACTGACAAAGAGGAGAGTCTGTTTCCCAGGCCACTTTCACACACAGGATCTGTCTCTGAATGTCTGTCCTCCTCCTTTGTGCTCCTTCCTTTCACAGATGCATATTAGCAAGGAGAAGAATTTGACTGCAAATTATTTGCTTTGCCTTTTTCTCACTGTTTTATCCCCATCCTATATAACTGTCACATGAAGTGTCCAACACTAGCTTTGTGTCTTTCCACTGGAGTAAATCCCAAGCTCTTTAATCAAAACTCTTTGCTATCATTATAATAACCCTTTAAATCACCTAGTATCAATTTGAGTTATTGATTAAGAAGAAAAAAATTTCTATTTTATGGCTTTTCCACCCCAACCCATGCTATGTGGACAAATTATTTTGCAAATTGGCAAAAAATAAAATGAGTCAATA
Organism: Ammospiza nelsoni; assembly: GCF_027579445.1. NCBI lineage: Eukaryota > Metazoa > Chordata > Aves > Passeriformes > Passerellidae > Ammospiza > Ammospiza nelsoni. The sequence continues at coordinate 5,724,936 of NC_080638.1, forward strand.
TTTTTCTTCAAAAATGCATTTTGTTTTTCCTAGCATCTTATACTAACAATGTGCTTCAAGTTTTTTAGTGGTTGTAAAATTTGCTTTGTGATGAATTTAGCGATTATATTCATCTGTGTAACAACACTTCAGAGATGCTATTTAAAAACTGGAAGGTAAAATGCACTTTTATAGGTAGAAAGTTTAAGGGTTTTTTATGTGTCAGCATTGTAGGCTGACTTCCAAGGAAGGATAGTTAGAATAGTGTCTTGTCAACAGATCAAGTACATCACTGAAATAAGTGTTCTTTGCTTTAAACCATCTGATCTGGATTAATTATCCATTGCAGCATCAAATCAAATAAAACACCCGTGTTATTTTGCCAGTCTGGGCAGAATGAAATGTGATTGTTGCCCAGGGACAGCATAACCTCAAGACTAAATACATAAACTAAAGAACTGACAATGGGCTTTGTTACTTGAGTTTGCATTTTATAAGGAATAAAACGCTGAGGACCATGTTACCTCTAAGAGGACTATTCCAAGCTCTGAGTGCAACTCTGAAATTTGATACTTCCATTGCTGTCTGATACTTTTTTATTCAAAGAACTACCCGAGAAGAATACTCTAATTGACTATATTATACTTCTTAGAATGACAGCATGAATAAAATATAATCAAAATTGAGTTTGAAACAGTCATGCAAGCATTACTTTATGAGAGTTTTCTCTCCAAGGTGTCTGGCAGATCGATCATTCTGCCTTGTTTAAAAAAATCAACAACAAAGTAACAATAACAAACCCCCCAACACTGCCATTATTATGACTGAAATTGTATGCCCTACTAGTCAGTCACCCAGCAAATGAGTAGCAAGCCTTTTGCTTATCCCATCAGACAGTAGCTTAACAGATACTTCAGTAGTGGGAGGTAAAGGTTACATGGGCAGCTGAGTTTCAATTTACATTTTTAATAACGAGCTGTGCCTATAAATGTGGCTGGATTCCTTTTTTATTTTTTTTCTCTCTCAGAGGAATTATCTTTTTGTCTGAGTTATGTATAGTGAGGAACAAAGTGAAAATACGTAAATACTTGTCTTTTCCAGGTCTTCAGACTTCCACATGTGCTTCATTTTAAGTACAATTTGTTATTAATAACATTATTTTAAAATGCAATTATGGGCAATAAAATTAATCACGGACTTAACTTTGAAGGTCACTGACTTTGACTCCCAATTGTTTTTAATGGCTTTGGGTGTGTGTTAAGATTGTCCCCAAAGTGGCAGCTCTGGAGGCTGTTCCCTGTCCGTGTGTCCAGAGTTACAGAGCTGGGTGAGGTGTTCCTACCTCCTGCCCAATTTGTTGCTGCCTCTCGAAGGAGAGAGATAGTGGTCACTCTCCCTGGAATTAAATCAGGGCTAATGGAGTTATTAATTCATCCTTCAGAACAGGTATTTCTCCTAATTGCTGTGCACCATGACAGAAAATGAACTTCTGGATAAGTAAGAGCAGACATTTCAAACCTTGGCTAGCCCTGTCCTAACTCTGCTGATAGAAATATCAGTGGGAGCTTCTACATCAAATTCTAAAGCAATACAAATGTTAAGTGCTTTGGAATAATAAAGAGTAGTTATGTACAACTGTAATATTATATAAAATATTGTTTGAACTGTTTTAAGGAAGCAAATTGAACAGAAGGGGTATGTGCACAGTGCCCTTAACATGGGTCTGTTTTATGTGAGAGGAAAAAAATCACAAACAGAATAAATCAAATGTAAGGCTCTGCTTTTAACTAGAGCTCTCATTAATTCTCAGCATATCATTCTGAATGTTGAATAAATTTCCACTTTTAGAGGACATAGTAGAGATGTTAAAATGAAGTTTGTCCATGAGGGAGATTCATACTTTTCTTTACTCTTAGAAGCTGTGACTTTGTAGACTTCCTAACAAAGATGAACATGCTGTTTAAAAAAAAAGAAAAAGCAAACAAAAACCCCAAGAAGTTTTTTGGAAGCCCTGTTGCTGGAACAGCAGCATTTTCAAGCAATGTGTGAGATGGACAATTACATGAGTCATGCCTGAAAGCAGTGGGAGGATCAGGTTATTTGGGGTTACACTTCTGGGCAGGTAGAGAGCTCTCCCACTATTGTTAGCATTTACGCTCTTTTCTGTTACATTTTTTGCTTCCTGTGGATTTAAGGTTCCTTTTTACCCGAAGAACAAGTGCAGGCTGTGTGTGGAGGGCATCCTTGGCTGGCTGCCTGGCGCCCACCCCGCTGCTCTGTTACCCTCCTCCTCAGCAGAGCAACTGGGGAGAAAAGATGGGGGAATGTGGGAATCCTTAAAATCAGAGGGTTTTGGGAAAGCTGCAAAAGGCAGGCCTCAGAGACAGCAGAACTGTGATTAGAGCTAAGCAGTAGCTATAAGATTGGTCAGCGGAAAAATTATGTAATAAGTAGAAAAGTAAGGACAAATAGAACAATGGTCTGTGTATTAATACTTGTCTAGAATAACTCCCTAAGCTACAGAAAAGTTTATCTTGTGAGATATTAGGAAGTTCTAATCTTAATAATGGAGCTCTGTGCATTGTGTTTTAAGGCTTACAAACAGGTATTGTAGTCAAAATAAGCAAGCATTGTTTTAACCAAAGATACCTGTGTGTAAAGTGGTTGGATGCAACTGCTGTCGATATGCTTTTGCTTTGTGTGATTGGGCAAAAAACTTCTAAAGTGAGTTGTAACATTAAGTTCTTGGTCTGCTGCCTGGGATATGAGCTGATGGCATCTTCCCATTGTCATAACCATGTAATAAGGCTGATGCTGGAAAATAAAGCAGCTCAAGGCACGTTCCCAGCAGTCCGGTCCTGTTTGTGATTTGTACGCAGCCCCCAGCTGGTGATACGGGAAAAGCTTCTAGCTCATATTAAGGCCAGGGAGAGGATGCACCCATTCCTGTAGAGGGCAAAACCGGCTCAGCTTGGCTAGGTTAAGCTATTTCCAATGAAAATGGATTTGTACAGCAAGGTAAAAAATTAAAGCGCTAATTCCGAGCAGTGAGGGGATGAGGAGTGGCAGCTCCTCCTTCAGGCTCTCCCAGTGCTGGCCGCAGGGACAGTCACGCTCAGTCACGCCTTGTCCCTTCTCCTCCGATGTCACAGCCACTTGTCCCTCACCTCGGGTGCCCATTTTTAAGTGGTTTTTATTTGTTTTCTGGTTGGTATTTTTTCCCTCCGAGGTGCTGCCAGCTGAGCCCACAGGGCCAGGCCGTGCCTCCCCTCACACGGGCGTGGCCTAGCATGGGGCGTGGTTATAAAAACACGGCAATCCTCTGTACACCTTCTAATTGAGACCTTTCAAAGACAAAAAAAGAAAAAATAAAAAAAGAAAAGGAAAATGATCTTTTCATATCACATATTCCTATTCACTATTTTAGGCCTTATCTCTTAAAAGTGCTGAAATTAACAGCTTTTCCTACGAAAGGGAGCAATTGCTTGTGCTCCCTGTTTTCTGTCTGCGCTGAGGCTGCAGGGAAAAAGCTGTGATATTTTATGATTTAGATATTAATCCTAATCTTAATATCAATCTTAATCTTATCAGTCTCTGGGATTGCTGTGTTTCTGATAGAATTGATGAGGCCTCGGTGTGCATCACCTCTCCCTCCTCGTGACAGAAACAATATTGGGATATCCACAGAAAACCAACATTCTTGTTGGGTGCTTCCTTTTTCATCTTCAAAAAACTGAAGCAAACACTAAACAATCAAATAAAAAACCCAGAAACAAATACATCATTTAAATATGTATGCTACTCACCTCACTCCCTCCCAGAATTTTGGGATATCTTAGCTTTCATATAGTATGGGCGGGAAAAAAAACTATCAGTGTTCATCTTGACTTTACCTGAAAATGCATTTACTTTATTTATATTTCGCTAACCAGTTTCAAGTTTTCATTAGACACAGGGAAAAAATTCTCTGTTTTTCCATAGCAACATTTGTTCCTAAGTCATTTACTTGATCAAAAAAAGTTCCTTCTCCTTAGTCTCATAGAAAATTCTGTAAACAGGGTGTTCTGTGGAGCAATATTTATCTATGAATTGCACTTACATCAACAAAATCAATATCTGCTGGAAATGCCTTGCAGATAGCTGCGGCAATGTCAATCATTTGAAAGAATCTTTTTATAGAAGGCTTCTCAGACTGTCTTCTTGAACTTTCCTTTGAATTTTTGCATAAAATAAATTAGTTCTTCCATCAGTAAATTAGAAGATTGAAGCGAGTAGCTGTTCAAATCAACATGTTGTTATCATTAGGCACTTCAGATCCATATTAAAATGTGGATATATTAGCTGTCTTTCCTCCTCATTCCCTCACACCTAATCATAAAGCTGTCTTAGGTGCATGATTTGCAGCTGAGCTGTAAAAAGGGCATCAGTCTCTTCAGGCTGCCAGGAAGGCACAGCTTCAGGTAGTTACTCTGGCCATGGGGTGATTGAACTAAGAGGTGGAAAAAGGCCTAATGAAATAATGTTCTGGTCAGACAAAGCAGCTCAGGAAAAAAAGTGTTTCCTTTTGTTCTGGGTGTTGTTTAATCTTCTGGCACTTAGCTTGCATAGAGCTTTGTACGGTTTAGCTTTGATCAGCTTCAAATGTGAAAGAAAAATCTGTGTGTTGGTTTCATGTCTCTCTCAGGGTGCTTTCCTGGTGTGCCTGGAATGAGGTGTTCTCAACCTAATTTGAATCTGTTTTCCCTGTATTTGAATCCGTCTATTCTTAACATCTTTTCTCCTTTCATGCATTGATATCTGTGGCATGAAGAACCATTTTTTAGAGTTATTGCTAAAAGAGAGTTTGAGAGTGTTTAAGGCAAGGCAAGAGTTCTTAACTACTTTGAACTTAGTAAGATTTAACTGTGATGTTTTTGTGTCAGCTGTGATTGCTAATGTGTCCTGGTTTTGGTTAAAAAGCCACTGTCAATGGGTAATTGTTTTTTAACAAGCCAATCACATGTATTTATACATATAGAGAGAGATCACCTCTTGTCTTTGTAAATACATTATTAAAATATCCAGTGTCTTGTATCCTTGAGCCCAAATAGGAAAAGTAACAGACAAGGAAAAGACTTGAGGCTCCCATTTACCAGTTGCTCATAGATAACTGCTTTCATGCTTCCCTATTATGTATAGACCTTCTCAAATCCCCAGGACCAAATACCCTTTTCTTGCTATTAAATATTCAGAAACTTCCAGGGAACACTTGGGTGCTAACAGGAATGTCAGAAGTACAAGTACAGCTGAAATAGCCTCTTGTAAAGTGTTTCATTGCAAGTGCTTTAGGAGTGGTCACACAAATGCTTCTGCAAGCCTGTCAGGGTGGCAGCGTACAGAGGAATAGATGCTGTTATCCCAGGGAAGACAAGAGAAATTATTTCCTTCAAAACTTTCCTTGTTTTGCTTGGAGGGAGCAGTTCAGGACAAACAAGTGATTTGGGGACGTGATCAAGTTCCAAGGCTGGGAGTTTGATTTAATATGTTGTCTTTTCTCAAAACACCAAGGGAATGCATGCTATTAGAATGCACAAAGGAAGAAAGCTTGCAGAAAGGAAGCACTAAAAGCTTGCAGTTTGTGAGATAAGCAAGTTTCATCTTTGAGTATCTCTATAAACTTTGTGAAGAGAAACCACAGACCACTTCAGGAGTAGTACAAGAGAGAAGAAAAGAATGATGAAGTAGATAATTCTTAATACATAAATATGGTGAAACAGCTGTTTAGACACACTTTAATAAATAGAGTAGAGCAGATAAAAAGGAAATTGTGCTATTTTGTCACTGACTGGAGCTAGATGTGATATAGAGATATTTCAACCCAGTCTCATCAAGGTTGATACAAATGTGTATTGAAACTGACTTGCTGATATAAAGAAGCACTGAAATCAGTATGTTTCTGAAAGAAATTGAAGTCACTGATAATGGTTAAAAAAACCCCCAAAACATAACAGCTCTACATTGGAAAATGAGTAATTTTTAGCCAAGTGTGTTTTTCAAATGTTTATAAAAGAAGGTTGTGTGAAGAATTTTCTCTTTTTTTGTGCTTCCTGGGTGGTTGGTGCAGCTGTGTATGAATGAAAGTTACTTCAAGCCACTTCAGCTACAGAAAGGAAAAGCCCCAGAAGGCAGCAGTGTCTTTAAGTGGTGTAAAGCTCTGTGTGACTCTGAAAGCTATCTGTAAGGATGTATAAGATGCTGCATGTTAGGTTGTATACTGGTGAAATTACTTTTTTATCTCTGTGCCTGTATCTCAGGGCTTATTCAGAGACTTTTGGCCACAGTTTGTGGTTTTTCCTCCTAAGTAGCTACGGAATGACTGACCAAAAACTGCTGAAGTCACCAAAAAAACTTATTTAAAGTTGTGCTCAAGTGAGCCAGGTCTTTTAAAATCTTGAGTTGAAGCTGATGTCATGGAACCTAAATAGTTCACAGAAAAATTTTCAAACTTCTTGCTTTTTAGAACTGTAATCTAGATACTAAACCCTTTTAAAAATCTTTTTCTTATCCTTTTCCTCAAGGGCCCTTCATTCTGAAGTGTGCTCCACTGGCTGATTTTAATGCATTTAGGTATGAGAACCAATTCATTTTCTCTCTGCAAGGTAATGATTAAAAAAAAAAAGAGATAATTATACCAGCTGCAATCACAACCCAAAAAGCAAAAAAAAAACAACCTAATAGGAATTACATTTATCAAGACCTTAAGGAGAGAATATGATTGTCCCAATAACTGCTTATGACTGGTAGAAAATGTGGAAATATTTATCTAGTCTTTAGGTTTGCTTGTGTGTTGCTCTCAGTAGAACATTGTGTACAATCTGTGGGCTTTTTAGAAGTTTTATCAGTTCCTTTATTGTGGGAGCAGCTCAGGAAAGCAATGCCACATGTGCCTCTCCCACAGCTGTAGGAATGTCCCTCTCTCAGTAACACCTGCAGGAGCTCTGGCACCCACATGTGTGTGTGACACAACAAACCGGTGAGGCCCAAGTACTCCAGAGCAGCACTCTGCATTTGGGAGGTTAGTGAGGAATGCTGGTTGCAGTTCTCCATGTTTGGATGATTGGAGGAATGTGATTTGCCTTTCATAAACAGCTGGCTGGGATTAGGTACTTGGCTTATTGTCAAGTGCTAAAGTTTTTGCCTGTAAACTCTTATGACCCATCTTAAAACAAGAAAATTCCTGTAGAAGGAAAGTATGGTAATGTTTTCTGGAAAAGCAAATTTTACCAAGTTCTCTTCAGCTTTTGATAGCTCTGACTGAGAATCTGCTGCTTTTTTCAACCTATATGAACCTAGAAGGCCAGGAAATAAGAGTTTTTAAAAGATACTGGGCTAGATCTTGCCTCTTGGGTACAAAATGGAACAAGGACGTGCTGTTTGTCTACCGTGGTAACACTTGGAGCCAAAGCCTTGGCTTAACTTGTGTTATTTCACAGCTGGATGAAAGAATACATTAAAAAAGATTCAAACCAAGATTTGGAGCACTGTGCTTCTTTTAGGGTAGCACAGGTCTAGGTGACTGTGTGGGACACCAGTAAAAAAAAAAAAACAACAACTCTTGCCAAACTTGACTGTTCTCAGATTCTTAGCCATTATTGGTGTTGTTCAGCCCGTGGTGGTTGTGCAAGCAATGGCTTTGCACCAAAGCCAGCTCTGATTGAGGCAATAACTGGCTAGGGATTCATCCTGCTCTGCTGTTAGGAGTTCTAAATCATGACACAGATTTGGTCTGGGAGCCTGTAAGATGCTGTAAAGCAAGGAGAGGGGTGGATTGGAATGACAAGTTAGAAGATGTATCCTACAAGGGATAGATAGCCATTATAAATCAGTTAATAGTAGAGAAGCACAGTAGATGTTGTCTGAACTCTTCTTTGTTAAAATAAATGGAAACGTTGTGATCAGATCCAAGGAAGAACAAGAATAAACACTCTTGAAAGCCCTGTCCCTTGATGCCAGTTCCTTATCTACTTGGCATTGTTTAAATCTGTTGATGCACTTATGAATTACCTCAGGAGCTGGCTCTTCTGTTTTAATCCAATAAACAGTTGGACTGAAGTTTTCAAAGCAGATCATTGATTAAAACTGATGGGAAAAGGGTTTCTAAATTATCTGTGTGTTTTGAAAAAAAATTAGTCTTTGGGTGTTAATCTGCCTTTAATCTGTCCTTAATCAAGCAGAATTCTCACAGGGATTTTGTTTGAGTGAAACTATGCAGTTTGATCTTTTGGCAAGGAGGTTTTGCAGGAAACTGGTTGCTGCAAGCAGAATTTGTGCAAGAACACTTCCAAAGTACATGAGAATGGCACCTTTTCCCAGTTATAAGTAGCTCCATTCCTTTTGCTGATTGAGTTGGTGGTGTTTTGGTAAGCAAGAATGTACAAACAGGTAATCTGAAATGCAAGCAAAATGGAAATAATTGCTTCAGTTGACATTCTACATGTTTCTAGTTGACGTTTCTTATTTCACAAAAATTTTTCTTCTTTCATGTGTCATAATTTTAACTTTCAGTGACTGCTTCTTACAAAATGGAGACAATGTTTGCAGGGTGGTGAACATAACATAATTGTGTGTGCTCTGCTTCTGTTTCTGAGGAGACATTCTCAGAAACATGAGTGCTGTGATCCCCTGTCTAAGCACCATCATTAGTGGTATATTCATCTGAATCTAAACTCCAAAATTCTGTGTGTCTATATATTTTTGCAAAGATATTTGTGACTCAAACCAACATGCAGCTCTACTGTTAAGAAAATCCAATTTACAGGCTTGAAAGAAAGTAATGTTTTGCATTTTCTTTTTGGCAGTTCAAATGATACCTTATTTATTTTGAAGTGAGCCAGAGCTACTCTTCAGATTTATGTTATGTAAAACTGTTAGAAAATTACATATATCAAGGAAAAAAAAGAAAGGCAAGATGTTCTGCTGTGATTTAAATTCTGTAAGACAAGAAACTCCAATTTTTTCCTTTTTTTCAGTAAAATAGTGATGATGGGGGCAACATCCCACTCTTGAAGTCTGGAGAAAGTGTATAGGGACACTGTATCACATAATGCAGTGCTGCACTTGAAGTAGGCCTAAAGCTTTTGTTATTTAAAGCGCAGGGAAATTGCAATCTTGTAAATTCCAATACCAAAACCTTCCAGAGATGTCCATCTTTCCTTACAGCTCCTGTGCACCTGTTGGGGTTATTTTGCATCAATACTCCTGGAGCCAGACTCTAATTTTGCAAATGCTTTGAACTGCAGTAAACCTCGCTTCTGTTTAGAAATTATTCTCAGTAAAAGGTACTTCTGAGAAGTGTCCACTGCCCTTTTGGATTCCTTCAGGACATTGAATGAGGGAAATCTCAGAAAAGTAGTAGAAAAAGAGTGGGAAACACTTGATTAAACAATGAAGTCTGTGCACGTGTAGCTCCCCTACAAAACTGTCTTTGCTCACACAAGCATATCTTTTATTTCTATAAGAATTACTTGGTTTGGTGGTGATTTATCTGGGGAATTACCCAAACAAATGTCTGGTGGGAAAGGGAAGAGCCAGGTGGCATTTGTCATGAGATACTTTTAAATTTTTCCTGCTGACAACAGTGACAAAGGTCTGTATCACACTTAGAATTTCCAGGGTTCTCCTGACCTGTGGCATGATCCTGTCATACTCCTTGTTATGCCTTATCTGGCAAATCAATGATAAAATCCTGTCACAGGATGGGGGCTAGATTCAGCAGAATTCATCTCCGTTTTTACCAAGCACCAAAGTTGAGTTTTGATCAAGAGGTATTGAGGAAATTCATGCATTATTTATGTCTGTCTGTGTGGAGGATGATTTTCACAATGTATTTGTGTACAGGAGTCAAAATGATTAATGGAAACAGAGCAGTCACTTTATAAGGAAGAGACAAGGCTGGGGAAAAAGGCAGCTAGGAGATAATAAGGCTGAAAGTTGATATGATCAGTGTTCACAAAATCATGAAGGTCATGGGTAGAATGAATACAGAGTTATTTCCCTATCCTGCAGTGTTTCAGCTGCAGTGGATTGATGAAACTGTTAGGAGTTTGGTTTAAAGCTTAGGAGAAAGCACTTGGAATTCTGAGATTTATTGCCAAAGGAAGATGTGGAGGCAGATTCAAATCCGTGGCCAACAAGTCCACACAAAGACACTGAGAGAATAGGCAAGGGTGTTCTTTCCAATATCTTTCACCTAATAAAATACCAGTGGAACATCCCAACAGGGATATACTTGTGTTCCTGCATTTTTAATCTTCTGTATATTAAAACTATACCTGTAGATAGACCCTAGGATTTGAAGGGAGATTTTCATTTCAGCTGGATTAATGCTTTGTTATTTCAGGAGTAGAATAATAGGAAGGTCTTTCAAGAGGGGTGGTTTCAATCTGAAAGTGCAGCAGAAATCCACCATTCAGTAATTCTTCAGCATATTGTATGTGGATCAACAAAGCAATGCTAAGAAATTCTGAGGTAAATTTTTGGTGAATCTAAATAGGACAGTGTGTTGGCATGGTAATCCTACCATCTTGCTGCTTTACTTTTGCTGTCCCCAAACAGGATATTTGAAATACAAAGTACCTTGCAGCTGAGCTAGATGGCGTGTTCTGGCGGCTGGAGCAGGGGGTATTATCTTGGAACAGACATTTTTGCATAATCAAACAGGAACTGTGTGT